>NC_064835.1:41730411-42405441 GCF_024166365.1 Elephas maximus indicus | reverse complement strand
AGTTCTACTCTGCCCTATAGGGTTGCTATGAGTTGGAATTGACTCGACGGCAATGGGTTTTTTGTTTTGTTTTGTTTTGTACTGGTTAAGAAGAGCCCCTTGAAGAGACCTGGGTCCTGTCCTCCATACCATTCACCTCTAAAAGAGCCCTGGGCTTAGGGTGGAATTGGAGGCTCCAGACTTCCGACAGAATGACAATCTCCTTGGAATTGGGGTAAGGGTTAACAGCTCTTAAATTTGCATCCTTCCCCTTACATTGTATGTTTGTTTAGGGAAGGATTAGTTGCAAAACTGTTCGTGATTATGGGGTTCTATTCCCCCAAAACAACTTGAGACAAAGTGCATATTTATTGGCTGTCTCATATAACAAGGTGGCTGACCCCTGGGAAACCGTGTCCCAAATGTTGGTCACCTGAGAATTCTTCCTTTTCTGAGGCCAGGGACTTTCACAGGAACATGGAAGCATTCAGACCCATGGGGTCTTTTGATGGGTCAGAATTCCTAGAGAGACTGAGCTATGAGTCTTTTTATGCTTGGAAGCAGGACTGTGCGATCAATCTGTGATCAGTTACATAGGATTGCATCACTGGGAAAAGGACTCTGTGCCTAGGAACAGAACTGTCCAGAGTGTGGGATTGCCTCAGACCAAGTGTTTGTTTCAACTGGCTGGATCCCAGTGCTGGGGGCCAAGGTCATGGACATAGACCTCAGGAGGGCCTGCCTGTATTGCTCTGTTATAAAATACAGGGTACACTCCTAACCCAGACCTGTCTTTATGCTACTCTGGGAAAGGTGCTGTGTGAGGATGGAAATTTACTCCTCTTTGTAATTCATGCCTTACTGACAGAGAATGATTTTCATGTGCACATACAGAGCCTAGGACGAAACAGACGTTAGCATGCAATAATTCACTGAGGAGTTCTCTCAGGATCAACATCTGTGGAGGCATGAAGAAAGAAGGATTTAGCAGGAAGAGGAATTGAGCTGCAGTGCAGTTGCAACACAGGCCTCAGCCTATCCCATGGGGAGCTCTGAAACCAGGGTGGCCCTGGCAAGGAAATTGGGCCCTTATACTCCCACATTGACTTGTCTTTGGATATAAGCTTCCTTCAGAAAGGAGATATGACCACTCCAACTGTGGACAATTCTCAGGAGGGGGATCTGCAGCACACTACAGCATCTACTACAGTAAAAATGATGGCTGCCATGTTACCACATGGACTATTTCATTGAATTTTCACAATTTTCGGGATTATTATTATCTTCCTTTTACAGATGAGTAAACTGAGACACAGAGCTATTAGACCCTGAGTCCACTTGATTAACTATCACAATGCCTCCTAAATAACTAAAGCACTAAATTTATAGTCAGGAAACCCCAGTTCAGAAAACCTAAACTCTGCATTTACCCACTGAGTGTTCCCAGAGATGACTTTACAGCTCTCTGAGATTCAGTTTTCCCAGCTCTAAAATGAGGGTAATAATACTTGACCTACATTTTACTTCCCTTATAGAATCGTTGCCAAGATCAGTTAAAATCAAGACCATGAATGTGAGTACCCTTTGTGAACTGTTCAAGCCCTATACAAATGGAAGACAGAATTCTTATTGCCTAGGAATGACGGCATGTGGTTTAAAAGATAGTGTAATACCTCCCTGAAACCTCTACTATGGCCAGGATAATAAACTTTTGGTTACTTTAATAGGCAAAGGCCAAATGCAAACATTTCCATTTGGCAAATGGAGAGATAGAGCTAAGTGTCAGGGAAGTCAATAAGTAGAACCTAGGCCAGAAATTAATTTCTAGGATCCTACAAACAACGTGGCCTTACTATGGTCTCAATGGCACAATAGAAACAAGAGACGACCCACCCAAGAGGATTTGGAGCTCTGGAGTAGGGTAGAAAGGAGACAGGCATAGAAAGGAGACATTTATTAAATACCTACCTGTGCCAGACACCATGCCAGGTGCTTTATATATTTTATGTAGTAACCCATTTAATAACCATAGATGCTTTACAAATGACAAAACTGAGGTTCATTGAGAAGTAACTTGTGAAGGACACAAAGTCAGAAAGGGGTAGGGTCTTGGCTTACTCCAGTACACCTGAGTGATTTCTTACAAATTCAGGGGTGCTCGGAGGTTTATGGGCTGGCCAGCATTTGAACAAGTTCAAGCTGCGTGAGAGGGTAAAAGCCCTTGTCTTGTACAGCAAGACCTGTTTCTTTAACTTTGAAATTCATCTGAGGCCCTCTCTAGTGTTGATACGCAAAAGTTCCAAGGATTTGATGTGTTTGATCAGAGAAAGTAGAAGGTTAGGGAAGGCAGGATTCTAAGCCCCCAGCACAGAAAGAAGCCTTTGAGTGAAGGAAAGGAGCACAGAGAAAAGACATTCTTCTAAGCACCAGAATGAGAGTTTAAGAACCTCAAAGGGCTCCAGAATAAGACCTGAAGTCTTAATGTTGGCACCACAACTAGACCAGGAGAGGATGCTGTGTGTGAGTGCATGTGCAGATGTGCATACATGTGTGGGGGTGCACACACATGCATGGAGGACTGAGGTGGGGTCAAACACCTCACAGGGCCTCTTCATTCATCTCAACAAGAGAAGGCTCCATCCAGATCAATCTAAATATGTTTTGAGGTAACTGTCATCATGTGGTAACCTGATGAAGGTTGGAAAAGTGTTCTCCTAGAGAGGTGGAGGGGTCAACGAAGAGGAAGCAGAGCCCAGATGGAACCGAGGAGTGGCCCAGGGATAATGTCTTCCTTTTTGGGTACATTTTCCTAATTTGTTAAATTCTCTGCTCAAAACTTTTAGGTTTTGGTATAACCAAGCCAGTTACTGTCACACCAGCTCCAACTCATGGTAACCCTATCTGTGTCAGGGTATAACTGTGCTTCATAGCATTTTCTATGGCTTATTGATTTTGGAAGTAGACCACCAGGTCTATCTTCCAAGGCACCTCTGGATGGACTTGAACATCCAACCTTTGGTCTGCAGCCAAAGGCAAACCATTTTCACAGCACCTTGATAATATCAGCAAAGCTTTTAGTAGAGCGACCTGAACATGGTAAGTATATGTCAGCTGAGAGATAGCTGTGGCTCTTCAAAAATTCTATATATTTTGAGGTTATTTTTATGCAGTCATACATGTTTAGAAGTGTCATATTTTTGTGGCGAATAAGACACTTTGTCATTGTTTTATTCTCTTCCTGCTAATGCTTTCTCTATTTAAAGTCTGCTCTTTCTGACATTAATAGGCTGACCCCTGCTCTCTTCTAGTTTGTGCTTGACTATATTCTTCCACCCCTTTACTTTCAACTTTTCTGTGCTTAGTATTTTAGGCAAATTTCTTGTAAAGAGTATATACTTAGATTGTAAAATCCAATCTGACAATCTTTTAGCTAAGAAGTTTAGTTTATGCTTTGTTTTTGTGATCTTTAATGTATTTGGACTTATTTCACTATCTTAATTTTTAATTTCTACTTTAGCTCTTTTACAATTCTTTTTTCTCTCTGTTGCCTTTTTTGGGTGGAGGGGAGGGAAGGAAGGCACTGTGATCACTGTTGTTTTCTAAACCCCTACTGGTTTAGAAGTCACATGCTCTGTTTTCATTCTTTTAGTGGTTATGGTTGAAATTTTACCATAAATATTTTACTTATCAGGGTCCAAAGTTAATAAATATCTAAACTCCCTTCCTCCAAACTACATAAACCATTGACCATTTTAACTTCAGGCATCTCCCTCTCAATTTATATGTTATTATTGAGTAGCATTTTCATTCCATACCTTTTCTAACCCCATATTTAAAACCTGTTATTATTATTTTGCAGACAAGATAAAATTTGTTTAGATTTTCCTACATGTTCACCAAGTTTTTTTTTTTTTTTTTTTAATGTCCCCAGTCCATTCTCTCCTTTACATAGCTGCCAAGAGAGGCTCTTTGCTTATTTTCTCATGTGTGAATTTGGAGCATACGAATTGGAAAGAAAAATATTAAAATTTTGGTAGATAAACGAGCAAAGGAAAATTGCAAAAGGCGGAATTCAGATGGAAAACAGAAACATAGAAAATGCTTAATCTCCATCATCAAAAAGGGAGCCATAGTTAAAACAAGGCAAGTGTACCTAATGAATTAGTAAAAATTAGAAAAAGCACACTTCCCAACCTGAATGATGTTGCAGTTAAATTTGAGGCCACCAACAATTGTTAGAACTCTTTAAGAAGCTGATTGTGTGGTATGCCTCAAAAGCCATAAAAATAAGACTAATCTTTGATTTATCAATCCCATTTAGGAAATGTCTCAAAAGAAAATAATCAAAGGATAAACCACATGATCATTTCAGCATAGATGAAAAGAGCAAAACATTAGAAGAAAACTCAGTATGCAAGAAAAGGAAAATTAATAACACTGCGTTTGTGGAAAATTACACAACTGTTTGAAATGTTTGATTTTGAAGACAAATGTGAAAAATGCTGTAACACATTGTTAACGTTGCCTCACCCAGTTGAGGCTCAGAGACTTGAAGACACTTTCTAAGGTACACAGCTGTCAGCAGGTATGAAACTAGATAGCAGAGTTCCCTCTACTTTTAAAAAAGTTCTGAGCAGATGGTTGTGCGTCATGATCAGATACCTGTATTGTATGAGTAACAAATGGTGAGGCCTATCTACATGTATAGAGTTTACAGTTCTGATTAAACAAATCTCTCTAAAAAAGTTATCCCGACACATATTTAATGAAGAGCATCACAATGACTGGACAGGACGATAAAACCAAAAAAACAAACCCATTTCCATCAAGTGGATTCTGACTCATGGTGATCCCACATGTTATAGAGTAGAACTGCTCCATAGGGTTTTTCTGACTGCAGTCTTTATGGTAGCAAATCACCAGGCCTCCTGTGGAGCCATTGGGTGGGTTCAAGCCTCCAACCGTTAGGTTAGTAGTCAAGTGCAAACGGCTTGTACCCTCCAGAGATCTTAGCAAGATGATAACCAAAAAAACCAAACCCAGCACCTTTGAGTTGATTCCAACTCATAGCGACCCTATAGGACAGAGAAGAACTGCCCCATAGAGTTTCCAAGAATCGCCTGGTGGATTTGGACTGCCAACCTTTTGGTTAGCAGCCATAGAACTTAACCACTACGCCACCAGGGTTTCCAGCAAGATGATAAGTAGGTCTAAACATATGTGGTTCTCACAAGAGATGATGTATAACCAGTACACCTTTAGCTTTAAAACTCAGCTGGACAAAACCACAAGCAGCGAAGACAGTAAATAAATAAGCAAATAAATAGGTAAGCAGATAATAGATAAACATAAATAGAAAATAAAGAGGACGTCATAAAAATGAAAAACTTTTGTTTATAAAAAGACTTTACCAAAAAAGTGAAAAGACAAGCTACCCACTGGAAGAGTACCTTTGGAAACCATATATCCCACCAGAATTTAATAACGAAAATATATATAAAACTTCTACCACTTAGCAACATGAAGACAAATAACCCAGTCATAAACTGGGCAGAGGACTCGAATAGACATTTCACCAGAGAGGGTATTCAAATGGCCATCAAACACATGAAAAGATGCTCAGCGTCATTAGTCATCAGAGGGATACAAATCAAAGCCACAATGAGATACCATTGTACTCCCACTAGGAAGGCTAAGATAAAAAAAAAAAAAAAAAAAAAAAACACTGAAAATAACAAATGTTGGTGAGGATGTGGGGAAATTGGAACACTTATCGGTTGCTGGTGGGAATGCAAAATAGTACAGCCATTGTGGAAAACAGTGTGGTCATTCCTCAAAAAACTAAAAATAGATCTACCATACCCATATATGACCCAACAATTCCACTTCTAGGTATACACCCAAAAGACTTGAAAGCAGAGACTCAAACAGGCTTATACACCAGCATTCATTACAGCAGTATTCACAATAGCCAAAAGGTGGAAACAACCTAAATGTCCATCAACAGATGAATGGATAAATAAAATGCGGCATATATGCAATGGACTACCACTCATTCAGTAGGAGACAGGAAGTCTTGATACATGCTACAATATGGATGGAGCTGGAAGACATTATACTGAGTGAAGTAAGCCAATCACAAAAGGACAAATATTGTATGACCTCACTTATATAAAAAGACAAGAAAAGGCAAATGTATAGAGATGAAAGTTTATTAGTGGTTACCAGGGCAGGAGGGAGGGGGAAAAGGGGATTAAAGGTGATGGAAAAATCAAATTGTTTAAGGGTAGAGTTGCACAGCTGATTATTGTAATTGCTCTCAATAAGTTGTACATCTGTAAAAAGTTGAAGTGGCAAAAGTTCTGTGATAGACATATTTACAATGACAAAGTAATAAATAAATAAGAGTAGTGAATGAGTCTGTTTATGCCCAACTAAAATCCTCGTGGGATTTGGTTTCTTGGTTTGGAGGTTTAGGGTCATGATTTCACGGGACATCCCAGTAAATTTGGCCCAATAACATGTTTAATGCTTCTGTTTTACAACCTAGTTTATTGCATAGTGCCTGGGATCTTAAAGGCTTGCAAGCAGCTGTCCAAGGCACAATAATTGGTCTTTTTTTATTTGCCTGGAGCAACAGAGGAAGAGGGAGAGTCAGGAATAGGAGGAGGGTATGGAATGTGTGGCTATTTGCCTCTATGAATAACTGCTTTCTTTGCCATGAGACCAGAAGAAATGGATGGTGACTGACTACTATTACTGAACATTTTGTTCAAAGATTCTATAGAAGAATCTTGATCAAAACAGAGAAAATGTGGAATTTCAAATTCTCATGGACTGTAGACTTCCTGGAGCCATGGAGGTTTGGTTAACCCCTGAAACTATTACCCTGAGATAATCTTTAAAACTTAAGCCAAAACTATCCCCTGAAGCCTTCTTAAAACCAAACAATAGTTTAGCTTATCTAGTAAAAAGTCTGCCTTGAGCATTATGCTCTTTTAAGAACTATCTATATAGTGTCAAATTGACAATAGCAACTTGAAAGATTAGGTAGGAAACTTTGGGGGCAGAGACTTTATGCTAATGGGGGAGGGACAACTCAGAAAAGGAAGTAAGAATGGTTGCACAACTCAAAGAATGTATCTATGTCATTAAATTGTACGTGTAGGAACAGTTGAATTGATGTATGTTTTGCTGTGTATATTATCAAAATAACAAATAAATAAAATAATAAAAAAAAGACTCAGTCAGAAGTATTAGGGTTCTCCTCTCCTCCCCCCGCCCCCCCCAGGATCTTCTGTCATCATCCATGCCAACAGCATCCTTTAATACCATAAGCTCTTCTTGACTCATTGTTGTGGTCATCAGCCTACTCACTCTTCCCAAATACATAAACCATCTTCATGCCTTTACTCATGTTCCTCCTCTACCCAGAATGCCCTCTGCTGGCTAGAAACTCATTCGCCCCTGAACCTAGCTCTAACAGAGCCTCCTCCAAGAAGCCTCCCCCATCCATTCCCCTACCAATATTAGAGCTTCCTTCCAGGGGGTTTGTGCTTTCTTTTTATTTCCATGTTGTTACACCGTATTATCATAACTTGCTGGTTTCATATGTTTTCCCCACCAGGATCAGAAGTTTTTCCAAAGTCAAAATTATGTTCAATTCATAGTAAAATAGACCCGATATGGGATTTGTAGTTGGATAAATCTGGTTATTAAATTTCCGCCTCACCACTTATTAGTTGTGTGAGCTTGAACAAGTTAGCCTCTCTGAGCTTGTTTCTTCATCAGTACAATGGGGGCCAAGGAGTACCTATTTGAAAAGGTTATTGGCACACCCTAAGTGCCCAACAAATGTTACCTATTATATTCATTTTATTTTATTTTTTATGATAATAATAACTCTTAGGGTTTTCAGGATTAGATGATGCTTTTCTAGCTCTAGTCAGACAAAGCTCCTGGAATTCCAACAGCCCAGGATGTTTTGTGGAAGAATAGAATGGAGAAATGGGTCTGCCTGGAGACTATTTGCAGAAGTAATTGAGAAACCTCTTTCCAGAGAATCTCGCCTAAAGAAATAAAGACACAGACAGTTATACTTGGCACTAGACATTGAAGAAGGGACCCTGGTAGCTCAACTGTTAAGCGCTTGGCTGCTAACTGAAAGGTTGGCGGTTCAAACCCATCTAGCATCTCTGCAGGAGAAAGAACTGGTGATCTGCTCCCATGAAGATTATTGTTGTTGTTGTTATCGTTAGGTGCTGCCGAGTCAGTTCCAATTCATAGCAACACCGTGTACAACAGAATGAAACACTGCCTAGTCCTGTACCATCCTCTCAATTGTTGTTATGCTTGAGCCCCTTGTTGCAGCCACTGTGTCTGTCCACCTCATTGAGGATCCTTCTCATTTTGCTGACCCTCTACTCTACGAAATATGATGCCCTTCTCCAGTGACTGATCCCTCCTGATAATAAGTCCAAAGTATGTGAAACGTAGTCTCTCCATCCTTGCTTCTAAGGAGCATTCTGGCTGTGCTTCTTCCAAAACAGATTTGTTTGTTCTTTTGGCATTTCATGGTATATTCAATATTCTTCAACAACGCCACAATTCAAAGGTGTCAATTCTTTTTCGGTCTTCCTTATTCATTGTCCAGCTTTCACTTGAATATGAGGTAATTGAAAACACCATGGCTTGGGTCAAGTGCACCTTAGTCTTCAAGGTGACATCTTTGATTTTCAACACTTTAAAGAGGTCTTTTGCAGCAGATTCGCCCAGTGCAATACGTCATTTGATTTCTTGACTGCTGCATCCGTGAGTGTTGATTGTTCACCATAATAAAATGAAACTTTTGACAACTTCAGTCTTTTCTCCATTTATCATGATACTGCTTATTGGTTCAGTTCAGGGGACTTTTTTTTTTTTTAATTGTACTTTATATGAAGATTTACAGAACAAACTAGCTTCTCATTAAACAGTTAATACATACATTGTTTTGCGACATTGGTTACCAACCCCATCACATGTCAACACTCTCCCCTTCTTGACCTTGAGTTCCCTGTTACCAGCTTTCCTGTCCCCTCCTGGCTTCTGGTCCTTGCCCTGGGTTTGTGTGCCCCTTGAGTCTCATTTTGTTTTATGGGCTTGTCTAATCTTTGGCTGAACCTCAGGAGTGACTTCATTACTGAGCTACAAGTGTGCTTTGGGGCCATACTCTTAGTGTTTCTCCTGTCTCTGTCAGGCCGGTAAGTCTGGTCTTTTTTTGTGAGTTAGAATTTGTTCTACATTTTTCTCCAGCTCTGTCTGGGACCCTCGGTTGTGATCCCTGTCAGAGGGTTGTGAGGATTTTTGTTTTCTTTATGTTTTTTTTTATGTTGAGGTACAATCCATATGGAAGGCTATGGTCTTTGATCTTTATCAGTAAGTGCTTCAAGTTCTCTTCACTTTCAGCAAGCAAGGTTATGTCATCTGCATAACCCAGGTTGTTAATGAGTATTCCTCCAATCCTGATGCCCCATTCTTCTTCATATAGTCCAGCTTCTCAGATTATTTGCTCAGCATGCAGATTGAATAAGTATGGTGAAAGGATACAACCCTGACCGACAACTTTCCTGACTTTAAATCATGCAGTATCCCCTTGTTCTCTTTGAACGACTGCTTCTTGCTCTATATACAGGTTCCTCATGAGCGCTAATTGTGTTCTGGAATTCTCATTCTTTGAAATGTTATCCATAATTCGTTATGATTCATACAGTCGAACGCCTTTTCATAGTCAGTGAAACACAAGTAAACATCTTTCTAGTATTCTCTGCTTTCAGCCAGGATCCATCTGACATCGACCACGATATCCCTGGTTCCATGGCCTTTTCTGAATCTGGCTTGAATTTCTGGCAGTTCCCTGTCAATGTAGTGCTGCAGCTGCTTTTGAATTATCTTCAGCAAAATTTTACTTGTATGTGATATTGTTCAATAATTTCCACATTCAGTGGGATCACCTTTCTTTGGAATTGGCTTAAACACGGATCTCTTCCAGTCAGTTGGCCAGGTAGCTGTCTTTCAGATTTCTTGGTATAGATGAGTCAGCATTTCCAGCACTGCATCTGTTTGTTGAAACACCTTGATTGGTATTCTGTCAATTCCGGGAGCCCTGTTATTCACTGATGCCTTCAGTGCAGATTGGACCTCTTCCTTCAGTACCATCAGTTCCTGATCATATGTTACCTCCTGAACTGGCTGAACATCGACCAGTTCTTTTTGGTATAGTGACTCTGTGTATTCTTTCTTTCCATCTTCTTTTGATGGCTTCCTGCATCATTTAATATCTTCCCTGTGGAATCCTTCAATATTGCAGCTCGAGGCTTGAGTTTTTTCTTCAGGTCTTTCAGCTTGAAGAACTCATAAAGATTACAGCCTGGAAAACTGTATGGGGGAGTTCTACTCTGTCACATGGGGCCATTATCAGTTGAAATCAACTGGACAGCACCTAACAATAATAGGCGTTGGAGTGGTGGTTTTGAGTGCAACCTGGAGTAAATCACTTACTTTGTCCCTAGTCAGATTCAGCTTCTGTAGGAGTAGGGGTGGGAGAAAGCTGTAAGTCAAGTCCGAATGAGATTTTCCTCTACAAATTCCGTAAGACATTCCCATAGAGGAGGCTTAGCATCTATATGGGAAATTTGATTCTCCTCAGTTCTGTAGGCAAGGCAGAAGCTTTAGGCCATTGAGGGCTCCAAAGAACACAAGCTCCCTTGGGACCCCAAGGGCTTCAGTACCAGCAGTGATGGCAGCAGCAGAGCCAGCCAAGGGAACACCTGAGCCGAGTCTCAAGGACAGATAAGGGGTATGTGTATGGAGAGGGGGAGGAGGTGGAATGAGGATGATATTCCTGGAATAGAATAGAATAACATATGCAAAAACAAATAGGAGAGGTGTATGTGGTAATTGGGGTCTGCAAATATCCACTGTAGCTGGAGTATGGTGGATAGGTGGTAATAAGAAATGAAAGACAAAAATAGTTAACATTTATTCAATGTGCATGGTTTGGTTCTAATCACAAAAACCCAGCGGAGTGTTCAAAGGTAGGGAAATAGACTCTACCTAATAAGCTGAAAGAATAAGCTACAAAGGAGCAGCTGTAGCCATTTTATTTCACCCATTAGGCTAATGACTATAGAAGGAAAATTTGTGGGGTAGGGTAAAAGAGGTGCATCAATGATTAGTTAAATTTTAACCATGCTGATTTTGAGATGCCTGTGGGATATTTGTGGAGCCCTGGGGGCACAGTGGTTAAGAGCTCAGCTGCTAACCAAAAGGCTGGCAGTTCGAATCTACCAGCCACTCCTTGGAAACCCTATGGGGCAGTTCTACTCTGTCCTATAGGTCACTATGAGTTGGAATCAACTTGACAGCAACGGAATTTTTTTTTTTTTTTGGTGGAATATTTAAGCAATTCAGTCAAGATAGCCCTGGCTTTGCTATAGTAAGAAATAAACTTGAAGAATCTCAATGACTTCATTGAGCAATGGTTTATTTATCTCTCTATCACAAAGTCCAAGGTGGGCTAGTGGATTCCCAGGGCAGCTGTCTCCCTCCAGGCAGTTTCTCAGGTATCAAAACTGCTTCTGTCTTGCTTCCATACCTCAGAATTCTTCCATGGAAGTGTAAGAGATGATTAACTCACACCCATCGTTAACTGTCTCAACTAAAAGTGACACATCTCTTCACTCTCTTTCACTGGCCAGGACAATAAACTTACAAAATCTCAATGAGCCACTAGGGCATGATCCCAACTCAAGGTCCTAAGAAAGGGTGGGAAATGAGGGGAGAGCACATGGAATATTTCCTGAGCCCTACTATTTCTGCCATACCAAGTAATGTAGCCTAGGCATGTGGTTTCCACATGTTATTCCAGACTGGTTGTATCAGCAACACCACTGAACTTGTTAAACATACATATTTCCAGGCCCTTTTACTCCTAGAGATTCTAATCCAAGTGGGTCTGGGTTGGGGCGTGGGCATCAGTGTTTTTTAAAAAGTTCCAGTGAAGGTTGTGGTATACACACAGGCTTGCAAACATAAAAGCCTAAAGCCTTTTGGCTCCCAGCTCAGTGACACACCATATGGGACAAGGAGAGGTGTATGAAGCCCAGGACACCCCAGCTCCTTGAGCCAACAAGAGCTGACAAGAGTCCAACTCTAAGTCTCGATATTAGCAGTTGCTTCTCTGGTCAACTTTGGAGTCCTCAAACATTGAGGAAATTCCTTCCCACACCTTTTCTTGATCCTACCATGAGGATGCCCAGGAATAGATCACTCTGTGGGCAAGAAGAATTAGATCTAACCACTGCCCAGCTCATGGCCCCTCCCTTGGCTGGACCCACAGACAGTGAGTCATGGCTGACATCATCCGTGACACCCACTGGTCTCAGACACAGTGACCTCAAGACGTGAAGAAATTTTCCTTCTGAGAAGCATCTCATCCAGGCTATCAAAGAGTCATTGCCTCTCCTACAACCGTTGCCTCGAACTTTATTTACCTCTAACCCTCAAAGTGACCTCCTCACCCTGACATTACCTATTGGGGATCTCAGCTTCTATGTCACTTAGAAGCTCTGGGGCATCTGTCAGGGAGTCCCTCGACTTCCTTTGTCAGTGCTGCAGTAGAATCATAGCACCACATAATGGTAAAAGTCACACAGTCTGGAATCAAACTGGACCCAGCACAGATTCTATCCATTATTAGCTGAATAATCTCTTAACGCCAGACCACTCTCCTGGACCACTTACCTATGAAAATTAGGTAAAATATCCCAACTCCTAGGTTGTCATGAGCGTTAAATAAATTGGTGAAAGAACCAAAAACCTTGTAGGTATTTAACAAATATTGATTATTATCCACTTTTCTTCCTTTTAAGATAGTTTTTCCTTCCTTTCTGTCCCTGAAAAAAATGACCCTGAAGTTCCAGCTGTTGGAGGGACATCTCCCCAGTAATATATAGCCTGCATATAACATCCAGAATATCTAAAACATAATCCATCAGCTTCTCACCCTACTCTCAATCTCCCCAAACAAGCCTTCTTTTCCTTCTGAGTGCTCCAGTTCTGTTGATGGTACAACCCTTCTGGTATGAGTTTCCTATTGCTGCTGTAACAAATTACCATAAATTTAGCAGCTTAAAACAACACAAATTTGTTACTTTGCAATTCTGCAGGTTAAAAGTCTGACATAAGTCTCAGTGGGCTAAAAACAGGCTGTCAGCAGGACTGTGTTGCTTCTGGAGGTTCTATAGGAGAATCAGTTTCCTTGCTCTTTCCAGTTTCTAGATGCTTCCCACATTTCTTGGTTCATGGCCACATCATTTCAACCTCTGCTTCTGTTGACAGATCTCCTTCTCTGACTCTGACCCCCACCTTCCTCTTACACGGACCCTTGTGATTACACTGTTTTTAGTCATCACATCTAGAGAACCTCAGCTTAATCACATCTGCAAAGTCCCTTTTCCACATAAGATAACACATTCACAGTTTCCAGGGATCAGGATGTGGACATCTTTGGGGACAATTATTCTATCTACTACACTTCTCCCAGGGGCCCAGTCCTGAAACACCAGAATCATCTTTGACTTCTCCATCTGTTCCACCATGCCCACCTCCCTTCCTAGGCAATCAGACAGTGCAGTGGTAGCAAAGAGGTTTTAGGTCATGTGCCCACTTTGATCCATAGACTGGAGCATGGAACAGACTGCCTGGAGCATGGTGCTTAGAAAAACTGAGTCTATATCTTAACTCCCAAGAAAGAGCGGTCTGATCAATTAGCCATATGTGCTATGGTCATGGGAGGGCAAAATGTAGCAAGAGTGCTGCCTCTCTCCATCCTGAACCCTCCTACATCTGACCTCTCCTTCCTATGCCCCCTCCCAACTGCTTGTCCAAAATATTGCGATAACCTCTTAAGAGCTAAAATCTCTCATCTGCTGTGGTTTCTCCACATCTCCGTTCTGCCTTCTATACTATTGCCAGATCTTTCAGAGCAGTGGTCTCAACATGCTGGTTCTTAGACCAGTGCCAGTCTTAACAATGAGCCAAATAAAATGAGAAGAGTGGGAGCCCGTAACTGATATTCATATATGGTAAGGGGCTGTTGCCAGTTCTCCTTTCTTGAGAAAGTGAAGGAAGGGCTCTCTCCTTTCTTCTGAGATCCTCTTTTTTGCATCTGTGTGTTGGCGGCGGGGGGGGGGGGGGGGAGGAGGGTAATAGGTATAAAAATAGTCTTTTCTTATGAAGTAATGGTGATAATTGATGTAACTTGGTGTTTTTATTAATGTCCTTGTCAAAATTAAAAGTTGATTTACCCAACTTTAAAAAAAAAAAAATTTACCAGCATGAAATATTACAAAGTCCATAAATATCTGTTTTAAGTCAGAGCTCTGATTATGTCAGGCCTTCTCTCCCAACACACTCCCAGTTAAAAAACACGAATGCCTCCCTCCACCTGTGGAGAGGAAAGCACCTTGCTCATTATGCCTAGCTGGGTCCTTCACAACAGACTCTTCACAGCAGGTCCCACCTAATTTTTCATGGTCCCCCCACCCCCCGCCCCCATCCATTCTCACACTGTTGTCACACTGAGCTGTTACTTGTCTCTGGAACATTCACCACACCTCTCTCCCAGATCCTTTTGTCTTGCTTTGCTTTCTCAAACTGCTTTGCTCTCCTTCTTACGCATATTTACCTTTTGAAATGCTGGCAAACTCTCAAAGCCCATATCCAATACTGCTTCTTCCATGAAACCTCCCTGGTAACTCAGTTGTTTGCAGTTTCTTCCTCCTCACAGGTTTTCCTCCTCACAAGATCTTCCTCACAGGATTTTCTATACAAGATCTTCCTTGTGACATTTAAACTTGGCTTATTCAAACGTGCTAGACAGCCTCTATTCAGAAGGAGGATGCATATGTGCTGATTATAAACATTGGCTTCAGACAGAAAGATCTGAATTTGAATCTTGTCTGCACCACTTGCTAACTGGGGCAAAGTACTTAACCTTTCTGAGCTGCATTTTCTTCATCCTTATCATGCGGTGGGAAACCCTGGTGGCATAGTGATTAAGTGCTACCGCTGCTAAACGAGAGGTCAGCAGTTCGAATCCACCAGGCGCTCCTTGGAAACTCTATCGGGCAGTTCTACTCTGTCCTATAAGGTCGCTATGAGTCGGAATCGACTCGACGGCAGTGGGTTTGGTTTTTGGTATCATGGGGTAATGACAGTGCTTCTAATGTGAACTCATGTAGGTAAGGCGGTCAGTACAGTTCCCTAAAGGGTGACCACCAGGCCGACTGCCTAGTTGTGAGAGCCATGGCTCATTCCTTCACGTGTCTCCCACAGTGTCCTGTACTAGTAGGGCATGCTTCTGTCCTGGTATCACATCTTACCGTTCACTGCTTCTCTCGTGACTAACACAGGCCTCAAAAGTTCTTGTTGGTGTGAACATAAATGTGTTCAACCTCAAAAGAGTTTCCTGGGTGGCACAAATGGTTTACGCTTGATTACTAACCTAGAGGTTGGCAGTTCGAACCTACCCACGGACAGCATGATCTACTTCCATAAATATTATGGCCAAGAAAACCCTATGGAAAAATTCTATTCTGTAACACAAGGGGTTGTCATGAGTCAGAATTGACTTCACAGCAGCTGGTCCTCCCCGCCACCCCAACTCTGAAGAAAGTATTAGAATGTTACAGTGGGATGCTCCTGCCTCTGTAGATTGCCTTTCTCTTTCTCTTTCATTGGGTTCTTTCTTCATTTCCTCCCCCTCAATTTCATGTCCCTCTCCCTACCTCCCTGCCACCCAAAGCTTCCCTTGATTTCTGCCTCTTTTCCACCAGTCTTAACATCAGTTCTGGGAACTGCTTGATACTTTTTCCAGTAAATTATTTTTCTGTTTAAATTTGTCTAAGTCCATTTCTATTGCTTGTATCACAGACCCCAACTGATACGTACATCTCTATCGATGATGATTGGATTGCCACACTAATATTGTCAACACTTCACATGCCAGTTACAGATTTGTGTTCCCAGAATATGTTTTTATATGTCAAGAGCCATGTGTTTATTTTAAGGTGTAATAGAAACAAATATAAGTAGCACATTGTTGTTTTTGTTGTTAGGTACCATCAAGTCAGTTTCAACTCAAAACAATCCTATGTACAAGAGAACGAAACACTGCCTGGTCCTACACCATCCTCACAATTGTTGTTATGCTTGAGTCTGTTGTTGCAGCCACTGTGTCAATCCACCTCGTTGAGAGTTTCCTGTAACAAACTAGCACATTAAATCTGTAGTTTCATGGATATTAGTACTCAAGAAGAATAAACTGGGTGATGCTTATTTGTAATTATGCAAGTGTCCATAGTGTAATGGCTTTTTATTTTCTGTCCATCAACTGAACTTTCTTCCCATTGGGGATAATACTCTTCACTGGTCATGCCTTGGTGGGAGATGAGTCTCTGCCTTCCATTTCATACAGTGAAGGAACTAACTACTCCCTCCTTCATCCCCTCATAGCTAGGAGGTCGTGGGCCCACGATTGAGGATGGTCCTACCGAGGACTTTGAATCTGAGGGATTGACTCAAGCACACAGAAAGCATCACATTATTTATGGTGGCAGCAGCAGCAGCTGCTATTCTAATCCCTGACTTTATTGGTAAGTATTGTGATTATATGAAACACTGAAGGAGATCCAGAAAGTTGAGGTAATTGGCCTAGAGTCACACAGCTATTGAGGAGTAAAGCCCATAGTGGGACAAGGTCTTCTACTCCCAGCCTAGTGCTCTGCCTGGTGTACTCCTGCATCCTGAGAATATCAGATTTGTCATTTCCATGTCATTGCCGTACTACCACATGAGCAATATCCCCAGTCATGCTGATTAGAAGTCAGGTGCTAAACTGCAAGGTAGAAACCCAGAAGAAGAGCATGAGTTTCATTAGAGATGAACATTGAGAGTGTTGGCCCAACCTTCTACTCTGAGTATAAAGGCCAACAATCCCTGTACCATGACACAGGATGGCAGAGGAGCCAGAGGAGAAACAACCTTGGATAGAGCTTTGGCTTATCTCTACTGTCATTGTTATGGATTGAATTGTGTCCCCTAAAAATATGTGTTAACTTGGCTAGGCCATGATTCCCAGTATTCTGTGGTTGTACACCATTTTGTGATATGATGTGATTATCCTATGTGTTGTAAATCCTGACATCTATGATGTTAATGCCCCCAGGTGTCTGTCAGTTTGTCGTACTGTGGGGGCTTGCGTGTTGCTGTGATGCTGGAAGCTATGCCACTGGTATTCAGATACCAGCAGGACCACCCATGAAGGACAGGTTTCAGCTGAGCTTCCAGACTAAGACAGACTAGGAAGAAGGACCCGGCAGTCTACTTCTGAAAAGCATTAGGCGGTGAAAACCTTATGAATAGCAGTGGAACATTGTCTGATATAGTGCTGGAAGATGAGCCCCCAGGACTGGAAGGTACTCAAAAGATGACTGGGGAAGAGCTGCCTCCTCAAAGTAGAGTCTACCTTAATGATGTGGATGGAGTAAAGCTTTCAGAACTTTCATTCACTGATGTGGCACCGCTTAAAATCAGAAGAAACAGCTGCAAACATCCATTAATCATCAGAACCTGGAATGTACAAAGTATGAATCTAGGAAAATTGGAAATTGTCAAAAATGAAATGGAATGCATAAACATCAATATCCTAGGCATTAGTGAGCTGAAATAGACTGGTATTGGCCATTTTGAATCAGCCAATCATATAGTCTACTATGCTGGGAATGACGACTTGAAGAGGAATGGTGTTGCATTCATCGTCAAAAAGAACATTTCAAGGTCTATCCTGAAGTACAACGCTGCCTGTGATAGGATAATATCCATACACCTTCAAAGAACACCAGTTAATATGACCATTATTCAAATCTACGCACCAACCACTAGGGCCAAAGATGAAGAAATAGAAGATTTTTATCAGCTGCTGCAGTCTGAAATTGATCCAACATGCGATCAAGGTGCATTGATAATTACTGGCGATTGGAACGTGAAACTTGGAAACAAAGAAGAAAGATCAGTAGTTGGAAAATATGGCCTTGGTGATAAGAACAATGCTGGAGATCGATGATAGAATTTTGCAAGACCAACGACTTCCTCACTGCAAATACGTTCTTTCACCAACATAAACGGTGACTATACACGTGGATCTCGCCAGATGGGACACACAGAAATCAAATTGACTACATCTGTGGAAAGAGATGATGGAAAAGCTCAATATCATCAGTCAGAACAAGGCCAGGGGCCTACTGTGGAATAGACAATCAATTGCTCATATGCAAGTTCAAGCTGAAACTGAAGAAAATCAGAGCAAGTCCATGAGAGCCGGAATATGACCTTGAGTATATCCCACCCGAATTTAGAGACCATCTGAAGAATAGATTTGATGCATTGAACACTAGTGACAGAAGACCAGACGAGTTGTGGAGTGACATCAAGGACATCATCCATGAAGAAAGCAAGAGGTCACTGAAAAGACAGGAAAGAAAGAAAAGACCAAGATGGATGTCAGAGGAGGCTCTGAAACTTGCTCTCGAATGTCGAGCAGCTAAAGCAAGAGGGTGAATTGATGAAGTAAAAGAACTGAACAGAAGATTTCAAAGGGCCTCTCAAGAAGACAAAGTAAAGTATTACAATGACACATGCAAAGACCTGGAGATGGAAAACCAAAAGGGAAGAACATGCTCGACGCTTCTCAAGCTGAAAGAACTGAAGAAAAAATTCAAGCCTCAAGTTGCAATAGTGAAGAATTCCATGGGGAAAATACTAAACGATAGAGGAAGCATCAGAAGAAGATGGAAGGAATACACAGAGTCATTACATCAAAAAGAATTAGTCGATGTTCAACCATTTCAAGAGGTGGCATATGATTAGGAACTGATGGTACTGAAGGAAGAAGTCCAAGCTGCTCTGAAGGCATTGGTGAAAAACAAGGCTCCAGGAATTGGTGGAATATCAATTGAGATGTTTCAACAAACAGATGAAGTGCTGGAAGTGCTCACTCATCTATGCCAAGAAATATGGAAGACAGCTTCCTGGCCAACTGACTGGAAGAGATCCATATTTATGCCTATTCCCAAGAAAGGAGATCCAACCGAATGTGGAAATTCATTAATATCACACACAAGCAAAATTTTGCTGAAGATCACTCAAAAATGGCTGCAGCAGTATATTGACAGGGAACTGCCAGGAATTCAGGCCGGATTTAGAAGAGGACATGGAACCAGGTATATCATTGCTGATATCAGATGGATCCTGGCTGAAAGCAGGGAATACCAGGAGGATGTTTACCTGTGTTTTACTGACCACGCAAAGGCATTCCACTGTGTGGATCATAACAAATTATGGATAACATTGCGAAGAATGGGAATTCCAGAACACTTAATTGTGCCCATGAGGAACCTTTACATAGATCAAGAGGCAGTTGTTCAGACAGAACAAGGGCATACTGATTGGTTTAAAGTCAGGAAAGGTGTGCGTTAGGGCTGTATTCTTTCACCATACTTATTCAAACTGTATGCTGAGCAAATAATACGAGAAGCTGGACTATGTGAAGAAGAACGGGGCATCAGGATTGGAGGAAGACTAATTAACAACCTGCATTATGCAGATGACACAACCTTGCTTGCTGAATGCGCAAAGGTCTTGAAGCACTTACTTATGAAGATCAAAGACCACAGCCTTCAGTATGGATTGTATCTCAACATAAAGAAAACAAAAATCCTAACAACTAGACCAATAAGCAACATGGAGATAAGATTGAAGTTGTTAAGGATTTCATTTTACTTGGATCCACAATCAACAGCCATGGAAAGAGCAGCCAAGAAATCAAATGACACATTGCATCGGGTAAATCTGCTGCAAAGGACATCTTTAAAGTATTGAAAAGCAAAGATGTCACCCTGAAGACTAAGGTGCACCTGACCCAAGCCATGGTATTTCAATCACATCATAAGCATGTGAAAGCTGGACAATGAATAAGGAAGACCGAAGAAGAACTGACGCCTTTGAGTTGTGGTGTTGGAGAAGAATATTGAATATACCGTGGACTGCCAAAAGAACGAACAAATCTGTCTTGAAAGAAGTACAGCCAGAATGCTCCTTAGAGAAGCAATGACGGCGAGACTGGGTCTAACATACTTTGGACATGTTGTCAGGAGGGATCAGTCCCTGGAGAAGGACATCATGCTTGGCAGATTACAGGGTCAGCGGAAAAAGGGAAGACCCTCAACGAGGTCAATTGACACAGTGACTGCAACAATGAGCTCAAGCATAACGATTGTAAGGATGGTTCAGGACCGGGCAGTGTTTCATTCTATTGTGCATAGGGTCCCTATGAGTGAGAACTGACTCAACAGCACCTAACAACAACAACATGATGTTAATCAGGCAGAATAAAAGGCAGTTATGTTAGTGAGGCAAGACTCAATCTACATGATTAGGTTGTATCTTGAGTCAATCTCTTTTGAGATATAAAAGAGAGAAGCCAGCAGAGAAGAGAGGGACCTCATGCCACCAAGAAGGAAGAACCGGGAGAGGAGCAGGTTCTTTGGACACAAGGTCCCTGCATTGAGAAGCTCTGAGACCAGAGAAGATTGATGACAAAGACCTTCTCCCAGAACTGACAGAGAGACAAAGTTTTTCCTGGGAGCTGGCAACCTGAATTGGGACTTCTAGCCTCCTAGACTGTGAGAGTATAAATTACTTCTTGTTAAAGCCATCCACTATAGTGCTACTAGATGCTCCCACGCATCTGTCAGTTTGTTGTACTGTGGGTGCTTGTGTGTTGCTGTGATGTTGGAAGCTATGCCTCTGGCATTCAAATACCAGGAGGGTCACCCATGGCTGACAGATTTCAGCTGAGCTTCCAGACTAAGACAGACGAGGAAGAAGGACCCAGAGATCCCCTTCTGAAAAGAATTAGCCAGTGAAAACCTTATGAATAGCAGTGGAACATTGTCTGATACAGTGCCGGAAGCTTAGCCCCTCAGGTTGGAAGGCACTCAAAATACAACTGGGGAAGAGCTGCCTCCTCAAAGTAAAGCCGACCTTAATAAAGTGGATGGAGTCAAGCTTTACATGTTACCAGGAAGGATCAGTCCCTGAAGAAGGATATCATTCTTAGTAGAGGGTCAGCGAAAAAAAGGAAGACCCTCAGAGAGATGGATTGACACAGTGGCTGCAACAATGGGCTCAAACGTAACAACTATTGTGAGGATGGTACAGGACTGGAGAGTGTTTCCTTCTGTTGTACATAGGGTTGCTATGAGTCAGAATCAACTCAATGACACCTAACAACAACAACACTAGATAACTAAGGCAGTCATACACAGGCTATTTCTGGTACAACTATTCAATGGAGGCAGAAAGAGGTAAGATATATGGCAGCTTGGCTCACTCAACATCTCTTCTAGTGTCCTATTAGCTCGTCCGTCCTGCAGTGCCTAGAAAGCTAAAAGCCATGTTTCTCAGATTCCCTTGCATCTAGAGTCCCAGATATGATTTCAATTCTTCCAAGCAGACACATTTGCATCAGATTTGAATTTGAAATAAATTGTTTGCGGAGTGCCATTCAATTTCTTACAGCAGATTGTAGCAAGCAAATCATGCTTTCAGAGATATATTGCTGATCTCCTACTACCAGATTGAAGCCAAGGCTGTGTGTTTCTGGAGCCAGCAGCTGTGGTGGCAGCTTCTTGATCCCTGCACTGGGCTACAGTGGTCTGAAGCAGAGCCGGCAGTTGAGACATCATCTCTCCAAATTTCCAGCTTCACAATTATGGCAGAGATGACCGCTCCCTTGGCAAGCCAGTTTGGAGTGTCCCTCTGGGAATAATTTTTGTATGTACTGTCTAAAGCCCATTCCTCTAGTCCTCCAGCTAATTCTGTAAGTACCCAAATATTTCCTAATTAAGCCAACTAGAGTAACTCCTGTTACCTGCAACAGAATGTTGACAAATAAAAATTCACCATCTTTCTCATCTCAGTGCCTTAGCATGTGTTCTTGGCTTTGTCTAAAAATTCTCCTATCCTGACTTTTTGCCTGGATGACTCCTACTTTCACCTCTTCACTTGACTCAAGCACCACCTCTTCCTTGAAGCCTTTATAGCCTGTCTCCAGTATGATTTAGTTATTACTCCTCTTCATTCCTATGCACTCTCCATTTCCCTTCTGACTTCCTTTCCTTCCCTCCTTCTCTCTTTCATTCTTTTCATTTTTTTTTTTTTTCTTCCTTTTCTTTTATTTATTCATGTATCACGCATGTATTGAGCACCTATTAAGATAAAGACAGTCACTGGAGATATACAAATATATAGGACTCAGTTCCTGCCCTTAGTTTGCTTACAGGCTAGTGAAAGATACACCCAATTAAAATGTAGTTTAGCAAATGCTGTTGAGGGTGGCATAGGGTCCCATAGGAGCATAGAAAAGGAACACTTAACTTGGCCAGAGGCTACACATGGTTTCCCAGAGCAGTCTGAGTCCTTAGCTAAGCTCTGAAGAATAAATAAAGTTAATGAGTAAAATAGAAGGGAAAATGTTTTCTGAGCAGAAGGAGCAGCTGTGCAAAGACAGAGCTTATGAGAAAGTGTGGGGTCTTGGGGGACCTGCCAGAGGCTCACAAGGGCAGTTATATGTGCTACCAGTGCAAGGAACTGTAAGGGCAATTGAGAGATAACCTGGAGGGTTGGCAGATCCCAGAATATGAGGGGCCTGGTCTGTGCTACAAGCATCTGGGGAACCATTGAAGAAAAGGTATTCAGATACAGCAGTGTAGACCAACACTGAGAACAACTGAAGAGTTTGCAGTGAGGAGCGTGGTTGGGAGGTTGCCTCAGTAACCCCGGGGGAGAGGAGACAAGGGTCTGAATTATGGTGATGGTCATCAGGTTGAAGAGAAGGTCCTAGAAATATTTAGAAGGTAGAGCAAACAGGACTTAGTGACTACTAATCGTGGGAGGTAGCTATTGACTGTGGAGGGGCAGTTTAGAAGTCAAGGACATTTTTGGACAAAAGGAGTTCTGATGGCAAAGTGGTTACAGCCTTCAGCTGCTAACCAAAAGGTTGGCTGTTCAAACCCCCAGCCACTCCACAAGAGAAAGATGTGGCAGTCTACTTCTGTGAAGATTATAGCCGTGGAAGCCCTATGGGGCAGTTCTGCTTTTTCTTATAGTGCTGCTATGAGTTGGACTTGACTGAATGGCAACAGGTTTGATTTAGACAACTGGGGGATTGTAGCATCATTTATTGAGAAAGGGAATTTAAGAGGAAGGAACAGATTGTTTTTGAGGGTGGTGGGAGGAGATGGATATTAAATTCAAGTTCTGTTGTGTTTGAGATGCAGATTGGCCACCAAATGGAGGTATCTAGTGGCATCTGGTTGGTGCAGTGGTTAAGGGCTATGGCTGCAAACCAAAAGGTCAGCAGTTCAAATTCACTGGCCGCTCTTTGGAAACCCAATGCGGCAGTTCTACTCTATCCTGTAGGATTACTATGACTTAGAATTGACCCAACAGCACTGGTTTTTTGTTTTCTTTTGTTTTGGTTTAGTGGCATCTGAAGATTGGGAAAGAAGATAGGCCTAAAAATAAAGATCTGTTAGTGGTGGTTGAAGCCTTGGAAATCCCCGGAAGAGAGCATAGAGTGAGGGGTAAATCAATATTTCAGCATGTATTAATTCATAACATTACTTTTAAAAATTATTTGTTTTCCCTGCTAGACTGTGACCTATAACATTTTTATCTTTGGGCCCCTATCTTCTACAAAAGTATCTCGAATATAGTAAGAACTCAAAAAGTTGGCATTAATGAATTAATTTGGTCATTTTTAAAGGGCTTTAACTATAGCCAATAAATATATCTTCCTCACGATCTGCAGAAGAGGCACATATTAAGAGATATTTAGGAAAGAAAGGATTGTAGGATTCATGATAAACAAAAATCAGGTAAGGAGGCGCTTATCTGGGCCTGGGTGGCATTTCTGATGCCCCTTTCTGGCCAGTAAGGACATGAGAGAGGATCCTGAGAGCCCAGGACTGGAAAGGGGCTATCTTCTCAAATGTCCCCAGTCAGTTACAGCTCTTTCCCCTAAGTATTATTCCAAGTACCCCTCTAAGCTATTTAGAGATCTGTTAAGAAACCACTTTCTTGTGCATATTAACCACTGGTGAAGTAGAATTTCCTTTTCTTTGCTATAAAGAAGTTGCCTCCAAGCCTTAATGACTGTCATGTCTGAAGTGCTGGCCACTTCCCTTTGCCCAACTCAGAGACTGTCACTGCTTCCTGAGCTGCTTGTAAACTGTCTGAGACAGGCTTGGAGGCTGCCTCAGGCCCCCACACAGCACGTGTGCAGGGGCAGATTATCAAATAAGCAATGTAAGCATGGGCTTACTTGTGTTTACTTACTAGTCAGTAGTGAACAATTTCACATGGATTTCATGGTGCTTACCTTGCTTATTGGATTATCTGCCCCCACGCGTCTGCTCTAATTTCCAGAGGTCTGGTGACCTGGGAGGCCCATGGGCGGGGCTGCAAGTATCTGTCACTGGCCTTGAGGTCAAGTCAAGCAGGTAGGAGAGAGCATGCATTGACCACAACTTCCCCCCTAGGGCCAAAATGGGAAGGAATTGCTGTCAGAAGCCTGGCCGTCGTTATGCTGTAAATTCACACATCCCACAGTGATGATTTGCAAATTCTAATGTGCTTTCCTCCATCTGCTAGTCAGTGATGCTATTTATTCCACTCATTAATTCAACAGAAACTATCTAGGCTCACTTTGACATAGCTCCCACTGCAGCCCTGTCACCACCTCCAAGGGAGGAATCCCACCATATGGAGGATATGACAAATGTCCACCCCCGCCACACACATCTTTCACTCTCTATCTAATAACACCCCCCACATACACACACACTCCCTTTACTCTCTAGTTAATCGTTGTTGTTAGTTGCTGTCAAGTTTATTCCGACTCATAGTGATCCCATGTGTGTCAGAGTGGAACTGTGCTCCATGGAATTTTCAAGGCTGTGAACTTCTAGAAGTAGATCATCAGGTCTTTCCTCCAAGGTACCCTTGGATGGACTGAAATCTCCAACTTTGCAGTTAGCTACTGATTTCATAACCATTTGCATCACCCAAAGCCAAACCAGTTGCTGTCAAGTTGATTCTGACTCATGGCTACCCAGTGTGTGTCAAAGTAGATCTGTGTTCCATAAGGTTTTCAAGGCTGTGACCTTTTGGAAGCAGATCACCAGGCCTGTCTCCCAAGGCACCACTGGGTGGGTTAGAACCTCCAACATTTCAGTTAGTAGCCAAGCATTTAGCCATTAGCACCATCCAGGGACTCCTTCTCTAGCTAATTAATCCTATGTTTTTTCTTCACAGTCTGTATCACTACCAATAATATTTAGTGTGAATTTTGCTCAGGTATATATTGTCTTTTTTTGTCACTGGAATGCAAATTCCTTAACATGTCTTATTCACAGATGTATCCCCAATGCCCCAATCAATATCTTAAAAAAAAAAGCAGCATATTTTTAAATGGATGAATAAATCTATCTATCCATTCTCTTTTCTAAATATCCCCCCAATTCTTGCCTTTGCTGAAAGCTGGCTCTCCTCTGGGGAAGTTGCTTCCCCTGAGGCTTTCTCAAGGAGAAAAAGCTCATGCTCATGCCATCCAGATATCTCAGGGCCAAGGAGTTCGGATCAGTGTTCTCCACTGACATTTTTAGATTGTGGCTTCTCCAACCTTTGTAAAATGCAAAACCAACCAAAACAAGCAAAAAAAAAAAAACCCAAAAACACTCCTTTGAAGGGTATACCACTTTCTACCTCTCTTTGTAGCTTTTATCTAGTGACATCCTGGTCATTCCCTTCATTAATTAAATATTTGGCAACTGGCACCAAGCCACTGTCTTTGTTTCTTTGGAATTGGGAAGTTTGAGCGCAGCCTGCCACCTATCCTTGTGATGCATGAATGAATCTTGTGCTTAGGACTGGATATGTTGGCCTGGTTTCTTGGATGGGATGTGAATATGAGTTGACTCACTTTCTGGGTTGTCTTGACCCAAAACATATCCCATAGCAGATAGTGGCCTGTCAGCACATCCCTCCCCTCTTGCCCTGAGCACATGTCAACATTCCTAGGAACTGATTAGCTAAGTGTGTGCATTATATGGCACCTGGTCAGCTCTACTTCTATATCTGTTCCTGGTGGCAAGAGAACAGGCTCCTTCTCCTGCAACACAAGACCACTGTATGCTGGCCATCTGTCTGTATCAACTATATAGCAAGACCTGCTGGTTCTGGGGCCAGATGCCCACTGTTAAAGCTGACCTTGCTCTGTCTCGTTTCTATTCAGTCCTTGTGTGAGTTGTGTCTTTCTTGACAACCCCAACACCTGTAAACCATGGAGTAGATTGACATCCTATAGCTGTTGATCCTGGTGACAAGCATTATTATGCTTTTGTTATCCTCCATATGGTGGGATTCCTCCCTTGGAAGTGATTACAGATGGTACGTGCCCAACAGTCCTAAATCCCAAGTGACATTGGTGCCCATTTGGAAGATCAACACCATGACCTCTCGGTCCCTTGAGTCTCACCTCTAATGGCTTCCACCTCTACTCTGTTTTTTTCTTTTTTTAAACAACTCCCAGGGCTACACCCTGAACCTTGTCATCACTCATAACCTCTTCACATCTAAAAAGCTCAAATTCAAACATCCCACTCTCTGACCACAACAGCCTGTCTTTATGGCCTGCTCATTCTCTCTCTCACTGTCTTTATTATCCTCATTTCAACCACACAAAGACCTTCCATCCTTGGACCTACTCAACTTAGCTTTACGGTGACCTCCTGTCTTCACCACCTTCTTCAACGAATTTAGATCCAAAATCCCTCAGTTGAACCATTCCCCAGTTCTTGGCTCTTCTGTCTTTCCATTGCACTGCCTGGAAGAGGGCTGAATCTGTCCAATGTCTGCCCTCTTGGCTCCTACACCCAAGCCACTGAGTGTCTTGGGGAGAACATGGTAAATCAGCACCATTGCACATCGATTTTCTGAAACCACCTGGCCTTTATTGTTGCTTAGCAATCCTACCATGTTTTTACAATTAGTTGGTTATCCCATTCTTCTGACAGAAATTACTTCAACTCTTTCCATTGTCTTCAGTCTCCTGCCCTATCTTCTCTTCCCTAACTTTCAACAAAATAACAGAAGCTAGTAGGAGACTTTCTCGATCCCTCATCAGCCCACATTAAAACATATTGAATGTTTCCTTATCTTTTCCTTCTTCCTTTTTCACACAATAGAAACAGAAGTGTTGTTCTTATCCAAAGCCAGTCCCTTCTCTTTTGCTTTGTGTCCATTTAGCCTTCTAGAGGCTCTCATACCATAAATCATTCTCAATCATTTAGTGATTGAGAATCACTGTATGCCTGACCCCCTGCTATGGGATCTGTATGCATGTGTTTACTCAGTCCTTCCCCTAAAGCCTATGACGAGCTGGTCATATCAGTATATACTCACCTTACTTGCTCAAGTGGTCAATGTGAAAGAAAAATGAAATGCTCAGTGTTCCTGATTCCATTATTAAAGAAAGTCTTATTTAGTTCTTTTTCCATTTCTGCTGGAAAAATTAAGGCCGAGATTTGGCTTATAGTTCAAATAATATTGCCTGTATTGCTAGTCTTCATAATTAAGAAACGAACCAAAAAATCCTGGCAATACAGGACAGCTTTCCTATCCCTCACAGCTTCACTAGGAAAGATGTAGTTCTGCATCATAAGCTAGTTCAAAGAATCCATTTTGAGAGGCAATAAATTGAGAACAACCACGAGACTATCAATTTTTTTCCTGTGCATTATTGAGACCTGTATGAATATTCATTACCATTACCAAATTTCCCACCCTTCATTAACATAAATATGCCCTTGCAAGTATCATTTGAACAAAAGGATTTTGTAAGAAACTGGAGACTTCAGAAATTATTGTTACATCCTGTGAAAATAATCCTGAAAAACTGTAATTTTAATGTGTTGTCTTAATTGGAAATGTGCTGCCATTGTGGTTTCAAAACATGCCTGCAAATTCATTGAGACTTTTCTAGTCAAGTGGTGGAGTCTAATTTCCCTCACATTGAATGTGGACTGATGACTCACTTATAACGAATAGAATGAGGTAAAGTTCTGTCTGGCTCTCTCTGTGTCAAGACACTCACCCTTGGAACCTAGTCACCATATCATAAAGAAGCTGAGCCCACGTGGAAAGGCCATGTGAAGGTGTTTCGGTCACCATGCTCACCGAAGCTCCAGATGAGAGCCAGCATCAACCTCCAGACCTGTGAATGAGGGAGCCATCAGCCTCTGAGCCACCTGGGCTGGTCTGGGGTAGAACAGAGTCAAGATGCCCCCACCTAGCCCTGCCTAATTACAGATTCTCAAGAATAATAAATATTGTCTCTTTTTTTTGTCAATTTTTTTTTTATTTTTATTGTGCTTTAAGTGAAAGTTTACAAATCAAGTCAGTCTCTCATACAGAACCTTTTATACATCTTGCTATATACTCCTAGTTGCTCTCCCCCTAAAGAGACAGCACATTCCTTCCCTGTACCCCTTGTTTCGTGTCCATTCAGCCAGCTTCTATCCCCCTCGGTCTTCACATCTCCCCTCCAGACAGGAGCTGCCCAAATAGTCTCATGTGTCTACTTGATCCAAGAACCCCACTCCTCACCAGCATCATTTTCTGTCTTCTAGTCCAGTCCAATCCCTGACGAGTTGGCTTCGAGAATGGTTCCTATCTTGGGTTAACAGAAAGTCTGGGGACCATGACCTCCAGGGTTCCTCTGGTCTCTGTCAGACCATTAAATCTGGTCTTTTTACTAGAATTTGGGGTCTGCATCCCTCTGCTCTACTGCTCCTTCAGGGATTCTCTGTTGTGCTCCCTGTCATGGCAGTCATTGATTGTGGCTGGGCACCATCTAGTTCTTCTGGTCTCAGGCTGATGCAGTCTTTGATTTATATGGCCCATTCTGACTCTTCGACTCATACTTACCTTGTATCTTTGGTGTTCTTCATTCTCCTTTGCTCCATGTGGGTTGAGACCAATTGCTGCATCTTAGATGGCCACTTGCTAGCGTTTAAGACCCCAGACGCCACTCTCCACAGTGGGATGCAGAATGTTTTCTTAATAGTTTTTATTATGCCAATTGACTTAGATGTCCCCTGAAACCATGGTCCCCAAACCCCCACCCTTGCTACTCTGGCCTTTGAAGCATTTGGTTTATTCAGGAAACTTCTTTGCTTTTAGTGTAGTCCAGTTGAAGTCACTAAGTTTTGGGGTGGTTTATTGTACACCAGTAAATAAATGAAAAAATTGCCCTGGAAATAACATGGGAAAAAAAAATTTTTGTGTTCTTGAACAGTATAAATACTTATTTCTCTGTTAAATCAGAAGAAAGTCATTGGCACTTTTCTATTCTCCTAGATGTGCCAGAAAAAGCACATGACTCTGCTACTTACAATTTAAAAAGTAATTTGCGAATGTATTTCATGCAATTAACTCAGATGAAAAGTAGCAGAGTAGAAATTTGAATTCTGACAGATTTACTCCAGAGCCCATGCACTTAACCACTAGCTCATACTGCATCCTCACTGTCTTTTCCAACCTGTTATCCTCCACTGGTTCCTTCCTATCAGCTTTTACATTTGCTTAACCTGTAGTATGTTAAAAAAAAAAAAAAAAAAAAAAATTCTGCCCTTAGCCTCATCTGTCTGTCTAGCTACACCCATCTCTCCTTCCTTTCACAGCCAAATTTATTGCAAGAATTTTCTGTAATCACTGTCTCCATGTTCTCAGATTCCACTCATTGCTTAAGACCCGTCATTTTGATTTTTGACCAACCATTCTCCTAAAAAGTGGTACAGGGTCCCTTAGTTCCTAGATGCAATAGACACTATAAACTTTATCAGACAATCTATTATTAGCATTTGGCACTGACTCTTGCTTTGAAACTTGCTCTCCTGTGAACTCCCATGACCCCATGTCTCCTGGTTTTCCTTCTGCCTTTTAAGACCTCTCTTTCTGACTCCATTGGAGGCTCTTCACCCTCTGCCTGCCTCTCAAATATCTCCCTATCTTAGGCCGTCTTCTCTTTTAAACTATTCTGTCTTCCTGATATGAATCAGAAGTGACTTGACCACAATGGGCTTTAAGTTCAAATATCTTCTTTATACTCTTATTGTTGTTGTTAGGCTCTGTTGAGTCAGTTCTTACTCATAGCAACCTATGCACAACAGAATGAAACGCTACCTGGTCCTGCACCATCCTCACAATCCTTGCTATGTTTGAGCCCATTGTTGCAGCCACTACATGCAACCATCTCCTTGAGGGTCTTCCTCTTTTTCACTGACCTTCTACCTTACCAGCATGATGTCCTTCTCAAGAGACTGGCCCCTCTTTACACTGACAACTCCAAAATGTATATCTGCATTCCAAATTTCTCTCCTGAACTCCAGGTATGCATACGTTACTGCTCACTGAAAGCCCCTACTGGGTGTTTATACACACCTCAAAATTCAACATATTTGAAAAGTTGAGCTCATCATCTTTGCCCCAAAACTGTCACCTTGTTGCCCATTATTTCTTATTTCAGTGAGTGAAATCACCATCCAGCGATGAAATCATCATCTATCAACAGAAATATCCATCAACAGAAACCAAAACTAGAAACATGGGTATCAGCCTCAATGATTTCTCCTTCACCCTGCATACAATAAATCACCAAAATCTATCAACTGTATCTCCTTAGTATGCCTTCAACCCACTTATTCCTCTCAAATCCCCTGCCACAACTGTTAAATGCTCACCATCTCTCAACTGGCTTGGAGGCGAGCAACACTGGAGCTAGGAAACCACTTGAGAGGCCATGCCAGCAATCCATTCTCCAACCAGCAAGCAGAAGCAACTATTACAGGAGGGAAAACTGATCCCATCACTCCCTTGCTTGAAATCCTGCATGGTGACTTCTTGTGGCCATTCTGTTAAAGACCAGTCTATTTTCCTCTACAGCTTCATCTCTTGCTTTGCTCCCTTTTCTTGTACTCTTTGCTCCAACCATTTGTTGTTCCACATAGTGAATTAGCACAGGGCTTCCTTTCCTGATTTTATTCCCATCAGTTAGAAAGTCATTGGAAATATTGGCTATTTTAGTATAATACACTTTACTACCAACTGCCATAATATTGCCATAACAAATATTTAAGTCTATGGTGTCAGAGTGAAGGTGGTTCCCCCAGGAGTTGCATAGTGTAAAACTTGCATCTCCATACGAGGTAGCTCTGACAGCTTCATACTCATTCTGAACATACAGAAATAAAACTGTTAAAGTCTCTCCCTAAGGTCTGGTGCCATACAATGAGAACGTTGATAAAGGGGCAAGCTTCCACCTACTGCCAGCATGGTATTTGAAGTGAATGGGCTGCACCCATATTGTCTTGTGAGGACCCCCTCAGAGGAAGAGCTCCCACTCTTGTCAAGTGATTGGCTAGGCCTAAGAAGTGCCATCTACAAGGCAGAACACAGCTTTACCCAGAACACAGCTTTACCCAAGAATACAGCAGTAGGGAGAGGAACTCACCCTCTAGAATGGAAAAAGAGGCAGCATCAACCTTGAACTCTTCCCCAAGTTTCTGCTCCCCCTCTTCCCCGACACACACTAGCCAGCCCTGAGCAAAACACCTCCTGGCCCTAACCAAAAAAAAAAAGAAAAAAAAAAACCGTTGTCATCAAGTCAATTCCAACTCATGGCAACCCCATGTGTTACAAAGTAAAATTGTGTTTCATATGGCTTCCTAGGCTGTAATCCTTACAAAAGCAAATCACCAAGCCTTACTTCTATAGTGTCCCTGGGTGGGTTCGAACCACCAACATTTAGGTTAGTAGGCAAATGCAAACCATTTGTGCCACCCAGGACCTCTCCTGCCCCTAGTGGAATCTGAACTTCAGTTTTCCAGTCTCCTGTGTCAGGAAAAAAAAAAAAGTCAGGAGGGGGTGTGAATTCTCAGAACCTACCTCCCTGCACTTCCATGTCAGGTCAACCACTTTTCATCTCTCACACGGTGTGTTGGGAAGTAATGAGTGATGAGCAGCCTCTCACAATGAGGATAATTTTCCATGATCTTCTATGACTAATGAGTCCAAGCAAAGAATGACATGTTGGGTCACATTTGTTGCACACGGTTCTATATAGGGGAGTTATGTTTTGATTCTCAACTTCCTGTTTTAGTTTTTCCCTTTTTTTTTTGTCATGGAAACACACATATTCACAGCGTCATATCCCCTGATCAGGATCTAACTTCTGTGGGAGTGACTCATGATTTATAACATTTTCAACCATGTGACCAATAACCAGTTGCCAGTGAATGGATCACAATTCATGGTGACCCCGTGTGTGTCAGACTACCACTGTGCTACACGGAGTTTTCAATGGCTGATTTTTCAAAAGTAGATCACCCGGCCTTTCTTCCAAGGTATCTCTGGGTTGACTCAGACCTCCATCCTTCCAGTTAGCAGCCAAGTGTGTTAACTGTTGGTACCACCTAGGGACAGGCGTGACAAGCACATCTTAAAGCTGGTGGTGGTAAAGAGAAATCTATTCAGCATTAATGGCCGAAATGGTCACAGAAGAATTGACATTCACATAGTTGAGCAACTTCAAACTCCAATCTTTTCAAGAATCACCTGACGGCTTCCTAAACAAACCAAAACAGAAAAACCTGTTGCTGTCAAATTGATTTCGACTCATAATAACCCTATATGTGTCAAAGTAGAATTGTGCTCCATAGGGTTTACATGGCTGTGACCTTTCAGAAGCAGATTGTTAGACCTTTCTTCTGAGGTGCCTCAGTTACTAGCCCAGCACTTAACCTTTTTTGCCACCCAGGAACAATGGAGGCTTCCTAGAGATGCAGGTTCCTAGTCTCAGCCCAACAACTTTGACAGTTTGGGGTGGGGACGAAGGAACCTTCGTTTTTCACAAGCATTTCAACCGATCCTGATATAAGTTGCCACAGAATTGAAGAACCCCCAGTGCTCTGAGGGAAAGTTATTATTCAATATAGTAAATGTGTTATGGGTTGAACTGTGTTCCCCCCAAAAGATATGTTGAAATACGAACCCCCAGAACCTGTGAATGTGGCCTTATTTGGAATAGAGTCATTGTAGATGTAATCAGTGAACATAAAATCACGGTGGAGCAAGGCGGGGCCTAATCCAATATGGCCGATGTCTTTGTACAAAGAGGAGAAGAGATAAACACAAAGGGAAGAAGGCCGTGGGGAATCAAAGGCAGAAATCGGAGTTATGCTGCCACAAGCTAAGGGACGCTTAGGACTACCAGAAGCTGAAATAGACAGTAAAGACATTCACCTCAAGACTTCAGCGGAATCATGGCCCTGCTGACACTCTGAATTCAGACACCTAGCATCCAGAACTATGAGATAATTGATTTCTGCCATATCAAACTACCCAGTTTGTGGTAATTTGTTTCAGCAGCCCTAGGAAAATAATACGGCAAGCAAATATATACTGTCTACCATGTGAAAGACACCTCTAGATTTGTGCAAAGTGAAGGGGTAGGTGGTAGAGACATTCTTGGATGAGAATCAGGCTACTCTTGGGAATACCTATGAAAATGCTCTTTGGTCTTCCCTTCATGTTGCATCTGTAGTTCAGAAGCATTCAAAGTCATTGATTAAACTCTCACTGTGTGTTTAACCTTCAACTCGGAGCTTTGGAGGCACAAAGGAAGTATGAGGGACAGTTCTTGAACTTGAGAAGACTGGGAAGTCAAACCTTATGCATAGCTCCTAGAACAGAATCTAAAGTCCCAAACCCAGAAAACCCAGTGCCGTCAAGTCAGTTCCGACACATAGCGACCCTATAGGACAGAGTAGAACTGACCCCATAGAGTTTCCAAGGAGCGCCTGGTGGATTAGAAGTGCTGACCCTTTGGTTAGCAGCCGTAACACTTAACCACTACGCCACCAGGGTTTCCGAATCTAAAGTAGGATTCAGTAAACATATGTGGAAGGGAGGGAGGGTAGAAGAAAGAGAGTATGGAAACATCAGAAAACCAGCATAAGTCCTTTTTATCATAATAATATTGCCAGTTCTCAAGTAGAAGGGATTTCTCCAGTTCAGAACCCATTACCTTAGACCCTTTGCTTTCTGATGTTCTTTCTCCAAATTCTTGAATCTGCACGCTTCCAGCATTAGTGACCTGCCTTAAGCCCCTGCCCTTGCTTTCCTCAGCCTGTCTCCCAGAGACTACGGCTCTAGCTGTGCTTCGCTTCCCCCGGAAGTCCTTCCAAGGGCTGACCCTTTCCCTAAGTTTCCCAGTTAGCATTTGAACCACTGAGCAGGATGAAGAACATCAGACAGAGTCTGCCCATGATTGGTACCCCTCTTCCTACGGAGCGCCAATAATTGCCTGCTCATTTCTGTATTTCCTGTACTCTGTCCACTAGGGTCCCGACTGGACAGCAACGGGTTATGGCTACCAGCCTTTAGAACATATCTTGTGACATATTCCAGTGCACAACAGCCTTTGCTAGAACTCCAGGCATCCAGGCCCCTTTGTCACTCCCACTCCATGACCAGAGCCTGGGCTATGGTGTCCCAGTGGAACTGGAGGGGACAAGTGTGTGAAAGAATGAGTCACTGCCTCATTGCAGATTGCTATTTTATATGGAAGAGCAGAAGTGGGGCACAGAGAGAAGGGTTCAGGCACATGTGCTTTGCTCCTCTACATACAAGCACGAAAAGTGAGTACGTGTTTAATATTTACCTTCTTCCTATGCTTTAAGCTCCTGGACAGCAGGGGCTGTGTCCCTCTTGTCAAGGGATGCTGAGAAACTATCATAAGAAGGAAGGAGTACACAGAGCTTCAAAGTCTTCACATGACCCCATCTGCTCTCACACACTGAGGACTATGTATGTGTTGTGAAGCAGAGATTCATGGCACAGAGGCTGACACACGGTAGATATTAAGTTCTTGAGGAATTATATTTAATTGCTCAACACAGCTCCGGCCCCAAAAATGCAGCGCCAACATTGATCTCTGTCGCCACCTGGAGCCCAAAGGCTGCACTGCTGGCTCTCAGCCTCAGAAGTGGGCTCAGGGCATCCTGTCCCTGGATGGCTTGGAGTTTGCACCTTTAAGGACAGAGATTGGGATTTGCTTTGGGGATAAAAACAAAACCAAACTCATTGCCGTTGAGTCGATTCTGACTCATAGTGATCCTATAGGTCAGAGTAGAACTGCCCCATAGAGTTTCCAAGGAGTCCCTGGTGAATTTGAACTGCTGACCTTTCTTCATTTGCAGCAGTAGCACTTAACCACTATGCCACCAGGGTTTCCTGCTTTGGGGCTAGATACCAAAAAACCAAACCCATTGCCACCAAGTCAATTCTGACTCATGGTAATACCATGTGGTACAGGCTGGAACTGTTCCATAAGGTTTTCTTGGCTGTAATCTTTACAGAAGCAGATAGCCATGTCTTTCTTCCACTTTGCCTAAACTGGTTGGATTTAAACTGCCAACCTATGGTTAGTAAACAGTTTTTGCTACTTAGGGAATAGATAGGCTTTTTATTTTGATAGAATCACTAGAGGAACCCTTATAGTTATGCAAATGTAAAATCCAGCCAAAAATAGAGTCAAATAACTCCAGTCCTAGTGCTTCCATTCAAGATGGTAACTTTTCAGCTTTAGGTTGATTATACCTGTTTCTGTTGTGTTCATTTATGAGATAGTTGTATATTTTAGCAGAATAAGATCCAGGAAAATTGATTTTCCATCAGAGTTTTCTTCACTTTTATTTTTTATTCCCTGAATCTGGGTTTAGACTCCCATAGGCTTGCTGTGCGTTGTTCGTCCTGCAGAGTTTTGTGTATGACATTCTGAGCAATTGTTATGGAGCTATTGTAATGGGTGGGCATGGAATCATGAGATGATAATTTGGGTTAAAAGGGAGGGGACTTGGCGTCTGAATCCTAGCTGAAGTGACTTACGAAATATGGGTTACAGGAGAACCTAAACACATCACCTACCATTTTGTTTAACATTTTTCCAGAGCTTCTTGGAATAGGCCAGGCCCTTCATGAATCAACACCTGCCTAGGTCTAGAGCCTCTGTGGACACACACAGCACACACGCAAACACGCTCATGGAATTCACGTGCGCACACGACCACATGCTCACACGTGCACATGAACATGCACACACACACACATGCATGAAGACACATGCACGTGAACACAAACACTCAGCCACTCTCAGGATTTCCTTCAGGCCTTTGTGCAGCTGGCCCCTCTGCCTTGAACATTCTCACCTGCCCCTCACCTAGCTAGCCCCATGCATGCCTGCTTCCCCTCAACCCTTTCCTGACCCCCTTGGATGGGGTCATCTGCCCATCCCACCACCCGGACTCCCCGGTGCTGCCAGATTGAGCAGTCATCCCACTGTGTTCCAATAGCCTCTTTACTACTCTTTGTCTCTGGACCTTCCTGTTCACTCTGAGATCTAAATAGTGTAGAAGACCTGAAGGATGCTTCTCCAGGGTATTTACATAAAAATAGCCTTGATTGGCTCATTGTGGAATGAAGCCTTCAGTGTGTTGCCAAGGAGAAGAAGGGATATAATAGACAAGGCTTGGCATATGCAAGAATATTCCTGCCATCCCCACCGTACCCTCAGAGGCAGCTTCCATGTCTTAAAATTCCCAGTGCCAGAACATCCCATTGTTATTTCTACCAGAGTCTTTCAGAATTTAAATCTAAGGCTCCTTCAGTGCTGTCTGGAGTCTCTTCTGATTGTTCCATAGAAAGTAGTCAATAAATGTTAGCTTCTCTTCATACACACATAGTCCCCCACTGTCTTAATCATCTAGTGCTGCCATGACAAAAATACCACAGGTTGATGTCTTTAACAAAAAAGAAATTTATTTTCCCACAGTGTAGTAGCTTACAAGTCCAAATTCAGGATTTTGGCTCCAGGAGAAGGCTTTCTCTCTCTGTCAGCTCTGGGGGGAGGCTCTTGTCATCAATTTCCCCCTAGTCGAGGAGCTTCTCAGGCCCAGGGATCCTGGGTCCGAAGAACACGCTTTGCTCCTGGTGCTGCTTTCTTGGTGGTGTGAGGTCCCCAACTCTCTGCTTGCTTCCCTTTCCTTTTATCTCTTGAGACATAAAAGGTGGTGAAGGCCACACTCCAGGGAAACTCCCTTTACCTTGGATCATGGGGGTGACCAGAGTAAGGGTGGTGTTACAATCCCACCCTAATCCTCTCAACATAAAATTACAATCACAAAATGGAGGACAACCACACAGTACTGGGAATCATGGCCTAACCAAGTTGATACACACATTTTTGGGGGGACATAATTCAATCCATGACACCCATCCACACTCTGTGTCCTGGAAGGTGGAGACCATGTCTTTTAAGTCACTTCTGTCCTCTTCTTCCCCCAAGCATCTAATACAAAAATGGCATATACTAGATGCTCAAAATGTTTTTTACTTAAATAGAGAACTTGATTCAAATTGAAGCAGGGCCCACGAGTGAGAGGAGGCCTGGGTATGCCTCGGAGGTTGTGGGCACAGTACACCAGAGAAGGGTTTAAGGCCAGTCAAAGGTGAGCTTCCTTGGAAGAAGAAGTGGGCCGGCAGTTGAAGGACAAGCAGATATCAGGCCTACAGGTGAACCAGAGCACAGAAGCTGAGGCCAGGAAAGTGCCCAACAGAAGGCCTGGGAAATGAGAGGGGGAGCAAGGAAGAAAAAAGATGAGCTCAGGCCCTAGTAGCCATCTGGGTTAATCCAGTGTTGATCACATGGATCCAGGCTTAACATCTCGGTCCTCCTTCAAATACTTGGGTGATGGCCCCACCCACCTTCCCACCTTAATTTTCGGCAAGTCCTGGGTCTCAGCCACGCCTGGTGACTCATCACCTCAGTTCTTCTCCTTCCAGCCTTTATGAGCTGTTCTTGCTGCCCAGAATGCTCACCTTCCCTGCCTGGAAAGCTACTACTTTTCCTCTGAGGTTCAGGTTAAATGATCTTTCCTTTGTGGAACCCTCTCCACCGGCTCCCACCTCTGGGCTGCCATGGTGTCTGTCCATGCTGCTACTGCACTGCCCCTCATACTGGATCATCAGCGTCCAAAAGAACCAAGTGATCATCCACAAACATGTTCAGGATTTTGTGCTCCATCAGCACTTTCTGTGTCCCAGGAGCTGCTCTGGGCAGATGTACTGGTGAAAAAAAATTGAACAAAAGATGTGATCAAAAAGCACAGAGTCCCAACATATAAACATAGAGTTACATTGCCAGGGGCACACACAGGCCACAGACAGGCAGCTTGAGGAAAGAGAATACACTGACTAAAGCCATAAAGCCTATCATGGCACTCCTCTGCTTAAAATCCTCCCTTAGGATTCCATGTGGAGGTACGTTGGAAGAAAGTCCTGGCGATCTGCTTCTGAAAGATCACAGACATTGAAAACCCTGTGGAGCGCTGTTCTATTCTGACACCCATTGAGCCACCATGAGTTCGGATCAAACTGGCTTTGTTTTCTGACCACCCTGCAGAATGTTACCATTGAATACCTACTACCCCAGCCTCTATCACCTTGCCCTTACATGTTTTCTTGTTTATTTGTTCAGTTAATGTTTCCTCAATCATTTATCAGCTCCGAAGAAACTTGGTTTTATTCACCATTCTATCCCCAGCTTCTAGAGTAAGAATGGAATAAAAAATGTGTGGAATGGTATTGAAGTCAGAAGAGCCAGTTTTTATCTTGAGCTCTGATATTTACAGCCTGTGTGAACTTCAGCAAGTTATTTCACTTCACCTAGCTCCAATTTCATTTGTCAAGTGTGGGTAAGAATGCTGGCCTTGCAGGGTCGTTCTGAAGATGAAGACATACTGCTCTAAAAAGTCCTGGCCCATGGTTGGACTCAGTAACTGTTGGGTGGGTGCTGAGTGGCTGTACTAAAGACGAAGATGGTCAGCAGCCCAGCCCTGCTCTGAGCAACAATACCATGAGTTGCTCTAGCATGAGCCCTGACCACAGATTCTCTACAACATGTAGAGGGATTCGCTTTGGGCTCTGAGAAAGAGTGTTAGTTCCAACCACAAACTTTCCGCTGAGTTCCAGCCCTGTATTTCTAGCTGTAAGAAGTCACCTGAACTCAGAGTTTCCACCAGAACCTCAAACTCAACACATCCAGGACAAACTCATTTTCCTCTCCCTCACTCCTCCTCCTGGCTTCTCACACATCAAAATCAGCAGACAGCTGATGGTGCTGATCAGTCAGTTGAATGACCCATTCATTGTGAAGTAACCAATAGAAAAATCACAAGACTTGAACTAGAACTAAAACTGTAGTCAGCCCAGGGTATAGTCTGCTGACAGGGGAGGAAAGATGGGTTCTCCAGGTGTTTCTAGAGGCTCTGGAGCAGACAGATGTAGGTGAAGCTGTGGCCAGCCTTCCAAGAAGAACTCACCAAGTCGCCCACACCCCTTGCATTAGACACTGCTCAGAGGGCTGGACTGAGGCCTGTACTAGTTTCCTATTGTTGCCATTACAAATTACCACAAATTTGTGACTTAAAACAACACAAATTTATTATCTTATAGTTCTGGAGGTCAGAAGCCTGACATGAGTTTCACTGGGCTGAGATCAAAGTGGCATCAGGGCTGTTGTGTTCCTTCTGGAAGCTCTAGAGAACACTTTCCCTTGCCTTTTCAGGCTTCTAGAATCCACCTGCATTCACTGGTTCATGGCCCCTTCCTCCATCTTCAAAGCCAGCAGCATCTTCCAATCTCTCTCTGACCCTCCTGCCTCCCTTTTATAAAGATAGTTATGATCACATGGCCCACCCAATAATCTAGGATAATCTCCCCATTGAAAGGTCTTTAATTTAATCACATCTGCAAAGTCCTTTTTGCCATGTAAGGCCTCATATTTACACTCTCCAGGAATTAGAACATGGACATCTTTGGGGCCCATTATTCTGCCTCCCACAGGTTTCCAGCAGGGTGAGCTTGATTTGGAGGCACCAGGCAGGCACTCAACCTCCTGCCTCCCTACCGACTTTGTTCAAAGTAGAATTCAGTGCGGGCCGAGGAATCACTCTCCTTGGCTAGTCGTACTGGCTGTCGGGACTCGGCAGGGCCACAGAGAAACCAGCCAGACCAGGCAGCAGCCTCGAGCCTGAAGGCGGAGCCAAGGCTGCTCTGGAAAAAGGTGAAGCGTGTGGCCCCTTCACCGCCCTTGTACAGGTCCTCGATGTTCATGTCCTGTGGGGAAAAGACATCCAGCTGCAGGATGAAGCTACCAACAGGCGTCAGCCCTAGCCACCTCCGGGGCTTGGCCAAGAAGGGATTTGGCAGAGTAGATGTTATGGAGGAAACTGCCTTCTGCAGCTTCTGGAGGGCAAGGGTCTTGGTATTGGGGCCAGAGGCAGATGCCAGAAACCTGAGGTAGGGGACCTGGAGAATCCACAGATGGGGCCGGAGATGCCAGGACATCTTGAAGGCTGAGCCAAGAATACAGGGTCTCTCAGAATGGGGAGGGGTGTCTCACCTCCAGCTGCAGGGAAGGCCCCTCTTCTGTCTCCACACATGCCAGGCAGCGACTCCCACCATGGATGCCCAGAAGGATGGGGACCTTGGTGCGGTCCAGGGCTCTGTTGGGAAGTATGCAGATCTTCTCTGGGATGGAAGAGAGAGAAGAGCCAGGAGATAAGGGGACCCCAGATTTCAGGCTTGAGGCAAGTGAAGGTTTAGGCAGGAGGAGCTGGACCTGGCACACCTGCTCTGGCCCTGCATGCAGGCTGCAGGATGACCTGCAACTCCTGACAGGGTTGAGAATCCCTCACTAGGCTATGACCCTCTGGGGGACAGGAGGGGGGAGTAAAAGTGAGGGGTCTATGGTAGATGGAGGATGGGGTGAGTCCCAGGGGCTTGAGTCCCAGATGCTCACCGGCACAACAGTTCTCTGCATCCGAGTCTCCCACCAGGAGCTGGCCATCTCTCACGTAGAGCACCTTCTGATCCACATCCTTAATTCTGGAACAGGATGGCAGTGCTGATGGCCTGCACCCTTCAGGCAACCCTCAGCCCCAAAGCCCTTCCACCTCCATGCTCTGAATTACCAGACTAAGCACTGATGGATTCTCCTTTTTTCAGGGAGAAATGGGGGCGCTACTCCATCCAACAGCAGGTAAAGACTAGGTGAGTCTTAAGGCAAGGGAAGGCCTCCTGGGCTTGTCATTTTCAGAGGCTTAGCTTCCTGTCTTCACCTGACTTAGGCACCATCAGAGCCCTTGGAGGAGTGAGAGGAGCCAGTGCCCTCTGACAGGCAGTAAAGAGAATTTTCCTGCCAATCCAAGTGCTTTTACATCCCCTTCCTGAATAATTTCCCATCGGTGTTCAACTGGTCCTGGGAGCCTCATCCCAGATTTTCTGGGCCTACCTCAATGTTTCATAGCTGTTTATTCTCTTCAATAGGAGTCCCTGATGGCGTAAACAGTTGGTGCTCGGCTAACTAATCAAAAGGCTGGCACTTCGAACACCCAGAGGCACCTCAGAAGGTTTTGCTTCTGAAAGATTACAGCCTTGAAAACCCTATGGAACAATTCTACTCTGTACACATGGGGTCACCATGAGTAGGGGCCAACATGACGGCAACTGGTTTTTTGTTTTTTTTTTCTTCAGTAAAGGAATTATTTTAGTGTATAGTGAAATGTGATTTGTTTTTGCGATATTTTAAAGACTTTACAGGAGAAAATCTACAAATCAGGAAAAAAACTCTATATTACATGAAGTATGCCAATATGGCTTCTCCAGCTCTGGGCCTGAGTAAAGTGTGCTCTGGGCAGGGCCTTGCATTACTGGTACCAAATACAGGAGGTCAGCAGAGAGCATAGCCTGATTATAGTCATTGTGATTGGCTGTGGCTGTAACAATCAGCCTCGGAGGGCAAATATGTGCAGGGAAGGTGGAGGAGAAACCATGCTGAGCGTGTGGAACATCGAAGTCACACAGTTATTAGCTCAGTTGCCTGGCTGGTTTCAAAGGTGCCCATCAGTCACTCTCAGAGCCTGGGGAGCCCTTGTTACTTTCAAGGGCAGAACCTCTGGGTAAATGCCACCACCTCCAGGAGATTTTTCTCTCCCAATAATAGCTAATTATAATACCCTTAGCTAATTATTGTATGTGTTTAAAGCCGGTGCACTTTACGATAAAAATAAGGACCTTAAAAGATCCTGAGCTTACCAACTGGTATTCTCTCTCAAACCTTGACCACCAGGGAGTGAGCATAGGACATGATAACTCACCTGCCAGAAACAGGTGATTAGATAATGCTGGCAACATTTTATTTAGAGACTACACCCAAGCTATATCCCCCAAAACATTGTAGTTTGTGGGTTTTGTGCTCATGTGTCCTGCCTTCCCAGCCAGGCTGGAGATGACTTTCCCTCCATGTCTACATTAAGACTGGGCCCAAGGTAGGGGCTGAGAAAATACATCCCCAGAGTCAATCCTATTTAATTTTTATTATGTCCCAACTCATTCCTCAAACAGCTTGAGGTAGTTTACAATAAAATCACAGACAATGACATGGTAAAATACAAGAATGCAAATCTTGAATAAGGTCAAATGCAAGTGAGAGTTGGAAGCCCAGACTAGAAATAAAGGACAAAGAGGCCATCATATAAAGATGCTGTCATCCAAATTCAACTGTCTCTGGGCTTCTAGAAAGAGAGAGATGGAACAGCACAGAGGGTGTGGAATCTGATCCCTGGCTCTGCCTTTTGGTATCAGGGTATTTATTTCCCCTCTCTGAGTCTCAGCTTCTAGATATGCAAAACATGTTAATAAAGTTCCCCCTGTAGATTTCTTAGGATGGAGGTGGGGCAGGTTGAATGGATGGCATCTCAGAGGCACTCAGGAAGGAGAGCTATTGTTATTGTAATGACAATTAAACTTAATTATGGGGCAATTGGGATTTCTAAGGTGAGAAGGTGCCTCATCCCTCTGACTCAGCCTTCCCTTTCCCAGCATGACCCCAGACTCCCTGATTAGGACAGAGGGGAAAGCCAGGGAGACTTACATGTAGTATCTTGCCATGGGGAGAGAGCACATTTCTGTGATCAGGGTGTCAGGTCCTTGCTAAGGGGGAATGAGAAAAGACCTATTAGAGAAGGAGGAAAATAGAGTTCTCACCCAGTTACAGGTAGAAAAATCTATGAGGCCACTTGTCTACAACATGCCTACCAGAATCCACCAAAGTCTCCCCTTGCCCAGCAACTCCAGGCAGCCCCAGGCAGTTCCAGGCAACTCTGCTTTTCCCTTATTTGGGGCCATCAAGAGCAAGTCAAGCTGGCCTGATGATGTTTTGCATTATTGCCAACTCCAGGAAACTGGAGAACAGGTTCCTCCATAGCTCAGCCAGGAACATTCCCCAGGGTGGAGAATAGGTTGGGGTATGCTCCAGCCTCACAGCTTGAGGATAAGCCCCAGCCCCAAATCCAGCCCCCACTTCCGGCCTGGCCCTAGGGCTACTACACCCCCACTTACTTCCCCAGCAGAGTGTTAGATACTTAGAGCCCAGCTGAAGGATGAGCAGCCTGGGTAGGAGGAATCTCCAGCTGCTAGCTGGAGTGGGCAAGGTCTTCCTGGAGAGTTAGAGAGCATCATCCATCAGGATTGGAATCACTTTTCCAAGACTGTTAAAGTGAGACTAACCAGTCTCCCTTACTCTATTTCAGATGGAAAATAGGACAGGCTTGTGATATAGGGGCTTGTGTTCTTGAGAATGAGCAATCTAAACTGAAGACAGTATCTCAGTGTAAACCCCAGACCACAAAGCTTTACATGACTCTGCCCCTTCCCATTGTATTATCCTGTCCTAGAGCTTTTCCCTAAAGAGGTCACACTTTGGGAAAGTCAATCTAGAATCTAGCATGGATGAAATCCAGAGCCAATCAGGACACAGGAAAGAATTGGAAAATAGCCCAGAAAAGTAAAATGCTAAGAAGGTTTATCAAATAGATCTGATTCTCATGAGTAAGAAAGAAAAAGCTATAATTCAGAAAAATAAGAGAAGATGGAAAAGAAAGAAGGAAGGTAAGAAGAAAGGGCTAGAGTGAAATGAGAGACGTCTTGAGAGATAAGCAGGGTTGATGCCAAGGGCATGACTTCCAGCCCCCTTAGAGTAACTGGACTCTGGCCTGTGTGTTAGAAGAAATATGACTATAGTCAAGGTGGCTTTATAGTACTGGCTCTGTCACCTTGGACAATGGCGGGCATTTAAAGGTTGGTGAAAGTGAAGGATAACAGGGCACTGATAGAAATGCAAATTGATACATTTCTGGTTGGATGTCGGTGATGTGAATTAAATGTCTTAAAGAAATATAAATACATTGACCCTGTAATTCCATTTATTGCCCTTATTCTGCCCAAATGTTTAGTTATAAAGGTGTTCACTGCATCATTTTTTTACAACATTAAAGCATTGGAAATAATCTAAAGGCCAATAATAGGAACCTTATTTTAAAATTCTGACATGGAAATTTTTCAAATATATTAAGTGAGAAAACAGATTAGCAATAATATGCACATTATTCCATTTAAATCCACACACATATAGAGACACGCATACACAGAATGTGCTATAGGTTTTGAAAATATTGTAGAAGTTATCCATGGCCAACACGATTACAAGTGATTTTTATCATATTAACACCTGTTAAAAATGTTCCTATAATGACCACGTAATTTCTTTTGTAGTATAAAGAAAGTTTTAATTTTTTTTAAATGAAATGCTCATTTAAGTCACTTGCTCCCTCACAGGACTGTCCACCTAAATTACCCAGAAAACCTCTGATAAGTACTATTTCCTGGCAGGGAGGTTCAGGTTCTGCAGGGCTTGCAGTGATTCCAGTAATCAGCCAGGCTTGAGAACCAGTCTACTAGTCTACTAGCTCAGTTCCCCTCACCCTATAGTGAACACATGGATCACCTGGGATCTTGAGAAAATACAGATTCTGAATCCCGAGGTCTGGCATAAGGTCCCTGGGTGGCACAAACATTTTGCGCCTATCTACCAACTAAAAGGTTGGCTGTTTAAACCCACCCAGTGGCGCTATGGAAGAAAGGCCTGACTATCTGCTTCCATAAAGATTACAGCCAATAACACCCTAAGGAACAGTTCTAGTCTGTAACACATGGGGTCACCATGAGTCAGAATCGAGTCCACAGCAATTGGTTTGTGTTTTTTTGGAGGTCTGGGATAGGGCCCTAGACTCTACATTTCAAACATGCAGCCAAATAATGCTAATGCTGCTGGCCCCTGAGCTACATTTTGAGCTGCAAGGGACTAGATGATGCCCCCATCTCAGGTAGTCTGACAGTAGCATGGCCTCAGTGCAAGGCAGCTTGATGCTGTGCTCCCTCCCAGCCAAACTATCGGGGGTCCCTCAGATAAAAAAAAAAAAAAATTACGCCAGTAGAAATTTGGGCATCCTAGCAGCTGGGGCGAGGACCGGCCTGGACAAATCAGGAGGGCGCTGTGTGAAGCTGGACAGGCAGGGTGTTGTCTCCCTTTCTTGATCAGTGTCAGCTCACATAGCTAGCAGAAATTCAGTGCTGGGCCCATCCAGTCGATCTCATGTTCTTCTGCACATCACAATTTCACACTGTGAACAATTTCACTACATCTTTGACCACCACATCTTTGAAACCCATGTGACATTGTGCACTACAAATGTGTAAATAAGCACAAGTAAACACGTGCTTACCTTGCTGACTGGGTAATCTGCCCCTGCTCTCCAGCTGCTCCTTCTCAGGCCTACTTCAGACTCTCCCTACTTCTGGGATATACCTAACGTTGGGAATTACAAGGAGTCCTAAGCACTTACTTGTCTTTCCATATCTCAGGGAGTTGCAATTAATCAATTTCCACAGTTTCAGTGATCATCTTTGTTTAATGCCTCCCCAACCTAGAATGAGCACCCTACTTTATCTCCAGCTGTCTAGAGGACATTCCTCTTTCGATATCTTGCTGTCATGCCCAACCAAATATATCTAAGATCAAATTCATTATCTTCTCCCTCCTCAACTCACTTGTTGTTGTTGTCGTTATTAGGTGTTGTCAAGTCAGTTCCGATTCATAGAGACAGTATGTACAATAGAATGAAACACTGCCTGGTCCTGCCATCCTCACAATAGTTGCCCGTTGCTGCAGCCACTGTGGGAATTTATCTCATCAAGGGTCTTCCTCTTTTTCGATAATCCTCTACCTTACCAAGCATAATGTCCTTCTCCAGGAACTGGCCCCTCCTGATCACATGTTGATCACATGTCCAAAGCATGTGAGACAAAGCCTTACCACCCTTGCTTCTGAGGAGCACTCCGGCTGCAGTTCTTCCAAGACAGATTTGTTCGTTCTTCTGGAAGTCCGTGGTATAGTCAGTATTCTTCCCCCACCCCAGAATTCAAAGGCATCAATTCTTATTCAGTCTTCTTTATTTATTGTCCAGCTTTTGCATTCATATGAGGCAATCGAAAATATTGTGGTATATGCCAGGAGTACCTTAGACCTCAAAGTGACATCTGTGTTTTCAACACTTTAAAGAGACCTTTTGCATGCGTCTGTCAGTGTGTCATACTGTAGTGGCTTGGTGTTGCTGTGATGCTTGAAGCTATGCACCTGTATTTCAAATACAAGCAGGGTCACCCATGGTGGACAGATTCCAAACAAAGACAGACTAGGAAGAAATAGACTGCCACGTCCAGTTTACTTCTGAAAAAAATGGCCAGTGAGAACCTTATGAACAGCAGCAGAACATCAGAAGATGAGACCACCAGGTTGAGAAGCACTCAAGATATGACTGGGGAAGAGCTACCCCCTCAAAGTGAGTCAACCTTAATGATGTGGGTGGAGTAAAGCTTTCAAAATCTTCATTTGCTGATATGACATGACTCAAAATGAGAAGAAACAGCTGCAAACATCCATTAAGCAACCCCATTTAGCCTTCTCAATTTCATTGCCGTGATGTTCCCCTAGTCAGTGAGATTCAAAACCTGAGAATCATTGATAATTTCTCTCATTTGTCTTGACTCTATATTTGACTTATCAACAAGTTCTGGTAGATTGTTCCTTTAAAATATAACTCTAATTTCTTAATTACAATTATAACTGTGCCTGTATTCCTGATTTTTCTACCTTTAATCTACCCCAACCTATGTGAAGTACCTGAACTCATATTCTAAGTACTGCTTTTACCACATCACCACACAGTTCTAGAATCTACAGTGGCTCTGATTTACTTGTATGATAGTATCTCACATCTCTGCTGGCACTAAACCACCCCTCCAGGCAGCATGACTTCTTATCTTCTCACTGGCCATAGTCAGAGTTGTTTCTGATCCACCTGCATCAAAAGCCATCCTGCCTCACTGCCAACCAATCAGATCTTTTGATATTAAGGTCACTGGACATGGTATCAGTATCTAGCTCTGTCAAATTAATTACCAGATCAGAGTAAGTTCTCAGAGACACAAGATTATTTCACCTAACCTTCTATCCTCAGTTTCATTGTCTATAAAATCATGGGATTATATTAAAGTTCTTTCCAGATCAAAATATCTATAATTCCATAACTCAGGGTTTAATGAAACTTTCTCTTACTATTGCAGCCCTTCTCTGAACTCATATTAAATTTCACTGTGTTTTTTATTGGTCTACATAAATATGTTTGTTTCCCTTATAGAAGTCAACAAGATCTTGAAGTCATGAAGTATGGCTGATGTCTCACATGTAGCTCTGTCTGACCACCATAACTGACACATATTGGTGCTTATAAGCAAGACTTAGAAACACACACAGTAGACTTTGAATGGCAAGGTTGGGCACTAGTTCAACTTCTGCAGCTAATTTGTCTTGCTACCTTGGGGAAGATCCTTTTCTCCCTGAACCTCCAACTTATCATCATCAGAATGGGAAGTTGGGCAAAATCAATAGCTTTCAAAACTTTTCTTTAGGTTTCACAATGAAATTTTACGCAGAAACTTAGTACAGAAATTGGATAAAGGGGACCTGCTTTTGCTGAAGTAGGAAGTGATGGAGACAAGAGAAGGCTGCCCCCTACCATTTTCCTCATCCACTGAAGTATTTATGAGGAACTCCCAAGTTTCACCAAACACTGTTTGCATACCATTGGCATAGATAATTTCTACTGAGGTTACTTTCTAAATCTATGGCCTTAAATATTTAAAAATCTTTATTTGACTTAACCTATGCCTTTTCATCAAATCCCTTCTATATACCCTTAGATTTATTTATCATTTCATAGTGTTCTACCAAAGGGACACCTAAATATCTAGAACGTTTGCCAGGAGAAGCGAAAGGATGAGCATGTGTCGTGTCAGAGATATTGACAAAAGGAAGAAGGAAAGAGAGAAAGAGAGAGAATAGTGCTTTCCCGTCACTGACCTGCAGATCCAGGGTGCCTGGAACTCTGAAGCCTGGAGCCTCCGACTGACTTCTCCAGAGCATCTGTACTGGGTTTATACTGTCGCCAAGGTGGGTAAGGCCTGCATCAATCTCTATAATTGGCTCCAGGATGGCAAAGAAGGGCCTAGGGATTTCATAATGTCTTTGACACGGTGTGGATAATAAGGAGGTAGGGACATTAATGAATGTTTGTTGAAGGGGGAGAGGACCACCTATAAAGCCTTGACTGAGGCCAGGCGTTGTGCCCCTGCTCTGTAGCTACTGTCATTGGCAGTTATTGGTGTTTTCAGTAGCCAGATCAACAGTGCTGGGGTCAGAAGTCTTAATATCATCTTCTCTTTGATGCTTCCTGTTACTCCAACCTAGGCTTGGAGAAGTGGAGGAGGCAATGAGGAAAGAGTGTGTTTGAAGGGCCCAAGTACAGAACAGTTTCTAATCCATGAAGTCTGGCTACTGCTAGCGAGGCAGAGTGAGAGCAGAAGCTGATAGAATTAAGAGTGTGGCTCTGTTTGAAAAGATGAAAAGGGAGTCTCTGCTTTTCAGGAGGTCCCAGCATGATGAAGCAGAGCATCTAAGGAAACCCAGCTTCAGAAGACTTTGACCTTATAACCACCCTGGGACTGGGAAGCACTATGTGTCTTAGACTACTAAGCATAAACAGTCGAAGACAGCAGTGCAAGCAGGGCAGGGATAAAGCACACTCAGGTCTCTAATTGACATTACTTAACACAGCCCCTCCCTCTGTTTACCCACCCATTCATCCACCTACCCACCCACTTGTCCACCCATCATCCATCATCTGTCCATCCATCCATTCATCCATCTATCCATCTACCCATCCATCCACCCATTCACAAGGGCATAGTCTTATCTGGGGACCAATGGCCTCGTTATATTTCTCCCTCTCAAGTCATTAGTAAAGCCCCGCAAAGGGCTTCTGAGGGAGTGTTAGGGGTCAGTTCAAGACCCAGATACCTGCAGGGTGAGAGGCCAGAAAAAAAGAGCAGGAATGGGGTGCAATTTCCTTAGAAAAGTCCAATGATCATTCTTCATACCCCTTCTCAGTTTCTCACCCCTTCGTGGGAAGGATCAAAGTGTGGGGTACTATACTAGGTGATCACCTAGTATTTACTGAGCATTTTACCCTGCCGTGTTACAAAGACATACAATCCTCGGTTCCTGTTCTTAAGTAGTTTTACAGTTTAACTGGGAATCGAACTTGCAAACGCATTAAAAGATAATTAAGAGGACTAGTGTGTTAGTCAAGGTTCTCCAGAGAAACAGAACCAATAAGATATAGATATAGATCTGCATATGCATACACACAAACACACACACTCACACACACACATATTTATTTTAAGGAATTAGCTAGAGCGATTGTGGGGACTGACAAGGCGAAAATTTGTAGGTCAGGCAACATGCTAGAAACTCTGGCAGTCTCCTGCACAATATCAGTAGGCCAGGCAGTGGGCTGGCAACTCTGGCAGGATGTCTATGTTATATAGTCTCAAGGCAGAACTTCTCCATTGGAAAACCTCAGTTTTTTTCTCTTAAGATCTTCAACAGATAGGATGAAGTCTATATATATTTTGTAGGATAATCTGTTCTACTTAAGGCCAAATGACTTAAATGTTAATCACATATAAATTCCTTCATAGCAACATCTAGACTACTGTTTGACCAAACAAGTTGGCACTGTAGCCTAGGCAAGTTGACACATAAAATTAAGCATCACGGTCCACCCCTTTGTCAACTTGCCCCCCCCCCAACTTAAACCAAACACATCTCCATATTTAATCTCCAAATAAAGGCAATAACAAACACATATTTCTAATATAATAAAACCATCCTGTGTACAACCAATAAGGCACTAACCCTTTTCCCAGAAGAGGATGCAAACTCCTTGGGTGATGTTTACTCTTTTCTTTGATACCCTGTAACTTACATATTATGATAAAAAGTTAATACATCTTATGCTATATGATAAAAGAGGATGGGGGATGAAACAATATATTTGCTTAATACATACACACACAGACATATTCATAACAAAATAAGGTAGAAATAATCATAAAAATGAGAATCCTCATTTCTGCCACTGGTCACATAGTCATAGCTGGCTTTTATAACTACCTTTTTCCACAACCTATTCCATGTTCCTTTTGTCTTCAGCAAGCACTTCAGCTGGTCATGACTCTTTACCAGGTGGGTACTCCAAACCTTCATTTCTGAAGCGTCTGGGCCATTAGTAGTCCTGCTTGAATTGGATTATTATAGTTTTTCCATTTACTTTAATCACAGGGCATGGTAGTGCTAAGAAGCACCCTAAAGGATCTCCTGTATTCCAGACATACTCTTCTTTACCCCTATTGTATAATAACAATCCGATTTCTCCTTGGTAATTAGGATCAATTACACCATTCAGTACAGTGACTCCCTTCTTTGCCTGTTTATTCAGAGAAGCCCTAATGCTGGATAGTACTCTTAACTTCCACTTCAGTGGAATCATTGTTGTGTCTCCTACTGGAAGTATCCTTCACTTTGGAATTAAGACCTCTATTCTAGCAAACCATAGGGTCTCAGGGATGGAAGTAAAAATTTTGCTAGTGGATCACTAGGGGTAATAGTGTGTGGCAATACTCCCATTTCCACCTCTTGATTACTGGACCCAAAAATCAGGCTATGGGATAAACCGCACCATATATTGCATGCTGATTTAGAGTATGCCCCCTGAAGAACATTGCCGAGCCCTGCAAGGTATTACCACCTAGCTGGAACCAAAACTTATTCTTAAAAAGACATTGACTGTTTATTGAGTCGGGATCAACTCAACGTCACTGGGTTGGGTTTATCAAGATAGCAGCTTCAGAATGATGAGGAGCATAGTGTGGCCAGTGAATTCCACAAACATGGGGCCATTACCACACATCATTTGCTGTGAAGTGACTCCCTTGATCTGAGACAGTATGAAACACTGTCTTAGTTATCTAGCGCTGCTATAACAGAAATACCACAAGTGGGTAGCTTTAACAAACAGAAACTTATTTTCTCACAGTTTAGGAGGCTAGAAGTCCAAATGCAGGGTGTCACCTCTAGGGAAAGGCTCTCTCTCTCTCTTTCTGTTTGTTCTGGAGGAAGGTCCTGGTGTCTTTTCAGCTTCTGTTACTAGGTTCCTTGGCAATCATGTGGCATATGTATTCCCCATTGTTTGTGCTTGCTTGATTGCTTAGTCTGCACTTTTATACCTCAAAAGAGATTGACTTAAAACACATCCTACACTAATACTGCCTAATTAACATGAAAAGAAACCCATTCCCAAATGGGATTATAACCACAGGTATAGGTGTTAGGACTTACAACACATGTTTTGGGGGGACACAATTCAATCCATAACATTCCATCCTTTGTTCCCACAAAATTCTTGTCCTTCCCATATGCAAAGCATATTCACCCCATCACATTATTCCAAAAGTCTTAAATCAACTCCAAGTCCAAAAACCTCATCTTCTGAATCATCTAAATCAAATGGGGGTAAGATTTTAGGTGTATTCCACCCTGGGGCAAAATTCCTCTTCACCTGTGAACCTGTGAAACCTAGAGTACAAGTTGTCTGCTTCCAAAGTAAAATAGTTGAACAAGCAAGAGGTAGACATTTCCATTACAATTGGAGGTGTTTTAGTCATCTAGTGCTGCTATAACAGAAATACCACAAGTGCGTTGATTTAACAAAGAGAAATTTTTTCTCTCACAATCTAGTTAGTAGGCTGTAAGTCCAAATTCAGGGTGTCAGCTCCAAGGGAAGACTTTCTTTTTCTGTCAGCTCTGGAGGAAGGTCCTTTTCATCAATCTTCCCCTGGCCTAGGAGCTTCTCAGATGCAGGGACTCCAGCTCCAAAGGATGCATTCTTCTCCCGGTGCTGCTTTCTTGGTGGTATGAGGTTCCCAACTCTCTGCCTGCTTCCCTCTCCTTTTATCTTTTGTAAGACAAAAGGTGGTGCAGGGTATATCCCAGGGAAACTCTCTTTACATTGGATCAGAGATGTGACCTTAGTAAGGGTGTTACAATCCCATCCTAATCCTCTTTAACATAATCTAATCTTGCCTCATTAACCACAGGCAGAGATTAGGATTTACAACATATAAGAAAATTGTATCAGTCACAAAATGGAGGACAACCACACAATGCTGGGAACCATGGCCTAACCAAGTTGACACACATTTTGGGGGGGCACAATTCAATCCATGACAGAGGAGAAGAAATAGCAGGCATCAAGCAAGTCCAAAACCCAGAAGAATACATTACATTGACCCTCAAGGCTTGAAAATAATCCTCCATTCCCCAGGACCGTCTGTGCAATGGCCCCACCCTCCAGACATTAGGTGTTGACTACACTCTCTAGATTCTGTGTGGAGGTCCCTGAGTTCTGAGCTTCACACCACCTTCCAGGCCCCCTGGGAAGACAACTCTGCTGTCTTGGCTTTTTTTTTGTTCTCCTAGTCAATCTATCTGAGTGGCAACCCCACTTCCCTGGCCCTGGCAGGCTCCATTCTCCTGCACCTTGGCATAGCGGCCCCACACCCCTTATCTTTGGGTGGTAGCCCTTTCTCTTGGCCTACCTGAATGGCAGCCTGACTCTCTGGAACTGAGGTGGTGGAGACATACTTCTTTAAAACTAAGGAAGCTCTGCCTAGGATAGATTTAGTTTTGGAAGTGGACCAGCCATCTTGCCAAGAATGACTGAATAGAAAAGGGGAAAGAGCTCATGGATCTGCTTGTGTTGTGGCACTGCTATGGCAGTCCTGGACTGCTTAACTCTGGAAAACATATAAATCCCCTACTTTGCATAAAATTTAGGAAGCAGTAGCTACACCTGTTGAAACCCAGGAGATTGTGGCTCCACCCTTGGAAACTGAGGCAGCCCTTCTTCCCAAGCTCCTTCCAACAGTTCTGCTGATCTTCAAATTACTCCAGGGATAGTGTTTTTCTTTTCTTGGAGGACAACAGATGTTTGGATCCAAGTCTTTCCAGGTGGCAGGCAGCTTTCCTTCATTTTGTACTCTTTTCCCTTTCACTCTAAACTGACGGGACTTTTGCTTTGGTTAAACGGATCCATAAGTAACAGACTTAATCTCTTTAATAAAAGACTGAGTCATCAAGTCCTTGGTGAGAGTCCTTGGTAAGAGATTTAGGGCATGTGTTCTTTGCTTGTGCAACAGAGTTTTCCAAATCTTCTAAGTATTGGTTTCGTTTTGCACATCTCTTTCCTTCCACATTCATTGTAAGCTCCAAAGAGAAACCACTTTTCTTCTTTAAGATCGTGCTTAGAAATCTTCTCAGCCAAATATCGAAGTTCATCAATTACAAGTTCTACCTTCCAACAAATATTTGAACATAATTTAGACTAGTTCTTTGCCACTGCATAAAAAGCATTATCCTTTCTCCATTCTTCAATTCCGTGTTCATCATTTCCTTTTAAAACATCACCAGAAGCACATTTAATGTCCACCTTTCTAGCAACATTCTGCTGTTGGCACCATGTGTATTTGCTAAGATGGTGGAGACTTTCTCTGTAGCTCTCCTACTTCTCTCTGAGCCCTCACCAGAATTGCTTTTGGTGTTGCAATTCTACCAACAGTCTATTCTAGGACCTTATTATGAATGAAGCACATGAAAATTCATCCAGATTCTACCCATTACCCAATTGCAAAACCACCTCCACCTTTTAGATATCTGTTAGAGCAGCACCCCACTCCTCAGTACCGAATTCTGTATTAGTTGTCTAGTGCTACTGTAACAGAAATACTACAAGTGGGTGGCTTTAACAAACAGAAACTTATTTTCTCACAGTTTAGAAGGGTAGAAGTCTGAATTCAGGGTGCCAGCTCTAGGGAAAGACTTTCTCTCTTTGTCCACTCTGGGAGAAAGTCCTTGTCTCTTTTCAGCTTCTATTCCTAGGTTCCTTGGTGATCAAGAAGTGTGTATCTTCTGCATTGTTTGTGTTTGCTGACTTGCTTAATCTGCCCTTTTATATATCAAAAGAAATTGACTTTAGACACTCCTTACACTAATACTGCCTTATTGACTTAACAAAGAAAACCCATTCTCAAATGGGATTATAGCCACAGGTATGGGACTTAGGATCTATAACTCATATTTTGGAGGGACACAATTCAATCTGTAATAGACACCACTATGTTGAATAAGACATTCTATAAGTCCACAGATGGTAGTTTTTACAGAAGCATTCAAAAACTGAAAAAATAAACACAGGATGGGCTTGGGGACCCATTGGACCCACTGTGAAATGGGCTTGAGCTAAAGATCCATTAATCATCTGACTTCTATAAGTCTCTACTCTACTGGTAGACCACAGTGACATTTTGAGTTTCCTATGATTAGTGTCAGTTCAGAGCCGGTGTCCAGTAATCACCAAAAAATCTGATTATTTTCTTTCCCCAATTAACAGTCACACTGGCAACTTCCCTTCAGGGAAGCTTGGAGAAAGATTAACAGTATAAATCTTTAGCAGTGCAGCAGGGTCCTTCTTCAAGGTGACCTGGCCTTCACTTCATTCAAAGAATTCTGTGTCTGTAAACTAGCTCAAGTCTGAGAACTGATTTAAAAGTCATGACTCTCTGTTTTGATGATTCAACTTACACTTATGTTTACTTGACCCAGAACCCTCCCACTTATATACATCAAGTAAGAATTTAGTAGAATTCCCATCTATTTCACTTCATGATCAACTAGATTATGCCATTGGTTTCTGCAAGTCAGAGTATTCTGATTATATATTCGACTCTGCTGTCCATTATGGAAAAAATGCTCACTTTGTACAGTAACTAAGTGCTGCTACTTGACCCCTGCCACCCACTAATCCATTTATCCCATGCTGGATTGATGGGTGGCAGGGGTCAAGTAGCAGCACTTGACCTATTCAGTGGCAGCAATTCCATCTGTAGTAGCTGATCTATAAAGGAGAGATACAACAGAGCTCTTCAAGGATACTGGGGCTCCCTTCACAAATCTATTCCTCGGTTTTGTTGAAAGGTGGTGTGTCCTCTGGACACTCCTGGGGGAGGTGAACAGTCTTACATGATAAATCCAATGATTGGAGTCATTTGTACCCTTATATCTAGTCAGGTTCAAGACCCAGTTCCAGAAGCCCCAGAAGCAATTCAGAAACTCATTCTTAAGATTCTATTCCCTTGGAACTATATCACCTCACAAATGATAAAGCAATCATTTCAGCCTGGAGAGACCTTCAAGCATAAGGTGGAATTCGAGTTGCTCCCTTAAGAGTTGACCTATTTAGATAGGTGGAGGAGAAGATAATATTCCAGGATGGGGAAATAGTTTCCACATTCTGTACTCACTGAGTTTCAATTATTTGCCAAGTAGGTGTTGAGAAATAAAATAATACAGCCTTGACATTGAGCTCATTCTAGGGGCCATAGACTCCAAAACATCTCACTACAATGTGGGAGGCTACAATAAAGATGTGCATAAAACATTATTAGAGCAGGTGACCAGAGATATCAACTCAACAAAGAAGGCTCTTGGAGAGGGTGACACCTTAAGAGCACCTTGAAAGATTAAAGATTTCTCGAGGCAGAGAGGATGAGTGAAGAGTTCTAAAGCAGAGGGAACATCTCGAGACAGTGTCTGGGCATGTTGGCAAAGAGAGAATATGAACTGGGTCTGTAGAAACACAGCTTGAACCCTGTTACTCATGCTCTCTTCAGCCTTGAGAGCCCAGTCGTCGAGTTGTGCTGCCTGATGCCCAGTGACTTAAACTGCATCTAAACTGAAGTTACTAAGACCCACAGAGGCAGTCCCTTCTGGCCTGGCCACCTCCTTGCCAGTCCCTCAGCAGATTTTGAACCTACCAGGCTGGTCTTATCTAGGGCTCAGAGATGGGTCCAGCTCCTAGAGCTTAGGTAGAGACTGTCAAGACACAGTCCCTGGCACTTATGACTGAAGGTGCAAAGATAGTGAGGAAAGATTTTTAAAGAGAACACTTGGAGAAATAAAAAGACAGTTGTTTGCTTTGTGAAGGAAAATAAAAATGCTGGTAAAAATTGGCTAATAATAAACACATTTATTGCTTTTTCACTGTGTTTTACTTATTTATTGCTGCAAAACAAGTTACCCCAAAACTTAGCAGCTTAAAACAACATTTATTATCTCACACAGTTTCTGAAAGTCAGGAATCTGGGATCAGCTTAGCTATGTGATTCTGGCTCAGAGTTTCTCCTGAAGTTGCAAACTCCCAGGCTGCCATCATGTGAAGGCTTGACTGGGGCTAGAGGATCTGGTTCCGAGCTCATTAATGTGGCTATTGGCTGGAGGCTTCACTTCTATATCACATGTCTCTCTCTATAGGCCTGCTCACAACATGGCAGCTGGTTTCCCCCAGAGTAGTGATCCAAGAGACAGAGAGAGAGAGAAAGCCCAAGACAGAAATCACAGCATCTTTTATAACCTAATTACAGAAGCGGTATGCCATCACTTCTGCCATATTTTATTGGTCACCAGGACAAACTCTGGTACAATGTGGGAGGGGACACATCGGGTATGAATATCAAGAGACAGGAATTGTTGGCAGTCATCTTGGAAACTGACTATCACACCTTGGAATCTCCAGGTCAAAATACAGGACTTTTTTTTTCCCCCTGTAAATTCCGTTCTCGTGAGATTCCAGCCACACTAAACCATCACATTCTCTTTCTCAATTGCTTTGCCGAGATCTGTTTTCTAACTCTGCTGCTACAAATCAGAGCAGCAAAGCTCAATTCAATTTGAATTTCACTCTGGGAAAGTGGGAGCTGAGGCCAATCTGAACCATGATGTCCACTCTGCCTACCTCAGGATTAATTTCTTTTATTATTATTATTATTATACAAGTACTCTCTCTTCATTTGCAGAAAATACAGATAAGTAAAAAGAAAAACCATCTATAATAATACCACCTTGACATTGTTAAAATTTAAATATACTCTTCCAGACTTTTCCTTATGTAGGAATACACAGATAGGAGCTTTGTGGGTTTTGTTTGTTTGTTTGTTTGTTTTAAACTAAAATGGAATTAATTTGTTTGTTTGTTTTAAACTAAAATGGTGTCCATGCTCTTCTCACTTAAGGTGTCATGAGCATCTTTCCATATAAATACAGACCAGCATCTGGGATTTTAATTGTACTTGGGTCTTCAAAAATGTGTCTTCTGTCTTCTAAGCTGGAGTCATTTTCTCCGGCACCACCACACTCTCACACTCATGGCTAGATGATAAGGGCCGGTATCTCCTTGGCCAAGATGGAAAAAGGATGTGGTGCCAGCAGAATTAAAGGGAAGGGGCTAGACCAAGGACCCACCCTTCTTCTCCTGCACAATGGTGCATGGCAGAACCTCTGTGGGACCTGGCGGCAGTAGGGCTCAACTATAGACAGGCTGGCTTGTACTGTTCAGGGACTCTGGGTATATATTATAAAAAACAATAACATTTACCATAGAGTCAATTCCTACTCATGACCATTGTATGTGTGTCAGAATAGAACTATGTTCACAGAATTTTCAATGTCTGATTTTTTGAAAGTAGATCATCCAGGCTTTCTTCCCAGGTGATGCTAGGTGGACTCGAACCTCTAACTTTTCAGTTGGCAGCCAAGCACATTAACCATTTGCCCCACCCAGGGATTCCAAATTACTATTAAGTATAAATAATTCCCACCACTCCCCTCCACCCGGGCCCTTGGAGATTCTGTTGTGTAACTCTTGGTTCATTCCTGGTAGTTTTCACAAGATTCCACAGCAGGGAAGGAAACTGTGGACAGAGCCCCAGGTCTCAGGAGAATTTACCTAAACTAGGAAGCAGGAGGAAGGAGTACGGCCCTATGCCCAGCCAGAGGTGAGGGCCATGGCAGCACAGGGGAGTGGTCACCATGGGTCTCCTCCTCCAGCCCCTGCCCTAGCTGGCCCTGCCCAGGGAGTCATGGGGCATAAACTGCCCTAGTCACACTGCTGGAAGTAGAAGTCTGTGATGGGGGCGTCCCAGCCGGCGTACTCAGGGAGCTTGGTGAGTCTCAGGGGCTGGTCTGCTTCAGGCACAGTGCAGAGGAACCAGCCTGGATAGGCAGCCGACTCGAAGCTAGAGGTGAGCCCGGTGTCCCGTCTGTAGAAGGTAAAACTCTTGGATTCTTCAGCACTAAGGTAGAGCTCCATGATATTCACTGGCTATGGGCAGAGGGGCAGAGTAGGTGAGGGGCAGGGATAGAGGAGGAGAGCTGAGCAGAGGGACTGGGCAGGGTTCAAGAGGGGAGGCAGAAGTGCAACTAAACAAATCCTGCATGGGCATTCCCTGTGGAGGCTCTTCAGCTGCAAGACACATGGCTTCAGGGGCTCAGCACCTGTTGATTTAGTTGCCAGGTGGGGAGGATGTCCCAACAGGACTCACCTCTAGTTTCAGAGTCGGTTCTTGCCCTGTCCCACACGACAGGCACCGTCTCCCTCCCTGGATGCCCAGGATGACCGGCGAGAGCCTGGTGTCCAGTGACCGATTGGGGACAACACTAATCTCCTCGCCTAGAGGAAAGAGGCCAGATGCAGGGGTCTTCAATACCCTTGCTTCCCCTCTTCCCCAGCCCAGAACTTTGGGGAGCAGGATCTGTGTGAGACCTCCTATCCTAGGCAGGGCAGAAGGAACGCCTCATAGCTTCTGTCCTGTTGTGTCAGGCCTGGGAAAGGGGAGTCTCTTCCCAGCTAGTCCAGAATGAACCCCGAGGCCCACAAGCACACTGTACCTGCTTCTACTCCATCCCCTTGTTTAGGATCAAATCTTCCTCACCTTTCCAGGCCTTGCTTAAGTCTTCTTTAACCCCCAATACCTGCTTTAATATGCCATGGCTCTCTGCCCCCTTTTCTGCTCCTTGCCTTGTTCAGCCTCCTGTTACAATTGTTCGGACATCTTTCTGACCTCTTGTGAGATTTCTGAGGACAGAGGAGAGTCTCATTCCTTCGTGTACCAATCACCCCTCCCCACGCACATACAGCCCAGCAACAGTGCCAAGTGATGGTGTCCTAGATGAATGAGCAGGTTACCGCATTCTAGAACGTAGTCACTATCACAGTGTGGGGGACAGAGTAAGCACAAGGTCAGGTGGTGCCACCACTCTCTGGGTCCCAATACTCTGAGAAAACAAGAACTCTCAGAGAGCAGAGGGGACCCAGGGTGGAGGGGCAGCAACCAACCCCTGTGTGTGCATAAGGGCACAGAGAGCCTAAGTCCAGGCCTCAGCACTGGATCCCTGGAGAACGGCTGCTTGACTGAAGTCTGCCTACGATGGATTGCCAAAACATTCCTCTTGGAAAACCTCCCACCTCTGCATTGAAACCTGTGTCCTCACTTTCTTGTTCTTGCTCAGAGCCTGGTTAGGTGATGCTATGTCTAATAGATCAGGCCTGGGGCCCACGGGTCTGTGCACTTTTGTATGAGGATTCTGCAGCCCCTCCCCTCAGAGAGTGCAGAGACCTAGGACAGTAGGGTCCTGTTGTGCCACCAACCTTTAATGACCTTCCCAGCATGCAGCCCTCCAGCCAGAAGCTGGTTCTCATGCAGGTAGAGCACCTTCAATGCCGCATCCTTCATTCTGAAACATTGCAATTGGGTAAGACTGTTGGGGGGGACTGGCACTCCCCTTGCTGGACTCCAGAGAGTCGCCCATTTGCAGGCATTTTGTCTCCCTCTCCTCGCTCTTTGTCTTCTCTCCTAACCCTGCTGGAATCACACTCTACCAATAGGACCCTCCCATCAAAGACTGGGGTTGGTTTCTTATTCCTTTCCAGTCTTTTCTATACCAACCAATCACCTCAGTGTGTTATGTTGGGAAAGAAACTGGACCAAGAGTCAGATACCTGGGTTCTCATTGCAATTCCGCCACCTTTGTTGAGTCACAACAGACAGGTCTCTCTCCCACTCTGGGTCCGAATTTCCCTGTTGTTGAACTAAGACTATGGGTTAGGTAATGCCCAGGCCTATCTCAGATTAAAATCTGATTCTTCAATTATATTGATGACATCAAGAGATAGATTTCCCTACTAAATGAGGAATTTTTTTAAATCTAGAATTCTTTCATTTTTCTTTTCAAAAATTTTCCTTCTATGATCTCAGTTGATTTTCTAATGTCTAGTGATGTTAAAGATATATCCTAAGGTGGGTTTCTCCAGATGTAATATAAGGGAGACAAAAAGCATGCTTTGGACAAATTGGTTCAATGTTTGGCTAAACACCATTAAGCAAGTCTCTTTACTCCAGAAAGTCTCAAAGTTACTAATATGCTGAATTGCACTGCAGTTTTCTAGTAAGGAGCCACAGAAAATACCATTTTCCACAATACATGACCAGGGAACTTTATCTCAGAAAACATCTCATAGGACTCAAATTTTATAGAACACGCTTTGGGAAGTGCTATACTAGACTCAGACCTCTGGTGGCGCAATGGTTAAGAGCTCAAACTTTTGGTCAGCAGTTTGAATCTACCAGCTGCTCCTTGGAATCCCTATGGGGCAGTTCTACTCTGTTCTTTGGGGTCACTATAAGTTGAAATCGACTTAACAGCAATGGGTACACTAGACTTTGAGTTCAAGAGCAAGCACCAGTTTCATTCTCTGTTGTAAAAATCCAGGGCATTGCAGAGTACCTGGCTCAGTACGTGCTAGTGGACAGAAAGATTGAGTGGCTGTTCCTTTTTTTTTTTAAACTGCAAAATGGCATCAAGGAGGCAGTGGCACAGAGCAGTTGGGCTGGCATCGATTCAGCAACGTGGGTGGCAATAGTAGAGTTCTAAGCCAGCTCTCCTTACTTCCAGATCCATTCTCATTACAGATAGCTTAGGCTTCAGCTATGGGGTGGGTGGTTCACTTGTCCCTCTTCAGCATCAGAGAACCCCCATGAAGTGGCCTACTTCAGCCTGAAGAAGGCTGGAGGAACGTCTCTAAGGCAGGGAGGTGTCATTCACAACTTTCCAGCTACCTGCTCCAACTATGAGAACCACAGCTCAGAACAACTGCAGCCCACTCCTGCCTCATAAGGCTGGACAACAGGTCTACCCAGACCCGCTTTCCCCAGAGGACACCACCACATCAGAGGCTCAATACTCACCGGAAGCACAGCACCCCACTCAGGACCATCTCGAGCTCCACAGTGTGTAGACTCCTCTATTTTGAAATAAATAACAGAAAGCCTTAGGTGGAGACAGGTTGAGCTGCCAGGGGCTGAGTAGCAAACAGCCTCTGGAGCCTCCACGCACATAAGCAGCCTGTACAGAGCAGAAGATTCTGGGTCTGGGATCAGGAGGGAGCCCAGTGCTGCTGGGGAGGAGAAAACGCAGCTCCCCAAAGGACACCTGAAATGCTCCTTTCTCCTGGCCAGAGCCTGTGGTGTCAGCGGCTCCTTGGAGGATGTCTCAGCCCTTTTAAATATGCATTTAAGGAGGGGCCCTGAAACTGCCACAAACTGGGGAGGGGCAGGGCTTTCCGGAGTGATTTCACATCACCCTAAAGACTCCGGAAACACTTGCTGTTCATTATTTTTCTGAGAAGGAAAACTTTGGAGGCAATCTCTTTACAGCAATTCTGAAGAACTTCCTTGGAACTTTCCAGCTGTCCTTGAGCACACAGTTCCTGGGCCACCAGGTGCTTTCAGACCCAAGGAGTCAGAACCAATAGCGGCTCAGGTAAAACAATTTTTAAAATGACTCCCTTTACTCCCTCCTTCCTTCCCTCTCTCTTTCATCTCCTCCCTCCCTTTCTTCTTTACTTTCTTCCTTCTGTCCTTCCTCCCTTTGCCAAGTGCATGGGAGATACTGGAGGTGGGGCTCACCAGTTGTTTGGGCTTCATGTTCATTGTAGAAAAACCTGAAAATCCAGATTAGCTGAAAGAGAAACGTGGAGATATCTTCTGTGAGTGCGTGATCAGAAAGCCAATGACAACATTTTTTTCCTTTGCTTATTTCTGTTACTGGTGCCATCAGGTTGGTTCCCACTCACAGCAACCCTATGTACAACAGAACAAAACACTGCTCAATTCTATGCCATCCTCACAATCATCACTATGCTTAAGCCCATCGTTGTAGTCACTTATCAATCCATCTCGTTGAGCATCTTCCTCTCTTTCAACGACCCTCTACTTTTCCAAGCATGAAGTCTTTCTCCAGGGACTAGTCCTGCCTGATAACATGTCCAAAGTACTTGAGACGAAATCTCGCTATCCTTGTTTCTAAGGAGCATTCTGGCTGTACTTGTTCCAAGACAGACACGTCTGTTCTTCTGGCAGTACATGATATAATCAATATTCTTCACCAACACCATAATTCAAAGGCATCAATTCCTCCTCAGTCTTCCTTATTCACTGGCCCGCTTTTGCATGTATATGAGGCCATTGAAAGTACCATGGCTTAGGTCAGGTGCACCCTAGTTCTCAAAGTGATATCTTTGCTTTTTAACACTTCAAAGAGGTCTTTTGCAGCAGATTTGCCCAACGCAATACGCCGTTTGATTTTCTGACTGCTGCTTCCATGGGCATTGATTGTGAATCCAAGTAAAATGAAATCCTTGATAACTTCAAGATTTTCTCCATTTATCATGATGTTGCTCATTAGTCCAATTGTAAGGATTTGTTTTGTTTTGTTTTGTTTTGTTTACGTTGAGGTGTAATCCATCATGGTGGTTGTTGTCTTTGATCTTCATCAGTAAGTGCTTCAAGTCACCTTCGCTTGATTCAGCAAGGTTATTAATGAGTTTCCTTCAATCCTGATGCTGAATCTTCTTCATGTAGTCCAGCTTCTCAGATTATTTTTTCAGCATACAGATTGTATAAGTATGACCAAAGAATATAACCCTGACACACACCTTTCCTGATTTTAAACCACTCAGTAACCCCTTGTTCTGTTTGAACAACCGCCTGTTGGTCTACGTACAAGCTCCTCATAAGTACAATTAAGTGTTCTGGAATTCCCATTCTTCACAATGTTAACCATAATTTGTTATGGCCCACACAGTCGAATGCCTTTGCATACATTCTGATTGTTAATGGATGTTTGCAGTTGTTTCTTCTCATTTTGAGCTGTGTTCCATCAGCTAATGAAGGCCCCCAAAGTTTTACTCCATCCACATCATTAAGGTTGACACTACCTTGAGGAGGTATCTCTTTCCCAGTCGTATTTTGAGTGTCTTCCAACCTGAGGGTCTCACCTATATCAGACAATGTTTTGCTGCTGTTCGTAAGGTTTTCACTGGCCAATTTTTTCAGAACTTGACCTCCAGATCCTTCCTAGTCTGTCTTAGTTTGGAAGCTTCACTGAAACCTGTCCACCATGGGTGACCCTGCTGTTATTTGAAATACAGGTGGCATAGCTTCCAGCATCACAGCAACACTCAAGGCACCACAGTATGACAAGCTCACAGACAAGTGGTGGTTTTCCTCTGCACATATATAAATATAACTATAGTATTTATTCCAATCAACTATTTTATTTATTCCAGTCATGGTAATTGATTAGAATAAATAAATGATGGTGCAGCTATACAATGAAATACTGTATAGTTATTCAAAATTATCATGTCATTATTCATATTTGGTATGGAAAGATATTCTACTATTTTGCTACTTGAAAACAGCAGGTTTAAAAGGAGTAAAGGAGTACAGGTCCTATGATGGAATTGGGTGAAAATCTATAGTTATATGTAGATATTTTCCTCTACACATTTTCCTCTGTACATATATACATATAACTAGAGATTTATAATTTCTTCTGTACATACACGCATTTAAAAAGAACCCTTGCCATTGAGTGGATTCCGACTCATAGAGACCCTATAAGACAGAGAAGAACTGCCCCATAGGGTTTCCAAGGAGCAGCTGGTGGATTCGAACAGCTGACCTTTTGGTTAGCAGCCAAGCTCTTAACCACTGCTCCACCCAGGCTCCTACATGTATACATATAACTATAGATTTTCACCCAAATGCATCATAGAACTTATACTCCTTTTCTCCTTTTAAAACCTGCTATTTTCATGTAGCAAAATAGTAGGCTATCTTCCCATATCAAATATGAATAACATGATAAGTTTGAATAGCTATGTAGTATTTCATTGTATAGCTGCACCATCTTTTTTTTATTCCACTCCATTAGGGCACTACGGTTAAGCACTTGGCTGCTAACTGAAAGGTTGGTAGTTCTAACCAGGTCTTCAAATCAGTTCATTTCAGTTTGACCCTTTTCTGGGAATTTGTATTTCCACTCCAGATATACTGAACCAGAATCTTCATTTTAACAAGATTCCCAGGTAATTCTTATGTAGGCCTAAGTGTCACCTGGGGGCTTTGTTAAAATATAGATTCTGATTCAGTGTATCTGGGATAGATATGCAAACTCTCAGCAGGAGATCAAAATGGAATGAGCTAGTTCAAAGCTCTGCTTATAACCCACCCCTTGGCTCTTCTGGAGAAAGACTTGGCAACCTGCTTCTGCAAAGATTACTGCCTGTGAGGCAGTTCTACTTTGTATGAGTTGTAATCCACTCTACAGTACCTAATAACAGCACATCAGTTATTTTATATTATTATTTTTTGCTATTGAAAACCAGATTGTAGCAAACATCTTTGTATCCTCATTTTTGTTCATGTGTCTGATCATTTTGTTAAGAAATAAAATCTAGCTCATGTCATCTTTCTTCTGTAATGCCTAATCAACACCCATGAAAGCAGCAGTCAAGAATGCAAACAACACATTGCATTAGGCAAATCTACTGCAAAATACCTCTTTCAAGTGTTAAAAAGCAAAGATATCACTTTAAGGACTAAGGTGCTCCTGGCCCAAGCAATGGTGTTTTCAATTGCTTCATATGCTTGTGAAAGCTGGAAACTGAATAAGGAAGACTGAGGAAGAATTGATGCTTTTGAATTATGGTGCTGGCAAAGAATATTGAATATACCATGGACTCCCAAAAGAACAAACAAATCTGTCTAGGAAGAAGTACAGCCAGAATGCTCATTAGAAGCAAGCATGGCAGGACTTCATCTCACACACTTTAGACATCTTATCAGGAGGGATCAGTCCCTGAAGAAGGGCATTGTGCCAGGTATAGAGGGTCATTGAAAGAGAGGACAACCCTCAAAGAGATGGATTGACACAGTGGCTGCAACAATGGGCTCAAACGCAACAACAATTGTGACAATTGGGCAGGATTGGGCAGTGTTCTGTTCTGTTGTACAAAGGGTAACTATGAGTCAGAAGCAACTCTATGGCACCTAACAACAACAATGGCAATACCTAACTTATGAAATAATATTTGAATGTAAAACAATTCTTGCACCTTTAATACCTCCATGCACTGTCTATAATGGATCCTAATGAATGGTAAGGATCAGTGTGTAATGGTGAATTTAATTATGTCTTGACTACCATTGAAAGCTATTTATTGTTAAAGGATAAACTTTAAAGAAATAGTATTCAGATGTATAGGTTAAAAAGGTTTCAAAATGTTCAAAAATTAAATAAATTATCAAGTTGCTCAAAGGATACAAAATAATTCACATAATGCCAAAATGTGATAAGCATCTTTCAGCAAAATAAAATTATCATAGCAGTTACCTTACACCATAAATTGATTATTAAATCCACCATAAATTGATCAAATAGAAATGACACTGACACGGTTGCAAAAAAATAAATAAATAAACAAAACAAAAAACCTCCAAAAAGAGGTGGCCTAGAGGCATAGTACAATCAACACCATGGAAGCAGCAATCAAGAAATCAAAAGATGCAGAGGACTTCCGGTCAACATGGTGCCATAGACAAAGCACCACGCCATCCCTTCACAGCAAAGACCCGAAAAACTAAGTAAAACAGAGACAAACATCATTCCTGGAACCTGAAGTGCCAAATGAAGAGATTGAGATCTCAGCCAAGCACCAAATGGAATAAGAAACTGACAGAGGATGGAGAGCGAGGAGAGATACATGCAGAAGACACCATCAGCTAATAGAGCACAGATCCACAATCTTGGACTCTAGATGGGGATCAGCAGACAGGGAGCACAGGAAGGCAGCTTCAAGAAACTCCCAGCAGGAGACAGAGCACCTGGTAACCATTGATACACACTTTCCCACCCCCATTCTCTCCCCGCTGCTGTACCTCCTAGCTTCCTGGCTGCCTGCGGTGACTCGGCCAGCTGGGAAGTGCAGCATCCATGCTGTTTGGATTCACCCCACCCATGTTGGAGATCAGTGGACACGGGGTACAGAAAAGCATCTTCACAAAGTTCCCAGCAGGAGACAAAGTACCTGGTAACAAGTGATATACGTTTTCCTAGACCCCCTTCTTCCCCCCAACCTTCTTCCTCCTCTGCTTCATGCCAGCCACAGTCTCTTGGCCAGGAGCCAACTGCTTTGGCCTCTGGCTGCTTGGATTTGCCCTGCCCACACTGGCCTGGCCTCTGAGCTGCTGTTGGTTCTTTCCATCTCTTTTGGTTTCTTCTGTGCCTCCTACCATCACCCCCTGCTTTCTCTGGAACACCTGGATCCATGTGCCACCTTCAGTTCTTCCTGAAAGGTCGTGAAGCCACACGCAACTGGGGAACCACTCCTCTGGGCCAAGTCACCACACTGGTGGAATCCCTGGGGCTTTTTTTTTTTTTTTGCTTTGTTGTTTTGTTTGTTTGTTTTCTTTTTCTTTTCATAGTTTGGGAGCCCCTTCTAGCCAGGCTGTACTACACAGCTTAGGAGCCACTCTCCCAATCTGCACAGCTGTGTAGGTGGGATCCCTGGGGGCATTTCTTTTTTTTCTTCTTTCTTTTTTTTTTCTTTTCTCTCTCTTTTTCCCTTTCTATCTTCATGTGTCGGCTCTCGTCTCTCTACACTTATCTTCTTTTCCGGTCTCCTGAATACCTGGTGCTCTGTGACATCTATACCCCCTCTAGCCAGGTTATACTGTGCAGCCTAGGAGCCACTTCCCCAGTCTTAGTAGCTGCACTGGTGGGACTCTGGGGCTCCTGTAGGCTTTTCTTTTTTTCTTCTCCAAATTTTTATCCAGTTATTTTTTTCTTTCTTTTTCCCATTTTTTTTTTTTTCATTTTTCATTCTCCATTTCTTGGTTTCTCATCTCTCCACTCCAATGGTAAGCTCCCTTAGCACTCTTTCTTTTTTTTCCTCTTTTTTGGCTTGCTTGTTTGTTTTTGGCTCCTGTTTTTCTCTCCTCTTTCCCACCCCTATTAGCTCCACACATCACCATCTCACCCCACTTTCCTGCCTACCTGCACCATGCACTGAATATCACCACCCCACCCCCGAGCAGCACAAGCACAGCCTACTGTAACCTGCCCAGCACTGATTCCTGGCTCACCCTGTCCACCCTAGTACGTGCTACAAACAACCCATCCAAGCTCCTCCCCTTCAGCTGGATCTGCCCTGCTGCACCACAGCTGAATGACTGACCCTGCCTATTGCACAAGGAGATGAAAAGTATCATGACTACAGACAAGTAAACAACAAAGAATGCGCAGCCCACCTGCTCAGATAGAACAAAATAAAACAAAAAGGCAGGACAAAACAAATCTACAATCAAGAAACAAAGAAAATAACTACAGAATGCCCTGAAGACTGCAGACAATATCAAAACATATTTAAAAAAAAAAAACAGGACAGGATGGGTCTAGCAGGCATCCAAAATAAAACACCAGATGACTTTCCAGTAGAAGAAAAGGCACTAGAACTACCTGACAAGGAATTGAAATCTCTAATATTCAGAGCAATCCAAGAGTTGAAGCAAAAATCAGACAAAAATAATGAAAAAAATAGACAAATTTTTGGAAAAGGCAGACAAATTCATGGAAAATACAGGAAAAAAATGTAACAATTCAGGAAAGTAATGCAGGAACAAAATGCTGAAATAAATTCACAACTAGAAATCATACAAAAACAACAATTAGAAATCCAAAAAAAAAAAACAGTTAAGATTTCAGAAATGGACAGTGTCATAGAAGGGCTGAGGAGTAGGTTTGAAACAATGGAAGACAGAATCAGTGAAATTGAAGACAAACACATGGATACAACTCTGTCTGAGGAAAAATCAGAAAAAAGAATGAAGAAAAACTAAGAAGCCCTGAGAATAGTGTGAGATACAATCAAAAGCAAAAATTTGCAAGTGATCGGAGTTCCAGAACACGGAGAGAAAATGGAAAACGCAGAGAGGATCATTGAAGAATTGCTGACAGAACACTTCCTAGTATCATGAATAATGAAAAGGTGGCCATCCAAGAAGCTCAACGAACCCCATGTAGGATAGACCACAAAAGATAAACACCAAGGCATATCATAATCACACTTGCTAAAACCAAAAAAAAAAAAAACAAAAAAACAAACCAAAGACAAAGAAAAAACCCTGCAAGCAGCTCTAGAAAAACAAAAAGTCACATACAGAGGAGGGACAATAAGACAAGCCTCTGATTGTTCGGCAGAAACCATGCAGGCAAGAAGGCAATGGAATGACATACACAAAACCTTGAAAGAAAAAAATTGCCAACCAAAAATAATATATACCACAAAACTTTCATTCAAATATGGTGGTGAAATTAAGACATTTCCAGATAAACAGAAATTAAGGGAATATGTAAAAACCAAACCAAACATATTAAAGAATTATTAAAGGGAGTCCTTCGGTCTGAGAAAACAGCATCAGACCACAGCCTGAATAGAGGAAGCAAGATTATACCAGCCAGATACCAACCAGGAAATGAACTCTCAAGGACTATCCAAAACCAAAACCAATTGCACCACACGAGAGAGGTTAATCTGTAAATGACAACAATGTCAGAACAATAAAAGAGGGAATAAACCATACAGGTACAGAACTCTCTAATGGAGAGGAAAGCAAGGCGATACCAAGTAATAATAGACTGGTTCAAACCTAAGAAGATAAGGGTAAATTTCAAGGTAACCACAAAGAAAGTTGACAAACCTACTCATCAAAATAAAGAAGAAAAACATAAAGTCTCAATAAAAACAAAATCTACAAAACAAAAGAAATCTACAAACAGAAGGAACTCAGCACAGGCCGTTAAGCTGAGTTAAGTCAATCATGAAAGGACAGTATTGTATGAGACCACTACTGTAAAAACTCATGAAAAGGTTTACATACAAAAAGAAACAATATTTGATGGTTACAAGGGAGGGGAGAGGTGGGGATGGAAAAACACTTAATTGACAAAAGATAAGCAGTAACTTTGTTGAAGGGTAAGACAGTACACAATACTGGGGAAGCCAGACAACCTGTACAAGGCAGGGCCGTGGTAGCTCCATAGACACATCCAAACTCCCTGAGGGACCGAATTGCTGGGCTGAGGGCCGTGTGGACCATGGCCTCAGGGAACATCTAGCTCAATTGGTGTAACAGAGTTTATAAAGAAAATGTTCTACATTATACTTTGGTGAGTAGTAGTGTCTGAGGTCTTCAAAGCCTCTGAGTGGTCATCTAGGATACCCCACTTGCCTCACCCCTTCAGGAGCAAGGAAGAATGAAGAAAAATAAAGACACAAGAGGAAGATTAGTCCAAAGGACTAACGGGCCGCATCTAACATGGTCTCCACCAGACTGAGTCCAGTACAACTAGATGGTACTTGGATACCACCACTGGCAGCTCTGACAGGGATCATAATAGAGGGTCCTGGACAGAGCTGGAGAAAAACGTAGAGCAAAATTCTAACTCAGAAAGAAAGACCAGACTTACTGGCCTGACAGAGACTGGAGAAACCCTAAGAGTATGGCCCCTGGACACCCTTTCAGCTCAGTAATGAGGCCACTCCTGAGGTTCACTCTTCAGCCAAAGATTGAACAGGCCAACGGAACAAAATAAGACTAAGGAGGCTCACCAGACCTGGGGCAGGGACTGGAAGGCAGAAGGGAACAGGAAAGCTGGTTATAGGGAACCCAGGGTTGAGAAGAGAGAGTATAACATGTCGTGGGATTGTTAACCAATGTTATACAACAATGTGTGTACTAACTGATGAGAAACTAGTTTGTTCTGTAAACCTTGATCTAAAGTTCAATAAAAAGAAAAAAAAAAAAGAAATCAAAAGACACATTGCATTGGGCAAAACTGCAGCAAAAGGTCTCTTTAAAGTGTTGAAAAACAAAGATGTCACCTTGAAGACTAAGGTGCGCCTAACCCAAGCCATGGTATTTTGAGTTGCATCCTGTGCTAAAAAATAAAAAAAATAGTGCTAGCTTTAAAATATGTCCACATATTCTTATACTCCATTCTTTAAGAGGTGGAGCTGAACTCTGTTCCTCCTGAGTGTAGTTGGACTTAGTAACTTACCTGTAGTGAATATTTTATATGGTAGAAGTGATGGTGTGTCACTTCTGAGCCTAGATCATAAAAAGCATTGCAGCTTCCTCCCTGCACTTTCTTAGGTCACTTGTTCTGGGGAAGCCACCCACCATGTTGTGAGAACGCTCAGGTGGCCCTATGAAGAGGCCCAGATGGTGAGGAACTGAGGCCTTCAGTGAGTGCACCTTGTGAGTGAGACATCTGGGTAGATCCTCCAGCCCCAGTAAAGCCTTCAGATGACTGCAGCCCTGGCTGGCATCATGACTGCAACCTCATGAGAAACACTGAACTAGGCCACCCAGCTAAACTGCTTAGATTTATGATTCTCAGAATCTGTGGAAAATTTTTAAAAAGTCTGTTGTTTCAAGCTGCTAAGTTTGGGGATAATTAATTACATAACAATAGATAGCTTATACACCTTGTCTTCACAATCAGCAGTTTATACTCCTGTAGTTTTCTGTCTCCAGTGTTCGGTGGTATCCTCCCTTCTCAGAAAACATCTCAATTCTTCACAGGGCTTAGTAAGTCCAGGGAAGTGTCCCAGAAGCTGTTACAGCCTTCTGAACGGCAATGTTCCCTATGGTGACTTAGTACTACCCTTGAGAGAGTCAATGCCGCTGGAGGTGGATATGGCGCCTGCTCTTGCTGTAGAGACGAGGACTCTCCAATCCAAGTAGAGACGAGGACTCATCAATCCAAGTACCTGCAAATATTAATATATAAGCACACACTCACAATTTATTACAGTAAAATAATGTTTATTAGGGAGATAAATGTAATCACCCTTAAAGAACCAATTTTCATTTAGTATTCACTAAGCCTCTAGAACTACGCTTTTAGAGGTTTGTCTACATTTTTTCATTATATGCTCTTAATTGCTCTATATGGTAAATGCTTTTATTGCCTTGATTTTTTGGATGTAGAAACTGAAGCGTAGAAAAATTAATTAACGTCCTGATATCAGACTGGTAATTACTACATGAGCCAGTATTCAAACCCAGGAAACCTGAGTCCAAAAGTATTGACCCCTACGTTAATTCACAGCAGGCAGAGTGATCCCTTTACTACCTCAGTCAGATCATGTCACTTCTCTCCTCTCCATGCCTCTAAGAGTGAGAGCCAATCCTCACCATTCCTCCGATTGTATAGGACCGGGCTTTCATTAACTCTGGGCCTAATCCTTTCCCTGCCCCATGTAGTACACTCGAGCCATGTGGACCCTTGCTCTTCCTTGAACATACCAGGCATGCTCCTGCCTCGGGGCCTTTCCACTGGATGTTCTCTTTGCCTGAAAAGCTCTTCTCCCGGATGTCAGTATAGCTCACTGATGCTCTGAGTCCTCGTAGCAATTAAGACAAGGGGTTGGCACCATCTACTTTTATAAATAAAGTTTTGTTGGTATAGTTATGCTCACTCATATTGTCTATGGCTGACTTGCAGCCCTGGTGGCACAGTGGTTAAGACCTCAGCTGCTAACCAAAAGGTTGGCAGTTTGAATACACCAGCCACTCCTTGGAAACCCTATGGAGCAGTTCTACTCTGTCTGATAGTGTTGCTACGAGTCAGAATCGACTCCACGGCAATGGGTTTGGTTTTTTTACAGTTGATATTGCACTACAATGGCAGAGTTGAATATTTGTGACAAAAATCATACGGTCTGCAAAGCCTGAACTATTTACTGTATGGCCCTTTATAGGAAAAATTTGCTGACCCCAGATTAAGACTGCCTTGGTTCATGTCCTCAATTTGCCACTTACTAGCCAGGAGCCCTGGTGGTGTAGTGGTGAAGTGCTATGGCTGCTAACCAAAAGGTCAGCAGTTCAAATCTACCAGCCGCTCCCTGGAAACCCTATGGAGCAGTTCTACTCCCTCCTATAGGGTTGCTATGAGTTGGAATCAGCTCGATGGCAATGGGTTTGGTTTGGGTTGCCATAAGGACTGAATGAGACAAAGGCTAAGAAGGAGGAGGGTCAGCACACAACACAAGCCCAATATACCTGTTCTCTGCCCCTCTGTTTTTCCCACCTCTCCTGCACTCCTCCCCAGGTACGTGCAGAGAATACTGAGAACCAGGCAGATATCAAATTTACACTGACCTTTTTTTTTTTTTTAAGTCTGAGGCTGATTAGAGACCAGACATGCCTTACATATGCTAAAGGGGGATTTCCTGACAAAGAGGGCAAGGCACTGACTCAATCAGGCTGGATTCCTACAGAATATGCTGTGATGTTTTCAAATTACTGGCAATAATGGATAACATTTGCTGCGCTTTCAGTGTGTCAGGTACCATGTCAAAGTGGTGTAGGTGTAGTCCCATCTCCTTTCACATCAGTCCTATTAGGTAAGTGCTATTCTTTATTATTATTATTATTATTGTACTTTAGGTGAAGGTTTACAGAGCAAACTAGTTTGTCATTAAACAATTAATACATATATTGTTTTGTGACATTGCTTGCCAACCAACAACATGTCAACACACTCCCCTTCTCAACCTTGGGTTTCCCATTACCAGCTTTCCTGTCGCCTCCTGCCTTCTCATCCTTGCCCCTGGGTTGGTGTGCTCCTTTAGTCTTGTTTTGTTTTATGGGCCTGTCTAATCTTTGGCTGAAGAGTGAACCTCAGACATGACTTTATTACTAAGTTATAAGGGAGTCCAGGAGACATACTCTTGGGGTGTCTTCAATCTCTGCCAGGCCATTAAGTCTGGTCTTTTCTCTTTTTTTCATGAGTTAGAATTTTGTTCTACATTTTTCTCCAGCTCTGTCAGGGAACCTCTATTGTAATCCCTGTCAGAGCAGTAGTGAGGGTAGCCAGGCACCATCTAGGTGTGCTGACTTACTCTGGTGGGGGTTGTGGTAGGTGTGGTCCATTAGTCCTTTGGACTAATCTTTCCCTGTGTCTATGGTTTTCTTCATTCTTCCCTGCTCCAGATGGAGTGGGACTAGTGGAGTATCTTAGATGGCCACTCACAAGCTTTTAAGACCTGAGATGCTACTTGCCAAAGTAGAACGTAGAATATTTTCTTTATAAATTGTGTTATGCCAATTGAGCTAGATGTTCCCTGAGACCATGGTCCCCACAGTCCTCAGCCCAGTAATTTGGTCCCTCAGGGGGTTTGGATATATCTATGGAGGTCACTATAGGGTTGCTATGAGTCAGAATTGACCCGACGGCACTGGGTTTGGTTTTTTTTTTTTTGGGTTATGGAGCTTCCATGACCTTGCCTTAGGGAAGTGCTATTCTTAATCTCACTTAAAAGATAAAAAGGAGGTTGAGAGGAGTTGAATAACTCACTTAAACTCACAAAATTAGTAAGAAGTAGACCTGGTATTAATACTCCAGTATTTTTATTCCGTACTACCTCACCCCTGTTCCCTACTGTGAAAAAAATATACCATATCAAACAATATAGAGTAGAAATGGAGGCTGGGGCATCTCCCTGCCAGAAGTCTGTTAGCATGAAGCACCAAGGGGGCTTCTTGAGAAGAAAATGTTATCATTGATATTGTTAGGTGCCATCAAGTTGTTTCCAACCCATAGCGACCCCATGGACAACAGAATAAAACATCAACTGGTCCTGCACCATCCTCACAATGATTGTTATGCTTGAGCCCAATGTTGCAGCCACTGTGCCAATTCATCTCATTGAGGGTCTTTCTCTTTTTTGCTGACCCTTTACTTTACCAAGCATGATGTCCTTCTCCAGGGACTGATCCCTCCTGAGAACATGTTCAAAGTATGTGAGACAAAGTCTCATCATTCTTGCTTCTAAGGAGCATTCTGAGAAGAAAACAGGCCTTGGAAAATGCAACAGAAACCAAGAATTGTTCCAGAGACAAAAGGCTGTACAGTGCAGAGTGTTGCACACATTAGGATAGAGGAAATTCCTCAGTCAGTGGCTTTGGCACTTAGAACATCCATGAAGGCTCTGCATGGCACAGGAGAGGATGGTGGTGATGCACAGCCACACAGCCTCAAGGGAGCTATGAGCAGAAGGGTGTCCAACCATGGCCCAGAACTTCCACCCCAACACAGCCATATCATATGGCCACCGTGGGGAGCCACAGAGCAGAAGACTGCCACTTGGCTCACAAGCACATTTGAGAAACACTTGAAACCCAGTGAAACCAGAGGGAGGTTTGTGGTCCAGGGTTCCACATCTCTGTGATGACCCAGAGACATGTTGCCTGGTTGCCAATACTTGATCTCATGGCTTCCTCCAGGGCGGTGAGGCTTTGGAAAAGCCAGTTCCACAGGGCTGAATCGGGAGAGTGTGTGGGCAACCCAAAAGGCGTGGTGACTCTCTGCTGTGTGTCACACCCAGAGGCAGTTTCTCCTGAGTCACCAAGGTTGGGGCCAGATCCACTAGCAACCTCCTTACCTTAGATATTTGGTAAGACCCTCCAGAGCAGGTCCCTCAGTGGTACCTCAGAGGCCTCCAGAAGTCTGAGGACTCACCTTCCACAGACTGTGTATTTTAGACCACTGACACCGGCACAACCAGGGTTTGAGCCAGATTCTGGAACTGGACATGAAATAAGAAATAAGCAACTATGGAAGGGAAAAGCCTGGCCTGGCTAAGGAAGTGTGCTGGCCTGGCTCCATTCTCCATGGGCACTGGGGTATCCACTGTGCCACACACAAGAGAGATGGTGCTCTCAACCAAGCTGGATTAGGCAGGCCTTGCATCACCTCCAAACACCCAAGGGCCCAATCCACACACAGCCTTTCCTCCTCTATTTCTGTCTCTTTCCACAAAGGATTTGATTCTGTCAGTGACTGTTTAGCACTGAGGGGTGTGGATCATCCCCTTTCTTGAGCTCCTAAAGAACATGGACTATTTCCTTTTTTTTATTATTAATTTCAATTTTTTAATCATAAAGATAATAGGAGCTCAATGTTTGAAGTTGGAAAACCCATACAGCAGAGCATCCAGCAATGAAAAATGCATTTTACTTCATTTTATTTAATTTTATTAAGTAAAATAAACTACCACAGGCATGTTGCCACTCACTTCTGTTTTGTTATTTCCTTTCTTCTGGTGGCTGTGGGCATCTTTTGTTGTTCTGTTTCTGTTTGTTCAAGTTGTTAGCTAATATTTTGATATTGTTCTTTTCTTCTTTTTCCATGTGTGCATCTATTGCTATAAATTGACCTCTGATCACTGCCTTTGCTGTGTTCCAAAGGTTTTGGTATGACGTGTTTTAATTCTCGTTTGATTCTAGGAATTTTTTTATTCCATCTTTGATTTCTTCTATTACCCACTGGTTTTTGAAACCTCAAAAACCAAACCCACTGCCATCGAGTCGATTCTGACTCATAGGGACCCTATAAGACAGCGTAGAACTGCCCCATAGGGTTTCCAAGGAGCACCTGGTGGATTCGAACTGCCAACCTCTTGGTTAGCAGCTATAGCACTTAACCACTACACCACCAGGGTTTCCACTGGTTTTTAAGCAGGGTGTTATTCGGTTTCCACATAATTTTTTTTTTCCTTGCTTTTCCTGTTGTTAATTTCTACTTTGATGATGTTGTGATCAGAGAAGATACTTTGTATTATATCGATGTTTTGAATTTTGTTGAGGGTTGCTTTGTGGGTAAAATGTGGTCTATTCTGGAGAACTTTCAATGACATTGGAAAAGAATGGGTACTTTGCAGGTGTTGGGTGGAGTGATCTATATATGTCTATGAGGTCAGGCTGGCAGATTGCAGCCTTTAGATCTTCTGTATCTTTGTTGACTCTTTCTAGATGTTCTGTCCTTTACTGAGAGTAGTGTGTTGAAGTCTCCTCCTGTTTTAGTGGAAATGTTGATTTCTCTTTTCAGTGCTTTTTGTGTTTGTTTTACATATTTTGGAGCCCTGTCATTAGGTGCATAGATATTTATTATGGTTATGCCTTCATGATGGATCATCCCTTTAATCATATATAATGCCCTTCTTTGTCTTTTATCGTGGACTTTGTTTTAAAATCTATTTTATCTGAGATTAGTACTGCCACTTCTGCTCTTTTTTGGTAGCTGTTTGCTTGATATATATATTTTTCCATCCTTTGAGTTATAATAAATTTTTGTCTTTGTTTCTAAGGTGTGTCTCTTGTAGACAGCATATTGATGGATTTTGTTTTTTTAATTATTCTGTCCTCTCTGTCTCCTTATGGGTACATTTAGCCGATTTACATTCAGTGTAATTATTGATAGATGTGAGTTTATTGGAGTCATTTTGTAGTGATTTGTGTGTGTGTGTGTGGTACCGACGTTTTCTTTGTTTCTTTTATCCTCCTGTACTGAATTCCTTTTGTTTGTGGATTTTTTTCTCATTTCTTTTGTTTTCATAGATTTTGTTTTTACTGAGACTTCATGTTTTTCTTCCTTATTTTGATGAGCAGGTTTGTTAACTGTCTTTATGGCTACCTCGAAATTTACTCCTATCTTCCTAAGTTTGAACCAGTCTTTTATTACTTGGTATCACCTTACCTCCCTCTCCATTTGAAAGTTCTATACCTACACCATTTATTCCCCCTTTTATTGTTTGATGTTGTTGTCATTTACAGATTATCCTCCCTGGTTCCCTGTTGTAAATCTTTTAGTTTTGACTAACCCTTGAGAGTTCATTACCTAGGCTGGTATCTGGCTTATGTGATCATTTGTCCTGTCTTCTGGTGTTGTTTGTTCTTCAACCGAAGGACTCTCTCTAATAATTCTTTTAAGTTTGGTTTGGTTTTTTACATATTCCCTTAATTTTTGTTTATCTGGAAATGTCCTAATTTCACTATCATATTTGAGCAGGAGTTTTGCAGATATATTATTCTTTTTTTTAATAATTTTTATTGTGCTTTAAGTGAACGTTTACAAATCAAGTCAGTCTGTCACATATAAGCTTGCATACACCTTACTCCATACTCCCACTTACTCTCCCCCTAATGAGTCAACCCTTCCAGTATCTCCTTTCGTGACAATTTTGCCAGTTTCTAACCCTCTCTACCCTCCTATCTCCCCTCCAGACAGGAGATGCCAACACAGTCTCAAGTGTCCACCTGATACAGGTAGCTCACTCTTCATCAGCATCTCTCTCCTACCCATTGTCCAGTCCCTTCCATGTCTGGTGAGTTCTCTTCGGGAATGGTTCCTGTCCTGGGCCAACAGAAGGTTTGGGGACCATGACCACCGGGATTCCTCTAGTCTCAGTCAGACCATTAAGTATGGTCTTTTTATGAGAATTTGGGGTCTGCATCCCACTGATCTCCTGCTCCCTCAGGGGTTCTCTGTTGTGCTCCCTGTCAGGGCAGTCATTGGTTATGGCCGGGCACCATCTAGTTCTTCTGGTCTCAGGATGATGTAAGTCTCTTGTTCATGAGGCCCTTTCTGTCTCTTGGGCTCATAGTTATCGTGTGACCTTGGTGTTCTTCATTCTCCTTTGATCCAGGTGGGTTGAGACAAATTGATGCATCTTAGATGGTCTTTGTTAGCATTTAAGACCCCAGACATCACATTTCAAAGTGGGATGCAGAATGTTTTCATAATAGAATTATTTTGCCAATTGACTTAGAAGTCCCCTTAAGCCATAGTCCCCAAACCCCCACCCTTGCTCCACTGACCTTCGAAGCATTCATTTTATCCCGGAAACTTCTTTGCTTTTGGTCCAGTCCAGTTGAGCTGACCTTCCGTGTATTGAGTATTGTCCTTCCCTTCACCTAAAGTAGTTCTTATCTACTAACTAATCAGTAAATAACCCTCTCCCACCCTCCCTCCCTCCCCGCCTCGTAACCACAAAAGTATGTGTTCTTCTCAGTTTATATTATTTCTCAAGATCTTATAATCGTGGTCTTATACAATATTTGTCCTTTGCCTCTGACTCATTTCGCTCAGCATAATGCCTTCCAGGTTCCTCATGTTATGAAATGTTTCACAGATTCGTCACTGTTCTTTATCGATGCATAGTATTCCATTGTGTGAATATACCACAATTTATTTAACCATTCATACACTGATGGGCACCTTGGTTGCTTCCAGCTTTTTGCTATTGTAAACAGAGCTGCAATAAACATGGGTGTGCATATATCTGTTTGTGTGAAGGCTCTTATTTCTCTAGGGTATCTCCCGAGGAGTGGGATTTCTGGGTCGTATGGTAGTTCTATTTCTAACTTTTTAAGAAAACGCCAAATAGATTTCCAAAGTGGTTGTACCATTTTACATTCCCACCAGCAGTGTCTAAGAGTTCTAATCTCTCCGCAGCCTCTCCAACATTTATTATTTTGTGTTTTTTGGATTAATGCCAGCCTTGTTGGAGTGAGAGGGAATCTCATCGTAGTTTTAATTTGCATTTCTCTAATGGCTAATGATCGAGAGCATTTCCTCATGTATCTCTTAGCTGCCCGAATATCTTCTTTAGCGAACTGCTTGTTCATATCCTTTGCCCACTTCTTGATTGGGTTGTTTCTCTTTTTGTGGTTGAGTTTTGACAGAATCATATAGATTTTAGAGATCAGGCGCTGGTCAGAGATGTCATAGCTGAAGATTCTTTCCCAATCTGTAGGTGGTCTTTTTACTCTTTTGGTGAAGTCTTTAGATGAGCATAGGTGTTTGATTTTTAGGAGCTCCCAGTTATCTGGTTTCTCTTTGTCATTTTTGGTAATGTTTTGTATTCTGTTTATGCCTTGTATTAGGGCTCCTAACGTTGGTCCCTATTTTTTCTTCCATGATCTTTATCATTTTAGTCTTTATGTTTAAGTCTTTGTTCCACTTGGAGTTAGTTTTTGTGCTTGGTGTGAGGTATGGGTCCTTTTTCATTTTTTTGCAAATGGATATCCAGTTATGCCAGCACCATTTGTTAAAAAGACTATCTTTTCCCCAATTAACTGACACTGGGCCTTCTCAAATAGCAGCTGCTCATATGTGGATGGATTTATATCTCGGTTCTCAATTCTGTTCCATTGGTCTATGTGCCTGTTGTTGTACCAGTACCAGGCTGTTTTGACTACTATGGCTGTATAATACGTTCTAAAATCAGGTAGAGTGAGGCCTCCCACTTTCTTCTTCTTTTTCAGTAATGCTTTACTTATCCGGGGCTTCTTCCCCTTCCATATGAAGTTCATGATTTGTTTCTCCATCACATTAAAAAATGTCATTGGAATTTGGATCGAAAGTGCATTGTATGTATAGATGGCTTTTGGTAGAATAGACATTTTTACTATGTTAAGTCTTCCTATCCATGAGCAAGGTATGTTTTTCCACTTAAGTAGGTCTTTTTTAGTTTCTTGTAGTAGTACTTTGTAGTTTTCTTTATATAGGTCTTGTACATTGTTGGTAAGATTTATTCCTAAGTATTTTATCTTCTTGGGGGCTACTGTGAATGCTATTGATTTGGTGATTTCCTCTTCGATATTCTTTTTGTTGATGTAGAGGAATTCAAGTGATTTTTGTATGTTTATCTTATAACCTGAGACTCTGCCAAACTCTTCTATTAGTTTCAGTAGTTTTCTGGAGGATTCCTTCGGGTTTTCTGTGTATAAGATCATGTCATCTGCAAATAGAGATAATTTTACTTCCTCCTTGCCAATCTGGATGCCCTTTATTTCTTTGTCTAGCCCAATTGCTCTGGCTAGGACCTCTAGCACAATGTTGAGTAAGAGCGGTGATAAAGGGCATCCTTGTCTGGTTCCCGTTTTCAAGGGAAATCCTTTCAGGCTCTCTCCATTTAGAGTGATGTTGGCTGTTGGCTTTGTATAAAAGAAAAAAAAAAAATTCTTTTTTTCTTTTATAGATGCCCTTTACTATGCTGAGGAATTTTCCTTCAATTTCTATTTTGCTAAGAGTTTTTATCATAAATGGGTGTTGGACTTTGTCAAATGCCTTTTCTGCATCAATTGATAAGATCATGTGGTTTTCGTCTTTTGTTTTATTTATATGGTGGATTACATTAATGGTTTTTCTACTATTAAACCAGCCTTGCATACCTGGTATAAATCCCACTTGGTCGTGGTGAATTATTTTTTTGATATGTTGTTGAATTCTATTGGCTAGAATTTTGTTGAGGATTTTTGCATCTGTGCTCATGAGGGATTATAGGTCTGTAATTTTCTTTTTCTGTGATGTCTTTACCTGGTTTTGGTATCAGGGGTATGGTGCCTTCATAGAATCAGTTAGGCAGTATTCCTTCATTTTCTATGCTTTGAAATACCTTTAGTAGTAGTGGTGTTAACTCTTCTCTGAAAGTTTGGTAGAACTCTGCAGTATTGCCATCCGGGCCAGGTCTTTTATTTGTCCGGAGTTTTTCAATTACCGTTTCAATCTCTTTTTTTGTTATGGGTCTATTTAGTTGTTCTACTTCTGATTGTGTTAGTTTAGGTAGGTAGGGTTTTTCTAGGAGTTCATCCATTTCTTCTAGGTTTGCAAATTTGTTAGAGTACAATTTTTTGTAATAATCTGGTATGATTCTTTTAATTTCAGTTGGGTCTGTTGTGATGTGGCCCATCTTGTTTCTTATTCGGGTTATTTGTTTCCTTTCCTGTATTTCTTTAGTCAGTCTGGCCAATGGTTTATCAATTTTGTTAATTTTTTCAAAGAACCAGCTTTTGGCTTTGTTAATTCTTTCAGTTGTTTTTCTGTTCTCCTATTCATTTAGTTGAGCTCTAATTTTTATTATTTGTTTTCTTCTGGTGCCTGATGGATTCTTTTGTTGCTCGCTTTCTATTTGTTCAAGTTGTTGGGACAGTTCACTGATTTTGGCTCTTTCTTCTTTTTGTATGTGTGCATTTATCAATATAAATTGGCCTCTGAGCACCGCTTTTGCTGTGTCCCAGAGGTTTTGATCGGAAGTGTTTTCATTCTCGTTGCACTCTATGAATTTCTTTATTCCTTCCTTAATGTCTTCTATAACCCAGTCTTTTTTGAGTAGGGTATTGTTCAGTTTCCAAGTATTTGATTTCTTTTCCCTAATTTTTCTGTTATTGATTTCCACTTTTATGGGCTTGTGGTCTGAGAAGATGCTTTGTAATATTTCGATGTTTTGGATTCTGCAAAGGTTTGCTTTATGACCTAATATGTGGTCTATTCTAGAGAATGTTCCATGTGCGCTAGAAAAAAAAGTATACTTTGCAGTAGTTGGGTGGAGAGTTCTGTATACGTCAATGAGGTCAAGTTGGTTGATTGTAGCAATTAGGTCTTCTGTGTCTCTGTTGAGCTTCTTACTAGATGTCCTCTCCTTCTCCGAGAGTGGTGTGTTGAAGTCTCCTACTATAATTGTGGAGGTGTCTATCTCACTTTTCAGTTCTGTTAAAGTTTGTTTTATGTATCTTGCAGCCCTGTCATTGGGTGCATAAATATTTAATATGGTTACATCTTCCTGGTCAATTGTCCCTTTTATCATTATGTAGTGTCCATCTTTATCCTTTGTGGTGGATTTAACTTTAAAGTCTATTTTGTCAGAAATTAATATTGCTACTCCTGCTCTTTTTTGCTTATTGTTTGCTTGATATATTTTTTTTCCATCCTTTGAGTTTTAGTTTGTTTGTGTCTGTAAGTCTAAGGTGTGTCTCTTGTAGTCAGCATATAGACGGGTCGCGTTTTTTTATCCAGTCTGAGACTCTCCGTCTCTTTATTGCTGCATTTAGTCCATTTACATTCAGAGTAATTATAGATAAGTATGTGTTTAGTAAAATCTTCTTTTTACTTATGTGTTTAGTGCAGTCATTTTGATACCTTTTTATGTGTGTTGTTGACAATTTCATTTTTCCACTTACTTTTTTGTGCTGAGACGTTTTTCTTTGTAGATTGTGTGTTCCTCATTTTCATACTATCTGACTTCATGTTCGCTGAGTCGTTATGTTTTTCTTGGTTTTTATTTTGACTTATGGAGTTGTTATACCTCTTTGTGGTTACCTTAATATTTACCCCTATTTTTCTAAGTAAAAACTTAACTTGTATTGTCCTATATTGCCTTGTATCCCTCTCCATATGGCAGTTCTATGCCACCTGTATTTAGTCCCTCTTTTTGATTATTGTGATCTTTTACATATTGACTTCAATGATTCCCTGTTTTGAGCATTTTTTTTTAATTAATCTTAATTTGTTTTTGTGATTTCCCTATTTGAGTTGATATCAGGATGTTGTGTTCTGTGACCTTGTGTTGTGCTGGTATCTGATATTATTGGTTTTCTGACCAATTTCCTTTAGTATTTCTTGTAGCTTTGGTTTGGTTTTTGCAAATTCTCTAAGCTTGTGTTTATCCGTAAATGTTTTAATTTTGCCTTCATATTTGAGAGAGAGTTTTGCTGGATATATGATCCTTGGCTGGCAGTTTTTCTCCTTCAGTGCTCTATATATGTCATCCCATTGCCTTCTTGACTGCATGGTTTCTGCTGAGTAGTCTGAACTTATTCTTATTGATTCTCCTTTGTAGGAGACCTTTCTTTTATCCCTGGCTGCTTTTAAAATTTTCTCTTTGTCTTTGGTTTTGGCAAGTTTGATGATAATATGTCTCGGTGATTTTCTTTTTGGATCAATCTTAAATGGGGTTCAATGAGCACTTGGATAGATATCCTTTCATCTTTCATGATGTCAGGGAAGTTTTCTGCCAACAGATCTTCAACTATTTTCTGTCATCCCTCCCTGTTCTGGGACTCCAATCACATGCAGGTTATTCTTCTTAATAGAGTCCCACATGATTCTTAGGGATTCTTCATTTTTTTTTTTAATTCTTTTATCTGATTTTTTTTTTCAGCTATATTGGTGTCAATTCCCTGGTCCTCCAGATCTCCCACTCTGCATTCTAATTGCTTGAGTCTGCTCCTCTGGCTTCCTATTGTGTTGTCTAATTCTGTAATTTTATTGTTAATCTTTTGGATTTCTGAATGCTGTCTCTGTACGGATTCTTGCAGCTTATTAATTTTTCCACTATGTTCTTGAATAATCTTTTTGAGTTCTTCAACTGCTTTATCAGTGTGTTCCTTGGCTTTTTCTGTAGATTGCCTTATTTCCTTTCTGAGGTCATCCCTGACGTCTTGAAGCATTCTGTATATTAGTTTTTTATATTCTGCATCTGGCAATTCCAGGATCGTATCTTCATTTGGAAAAGATTTTGATTCTTTAGTTTGGGGAGTTGTAGAAGCAATCATGGTCTGCTTCTTTATGTGGTTTGATATCGACTGCTGTCTCCGAGCCATCACTAAGATATTGTAGTGATTTATTCTATATTTGCTCACTGAGTTTTATCTTGTTTTGTTTTCTTTCAGTATACGTAGATGTGCTACTAGATTGCGCTGTCTTGATTTTTGTAGCCCTTGAATCACTTACGTCCTATTACCAGCTGTTTTGGGCTGTTACCAGATATATAAGCCTGAGTCCATTCACTATTCTTGAGTAGAATCTGATATTGGGTCATCAAGTGTGTGGTGCAGACTGTCACCTATCCACCTAGAGAGGTAGTGGTGATAGTTGTGAGCACCAGATTCTAGTAGCAGCAGGGGTTCACACGCCAGGGGGCGCAGGATGCTGACAGGCTTCCCCCAAGTGTCAGTGGGGTAGGTGGGTCTCTATTCCTCAAGCATCTTGGTGAGTGGGCTCTGCAGCTGTACCTTAGGCCCCCAATGCAAGTACCTCTACAGATTGGTAGGTGTCACTCTCCTTAAACCCCTAAGGCAGGAGGCTAGGTGGTCTGGGGAGAGCTTCAGCCCTCAGTTCCCTGTTGTGGGTCAGTGAGGGCTCTGTTGAATACGCAGAGATATCAGACCTGGGAAACTTGTCTTTCCAGTAATCTGCTAAAACAATTACAGTCAAATCCCTATCAGGAAGGTCTTTGCGTTATAATAGCCACCTTGTTCCCTGTGGGGATAAAAGCCCAAGACTGTGGATCACATATGCTTGGCTGGAGCTGATTCTGTGTTTTTAGTCCAATTAGGGAAGGATTTTTGGTCCCTGGGTTTTTTGTAGCTGCTTCTCTCAAGCCAGGAGAATGGGTTAGGAAAAGACGAAAAAAAAAAGAAAGAAAGAAAAGAAAAACCGCAGTGCAGTTCACTCTCTGGCTCAGGAAATTCCAATGTTAATGAAGCCGCCTGGGAAGGGGAGGGGAGGGTTCAGATAAATAGGAGAGAGTAGCACCCTGGAATATAGACGAAGTTACTTATCTTGCTTGGGATGACTGTTTTATCTGATATTCCCGAGGGGCGCGTCGACTGTGTGTGCTGGCTGGATAGAGATTGCCCCCGAGGGTCAGGCCCACGTCCCGTGCTTGTGCTGTCTCAGAAGCCGTGGTTATTTCCTCCGCTCCCAGTCCAAAGCCCAGCACCAAGGTTCCCCGGCTGGAACACCGCACTCCCGGCTCCAAAACCAGTCGCTGCCTCCCAGTGACTTCTCCTCCTGTCAGCCGCATTGCTGTGCTGCCTGCGTGCACTGGCTGGGCTTCCCCTGAGGTCAGTTCACGGGGCTAGGGCTGCACACTGTGTTTGCACCACCTCAGGATGCTGTGCTCAGCTCCCCTGCGCCCAGTCCAAAGCCCGGCGCCAAGGTTTCCTGACTGGAACGCTGGCACCATGCTCCAAAAACAGTCGCTGCTTCCCCGTGGTTGTTCGTTCTCAGTCTCTGTCACTCAGGTCAACTGTTTAGATCTGTGTTTGATGGTCAGGGTTAGTAGATTGTCATGTATGTGATCAATTCACTTGTTTTTCCGAGTCTTTGTTGCAAGAGGGATCCAAGGTAGCTTCTACCTAGACAGCCATCTTGGCCCCACCAGATATATTATTCTTGGGTGGCAATTTTTTTCAAGATTTTGTCTATGTCCTCCCATTGCCTTCCTGCTTGCATGGTTTCTGTTGAGTAACCAGAGCTTAGTTTTATAGTTTCTCCACTGAATATGACTTTTCATTTTTCTCAAGCTGCTCTCAGGATTCTTTCTTTGTCTTTGGTCTTAGCAAGTGCGATTATGATATGCCTTGGTGATTTTCTTTTGGGCTCTGTCCTACATGGGGTTTGTTGAGCTTCTTAGATGGTTAGCTTTTCATCTTTCTTGATATTAGGGAAGTTTTCTGTCAATAATACTTCAATGATCCTCTCTGTGTTTTCCATTTTCTCCCCCGTTCTGAAATTCGTATCATTTACAAATTCTTGCTTTTGATTGTATCCCACCTCGTTCTCAGTGTGTCTTCATTTTTCTTCTTTCTTTTCTCTGATTTTTTTTCTCAGACAAAGAGGTATCCAAGGATTTGTCTTCAATTTCACTGATTCTATCTTCCATTGTTTCAAACCTGCTCTTTAAACCTACGACACTGTCCGTTTCTGAAAACTTGTTGTTTATCTTTTGGATTTCTAACTGCTGTTTTTGTATGATTTCTAGTTGTGAATTTATTTTGACAGTTTGTCTCCATATTATTTTCCTGAATTAATCCATCATTTTGTCTGTCTTTTCCATGATTTTATGTATTTTTCCCCATTTCTGTCTGCTTTCTCCTTCAACTCTTGGATAACTCTGAATGTTAGAAATTTGAATTCCCTATCAGGTAGTCCCAATTACTTTTGTTCTACTGGAAGGTCATTTATTTTGGGCACCTACTGGAACCATTCTGTCCTGTTTTTTTAATATCTTTTGATATTTTCTGATGTCTCTGGGACATTCAGTAGTTATTTCTTCATTTATTGATTGTGGACTTGTTTTTTTTCCTGCTTCTTTATTTTATTTGGTTATATCTAAGCAGACAGGCTGAGCATTCTTTGTTGTTTGTTCGTCTCTGGGCATGATACTTCTCACCTCCTTGTCCAAAGGGCAGGGCCAGTCGCTCAGCTATGCTGCAGCAGGACAGGTCCAGCAAAAGGGGAGGGGCTGGGATGAGTCATCTGTGACACATACTGGGGTTGACTGGGAGGGGCCAGGATTCAGTGCAGGGCAGGTTCTGGTAGACTGTGCCTGTGCTTCTTGGGGTCACGATGTTCAGTACATGGTGCAGATAGGCAGAAGGGAGGGAAGAGGTTGTGATGTGTGGAGTTAAGTGGGTGTGAGAAAGAAGAGAAGGAGGAGAGAGAAACAGGATACAAAAAAAAAAAAGAAGCGCTGGGAGAGTCTCCCGTTGGAGTGGCACAGCCATGTGCCAGTGTCTTTCTAGCCAGTTGGTGAGGCATAGCCCTTCAAGAAGGGACAGATATGGCACATGCTGCTAGATGGGTGGAAGAAAGGAAAGGAAGGAATGCAGATAGAGACAAGAAACCGGGGGGGGGGGAAGATACCAGCTGGTTGGGATGAAGAAAAAGAAGGGAGGTAGAGAGAGACAAGAAACCAAGAAAAAAGAAAGAAAAAAAGTGCCCCAAGGGAGCCCACTGGAAGTAGGTCCCCAGGTGACCTGCACAGCCCATCTAGAAGGGGTGGAGATGGCACGCAACGCCAGGTATTTAGGAGATAGGAAAAGAAGGAAAGTAGAGAGAGATGAGAAATCAAGAAAGAAGAAAAACAAAAAGAAAAAAATGCCCCCAGGTGTCCCACCGGCATGAAAGCAGACTGAGAAAACAATTCCCCAGCTGAGCAATGCTTCATAGCCTGTCAAGAAGAAGTGGAGATGACAAACAGAGCCAGGTGTTTGAGGGAAAGGAAGGAAAGGAGGTTAGAGAGAGAGAAGAAACCAAAAGAAATTTAAAAAAGCAACAAAACAACAAAAAATGACACCGAAGGAGCGGGCCAGTGTGGGCAGGACAAATTCAAGCAGCATGGAGCCAGCACCTCGCTGGCCTACTGCCACAGCCCGCTGGGAAGCAGTAGAGGCTAAGCAGGAGGAAGAAGGAGGTGGGAAAGTGTGTATCGCTGGTTACTGGGTGCTCTGTCTCTTGCTGGGAGCTCCATGAAGCTGTCTTCTGGTACTCCCTGTCCATCAATCTCTGTGGCTGAGGAGTTCAAGATGGTGAATTTGTGCCACATTAGCTGATGGGGAACTTCTGCTTTGTATCTCTCCTCACTCTCCGTTCTCCGTCAGTTTCTTATTCCATTCGGTACTTGGTTGAGTTCTTTATCTCTTCATTTGATGCTTGGGTCACTAGGGCAGGGGACAGGTTGGGGTGGGTGGCCAAATGGAGAGGAAGAAAGAGAAGAAATAGAAAAAGGGAGGCTCATACAGTGGTCCCTGGCAAACTGGGCTGCAGGGATGAGCTTGTGCTACTGATCACCTTGTTTCAATTTGGTTGTGTCTTCTCAGTTTCTCTGTGTCCTGATGGAAATTTCATGAAGTTGCCTCCCGTGCTGCTCTACCAAGATTATAACTGTCTTTATCTTAAGATGGTCCTGTTGTGCTGGGCCTGTTGGCTAGGTACCGTCACTCAGTCTTTTTTTGTTTGCTGTTTTCAGTCAATTTCTTCTTCCTTTCAGTATTCAATCTAGTTCTTTATCCCTTCATTTGATGCTCAGGGTTCCAGGATTGACATCTGTACCTGTTTCACTTGGTTTTTCACTTGGGTCTTTGCTGCAGAAGGATGGTGTGGTGCATCTGACTAGTCCACTATTTGGCCACCACTCTAGTTTATCTTCTGGTGTTTGTGCATTGTTATTTATGGTTTGTATTGTATTTATGCCTTGTATTAAGGCTCCTAGCATTGTTCCTATTTTTTTCTTCCATGATCTTTAACATTTTTGGTTTTATATTTAGGTTTTTGATTCATTTTGAGTTAGTTTTTGTGTATGGTGTGAGGTATTGATCCTGTTTCATTTTTTCACAGATGAACATCCAGTTTTGACAGCACCATTTGTTAAAAAGACTGTCTTTTCCCCATTTAGAGGCCTTTGGTTCTTTGTCAAATATCAGTTGACCATAGTTGGATGGATTTACATCTGTGATCTCAATTCTATTCCATTGGTCTATGTGTCTGTCATCGTACCAGTACCAGGCCGTTTCGACTCCTATGGCTGCATAGTAGGTTCTACAGTTTTGTTTTGTTTTGTTTTGTTTTGTTTTAATGCTTAAAGAATTGCTTGAGCAGTTCATTTTGGAATGTAGTTTAAAACAATGTTCTGGAAGAAGAATGCCACTTTCTAAAAAAACAAAAAATTATTTTGTACTTAACAGATACTACCTCTTCTTGTTTCTTTGGCTTTCCAAATCAGGAAGGGAGAAGTAAAACTATTCATTTTTGCAAATGACGTAAATATTATATATCATCCTCAAAGCATCCACAAGAAAGCTGCTAGAGCTAATAAATGAGTTCAGCAAAGTGGCAGGATACAAAGTAAACACACGAAAATCGGTCAGATTTCTATACATCAGCAATGAATATTTTGGAAAGAAAATTAAGGAAACAACTTCATTTAGACTAGAATCTAAAAGAATAAAACACCTGTGAATAAATTTAACTCAGGAAATGAAAGACTTGCACACTGTTAACTATAAAACTTTACTAAAAGAAATTAAAGAAGACCTAAGCAAATGGAAGGACATTTCATGTTCTTGGGTCAGAAGACCTAATATTACTAAGATGTCAATACAACCCAAAGTGATCTATAAATTTATTGCAGTCTCCATCAAAAATTCCAACAGCCTTGTTTTCAGAAATGGAAAAGTCAGTCCTCAAATTTATATGAACTTCAGCCAAAAACGCATTGCCATCAAGTTGATTCCAACTAATAGTGACCCTATGAACTTCAAAGGGCCCCAAAAAGCTGAAACAATCTTGACCCTGTTACGTAAAGCTTTCTTTGATACAATACCAAGAGTATGATATATAAAAGAAAAAATTACTAAACCAGACTTCGTCAAAATTAAAAACTTCTGTTCTTTGAAAGATCTTTTTAATAGAATGAAATGACAAGCTACTGAATGAAATAATATATGTATGCTGCGTATAACTGACAAAGGACCTGTGCCCATAACATATAGAGAAAAAATAGAGAGAGAGAACTCTCAAAACTCGATAATAAGAAAATTAAGTACCTAATTTTTTAAATGGGTGAAAGATTTGAAAAGATACTTTTTCAAAGAAGATATACAGATGACAAACACACAAAAAGATGCTCAACATCATTAGTCATTAGGAATTGTAAATTAAGATCACAATATCACTCTTTACCTATTACCCAGACCATGGATAAAATTAAATACTGGCTATCCCAGGTGTTGACAAGAATGTGGAAGAACTAGAACTCTCACACAATGCTGGCGAGTATGTATAATAAAAACAATTTAGCAGTTTCTTAAAAAATTAAACATACACAAATCATATGATCCACCCATTCAACTCCTAGGTATTGTCTCAAGAGAAATGAAAGCACGTGTCAGTACTAAGGCTTGTACACAAGTGTTCCTAGAAGCATTATTTGTAATATCCAAAACAAACAAGCATCTATCAACAGGTGAATGGATAAACAGATTGTGGTAATAAAATGTGGTAATAAAATGCAGTGCTGCTCAACAATTAAAAGGAATGAATACAAAGAAAATACGAACTTTATTAAGGAATAATTGACATTCCTTATTGATACACACAGCATCTTGAATGGATCTCAAGTACATAATTCTGAGTGAAAGACGCTAGACAAAACAGATTACCTACTGTAAGAACCATCTATATAGATTGTAAAGAAGGAAAGTAACCTACAGTGACAGAAAGCAGACCAGCAGTTTCCTAATCAGAGGAGTGTAAGGAGGGACAGATTACAAGAGACGCAAACAAACTTTTGGAGATAATAGTATGTTCATTATCTTGATTGTGGTGTTGGTTTCACGAGCATATGCATATATACATGCTGAAAAGTATCAAAACAAATTTTAAGTATGCACGATTTATTGTATGTCAATTATTCCTTAATAAACTTCATATTTTAAAATCCTGAGAACAGGATTAGGGGATGCTCAGGGCTTTCTAGGGATGTCCTTTTACGTGTCTCTGAGTATTGAGTATTGAGAACCCCTGAAAAGGAGAACCCTTGCCCTGACAGAGGGTCCATTCTGGATATAAGAACATAGGGTGGAAGGTGAATGAATAAATGCCTCAGAAATATCTGCTAATAGACTTTAATTGCTGAGACTCATGCATGGCATCAGATACATTTCCTTATCCATATAGGGTGGAGTCCTACTCTCCTTCCAGTGTCCCAACTTAAAAGCTCCTCAACTGGGGAAGATTGATGACAATGGATCTTCCCACGGAGCTCACGGAGAGAGAAAACCTTAGCCTGGAGCGAGCACCCTGAATTCGGACTTCTAGCCTCCCAGACTGTGAGAGAATATATTTCTCTTTGTTAAAGCCATCCACTTGTGGTATTCCTGTTATAGCAGCACTAGATAACTGAGACAGTGTCTTCGTTAAAATATTATGGGCCAAATTCTAGGCTTTCTATTCAGCTCCATTATTTTATTATTATTATTTTTTGTCAATCTTTATGCCAGTACCACACCGACTTGGTTATTGTTACTTTACAGTACAGGTAGCGATTTCTTGGATTTTCTTTATCAAGCCCAAATCAGCTTGGCAATTTCTACCAAAAAATCCTGCTTGTGTTATGGTTGGGATTGTGTGGAATCCATATATCAATTTGGGGATAATTGACACCTTAAAAATAGCGAGTCTTCCAACCCATAAACATAGTATATAGATTTTTCAATTGTTTGTTGTCATTGTTAGGTGCCAACAAGTCAGCTCCAACACATAGTGACCCTATGTATAACAGAACGAAACTCTGTTCAGTCGTGCTCCATCCTCACAATCCTTGCTATGTTTGAACCCATTATTGTAGCCACTGTGTCAATCTATCTCATTGAGGGTCTTCCTTTTTTTCACTGACCCTCTACCAACGTGATGTCTTTCCCCAAGGATTAGTCCCTCCTGATAACATGTCCAAAGTACATGAGACAAAGCCTTGCCATCCTCACTTCTAAAGAGCATTCTGGTTGTATTTCTTCTAAGACAGACCTGTTCATTCTTCTGACAGTCCATGGTATATTCAATATTTTTTGCCAACACCATAATTCAAAGGCATCAATTCTTTGGTCTTCTTTGTGCACTGTCTAGTTTTTGCATGCATGTGACGTGATTGAAAATACTGTGCATGGCTTGGGTCAGGTGTACCTTAATCCTCAAAGTGACAGCTTTGCTTTTTAACACTTGAAAAAGGTCTTTTGCACCAGATTTACCCAGTGCAATGCATCATTTGATTTCTTGACTGCTGCTTCCTTGGGAATTTATTGCTGATCCAAGAAGGATGAAATCCTTGACAACTTAAATCTCAATATTTAGGTATTCTTTAATTTCTCTTAGCAATGGTTTTTAGTTTTCAGCATACACATCTTTTGTTAAATTTATTCATACATATTTTATGTTTTTGATGCTGTTGTAAATGGAATTGATTTTCATTTTATTTTCTAATTGTTGCTAGTATATAAAAAAATTAACTCATATATTTACAATGTATTTTGCCACCTTGCTTAATTCACTTTTAAATTCTAGTAGTTGTTTTGTAGATTCCTTAGAATTTTCTGTGTAAGCAATCATATCATCTGCAAATAGGGGTTGTTTTCCTTCTTTTCTGATCCTTATTTTTTGTATTTTTTTTTTTTTAATTGAGCTATTGCAATGGTTAGAACCTCCAGTAAAATGCTGAATAGAAATAGAGACAGAAGACAGTCTTGCCTTGTTATCAATCTTAGGGAAAAAGACCCACTCGTTCACCATTAATTATGAGCTCTAGGTCTTTTGTGGATACTCTTTTAACAAACTGAAGAAGTTTTCTTCTATTCCTGGTTTGCTGAGAGTTTATATCAGGAACAGGTTTTAACTTTTGCCTAATGCTTTTTCTGCATCTATTGAAATAGCCGTATGATTTTCCTCCATTATTCTGTTAGTATAGTTCTCCTTTATCATTCTTACCTGCTAATTCCAACATCTGGGTAATTTCAGGGCTGGACTTCATTGATTGTCTTTATTCTTGATTCAGGGTCACATATGCCTTGTTCTTCGTATGTTTGGTAATTATGGATCATTCCCTAGCTTTGTAAATTTTATATCATAGATTCTCTTGAGTCTGTCACAATTCTCTGAAGAAGTGTATATTTTGCTTTGGCATGTAATTAACTTGGTTAGACTTGAAATGCAAATTATGTGTCTCAGTTGGCAGCTCATCTCTCAATTCAGTTATTTTATCTTTGACTGGACTGCTAGGCATGGTTCAGCGGTCAGCCAAGTCTTGGGCAATTTTTACACAAAATTCTGTGGCTCACTTTCTCTGGCTTATTCCTTCCAGCATCCCCCTCACCTTCCTTCCAGTGACTGTGGTTGTCCCAAACTCTGTCCCCTAGTACTTCCAGAAAGGCTGCAGGGGTTCCTATCAGAGTTTTAGTGGTTCCACACTGTGCAACTTCAGCCTGCCCTCCATTTAAAGACTTTAAAATGGGAAATGGACCCCTTCAGAATCTGCCTGTTGATATTCACCTGTGTTCACTTACCAGAGACTTCAGGTATTCTTTCCCCCAGGGATTATAGTTGTTTTATGAATATGTTGGCCCAACAGGGGCAGATTCAACCACACCAAAAGAAATGTATGCCCTTTTGTTTTAAGAATATCACTTGTAATCGTCACATAGTTGGACTTTTTTTTTCTATTTTATCAACCTTCTTTATCTGGAGACTTAAGTTCATTTAAATAGATTATGATTTCTGAAATATGTGAAGTTCTACCATTTCTTTTTTATTACCTTTCTTTCTGGTCTCCTTTATTCTACTTTTCTTTTTTCTATGTATCTTTCTTTTTCTTCTCTTTGTTTCTTTATTTGGAGTGATCGAGGTGATTTTGTTTGTTTTTTCTTTTGTCATCATTCTCCCATCCTAAACTGGAAGTTATATATTTTTATTAGTTTGGTAGTGACTCTAGATATCTTAATAATCTTTCTTAACTAAATGTAAAGTTAATATTTTTAGCTGATATTCTGCCGTAGCAAGGATGGCCCCTAGGGTAAAAGGATGACCACTTTCTGGGATAGCTGATTTTTCCCTCTTTGGATGTTCCTTGGGTTTTGTGATGAGGGCTGAGTGGGACTCTCCAACCTCTGGCTTATAATGGTGCTAGTTTAGTGAGGGAGCAGGCAAGAGCCACTCCCAGAGAGAGCCATTGGGATTCAAAGTAGGTGTATGCCTAATTCCACATAAGAATGCCTGGCTCTATCCCTGGAGACTCAACATGGCTAGAGTGATCTGGCACCCAGGGATCAACCTGGGACTATGTTGATCCCCTAGACTAAAGAAAGGAGGCCAGATGTAGAAATCCAAGGCAAACCTACCTTCTTTCCTTCCCAGCCTTTGAATTTAAAGGACAGGACCCATGACTAATTGCCTACAGGCTGTGAGAAGGGAAACAGATCACAAGAGGACATGGTCTGTCAGGCCTGGAATGATTGTTTTGTCACTGAGTCTGCTTTGCTGTGTCTTTCACTGGAAACACAAGAATAGACGGATATTGAACAGTTGAGGGTATGCGCTGTCTCCTGCCTGCCCCTGAATCCATAGACTCTCTACAGCTCAAACTTTTGTCCTCATTTCTGTCTCTTTGTCTCCCTTTCCTACCACTGGTGCTTGAAGCCATGAAGTTATCCTCTTCTCTCAGTGTTCTGGAATGATTCCCTACCAAATGACCAAACCCACATCCTCCTGTCTGAGCCTTATGCTAGAAGTCTTCACTATTCTGTCTCTGCACACACATCAACCAACCTTTTCAGTGTGTGATCAAACAGGACAGAGATTCAGGGATGTCACCCAGTACCATGCATCCCACTCTGTGTGCACTAACGCGGTGGAGCCATTAGAGGTCAGAGTTGCATTTGAGATCTCTTATCAGGTGCTACCTCAGTTATAACGTAGAGTAACTGGACCTTATAGAGAAGGAGCATAGTGCAGAGATTTTCTGAAAGCAAAGGGACATGTCGAGAACCATTTTAGTCTTTCCAGTGTGAAGGCTCCTTTATCTTCAAAGAAAAAGAAGTGCTGGCAGGAACGGGTCTGGTCCAGAAAGACCCTAGTGGACATCAGGCAGATTCCTGAGCCCAGCCAGTAGTAAGAAGTTCTCTGGAGCATAGGATTGTGGGTGTCATGAATTGAATTATGTCCCCCCAAAAACATATGTATCAACTTGGTTAGGCCATGATTCCCAGTACAGTGTGGTTGTCCTCAATTTTGTGATTGTAATTTTAGGTTAAAAGTATTAGGGTGGGATTGTAACACCACCCTTACTCAGGTCACCTCCCTGATCCAATGTAAAGGGAGTTTCCCTGGGATGTGGCCTGCACTACCTTTTATCTCTTAAGATAAAAAGAAAGAGAAGCAAGCAGAGAGTTGGGGACCTCATACCACCAAGAAAGAAGCAACGGGGGCAGAGTGCGTCCTTTAGAACTAGGGTTTCTGCGCAGACAAGCTCCTCATCCAGGCGGAGATACATTTTCGAGAAATACCTTCCTCCAGAGCTGACAGAGAGAGAAAGGCTTCCCCTGGAGCTGACACCCTGAATTTGGACTTGTGACCTACTAGACTGTGAGAGAATGAATTTCTCTTTGTTAAAGCCATCCACTTGTATTTCTGTTATAGGAGCACTAAATGACTAAGACAGTGGGTCTGGTACAGGGTCCCTGATCTCTCAAGGCCACTCCATGACCAATACCACCTTGAACGAGAAAAGAAGCATCATCCCTGCCTGGGAAGAACAAAGCCCATATTCCAAACTGTGTCCTGGCCCAAGATATTAACATGGTTTGTCCTCTGAGGATATTTCAGTGTCATTTAAGTTCTTGCAAGGTGCAGGGAGTGGATTTAGAATCCCTTGCTTAATGTGGAAGGGGCTGTACCTACCAGACTTCAAGACTCAGACTGATACAATTACTGAACATTTTGATCAAAGATTCTATAGGAGAATCCTGATAAAAAAGGAAAAATGCAGAAGAGAACTTCAATTTCTCATGGAATCCAGATTTTCTAGAGTCATCGAGGCTGGATGAAGCCACAAAACTATTTCCCTGAGAATCTTTAAACCTTAAATCCAAAATATCCCCTAAAGTCTTCTTTAAACCAAACAATAGTTTAGTAAAAAATGTCTGCCTTAAGCATTTTACTCTTTAAAAGAACTATCTATATGGGATTAAGTTGACAACAGCAACCACTAGGATTATATAGGAAAGTTGGGGGCAGTGAGTTTAAGTTAATGTGGGAGCAACAGTTCAGAAATGGAGGGTGACAATGATTGCACAACTTGAGGAATGTAAGTTGTTTGGCAGGGTTGGATAAGTGGAAATAGACAAAATGAAGATATTAGATTATACTATAGTTTGTATTTCTTGTCCTTCTTTCTCCTCCTTGTACTTAAATATTTACCCCTTTCTTGGAAAAAGTAAGAGTCTTTGTACCATTATCTTAATGATAATTTACAAAACTTGAACAATAATACTGCCTTTATTGTGTGATGTGTGCAGTAACTTCCAGGCATTCAAAATTGGCCGAAGAATCTAAATACGAGGATAAGCTATTCGGGTGCAGTGAATTACTTAATGGCCCTTCTAGCCATACTCTTTGTAACTTCTACCAAATAACTGGGTGAGGCTATCCAAATGAGGTACTTGTGGCCCACCAAGGGGATTAGACAGCTTGCTCATAATGTAAATTAGCTGCATAACACCCCTTTGGGGATGGGACCATACAAATAAGGTGTATGTAACTCTAATGAAGGGACTGGTCAGTTTTGCCATTCCACTAGGCTTAAAATGAGCCATCCCAGGGACAGGGTGGATCTCACCACCACCAAGAAAGAAGAGCCAGGAGTAAAGTGCATCCTTTGGACCCAGGATCCCTGAGCTGATAAGCTCTTGGAACCAGGAGACTGAGAGAGAGAGAGCTGTAACACCAGAGATGGAAAAAAGCAGCAGCAGAGAAACAGCAGCAGTAGAGGCAGGAGACTGGCAGGAGACAGCACATTGGGCTTCTCAGCCCACAAAGCAAGAAAACTGAGTACCTTCCAGCAGGAGGCTTTCTGGCAGAGTAGGGTGCCTCCAGGAACTTGGTGAAGCTAGGTTTGCTGACCCATGAAGCTACAGCTGAGCACCTTTGGGCAGAGACTTACTGATGGAGTGGGGTGCCCCTGGGTACTTATTGCCAGAGCTAAAAGATCTTTGTAACACCTGCCTGATCAGGGCAGAAGCCAGGCCAAGGGCCAGGGAGAGACCTGCCTGTGGGCACGGCTGAGAAGAGACTGTCCTGATAGAAGAGCTATATCCTGAGTATTCCCAAACCTGAACTGGTGGAACAGTGGTTAAGCGCTTGGCTGCTAACCAAAAGGTTGAGCCCACCAGCTGCTCCATGATAGAAAGATGTGACAACCTGATTCCGTGAAGACTACAGCCTCAGAAGCCCTATGGGGTAGTTCTACTCTGTCCTATAGGATTGGTATCAACTCGATGGCCATGGGGTTGAGTTTTGGTTTACTTCGCTAATAAACCCCATTAACTCAGTTCAACAAAACACGAAAGTTGTTGTTTTGTGTTTTGTTGAACTGTGAGTTCTGTGTGGCCATTGCAACTAACTATCGAGCCCAGTAGAGAAGTAGAATGCCCTGGGAGGGACAGTTGGTGTTAGCATTGGTAAAAAGGTTGGAGAGAGGAGCTGTGTCTGAATTCCCTTTATAGGAATCAGCTTTGGGCTGTTGATCTTGATTCTTCTTCCCCCTTGTGAAGTTAGACCAGGAGGTCAGAGCCCCTGTCATACCATTCTTACAGCTGTTACAAATTAGTGTGAATACTTGAAGGCAGCTGCTTAAATTTTACAAATTGTGCTTGGGTGACTTAAATACATACCTAGGAGGCACACCTTATGATATTTGTTCTAAAATTATCGAGATTTTTTTCCAGATAAACTGCATTTATCAGTAGGGAGTGTTTTCAGCAAGGGGAACAGGACCTGCAGACTGAGTCATTTGGGTAACGGAGGTGGAAGGTGGGAGTGGGTAAAGGTGAGGATGATTTTTCTCCACAAAGACTGGAATGTCCCTGTCCCTGGAATGATTTTATAAAGACAAATCTGACTAAGTCACCCTCTGATTCAATGTTCTTTAAGAAGAAGTCCTAGCTCCTTGGTGTGGCATTAAAGGCCCATCCTGCTGTGGCTCCTATCCCTATCTCCAAATGCCTCATAAACTACAGCCATCCTGAATAATAAGGCCATTTTTTTTTTCATTTTTATTGTGCTTTAAGTGAAAGTTTGCAAATCAAGTCAGTCTGTCATACAAAAATTTATATACACCTTGCTATATACTCCTAAATGCTCTCCCTCTAATGAGACAGCACATTCCTTCCCTCCACTTTCTCTTTTCGTGTCCATTCGGCCACCTTCTAACCCCCTCTGCCCTCTCATCTCCCCTCCAGACAGCAGATGCCAACATAGCCTTAGGTGTCTACTTGATCCAAGAAGCTCATCCTTCACCAGTATCATTTTCTGTCCCATTGTCCAGTCCAATTCCGTCTGGAGAGTTGGCTTTGGGAATGGTTCTTGTCTTGGGCTAACAGAAGGTCTGGGGACCATGACAACCAGGATCCTTCTAGCCTCAGTCAGACCCTTAAGTCTGGTCTTTTTATAAGAATTTGGGGTCTGCGTCCCACTGCTCTTCTGCTCCCTCAGGGGTTCTCTCTTGTGTTCCCTGCCAGGACAGTCATCAGTTGTAGCCGGGCACCATCTAGTTCTTCTGGTCTCAGGCTGATGTAGTTTCTGCTTTAAGTGGTCCTTTCTATCTCTTGGGCTCATAATTACCTTGTGTCTTTGGTGTTCTTCATTCTCCTTTACTTCAGGTGAGTTGAGACCAACTGATGCTTCTTAGATGGCCGCTTGCTAGTGTTTAAGACTCCAGATGCCACTCTCCAAAGTGGGATGCAGAATGTTTTCTTAATAGATTTTAATTTTTCAAAGGACCAGCTTTTGGTCTTAATTCTTTCAATTGTTTTTGTGTTTTCTATTTCATTTAATTCTGCTGTAATTTTTATTATTTGCTTTCTTCTGGTGCCTGAGGGTTTCTTTTGTTGCTCTCTTTCTATTTGTTCAAGTTGTATGGATAACTCTTTGATTTGGGCCTTTCTTCTTTTTGTATGTGTGCATTTATTGATATAAATTGACCTCTGAGCACTGCTTTTGCTGTGTTCCAAAGGTTCTGTTAGGAAGTGTTTTCATTCTCATTGGATTCAATGAATTTCTTTACTCCATCCTTAATGACTTTTATAACCCGGTCTTTTTTTGAATAGGGTATTGTTCAGTTTCCAAGTGTTTGATTTCTTTTCCCTGCTTTTTCTGTTATTGATTTCTACTTTTATGGCCTTATGGTCAGAGAAGATGCTTTGTAATATTTCAATGTTTTGGATTCTGCTAAGGCTTGCTTTATGACCCAACATGTGGTCTATTCTAAAGAATGTTCCATGTGCACTGGAAAAGAAAGTATACTTTGTTGGTGTTCGGTGGAGTGTTCTGTATATGTCTATGAGCTCAAATTGGTTGCTTGTGGCATTCAGATCTTCCGTGTCTTTACTGAGCTTCTTTTTGAATGTTCTGTCCTTCACCAAAAGTGGTGTGTTGTAGTCTCCTACTGTACTTGTGGAGCTGTCTTTCTCGTTTTTCAATGCTGTTAAAGTTTATTTTATGTATCTTGCAGCTGTCATTGGGTGCATAAATATTTAATATGGTTATATCCTCCTGGTATATTGTCCCTTTAATCATTGTGTAGTGTTCTTTCTTATCCTTTGTGGTGGATTTAACTTTAAGGTCTATTTTGTCAAAAATTAATATTGCCACTCCTGTTCTTTTTTGATTGTTGTTTGCTTGATATACTTTTTTCCATCCTTTGAATTCAGTTTGTTCGTGTTTCTAAGCCTAAGGTGTGTCTTGTAGGCAGCATATAGACGGATTGTGTCTTTTTATCCTTTCTGTCACTGTTTCTTTATTGGTGCATTTAGTCCATTTACATTCAGTGTAATTATGGATAAAAATCCGAAAAACCTACTGCTTTCAAGTCAATTCTGACTCATAGCGACCCTATAGGACAAAGTAGAACTGCCACATAGAGTTTCCAAGGAGCACCTGGTGGATTTGAACTGCTGACCTCTTGGTTAGCAGCCAAAGCACTTAACCACTATGCCACAAAGGTAGGTGTGAGTTTTGCTGGATATATGATTCTTGGCTGGCAATTTTTTTCAATGCTTTATGTAAGTCATCCCATTGCCTTCTTCCCTGCATGGTTTCTGCTGAGTAGTCCAAGCTTATTCTTACTGACTCTCCTTTGTAGGTGACTTTTCATTTATCCATAGCTGCTCTTAAAATCCTCTCTCTGTATTTGGTTTTGGCAAGTTTGATTATGTCTTGGTGACTTTCTTTTAAAATCTACGTTATGTGGAGTTCGATGAGCATCTTGGATTGATATCTTCTCATCTTTCACGGTATCAGGGAAGTCTGCCAACAAATCTTCAACAATTCTCTCTGTATTTTTTGTTATCCCTCCCTGTTCTGGTACTCCAGTCACTCACAGGTTATTTCTCTTGATAGAGTCCCACATGATTCTTAAGGTTTCTTCATTTTTTTTAAATTCTTTTGTCTGATTTTTCTTCAGATATACTGGTGCCAAGTACTTTATCTTCAATCTCACCAATTCTGTCTTCCACTTGCTCAATTCAGCTTCTCTGACTTTCTATTGAATTGTTTAATTTTGTAATTTTATTGTTAATCTTCTGGATTTCTGATTGCTGTCTCTCTATGCATTCTTGCAGCTTATTAAATTTTTCATTATGTTCTTGAGTAACCTTTTTAATTTCTTCAACTGCCTTATCTGTGTCTTCCTTGGCTTGTTCTGCATGTTGTCTCATTTCCTTCATGATGTCTTGAAGGGTTCTGCATATTCATATTTTGTATTCTGCATCCGGTAATTCCAGGAAGGTGCTTTCATCTAGAAGATCCCTTGATTCTTTGAATTGAGAGCTTGTTGAAGTGATCATGGTCTGTTTCTTTATGTGATTTGATATTGACTGTTGTGTTCAAGCCATCTCTAAGTTATTATATTAGTTTATTTTATGTTTGCTTACTGTATCCTAGCTTCTTGCTTTGTTTTGTTTTGATATGCCCAAATGGGTTGCTTGAGTGAGCTAGCTTGATTATCTTCACCTTTGAAGCTCTGACGTCCTGTCACCAGATGGCTAGAGCTGTATCAGGCATATCAGCCTAGGAGTCCATTCACTTTTCTTGTATGGATTCAGCTCAGGTGTCCAGATAGCTGGACATCAAGTATGTGGTACAGGCTCTGTCCTGCAGTCTTAGAGGGGCAGGGGTGATTGGTATAGGTACCAGTATCTGGATGCAGCGGGGAGTCACACTCTGAACAAGGCAGGGGGCTGAGAATCATCCCCCAAGTATCTCTGAGGAAAGTGAATCCCTCTTCTCTAGAGCATACAGGTGGATGTGTTCTGCAGATGGACCATGGGCCCCCAATGCTTTTGGTTGTAAGGACTGGGAGGTACCAGTTATCCTTGGACCCCTGTTTTGGGTGGCTGGGTGACCTGAGTAGAGCCACCAGTCCTTAGGTCCCTGATGTGGGTAGGGGAGGACACTCTTTAATGGGCAGTATCAAACATCAGTGTCTCCGTGGCACAATCAGTTAGCACGTTTGGCTGGGACAGTATGTTTTTGGAAACCCTGGTGGCATACTGATTAAGTGCTACGGCTGCTAACCAAAAGGTCGGCAGTTCGAATCTGCCAGGCACTCCTTGGAAACTCTATGGGGCAGTTCTACTCTGCCTTATAGGGTCGGTATGAGTCAGAATCAACTCAACAGCACTGGGGTTATCAAACATCAAACTCTCACCTCTCCCCACACAGCCGAAATGGTTACAGTCTGCCAACAAGGGTCTATTCTCCTGAAATAGGCCCATGCAGGGGGGAAAGATATTCAAAGTGCATGTTTATGCCTGGACAGGATCTGCTTCTGTCCGGAACTCCACAGGTTGGTGGAGCTGGCAAATTATCTTTTCCCCCAGTTGCAAATTTATTCCTTCTCCAAGGCTGTGAGAATGGCTCCCAGTTCTCAACAGGGCCTATCTCAGGCCTGGGGAAATCAACAGCCTCTGAAGCTGCCTTGGGGGCCAGAGGTGTGCTAAAATGTACACAAGTACTTAGCTTTTGCGGAGAGCACCATTCTTCTCTGGTTCCAGAGGTGTGAGTAGGCTTTTTGGCTGGCTGCTTCTCCCTGAGGAAACTGTGGCCAAAAGCTATACCAGCCCACTGAAGCCTCTCCTGGGAATGGTTCCTGAAGGATCCCAGTGATTCAGGCCTAGCAACTGCTCTCCACTTTGAACCGTCTCTCCCTGCCTTGCCACTCAGTCCATTTTCTAACTTTGCCTTTGATATTCAGGGCTCCTAGCTTGTCATAAATATAATCGTTTCACTTGTTTTTTCGGGTCTTTGTTGTAAGAGGGATCGCCGGAACCGTCTGGCTATTCTGCCATCTTGGCTCCGCCTCTCCCCATCCTGAAAAATAAGACTTTTTAAAAAATAGATAACCTCAAGAAAAAAAATTTTTTTTTCTTCAACTTCTACCTCGGGCTTAGGTTGTTTAGGACCAACCCTCCTGCTATGAATAACTAGAAAAACTAGGCTAAATGTATTTATAAAAACTCTGAAGACATCAGAAAATGACCAAGGCTGTGAGAACTGCAGGGGCCCACAGTGGTGGAGCCCAGCATTGGGACCCTTTATCCTGGAGCAATTGCTGATTTCAAAGGCTGCAGCCCAGCTTTTGACAGACTCCTGGGGCTGATGGGGGAGAGGGCATAAAACATGTATGTCACTGGTCAACACACTATTCTTTGCTTGGTACACTATGGGAGAAAGAGAGAAGCAGAAATTGAGCTCCCTGCACAGGAACTGAAGCCCAGAGAAATCAGCTCCAGCCCTGTTTGGATGAATGTCACCTAGGGCTGCAGTGTTCCTGGCCCTGCTACCTGGCAGAAGCAAAAGTGAATCATCACTGGATGAAGACAACATCATACAGAGCCTCAAAGGAGCACTACAGCTTTTGAGATTCAGTGACCAGCAATCAGTGGGAAATAATGAGGCATAAGCAAGACAAACTGTGACTAGAGAAAAACAGACAATAGCAGGAGACTCAGCAGGATTCAAATAATGGAGTTATCAGATGCTGACTTTACAAGGACGCTATATTCAAGGAATTAAAAGACAAGATGGAACCATTGGGTAAAGAGAGAACTAGACACTATACAAAAAAAAAGGAACCAAACGGAAATCCTAGAACTGAAAGGTGCAATTAACTGAAATGGAGAAATAGCTAACTTTTATTGAACACTTCCTATGGGGCCAGCTCTGTGTTTACACTTAACAGGAATCAACTCAACAGAGGCTCACATGTGTGGAATGGGCATCTCATCCCCTTTACAAAGGAGATCGAGAGCCTCAAGGCCACAGAGTCAGGCTGTGGTAGCAGGGCAGAATTTTTCTCTAGATCACACTGTCTCCTGCAAGGGTCTATTATAACTCTTAGGACATTGACTTAGACTGGTTTTTCAATTTCCTTGCCTTGCATGGGCCCATAAAATGGGTCTTGGTCATTTCTGTTATGGTCAGTGTCTCGTAGCCCCAAACAAGTTTCCATCGAGTCAGTTCTGACTCATGGCAACCGCATATGTTGCAAAATAGAAATATGTTCCAAAGGGTTTTCATGGCTCTGACCTTTTGGAAGCAGATAACCAAGACTTTCATCCAAGACACCCCTGATTAGTAGCCCAGCTATTGGCCATTTTTGTCACCCAGGGACTCCATCTAATAACCCAATGTTCAGCATATGGAAGGCACTGGATACAACTGTGATGGCTGAAAGCTCACAGAGGGCAATTATAACATGCTGACTGGAAGGCAGAACCCACTCACTATGTGCTGTAATAGTTGAGTTTATTTCAGGAAGTGAAGATAGGAGCTGAGCCCCCAGAACCAAGAATAAGTTTCCCCAGAGATTTCCTGCAGGCAGAAATCATAGGGGCATCAACAATCGTGCTCAGATAAGAGGGAAGAAAGATTGGAATCATGAGCAGAAGCCTGAGGACAGGGAGTGTCCCTCCCTACCCTCTTACTATCCCCTGTCCCTGGAGTGAGGGTTTGCTTCATTTGAAGTCAAAGCAGGCTCAGGACAGGAAAGCAGGGGAAAGGAGGAAAGGTTAGCGACATTTGTGACCTATGTCATCCACTTTACCTGGAGTGAAAAAAGCGTATACAATAGCTACCACTGGAGTATTTCCTACATGCCAGGGTCAGGGCAAAGTACATAGTGTGCATTATCTCATTCAATCCTCATAGCAACCCGTGACATACTTCTACTATTAGCCTCATTTTACAAATAATGGAACTGAAACCAAGAATTGTTCAGCACGTTGCCTGACGTGGCCCAGCTTGTAAATGACAAGGGAAGAATTCAAATCCGGGTCAGCCTGACTTCATAGCCTGGGGTCAAGATGTCCTGTCTGGAGAAAAGTGGGATGCAAAACTCATATTCTAACAAAAAGGCCTGACTTAATGGTGTGACTGAGACTGGAGGGACCCCAGAGGACATGGCCCCTGGACTCTTTGTTAGCCCAAAGCTAAAACCATTCCCAAAGCCAACTCTTCAGACAAAGGTTAGACTGACCTATAAGACATAAAATGATACTGGCAAGGAGTGTGCCTCTTAACTCAAGTGGTTGCATGAGACTATGTGGGTAGCTCCTGCCTAGAGGTGAGTTGAGAAGGCAGAGGGGGACAGGAGCCGGTTGGATGAACACGGGAAATACAGGATGTTGAGGAAAAGCATGCTGTCACATTATAGAGAGAGCATCTAGGGTCACATAACAAGGTATGTATAAGGTTTTGAATGAGAAACTGACTTGAATTGTAAATTTTCACTTAAAGCACAATAAAAAACAAAACAAAAAAAAAGATGAAAGACATGCTGCCCTACATGGCACCCGGAACTCCCTCTCCCCATACCCAGGAAGGCCATACTGGGCTACTCCACAAGGGCACAGTGGCAAAGGACATAGACCTGGGAAAGGCCAGGAGCCCAGGGCATCTGTTCTCCAGGAGAAGTCTGTCTCTTTGAGCTTGGCTTGAGGCAGAGAGATACTGACTCAGGAAATGCAATGTAGATGAGGCCTTTAATCGGCGCTTTGCGTCCAGGGTTGGTTTAACCAGTAAGCAAAGTGCGTATGGACTTAATTATGTTTACTTACTAATCTGTTGTAAACAATTTCATATGGGTTTCATCACATCTTTTATGTGAAAAACAGTGAAATTGCTCACTACAGAGTAGTAAGTACACACAAGTAAGGCCATGCTTACATTGCTTGTTGGGTAATCCAGCCCTGCTTGTTCCAAGGATGAAGCCCCTCAGTCTCACTTTGCCAAGTCATTTCTCTCCGTAAATATTTAATGTCATTTTTTGAAAGAATGCTGATTTTAAAACAAAGGAGGTCTTTAGAAGTAACATAAGAAAGACCAGCAGGAGATAACTTGCCGCAATTGGGTGCTAGCTGCCTTCCTTTCTTTAAGGTGTGATGACAAAGTTATGTACCTGAAAATTAATGAATGTTCCAGAAATGATAAACCCAGATTCAACTACCACTGGATGTGGCAAATAACCAGACACACTGCCTCTTCCAGTCGAATAAAAATAAAACTGAACTAGTTGCCACTGAGTCGACTCTGACTCATGGTGGCCTCGTGTGTGTTAGAGTAGAATTGTGCTCCATAGAGTTTTCAGTGGCTGATTTTTCAGAAGTAGCTCACCAGGCCTTTCTTCCAAGGTGCCTCTGGGTGCACTTGAACTTCCAACCTTTTGGTTAGAGCACTTAACTATGTGTACCACCCAGGGATTCCATTCTTTTTCAGCTAGCCCCCGCAAAAACAACAAGCAAATCTCCCCTGGCCATGAAAGGTAGACATTATTTCTCCCAGGTGTTTCAAAGAGGGTGAATGACACCTTCAAATTCACGTAGCTTGTGAGAACAGAGCAGGGACACCTACATGGCATGTCACCCTTCAAAGCAGTCGTTAAGGGAGGTGATAGGCCGTGGGAAGGAATGTTCCATCTGCTCTGAAAGAAGAGCTCTATAAAATCTGCAAAATTTATCTTCACCTTCCTCCTCTGAAGGACTTAACCGTCATCTGGGCATGCGGTGGCCGTAGAAGGGAGGGTCTGGGTTGGGAGTCAGGATAGCTGAAATTCTGCACATACCTTTGCTGTTGATGAGCTATGTGACCTTCCCCTTTCCAGATCTCTCTGCATCTTCTGTAAAACGCTAGTGTCGTGGGATCAGAAGGTCACCAAGCTCCCATTTAGTTCTAAAATGCTACCATCTATCTGTCTACACAAGCGTTACCCATCTTGAACACACCCTCTTCAACTTATTTCTATCCATAGAAGAGGAGTATACTCACCTTTTTTCTAACCGTCCAGAATGTTGTCAGGAAGGAAGTTAATGTTTATTGGTACCCACTGTGGACCAGGAACTCTCTTCTCCTTCCCTCCCTGTCTCCCTCCCTCCCTTCCTCCCTGCCTTCCTGCCTCCCTGCCTCCCTGCCTCCCTGCCTCCCTGCCTTCCTTCCTTCCTTCCATGTGCAAGGAAGACATGATCATCCTCATCTGTAGATGAGGAGGCAGAGGCCCAAGTAGGTGAAGTCATTTATTCAAGGTCACACGGTGGCAAATGACAAGCAACAGAGATGGAATTTGGATCCATAAATGTTTAAGTGCTGGGTTCACCCCATTTTCCTGAGACTACAGCTGTAAAGACGGCAGGTACCAAGTTGGTTTCCAAGCACCTCTCAGGAAGGCACACTTTTCTCTAGCGCAAGGTAGGCAAGCTGTGGCCCTCAGGCCAGCTCCAGGCACCGCCTCACTGTAAATAAAGTCATACTGGAGTTCTGTGTTTCTGTATTGTCCACAGCCTCTTTCACACTACACAGCTGAGCTGAGTAACCGTGGCAGAGACTTCATGGCCTACAGGGCCTGGAATATTTACTACCTGGTCCTTTTCGGAGAGTTTGCCAACCCCTGGTCTATATTCCAGCAAGGCCACACCCTTTCAAAGAGCACAAAATGACAAGAGAGTTTTTTCTGGGCTGGGATGCCCTATTATATGACTTCACTAGAAAAGGGGGATGTTTCTGCTCAAAAAAAATTTTTTTTTTAATTGAGGATCTCAGGGTACCTGTCCACCAGCTGGTGGGAGAGGGGTGCTTGGTTTTCACTCTGCTCTTCTTCCCAGGAACTCCTTGATGGGGAAATAGAAATCTCAATTTGGGGGAAGTTGCTTCGGGGCAAAGAGAGGGAATCAGTTACGACACAGATGTTGCATCACTCAGCAGGCTGGAAAGTGACAACAGTGAGGGTTTCTCTTTTTGGAAATGGACATTTCCGTTTCTCAGAGCGGGGCAGAGCGGCAGCATCCCCGTTTGGGTGAGTGGCCACTTTATAAGCAGCTCCTCTGGGGCCGACATGGCAGTCTCCTTTGCCTCGCTGTGGTCACAGGATGGAAATCTTCAGGTTCCCCTCAGCCACCTAATCTCTCTAATCCTTCTGTTCCATTCAGAGGCAACTGGCAGTCCTCTTCAGGAAAAACCCTACAAGATGCAAACCTTCAGGTGAGGCTGACTCCAAGGAGGTGGGGGTGGACAGACGGAGAATGGAGACCTGCACTGCTGTCCTGGGGCCACCAGGTTCTGCAGGTTTTGAGACTTGGGTTTGGGCTGGAAAGGGGGCCCTGTGATTCCAGGAAGAGCCTGCCACATCCACGGTCTTCAGGGCTTGTCTTTCAAAATAGCCCAGCCGTGTAAACCTCAGAAGAGGCTTATCTTACTCTACAAAGGGCTCTGGTAACTCCGCAAGTAGTCAGCCCAGGCTAGGGAATCATGTTGGGACCAGGGCTTCCCTAGATATACTGAATAAGAATCTACATTTTAACAAGGTGATTCTTATGTATAATAAATTCTGAAAACCACAGCTCTACCAGTGGTTCTCAGAATTGGTCCCTAACCACCAGCTTTAACATCGCCTGGGGACTTGTCAGAAATGGAAATTCTCAGCACCAGTTCAAGCCTGGACCAGATGGAAGCCCTGGTTGGGACCTAGGTCAGGCAGAGTGTGCTGGGCGCAGAAGCAGAGAGACATACAGCTGGCAGGCATGCAACTGTCCACAGCCCAACGTGCCAGACGGGTTTTTAGGTGATGCCTGTCTGATGTTGGCATGGTGGAGGATCCGGCTCACCTGGGGCCTGGGGTTCCCCAACTTTGAAATGTGGTTAGTCATAACCCCTGCCTGTCTTGTAGGCTGTTGTGAAGGCAAAATGTGCAGATCATAGTGTAAGAGTGTTTTGTGAACTGAAGTGCCTGAAAACTACTGTGATTTTTAAAATTGAGCAGGGGGCTTTGTCAGATGTCACCAACACTGATGTAGAAATGATGGGCTGTCATGCTGATAACAAAGGGGGAGCTGGCTGTATGCCCTCCCTGCCCTGTGACATCCTGGGAGTGGAGTCGTGTCCCGCATGTGTGACTAAGTGAGTGACTTCACCCCCATGTGTGTGCATGCACACACGTGTGCCTGGACAAGTCCTTCCCCTTTCCTCCATGGTCTCAACCCTCGGGACCTGCTGCTTCAAGAGGTTTCATCGCCTGCAGCCTCTTATCACCTGGGAGCTCAGGGAGATGACCCTGGAGGGCTGTCCATTCCCGTCCCCCCCCCAAAAAAACACCCCAAAAACCAAACCCATTGTCTTCTGATTAGATTTCCACTCATGGCGACCCCATGTGTCCCAGCAGATGTTTAATACCCTCAGACTGAAGCCAAGAGCTAGGAATAACCTCAGAAGGTCAGATAATCACATATGCAAAGCAATTCCTGTTCCCTAGGTGGTGCGAACAGTTTGCACTTGACCACTAACCTAACCTGCTGCTATGGAGTTGGTTCCTTCTCATAGCTACCCCATGTGTTATGGAGTAAAACTGCTCCATAGGGTTTTCTTGTTTGTAATCTTTACAGAAATAGATCACCAGGCCTTTCTTCTGTGGCACCAGTGTGTGGGGTTGAACTGCCAACCTTTAGGTTAAGTGCAAAGTGTTTGTGGTGCCCATGGATCTATGGTGCCAATGGTTAATGCGCTCAGGTGCTAACTAAAAGGTTGGAGATTGCAGTCCATCCAGAGGCACCTTGGAAGAAAGGCCTGGTGATGTATCGGAAAATTCAACCATCAAAACCCCTATGGACTCAGTTCTACTCTGACACACGTAGGCTCACCATGAGTTGGAATCAACTGGAGGGCAAGTGGGGCATATACAGTATATATACTAACCTCCAGGTTGGCAGTTCAAACTCATTCAGTGGTGCTGTAGAAGAAAGGCCTGGTGATCTTCTTCTGTAAAGATTACAGCCAAGAAAACCAGATGGAGCAATTCTACTCTGTAATACATGGGTCGCCATGAGTTGGAATCGATTGGATGGCATTGAATTTGGGGTTTGGCAAACCACTTCACAGTTTGCTCGACCACCCCTCAGAGAGCTCACAGGCTCCTCAAAGCAACCTGGTGAGTGGGTGGTGTTAGCCACACCTCATAGGTAGGAGATTCAGGGTTCAAGGTCACACTGATGGTCAACTGGGGTTGGAGGGTCCACCTCCTGGCATGCCCTGTTTGCTACATCTCACAGCTATAAGCTGGGAGTCAGAAGGCCCTTCCCCCAGAACAAAGGACTGGGAGTCAGACCCAGGCCACAGGGTGAGCCAGAGAGAAAGCCACTTCTGGCAAGCCAGCTGGTGTGCAGTGACAGCTGCCCTCGCTGGACCCACAGGGAGGCCAAGGAAAGGCTCTGGCGACAGGTCTCACATCCAAGGCTCCGAGAGTTAGGTGCAAGGTTCACTGTCCCTTCAAACAACCTTTTGCTGTCGTGTCAATTCTGACTCACAGAGACCTTATAAGACAGGACAGAACTGCCCCACAGGGTTTCCAAAGCTATAATCTTTATGTAAGCGTACTGCCACATCTTTCTCCTGCGGAGCCACTGGTGGGTTTGAATCGCCAGCCTTTCGGTTAGTAGCCAAGCACTTAACCACCAGGGCTCCTATGCTGTCCTTCCCAACATCTAAAGCTGTGCTGTGGTAGCCACTCATCTCAAGTGTGTATATAAATCTTCATTCAAATTCATGAATAAAGAGTTAAATAGGAAATTCAGATCCTCGATCTCACCGTCCACATTTCAAGAGCTCAATAGCCTTGTGGGGCTCATGGCTACTGTAGTGGACAGTTTGGATCTAGGGCATTTCTGTCCTCGTAGAAAGCTGTATTGCACAGCCCTGTTCTAGAGTAGGACTTGCTGAAACAGGAGGTGCCTGCTCTGGGAATCTGAAGGTGAGGACCAAGGTGAGGAGACAGGTGGAGGGTGGGTTCACCTCTCACTAGCAGTGTGATTTGGGCCTGTCTCTTAACCAGTCTCAGCCTCAGTCTCCTCATTCACACCATGGGTGTTGATGACCACACCCCTGGCAGAGTTGAATGCTGAGTCAGTGAACTTTGTGAGAATCAGGAGGGTACTAAGCCCAGGGCCAGGCACGCAGCGGCTATCCACTACAGCTGTATCTGGGTTCTCTTCTTTTCAGAATCTGGGATGTTAACCAGAAGGTCTTCTACCTGAGTAATAACCAACTAGTAGCTGGGTACTTGCAAGCAGCAAACGCTAAATTAGAAGGTGAGTGTTTGCCAGAAAAGCTGGTATTGCGTGGGCAGCGGTCACTTTGCCCGGGGTCTGCAGCATTGTGGCCTGCCCCACAAACCTTAGATGCAATTTTGCAATCTCTGTTGGATCCTTTTACTGGGTTTGGAGCCTGTGAGGCCTGGCCACTGGAGGGTGTATGTGAGCGCAGTCTCAAGGGGAGTGTCCAGGGTAGAGTCTAGGTCAGGGCCATGGCTGGGAGAGGCCTGGAACAAGAAGGTAAGATTTACCCTTCCCTTCTTCCTGTGCCTATTAAGTCTCCCATGTTCCTATTTGATCCAAACCCCAAACTCTACCCAAAATTAATACACCCTATGCCGGGCTGGGCTGTGTTCCTTATTCGTGGACACCACACTCAGTCATGCTCTGGCCTGTGCTCTAAACGAGCTGACTGAAGTTGGACAAGCCTCACCCATTCCATTCCTCATTGCCCCTCTAGTAAAATGAGAGCAGTGGGGTGATGTGGTCTGAGGTTCCTGCAGAGCTGGTGTCCTAGGACGTTATCACCTCCCTGGTGACTGACTTGGTACTGGAGAATGGCATTATGTCCATCTCCCCATCTTTCCCTACTCCCTTGCTCTCTCCCCTTGCCTACCTTCTAAAAAGAGCAAGACCTACCTTTCCTGCCCTGCTTGTAATTCTCCTAATGAAATGCCCTGACACAGAGAAGCTGAGAATTTTCTGCCGCATGAGGGCATGGAGACCACCAAGGGGAGGAGGTGGGTTCAAAGTCACCCAGGCTTCTCAGGACCAAGCCCCGAGGCCCTACTCATGACTTGAATGGTATTTTCCCTGCCCCATGGGCAGCACACCTGTTGACCTGCAGAACAGGTATCCTGGAAAGTAAGGGAAGGACAGAAATTACGTATCTAGGGAGACAATACTTGTGGAATAATAGATAATGTGCTTGGTTTGATGTTCAGTTTGGATGTAGAGCAGGAAGACAGGGCCTAGTTGCCCTTCTGATGTTGGGGTTTTACATGGGGAGACAAGAAAACAACCCAGGGAGGGGTCAGGCAGTCGTCTCTTCACATCTCTGCCGGCTCTTCTCTCTACAACCTGACCATCCCCTCTGTACTTCCCCAGAGAAGATATATGTGGTACTCACTGAGTCTCCTGGTGGTATGTTCCTGGGGATCCACGAAGGGAAACTGTGGCTGGCCTGTGTCAAGTCTGGTGAGAAGAACACACTCCAGTTGGAGGTAAGGACCTGTTTCAGATATTGGACCACACAAAAACCCAGTGACTTAAAACAACCACAGTTTAATTTTTCTCATGATTCTGTGAGTGGACTAGGATCACCTGGGCAGTTGTGTTTCACTTGGTGGAGCTGGGGTCACTCCTGTGGCTGCATTGATCGGGTTCTTGACTGGGGTTGGGGTGTCCAAAATGCCTTCTCATCCTGCAGGCTCTCTGCCCACAGGGCCTCTCATCATTCAGTAGTCAGCTTGAGCTTCCTTACAGCATGGTAGCGCTCCAAAAAGACAAGCCTCCACCTGCAAGTGCTTATTAAACCTCTCCTTGCATCGCACTGCTAACGTCCTCTGGCCAAAGTCAGTCAAATGGCTCAGTCTACAGTCAGTAAGAGAGGGGACTACACAGGGTGTGAACACTGAGAGGTTTGATTCACTGGGAGCCACCAATATAACAGCCTACCGCGGGACCTAAATCACTGTGTTCTAGGCCGCTACCCCAGGGGGCCCCAGGAAACCCACGTGGGCCTGCACTCTTCTGCCAAACCCATCCTTTCTCTTCTAATTCTTACCTTCTCAAATTGATTAGTTGGATTCCAATTCACGGCTTTGTGCTCCTTAATCCCATGCAATATTAGTGGCTTCCCAGCTCTGGGAAAAGATGACTTTGTCTCAGGCGCTTGTTGGACTAGATCCTAACCCAAACCTGACTGCCCATTATGGTGGCAGCGTTCCTTCCCTCCACCAGTTGGACAGAGCACTCTTTTGGAGGGTGTCAGCCTGCTCTGCGTGGAGGAGGGATGACCAGGGAATTGGGTGTAACGTGTAAATGAGCTGTGACACTCTGCCCACCTGCTCCACCCACCCCCTGTCCTCTGAGGCTGAGGCCCTGACAGAGCAATGGCCTCCACAGGCCTTGGCCTCTGATGATGGTGTCATGTGTTTACCAAACTGATTGGCCTGTGGCCACAGTGGCCAAACATCCAAAGTCAAGATGTGGTAATGGACAGCTCTTTGGGTCATTGCTGTCCTGGGTTCCAGACACAATGGTCTCCAGCCAGTGGTCTCTAGGTCAGCACTTCTCCAGTAGCCAGGGGGCCATTTTGTAGGTGGAATAGACAGGCCTTCCCATGTCCTCAGCTCTCACTCGCCCATTTCTTGGCCTCCAGGAAGTTAACATCACTGACGTGGGCAGGAACAAGGAAGAGGCCAAACGCTTCGCCTTCATTCGCTCACAGAATGGCTCCATCACCAGCTTCGAGTCAGCTGCCTACCCTGGCTGGTTCCTCTGCACAGAATCTGAAGGAGACGGACCTGTCAATCTCACCAACAAGCCTGGAGATACCACCAAGATCACCCAGTTCTACTTCCATGCAGATCAATAGTGCTGCCCACATTTCCTCTTCACTCTACTTCTGGCTCCTGGATGACTCTGGGGGCTACCTCTCCACCCCTGCTTGGGGTCCTCCTGTTATCCTGTGGGGTAGGAGGAGTGGCTCACCCTTGGAAGAAGGTACAGACCCCGGGTAACTGACTTTGTCTCCAGCCTCCTCAGCTAATGCAACCTCCATGCTCCCTCCAGAATAGTTTTTCTAAAATGTAAACCGGATCTTAACACTCCTCTGCTAACGCCCTTCAGTGTTACCTGTGCCTCCAGGATAAAACGCTAACTTCTTCACTTGAGCCCCAACCACCTGCCCAGCCTGGGCACCCTCTGCTTTTCTTACCCCAACTCCTTCTCACCCACCACAGATGCATCTTGCCATTCTCAGACCCCCACCAAGTGACTCCCCCACCCTGTGTTGCAAATTTGTACTTGTCTGTGATGAAATTTTGTAAGGGTCTATGGCAAAATGGAAAATGAGGATTTGGTGGTCATTTTTATGAAACCAACTTTATTCACTATGAAGGCGGCTCCTTTATTTGGGGAGTATGTCCTTTCTGGGAAGACGTGGTGGTAGAGAATGAACATGTCCTTGCAATTTTGAAATAATGGGGAAAGTAGATGGTAGCATTTGTTTTCTCTTAGTTGTTTTTGTAATGTCACATGTGTGAAAATTAAAAGGTTGGCCTCCTAATTTTTTTGTTTCTGAAACATCCCTGTAAGTCTGGGCCCTGCTGTCCAAGACCCTGAGCACCATCACCTCTCGAGGCCTTTGCAGCTGCCAGAAATGCCTACCTCTCCCCATGTTTGCCCTCCTAAACTTCACCAGCTCCCCAGGCCCAGCACAAATGTGGATCCCCAGGATCACTTTGCTGAAGGCCCAAGAAGGATGAGTTGCTCCTTGACCATCTTAGCACTTCTGAGACTTGTATGAAAGGTGGCCATGCCTCTGTCTCCCCCTTCAGATTGTGAGCTTCTGAGGACGAAGCACCCCTTATGTGTCTGAGGTACTGCAGGGCGAGCACACGGCCTGGGTAGGCACTCAGTAAAGGTGTGTTGTGTGGGTTGAGTGGAACTTTTCCTACTCCCTGTGACTTTTTTTTTTTTGTGACTTTACCTCTGTTTTACAATAAAACTTTGAAAACTCACCTAACTTAGTTTGCTGTGTCCATGGCTTCACTGGGCCTGGGACACAGAGAGCTGGGGAGATGTCAAGGCCCATGGCCCTTTTCCACTGGGGCCTTGACCTGGCTGCTTCTCCTCTGAAAGTCATTTCCCTCCTAGGGTCTCACGCTCCATAGATAAGGTGAGGGGAGGACTCCTTGCCAAGAATGTGTGAAACTGCCTTGTTCACAATAGCCCACATCAGGAAACACCCCACATATCCACCAGCAGAAGAATGAATGTATAAATCATGTTGTTCATACAATGGAACACTCAACAGCCAGGAAAATGAATAAGCCCCAGCCAGTTGCACCCAATGAAATGGATGACTCTTACCAATATGTTGTGGGGAAAAGAATCACAAAGCACACATACAGCATACTCCCCCCATTTGTACAGAGTTCACAGCAGCAACCTGGAGCTGTGTGGTATGAAGCAAAAGAGAAGCAAGGATGCGCTGTCCCTGAAAAGTCGAGGTAGCAGCTGATTTCTGGGAGAAGAGAGGGCCCGGCAGGATCACCGGAGGCAACATTCTATTTCTTGGCATGGATGTGGTTAGGCTGTTTTCTGTATGTGTGCTGTATTTCTCAATTTCAAAACATGTAGAAAATAAAAAGCCTCTCCTTCCTGAGGTATGAGGGAAAGGAGCATCAGGGCAGCCATGAGCTTAGCAGCAAGAGTGTTGAGTAGGACCCCTGCGGTGGGCCATGCCTGTAGGACTGTAGGAAGGGGGCTTATCAAGCACCTCAGCTAACAGAGTCAGGTGGCAAGGGCTGCTGTCCTGCCTCCTCCCCAACTCCACTAAGCTCTGACCTTGGGCTCAGGAGTCCTCGAGTCATGCCCCAGCTGGACAGGAACCTGTTGTTTGATCTTGACTAAGTCACCTCCTTCCTCGAGGCCTGTTTCTTCATCTGTTCCTAATACTGCTTGCTGTAACACAAATACCACAAGTGGGTGACGTTAAAGAATAGATGAATTTTCTCACATGTCTGGAAGCTAAAACTCCAAATCAGTATCTTGGCCAAGCCTATTCCTTCCTTGTCAGTGGCCCCAGGCATCCTTGGTTCCTTGGGGATCCTCACATGGCAAACGTCTTCTCCATTATGTACTCCCTTCTGTGCGTAATCTGCTCTTTTTATAACTCAGAAGTGATAAAGTTTAGGGCACAACTTAACTATTAGGCCCTCATTAGCATAACAAAGAAAGCCAAATTTTCCAACAGGATAACATCCACCAGTATAGGGGTTATGATTCCAACATGATTTTTGGAGACACAAGCAATCTATAGCAGAAAGGTAATAATAGTATTGCACATATTAGTCCTGGAAGATTCAGTGCTCAACAGAATCTGCTTTAAAGCCTTGGTGCTCCAAGTAGGGTCCATGGGTCAGCATCATTTGGGGGTTAAAATGAAGAATCCCAGGCCACCCCAAACTTACTGACTCAGCATCTTCATCTTAACCAGATTCCCAAGTGATTGGATGCACATTAGACTTTGAGAACCTGTTGACCCCCTTGCTGTGGAGTCAGTTCCAACTCACAGTGACCCTATAGGACAGCGTAGAACTGCCCCATAGAGTTTCCAATAAGCAGCTAATGGATATGAACTGCCAACCTTTATGGTTTGCAGCTATAACTCTTAACCACTACGCCACCAGGGCACCAGAGTTTGAGAAGTACTACTTAAAAGTGAAACACTGATGTTGGCATGTTTGTTAAAATGACTCTATAATTCTAAACCCAACCCACGCCCCATGCCCTTCCTATCTGTTATGGATTTAATTGTGTTCACCCAAAAGACAGGTTGTTGAAGTCCTCACCTCTCTTGTTATTAGGTGTCATCGAGTCAGCTCCAACTCATGGCAATCCTGTGTACAACAAAGCAAAACGCTGCTTGGTCCTGTGCCATCCTCAGAATCGTTGTTATGCTTGAGCCCATTGTTGCAGTCACTGTGTCAATCCACCTCACTGAGAGTCTTCTTCTTTTAGATGACCCTCTATTTTGCCAAGCATGAAGTCCTTCTCCAGGGACTGGTCCCTCCTGGTAACATGTCCAAAGTATAAGAGACAAAGTCTTGCCATCCTTTCTTCTAATGAGCATTCTGGCTATACTTCTTCCAGGACAGACCTGTTCATTCTTCTGACATAATTCAAAGGCATCAATTCTTCTGTGGTCTTCCTTATTCATTGTCCAGCTTTCACAAGCATATGAGGCAATTAAAACGCCATGTCTTGTGTCAGAGGCATCTTAGTCCTTAAAGTGACATTCTTCTTTCTAATTCTTGAAAGAGGTCTTTTGCAGATTTGTCCAATGCAATACATCTTGATTTCTTGACTGCTGCTTCCTTGGCCATTGACTGTGAATCGAAGTAAAATGAAATTCTTGACTGCTTCAATATTTTCTCCATTTACCATGTTATTGCTTATTGGCCCAGTTGTGAAGATTTTTTTCTTTATGTTGAGGTGTAATCCATACTGAAGGCCATGGTCTTTGATCTTCATCAGCAAGCGCTTTAAATGCTCTTCACTTTCAGCAAGAAAGGTTGTGTCATCTGCATAACGCAGGTCGTTAATGATTCTTCCTCCAATCATGATGCCTGTTCGTCTTCATATAGTCCAGCTCCTCAGATTACTTCCTCAGCATACAGATTGAATAAGCATGGTGAAAGGATACAACAACCCTGATGCACACCTTTCTTGACTTTAAACCATGCAGTATCCCCTTGTTCTGTTCAAACAACTGCCTCTTGCTCAATGTACAGGTTCCTCATGAGCACAATTAAGTGTTCTGAAATTCCCATTGTTCAAAATGTTATCCGTAATTTGTTATGATCCACAGAGTTGAATGCCTTTGCATAGTCAATAAAACACAGGTAAATATCTTTCTGGCATTCTCTGCTTTCAGCCAAGGTCCATGTGACACCAGCAATAACATCCTTCGTTCCACGTTGTCTTAGTTATTTAATACTTCTATAACACAAATACAACAAGTGGATGGCTTTAACAAAGAGAAATTTATTCTCTCACAGTCTAGAGTCTAGAAGTCTGAATTCAGGGTGCCAGCTCCAGGGGAAGGCTTTCTCTCTGTGTTGACTCTTGGGGAAGGTCCTTGACATCAATCTTTCCCTGGTCTAGGAACCTCAGTGCAGGGACCACAGGTCCAAAGGAAGTGCTGTTCTCCTGGCTTTTTTTTTTCTTGGTGGTATCAGGTCCCCCTGTTTCTCTGTTCGCTTCTCTCTTTTATATCTCAAAAGAGATTGGCTCAAGATACAACCTAATCTTGTAGATTGAGTCCAGCCTCATTAACATAACTGCCTTTAATTTTTCCTCATTACCACCGCCATAGAAGTAGGATTTATGACACATAGGAAAATCATATCAGATGACAAAATGGTGAACAGTCACACACTACTTGGAATCAGGGCCTAGCAAAGTTGACACGCATTTTGGGGGACATAATTCAATCCATAACATTCTACCCCTTAGGCCCCCAATATTCATGTCCTTATCACAAGTAAAACATATTCACCCCATCATATCATAGCAAAAGTCTTAAATCAACTCCAAATCTAAAACTGAAAAATCCCTCTTCATCAGTGCAATCTAGAATACAAGTTATCTGCTTCCAAAGTACAATGATGGAAATGGCACAAGCTAGACATTTCCATTAAAAATGAGAGAAATTGAAGGGAAAGAAGAGATAACTGGCACCAAGCAAGGCAGCAGAACATTAGCTCTCAAGGCTTGAAAATAATCTTCAGTTCTCTGAGACCATTTAGGCAATGGTACTGCTCTTCAGACTCTGGGTGTTGGCCGCACTCTCTGGTTTCTGGGTGGAGGCTCCTCAGCCCTGCATTTCAGCTCCAACTTCCAGGCCTACTGGAATGCCAGCTCTGCTTCCTCACATTTGGGCCGCCCCATTCACCTAGTCCATCTGAGTGGCGACCCCATACCCTCGCCCTTGCGGGCCTCATTCTTCTGCCCCTTGGACATGACAGCCCCACCTTCTCAGCTTTGGGCAGATCTGGCCCCATCCCACCAGTACTCGCAAAAGGCAGCCCCACACTCTGGAAAGGAGGTGGCAAAGATCCTACTCTTTGAAACCTAGGAGGCTGTGGCCTCGCTCTTTGAAACCCCAGAGGACATAGCTCCACCCTTTGAGACCCCAGAGGTCGTTGCTCTACCCTTTGAGATTGAGTCAGCTCTGCTTATTGTGCTCCTTGTATCTTCAGCTTCTGGTTCTTTGTTTCCTGGCCTCTCAGCCCCTCAGGCCTCTCTGCCCGAATCTGCCCTGCTGAAGCAAATGTTCCAAAGCTCTGTAGCTCCACCAATAAGTGCCTGGTGGCACACCACACTGCCAGTAAACTTTGGTAGGAAGGCACTCAGCTCTCTTGTTCCATGGGTTGGCAATCCTAGCTTCACCAGTAAGTGCCTGGAGGCACCCCACTCCACCAAGAAGCCCCCTGCACAAAGGTACTCAGCTCTCTTGCTCCATGGGTTAGCTCCTATGCTGTCTCACGCTGATCTGATTCAACAGCTGTCATTTCTCTGCATCTGCTTCTTGCCATCTGCACTCCTCCAGTGTAGCAGCTTTCTTCACTTTCGAGTCCTTGCCAGAATTATTGTTGATGTCCATAATTCCATCAACATTCTCTTCAAGGCAATCTAGGCTTTTACTATTAGGCACTTTCTTTCCTGTCTTTTTAATGATCTCTTGCTTTCTTCATGTATGATGTCCTTGATGTTATTCCACAACTCGTCTGGTCTTCTGTAATTAGCGTTCAATGTGTCAAATCTATTCTTGAGATGATCTCTAAATTCAGATGGGATATAATTAAGGTCGTACTTTGTCTCTTGTGGACTTGTTCTAATTTTCTTCAACTTCTACTTGAACTTACATATGAGCAGTTGATGGTCTGCTCCACAGTCAGCCCCTAACATTGTTCTGACTGACGATATTGAGTTTTCCATTGTCTCTTTCCATGGATGTAGTTAATTTGATTCCTGCATATTTCATCTGGTGAGGTCCACGTGTATATAAGCCATTCGTGCTGTTGAAAAAAGGTATTTGCAATGAAGAAGTCATTGGTCTTGCAAAATTCTATCATGCATATCATCACTCTGTCACCAAGGTCATACTTTCCAACTACAAATTCTTCTTCTTTGTTTCCAACTTTCGTATTCCAATCATGAGTAATTTTCAATTTGTCTTGATTGCATGTTTGATCAATTTCAGACTGGAGAAGTTGGTAAAAACCTTCAATTTCTTCATCTTTGGTATTAGTGGTTGGTACCTAAATTTGAACAATAGTCATATTAACTGGTCTTCCTTGTCATTGTTGTTAAGTGTGGTCAAGTCGGTTCCAACTGATAACAACCCTATGTACCACAGAATGAAACACTGCCTGGTCTTGTGCCATGCTCACAATCATTGTTATGCTTGAGCCCATTGTTGCAGCCACTGTGTCAGTCCATCTCATTAAGGTTCTTCCTCTTTTCTGCTGACCCTGTACTTTACCAAGCACGATGTCCTTCTCCAGGGACTGATCACTCCTGACAGCATGTCCAAAGAATGTAAGAAGTCTCCCCATTCTTGCTTCTAAGGAGCATTCTTGTTGTACTTCTTCCAAGACAGATTTGTTCATTCTTTTGGCAATTTATGGTCTACTGAATATTCCTCACCAACACCACAATTCAAAGGTATCAATTCTTCTTCAGTCTTCTTATTCATTGTCTAGTTTTCACATGCATGTGATGCAACTGAACATACCATAGCTTGAGTCAGGCATACCTTAGTCTTCAAGGTAAAATCTTTGCATTTCAACACTCTAAAGAGACCCTTTGCAGCAGATTTGCCCAATGCAATGTGTCTTTTGATTTCTTCACTGCTGCTTCGTGAGTATTGATTGTGGATCCAGGTAAAATGAAATCCTTGACAACTTCAACCTTTTTTGTGTTTATCATAATGTTGTCTATAGGTCCAGTTGTGAGGATTTTTGTTTTCTTTATGTTGAGGTGTAATCCATACTGAAGGCTTCTGTCTTTGATCTTCATCAGTAAGTGCTTCAAGTCCTCTTCACTTTCAGCAAGAAAGATTGCGTTATCTACATATTGCAGGTTGTTAATGAGTCTTCCTCCAGTCCTGATGCCCTGTCCTTCTTCATATATTCCAGCTTCTCGGATTATTTGCTCAGCATACAGATTGATACACAACCTTGCTGACTTTAAACCTTGCAGTATCCCCTTGTTCTGTTTGAACAACTGCCTCTTGATCTATGCACAGGTTCCTCATGAGCACAATTAAGTGTTCTGGAATTCCCTTTCTTCACAATGTTATCCGTAATTTGTTATGATCCACATAGTCCAATGCCTTAGCCTAGTCAATAAAACATAGACAAACATCCTTCTGGTATTCTCTGCTTTTAGCCAGGATCCATCTGACATCAGCAGTGATATCCTTGTCCCACTTCCTCTTCTGAATCCACCCTGAATTTCTGGCAGTTTCCTTTCGATACACTACTGCAGCTGCTTTTGAATGATCCTCAGCAAAAATTTTGCTTGTGTTTGATATTAATGATATTGTTCTATAATTTCCACATTTGGTTGGATCACCTTTCTTGGGAATAGGCATAAATATGGATCTCCTCCAGTCTGTTGGCCAGGTATCTGTCTTCCAAATTTCTTCGCAGAGACAAAAGAGCTCTTCCAGTGCTGCATCCATTTGTTGAAACATCTCAACTGATATTCTGTCAATTCCTGGAGCCTTGTTTTTCACCAATGCCTTCAGGGCAGCTTGGATTTCTTCCTTCAGTACCAGCGGTTCCTGATCATATGCTACCTCTTGAAATGGATGAATGTCAACTAATTCTTTTTCTCATAGTGACTCTGTGCATTCCTTTCATCTTCTTTTGATGCTTCCTACATCATTTAATATTTCCCCCATAGAATTCTTCACTATTGCAGCTTGAGGCTTGAATTCTTTCTTCAGTTCTTTCAGCTTGAGAAATGCCAAGAGCATTCTTCCATTTGATTTTCTATCTCCAGCTCTTTGCACACATCATTATAATACTTTACTTTGTCTTCTTCAGCCACCCTTCGAAATATCCTATTCAGCTCTTTTACTTCATCATTTCTTCTGCTTGCTTTAGCTATTCAATATTCAAGAGCAAGTTTCAGTCTCTTCTGGCATCCATTTTGGTCTTTCTTTCTTGTCTTTTTAATGACTTCTTTCTTTCTTCATGGATGATGTCCTTGACGTCATTCCACAACTCATCTGGTCTTCAGTCATTAGTGTTCAACTGGTCAAATTTGTTTTTGAAATGATCTCTAAATTTAGATGGGATATACTTAAGGTCATACTTTGGCCCTTGTGACTTGTTCTAATTTTCTTGTTTCAACTTGAACTTGCATATGAACAATTGATTGTCTGTTCTGCAGTCAGCCCCTGGCCTTGTTCTGACTGATGATATTCAGCTTTTCTATCATCTCTTTCCACAGATGAAGTTAATTTGATTCCCATGTATTTCATCTGGCAAGATCCACGTGTGTAGTCACCATTTATGTTGCTGAAAAAAAGGTATTTACAATGAAGAAGCCATTGGTCTTGCAAAATTCTATCATGTGAACTCCGGCATTGGTTCTATCACCAAGGACATATTTTCCAACTACAGATCTTTCTTCTTTGTTTCCAACTTTCACATTCCATTCACCAGTGCATCCTGATTGCATGGTCGATCAATTTCAGACTACAGAAGCTGGTAAAAATCTTCAATTTCTTCACTTTCGGCCTTAGTGGTTGGTTCTTAAATTTGAATAATAGTCATACAAACAGATCTTCTTGTAGGCATATGAATACTATTCTATCCCTGACAGCATTGTACTTCAGGATGGCCCTTGAAATGCTCTTCCTTTTTTTTTTTTTAAATAATTTTTATTGTGCTTTAAGTGAAACTTTACAACTCAAGTCAGTCTGTCACACATAAGCTTATATACACCTTACTCCATACTCCCACTTACTCTCCCCCTAATGAGTCAGCCCGCTCCCTCCTTCCAGTCTCTCCTTTCATGACGATTTTGCCAGTTTCTAACCTTCTCTACCCTCCTATCTCCCCTCCAGACAGGAGATGCCAACACAGTCTCAAGTGTCCACCTGATACAAGTAGCTCACTCTTCATCAGCTTCTCTCTCCAACCCATTGTCCAGTCCCTTCCATGTCTGATGAGTTGTCTTCGGGAACGGTTCCTGTCCTGGGCCGACAGAAGGTTTGGGGACCATGACCACTGGGATTCCTCTAGTCTCAGTCAGACCATTAAGTATGGTCTTTTTATGAGAATTTGGGGTCTGCATCCCACTGTTCTCCTGCTCCCTCAGGGGTTCTCTGTTGTGCTCCCTGTCAGGGCAGTCATCGGTTATGGCCGGACACCATCTAGTTCTTCTGGTCTCAGGATGATGTAAGTCTCTGGTTCATGTGGCCCTTTCTGTCTCTTGGGCTCATAGTTATCGTGTGACATTGGTGTTCTTTATTCTCCTTTGATCCAGGTGGATTGAGACAAATTGATACATCTTAGATGGCTGCTTGTTAGCATTTAAGACCCCAGACGCCACATTTCAAAGTGGGATGCAGAATGTTTTCATAACAGAATTATTTTGCCAATTGACTTAGAAGTCCCCTTAAGCCTTAGTCCCCAAACCCCGGCCCTTGCTCCGCTGACCTTTGAAGCATTCAGTTTATCCCAGAACCTCCTTTGCTTTTGGTCCAGTCCAGCTGAGCTGACCTTCCCTGTATTGAGTATTGTCCTTCCCTTCACCTAAAGTAATTCTTATCTACTAACTAACCAGTAAATAACCCTCTCCCACTCTTCCTCCCTCCCCCTGTAGTAACCACAAAAGTATGTGTTCTCAGTTTATACCATTTCTCAAGATCTTATAATAGTGGTCTTATACAATATTTATCCTTTTGCCTCTGACTAATTTCACTCAGCATAATGCCTTCCAGGTTCCTCCATGTTATGAAATGTTTCACAGATTCGTCACTGTTCTTTACCGATGCGTAGTATTCCATTGTGTGAATATACCACAATTTATTTAACCATTCATCTGTTGATGGACACCTTGGTTGCTTCCAGCTTTTTGCTATTGTAAACAGAGCTGCAATAAACATGGGTGTGCATATATCTGTTCATGTAAAGGCTCTTATTTCTCTAGGGTATATTCCGAGAGGTGGGATTTCTGGGTCGTATGGTAGTTCTATTTCTAACTTTTTAAGGAAACGCCAGATAGATTTCCAAAGTGATTGTACCATTTTACATTCCCACCAGCAGTGTCTAAGAGTTCCAATCTCTCCGCAGCCTCTCCAACATTTATTATTTTGTGTTTTTTGGATTAATGCCAGCCTCGTTGGAGTGGGATGGAATCTCATCGTAGTTTTAATTTGCATTTCTCTAATGGCTAATGATTGAAAGCATTTTCTCATGTATCTCTTAGCTGCCTGAATATCTTCTTTAGTGAAGTCCGTGTTCATATCCTTTGCCCACTTCTTGATTGGGTTGTTTGTCTTTTTGTGGTAGAGTTTTAATAGAATCATATAGATTTTAGAGATCAGGCACTGGTCGGAGATGTCATAGCTGAAAATTCTTTCCCAATCTGTAGGTGGTCTTTTTACTCTTTTGATGAAGTCTTTAAATGAGCATAGGTGTTTGATTTTTAGGAGCTCCCAGTTATCTGGTTTCTCTTCATCATTTTTGGTAATTTTTCTATTCTGTTTATGCCTTGTATTAGGGCTCCTAAGGTTGTCCCTATTTTTTCTTCCATGGTCTTTATCATTTTAGTCTTTATGTTTAGGTCTTTGATCCAGCTGGAGTTAGTTTGTGTGCCTGGTGTGAGGTATGGGCCCTGTTTCACTTTTTTGCAAATGGATATCCAGTTATGCCAGCACCATTTGTTAAAAAGACTATCTTTTCCCCAATTGACTGACACTGGGCCTTTGTCAAATATCAGCTGCTCATATGTGGATGGATTTATATCTGGGTTCTCAATTCTGTTCCATTGGTCTATGTGCCTGTTGTTGTACCAGTACCAGGCTGTTTTGACTGCTGTGGCTGTATAATAGGTTCTGAAATCAGGTAGAGGGAGGCCTCCCACTTTCTTCTTCTTTTTCAGTAATGCTTTACTTATCTGGGGCTTCTTTCCCTTCCATATGAAGTTGGTGATTTGTTTCTCCATCACATTAAAAAATGTCATTGGGATTTGGATCGGAAGTGCATTGTATGTATAGATGGCTTTTGGTAGAATAGGCATTTTTACTATGATTAAGTCTTCCTATCCATGAGCAAGGTATGTTTTTCCACTTATGTAGGTCCTTTTTAGTTTCTTGCACTAGTACTTTGTAGTTTTCTTTGTATAGGTCTTTTACATCTTTGGTAAGGTTTATTCCTAAGTATTTTATCTTCTTGGGGGCTACTGTGAATGCTATTGATTTGGTGATTTCCTCTTCGATGTTTTTTTGTTGATGTAGAGGAATCCAAGTGATTTTTGTATGTTTATCTTATAACCTGAGACTCTGCCAAACTCTTCTATTAGTTTCAGTAGTTTTCTGGAGGATTCCTTAGGGTTTTCTGTGTATAAGATCATGTCATCTGCAAATAGAGATAATTTTACTTCCTCCTTGCCAAACCGGATGCCCTTTATTTCTTTGTCTAGCCTAGTTGCCCTGGCTAGGACCTCTAGCACAATGTTGAATAAGATCATTGATAAAGGGCATCCTTGTCTGGTTCCCGTTCTCAAGGGAAATGCTTTCAGGTTATCTCCATTTAGAGTGATGTTGACTGTTGGCTTTGTATAGATGCCCTTTATTATGTTGAGGAATTTTCCTTCAATTCCTATTTTGCTGAGAGTTTTTATCATAAATGGGTGTTGGACTTTGTCAAATGCCTTTTCCGCATCAATTGATAAGATCATGTGGTTTTTGTCTTTTGTTTTATTTATATGGTGGATTACCTTAATGGTTTTTCTAATAGTAAACCAGCCTTGCGTACCTGGTATAAATCCTACTTGGTCGTGGTGAATTATTTTTTTGATATGTTGTTGAATTCTATTGGCTAGAATTTTGTTGAGGATTTTTGCATCTATGTTCATGAGGGATATAGGTCTGTAATTTTCTTTTTCTGTGATGTCTTTACCTGGTTTTGGTATCAGGGGTATGGTGCCTTCATAGAATCAGTTAGGCAGTATTCCGTCATTTTCTATGCTTTGAAATACCTTTAGTAGTAGTGGTGTTAACTCTTCCCTGAAAGTTTGGTAGAACTCTGCAGTATTGCCATCCGGGCCAGGTCTTTTATTTGTTTGGAGTTTTTCAATTACTGTTTCAATCTCTTTTTTTGTTATGGGTCTATTTAGTTGTTCTACTTCTGATTGTGTTAGTTTAGGTAGGTAGGGTTTTTCTAGGAGTTCATCCATTTCTTCTAGGTTTGCAAATTTGTTAGAGTACAATTTTTTGTAATAATCTGGTATGATTCTTTTAATTTCAGTTGGGTCTGTTGTGATGTGGCCCATCTCGTTTCTTATTCAGGTTTTTTGTTTCCTTTCCTGTATTTCTTTAGTCAGTCTGGCCAATGGTTTATCAATTTTGTTAATTTTTTCAAAGAACCAGCTTTTGGCTTTGATAATTCTTTCAATTGTTTTTCTGTTCTCCTATTCATTTAGTTCAGCTCTAATTTTTATTATTTGTTTTCTTCTGGTGCCTGATGGATTCTTTTGTTGCTCACTTTCTATTTGTTCAAGCTGTAGGGACAGTTCTCTGATTTTGGCTCTTTCTTCTTTATGTATGTGTGCATTTATTGATATAAATTGACCTCTGAGCACGGCTTTTCCTGTGTCCCAGAGGTTTTGATAGGAAGTGCTTTCATTCTCGTTGCATTCTATGAATTTCTTTATTCGCTCCTTAATGTCTTCTATAACCCAGTCTTTTTCTCAGTTTCGAAGTATTTGATTTCTTTTTGCTAATTTTTCTGTTATTGATTTCCACTTTTATGGCCTTGTGGTCTGAGAAGATGCTTTGTAATATTTCAATGTTTTGGATTCTGCAAGTTTTTGTTTTATGACCTAATATGTGGGTTATTCTGGAGAATGTTCCATGTGCCCTAGAAAAAAAAGTATACTTTGCAACAGTTGGGTGGTGTGTTCTGTATAAGTCTATGAGGTCAAGTTGGTTGTTTGTAGCAATTAGGTCTTCTGTGTCTCTATTGAACTTCTTACTGGAAGTCCTGTCCTTCTCCAAAAGTGGTGTGTTGAAGTCTCCTACTATAATTGTGGAGGTGTCTATCTCACTTTTCAGTTCTGTTAAAGTTTGTTTTATGTATCTTGCAGCCCTGTCATTGGGTGCATAAATATTTAATATGGTTATATCTTCCTGGTCTATTGTCCCTTTAATCATTATGTAGTGTCCTTCTTTATCCTTTGTGGTGATTTAACTTTAAAGTCTATTTTGTTAGATATTAATATTGCTACGCCTGCTCTTTTTTGCTTGTTGTTTGCTTGATATATTTTTTTCCATCCTTTGAGTTTTAGTTTGTTTGTGTCTCTAAGTCTAAGGTGTGTCTCTTGTAGTCAGCATATAGACGGATCATGTTTCTTTATCCAGTCTGAGACTCTCTGTCTCTTTATTGGTGCATTTAGTCCATTTACTTTCAGCATAATTATAGATAAGTACGTGTTTAGTGCTGTCATTTTGATGCCTTTTTGTGTGTGTGGTTGACAATTTCATTTTTCCACTTCCTTTTTTGTGCTGAGACGTTTTTCTTTGTAAATTGTGTGTTCCTCATTTTCATAGTAGTTTACTTTATCTTTGGTGAGTCGTTATGTTTTTCTTGGTTTTTATTTTGAGTTATGGAGTTGTTATACCTCTTTGTGGTAACCTTAATATTTACCCCTATTTTTCTAAGTAAAAACCTAACTTGTATTGTCCTATATCGCCTTGTATCCCTCTCCATATGGCAGTTCTATGCCACCTGTATTTAGTCCCTCTTTTTGATGATTGTGATCTTTTACATAATGACTTCAATGATTCCCTGTTTTGAGCGTTTTTTCTTTTTAAAATTAATCTTAATTTGTTTTTGTGATTTCCCTATTTGAGTTGATATCAGGATGCTTTGTTCTGTGACCTTGTGTTGTGCTGGTATCTGATATTATTGGTTTTCTAACCAATTTCCTTTAGTATTTCTTGTAGCTTTGGTTTGGTTTTTGCAAATTCTCTAAGCTTGTGTTTATCTGTAAATGTCTTAATTTCACCTTCATATTTGAGAGAGAGTTTTGCTGGATATATGATCCTTGGCTGGCAGTTTTTCTCCTTCAGTGCTCTATATATGTCAGCCCATTGCCTTCTTGACTGCATGGCTTCTGCTGAGTAGTCTGAACTTATTCTTATTGATTCTCTTTTGTAGGAAAACTTTCTTTCATCCCTGGCTGCTTTTAAAATTTTCTCTTTATCTTTGGTTTTGGCAAGTTTGATGATAATATGTCTTGGTGATTTTCTTTTTGGATCAATCTTATATGGGGCTCAATGAACATCTTGGATACATATCCTTTCATCTTTCATGATGTCAAGGAAGTTTTCTGCCAACAGATCTTCAACTATTTTCTCTGTATTTTCTGTCATCCCTCCCTGTTCTGGGACTCCAATCACATGCAGGTTATTCTTCTTAATAGAGTCCCACATGATTCTTAGGGTTTCTTCATTGTTTTTTAATTCTTTTATCTGATTTTTTTTCAGCTATATTGGTGTCAATTCCCTTGTCCTCCAGATCCCCCATGCTGCATTCCAATTACTTCGAGTCTGCTCCTCTGACTTCCTATTGAGTTGTCTAATTCTGTAATTTTACCATTAATCTTTTGGATTTCTGCATGCTGTCTCTCTATGGATTCTTGCAACTTATTAATTTTTCCACTATGTTCTTGAATAATCTTTTTTATTTCTTCAACTGCTTTAACAGTGTGTTCCTTGGCTTTTTCTGTAGATTGCCTTATTTCATTTCTGAGGTCATCCCTGATGTCTTGAAGCATTCTGTAAATTAGTTTTTTATATTCTGCATCTGGCAATTCCAGGATCCTATCTTCATTTGGAAAAGATTTTGATTCTTTAATTTGGGGAGTTGTAGAAGCAATCATGGTCTGCTTCTTTATGTGGTTTGATATCGACTGCTGTCTCTGAGCCATCTCTAAGATATTGTTGTGATTTATTCTATATTTGCTCACTGAGTCTTATCTTGTTTTGTTTTCTTTCAATATATGTAGATGGGCTACTAGATTGTGCTGTCTTGATTGTTGTAGCCCTTGAATCATTTATGTCCTATTACCAGCTGTTTTGGGCTGTTACCAGATATATAAGCATAAGAGTCCATTCACTATTCTTGAGTAGAATCTGATTTTGGGTCATCAAGTGTGTGGTGCAGACTGTCACCTATCCACCTAGAGAGGTAGTGGTGATATTTGTGAGCACCAGATTCTAGTAGCAGCAAGGGTTCACACACCAGGGCGAGCAGGATGCTGACAGGTTTCCCCCAAGTGCCAGTGAGGTAGGTGTGTCTCTATTCCTAACACACTTTGGTGGGTGGGCTCTGCAGCTGTACCTTAGGTCCCCAATGCAAGTACCTCTACAGATTGGTAAGTGTCACCCTCCTTAGACCCCTGAGGCAGGAGGCTAGGTGGTCTGGGGGAAGCTTCAGCCCTCAGTTCCCTGTTGTGGGTCAGTGAGGGCTCTGTTGAATATGCAGAGATAACAGACCTGGGAAACTTGTCTTTCCAGTAATCTGCTAAAACAATTACAGTCAAATCCCTATCAGAATTGCTTTTGCATTATAATAGCCACCTTGTTCCCTATAGGGATGAAAGTCCAAGACTGAGGATCACATGTTTGGCTGGAGCTGGTTCTGTGTTTTTAGTCCAATTAGGGAAGGATTTTTGGTCCCTGGGTTTTTTGTATCTGCTTCTCTCAGGCCAGGAGAATGGATTAGAAAAAGACCAAAAAAGAAAGAAAAACTGCAGAGCACTTCACTCTCTGGCCCAGGAAATTCTGATGTTAATGAAGCTGCCTGGGAAGGGGAGGGGAGGGTTCAGATAAATAGGAGAGAGTAGCACCCCAGAATATAGACAAAGTTACTTATCTTGCTTGGGATGACTGTTTTATCTGAGATTCCTGAGGGGCGCGTCGACTGTGTGCGCTGGCTGGGTAGAGATTGCCCCCGAGGATCAGGCCCGCGTCCCATGCTTGTGCTGTCTCAGAAGCAGTGGTTAGTTCCTCTGCTCCCAGTCCAAAGCCCAGTGCCAAGGTTCCCCGGCTGGGACGCTTCACTCCCGGCTCCAAAACCAGTCGCTGCCTCCCAGTGAGTTCTCCTCCTGTCAGCCGCATCGCTGCACTGCCTGCGTGCACTGGGTGGGCTTCCCCCGAGGTCACTTCTGGAGGTAGGGCTGCGTCCCGTGTTTGCGCCGTCACAGGATGCCATGCTCAGCTCCCCTGCGTCCAGTCCAAAGCCCGGCGCCAAGTTTCCCTGACTGGGACCCTGGCTCCAGGCTCCAAAAACAGTCACTGCTTCCCCGTGGTTGTTTGTTCTCAGTCTCTGTCACTCAGGTCAACTCTTTAGATCTGTGTTTGATGGTCAGGGTTCGTAGATTGTCATGTATGTGATCGATTCACTTGTTTTTCCGAGTCTTTGTTGCAAGAGGGATCCGAGGTAGCTTCTACCTAGTCAGCCATCTTAGCCCCACCTCCAAAATGTTCTTTTTGATGATAAATGAAAAGCCATTCCTTTTAAAGTTGTCTTTCCTGGCGTAGTAGAAATGATAACCACAATACAGATCAGAGTGCTTAGAGCTGCCAAAGGAAAAAAGGCAGGTGAAATCCCCAAATAGTTGAAAATAAATAAATAAATGAAATGAAAGCAGCATATTGTGGTACTGCCCTGTCAGGTGCCTGAACACCTTTCTATCTTCTCTAAGGATTCAAGCCTGAGTTGCTACTGCTTTCTTACTCATTAAGAAACTTTTAAAGGCAAGAAGTAAGACTGGGCATACAATTGAGTAAAGTCTATTGTTGTTTTTAACAAATGACTAAAAAAAAAAAAATCCAATCACACAAACCATAAGTCAAAAATCAATGATTGATTTGATGGTAGAATTTCTTGATCAAGGCAACATGGTGGTGTAAGCAGCTAAATGCTGCCATCCTCCCACTCTTCTTCCCCCTGTCTCCACAGCAGTGACTAGCTGGTGCCAGGGCAGCTAGCAGGAACCTTCTCCTCCAAGGTTTTGGGGTTTCACTCTTTGTATAGATGGGTTGACCTGGTGTCATTCTGAAAGGTTCAAACAAGTCTGGAGATATCAGCCTTTTCTAAGTGCCGTGTCATTGCCAACAAATTCAAAGATCCAGAGTGCCCTCTAGTGGAATCTGTCAGGCCACTGACTGGTTGCAGGGATAACAGAACTGTAATGCGCACTTTACAAAAAGTAGCTTGGAAATGGCAGTAAACAAAAGGTCAACTACAGCCTACATTAAGTAAAAGCAACAATCCCTGAATAGGAGGATCAGGTATCTTCTGTATTCTGCTGTTTGTTTTTCTTCCTGAAGTACAAGAAAAATCTCCTTCAGAACAGGAAGAGGAATATACACAGGTGAGAACAGATAGAATTTCTCACTATTTTATATCTATAAAATAACCTAAAACCAAACCCATTGCTGTCAAGTCGATTCCAACTCATAGCAACCCTATAGGACAGAGTAGAACTGCTGCATAAGGTTTCCAAGGAGCAGCTGGTGGATTCGAACTGCCAACCCTTTGGATAGCGGCCAATCTCTTAACCACTGTGCCAGCAGGGCTCCACGCAGAAGTATCTATAAAAATACATGTAAATACATATATTAATTGAAGACAAAAACATAGATACTCCTCAGACATAACCAAACATTTTTCATGATTGGTTTTCTGGGTTTGAAGGCTTAAGACCATAGTCTAATGGGACAACTCAGTCAATTGGCATAAACATAGTTCACAAAAATCACCATCTGTATCCTTGTGAAGTGAGTAGCATCTGGGGTCTTAAAAGCTTGTGAGCACCCATCTAAGGCACAATTACAGGTCTCTGCTTGCCTGGAGCAAACCAGTAAGAAGGTAACCTAAAGCTCAGAGAAGAAACAAGTCTACATAAACCGCAACATCATCTACCCTGAGACCGGAAGAATTAGATGGTGCCTGGCTACCCCCACTGACCATTCTGACCAGGGTCACAATAGTTAGTCTTGGATAGAATGGGAGAAAAATATGGAGCAGAGGATACAGGCTTTGCATCAGGGTCTTTGAGATGCACACTTTTTGGAGGGCAGTCATTTCAACAATAGTTAGAGAAGATTGCTGAGCATATGGATTATTATAATCTTTGATGATTAGGAAAGCACACACACACATAATTGTAATCCTTGGGGAAGAAGAATCAGATTTCCGTAGTTACCACAGTATACTATTCAGTTTGTGAGCAAATACAAATGGAACTGTGGGACACCATTCAGTGAATCAGCATATGTATCATAGAAATCCCAGAAGGAGAAGAAAGAAAAAAAAGGGCAAAATATGTATACATATTTGAAGAAATAATGGCAGAAAAGTTTCCAGATTTGGTGAAGGGGTTGAATCCACAAATCCAAGAAGCTCATCCTATGCCAAGTAAAATAAACCCAAAGAGATCCATACCTAGACAAATTATAATCAACCTTTTGAAAACCAAAGATAAAGAGAGAATCCTGAAAGCTGCAAGAGAGAAGCTAAGTGTAACATATAAGGGATACTGAACAAGATGAAGTACTTCCTTATTGGTAAATATTTTAAATGCAAATGGATTAAATGCTTCAAGCAAAAGGCAGAAAGTGGCAGAATGGATTAAAAAAAAAAAACCAAGAAGACCCATCCATATGCTATCTGCAAGAGACATACATTAGGCCCAAAGACACAAACAAGCTGAAAGTAAAAGGACAGAAAAGAATAATCCATGATAACCAAGTGCTGTCGCCATAGTAATATCAGACAAAATAAATTTTGAATACAAACCTGTTATAAGAGAAAAATAAGGACATTATATAATGATAAAAGAGTAAATTAGTCAATAAATTCTGACAATTATAATATTAGAACCGTCAAAATACATGAAGCAAACACTGAAAGAAAGAACAATACACCATTTTCAATATTTAATAGAATATCTAGAAAGAAGATTGGTAAGGAAATAGAGGACTTGAACAACGCTATAAACCAATTAGACCTAACACACATATGTAGAACACTCCACCAAACAACAGAAAAATACACATCTTCTCCAGTGCACATGATTCATTCTCTAGGATAGACCATATACTAGGTCACAAAACAAGTCTCAGTAAATTTAAAAACACTGAAATCATACAAACTATGGAACTAGAAAATAATAACAAAAGGAATGAAACCAAAAAATAATAACAAAAATAAAACATACACAAATATGTGGAAATTAAATAACATAGTACTAAAAAACCAAGAGTAAAGAAAGAAATCAGAAAATACTTGGAGTCAAATGAAAACATAACATACCAAAACCTATAGGATGCAGCAAAGGCAGTGCTGAAAGGAAAATTTACAGCAATAAATGTCCACATTACAAAAGAAGAAAGACCCCAAATCAATAGCCTAACGATACAACTTAAAGAGCTAAAAACAGGGACAAACTAATTCTAAAGCTAACAGAAGGAAGAAAATAACAAAGATCAGAGCAGAAATAAATGAAAAAAAAATTTAAAAAACAACAGAATGTCAACAAAACCAAAAGTTGCTTCTTTGAAAAGATCAATTAAATTGACAATCTTTTAATGAGACTGACAAAGAAAAAGAGAGAAGATGAAAATAAATAAAATAAGAAATGAAACTGGAGACATTACAACCTATTCCACATAAATAAAAAGGATCATTACAGAATACTAGAAACAATTATTTGCCAAAAAACTAGATAATTTAGGTGAAATGGACAAATTCCTAGTCTACCTAAATTGACTCAAGAAGAAAGAGAAAATCTCAACAGACCCAAAACAAGTGAAGAGATTGAATCAGTAACCAAAAACTTCCCAACAATAACAAAAAGCCCTAGACCAGAGGGTATCACTGGGGAATTCTACCAAACATTTAAGGAAGAGTTGAAAACAATCCTTCTTAAACTCTTCTAAAAATTAGAACAGCAAGAAACAATTCCTAACTCATTCTATGAGACCAGCATTACCCTGATACCAAAGGCAGTCAAAGGCTCAAGGGAAAAAAAAAAAAAAGACAAACCAATATTCCTTATGAATATAAGTGCAAATTCTGAGCAAAGTTCTTGCAAACTGAATCCAACTCCGTGTTAAAAGCATGATTCTAGGAATTCAAGAGTGATTCAAAATCAGAAATTCAGTCAATATAATATACCACATTAATAGAATAAAGGAAAAGAACTACATGATCATCTCAATTGATGTTTAAAAGTCATTTGAAAAAATCCAACACCCATTCATGATATAGCCACTCAACACTCTAGGAAAAGAGAGAAATTCCTCAATCTGATAAAGGACACTTATTTAAAAAAAAAAAAAAAAAAACTCACAGCTAACATCTTATTCAATAGAGAAAGATGACGAGCTTTCCCCTTAAGATCAGAAATAAGATAAGAATGCCCGCTATCACTACTGTTATTCAATATTGTACTGGAAATCCTAGACAGAACAGTAAGACAAGAAAAATAAATAAAAGACATCCAAATTGGAAAGGAAGAAGTAAAACTATCTCTATTTACAGATATCATGATCCAGTATATTTAGAAATCCAAAATAATCCACAAGAAAGCTACTAGAGTCAATAAATGGATTCAACAAAGTAGTAGGATTAAAAATCATTTGGGTTTCTATACATTACCAATGAGAAACCTGAAAAGGAAATTAAGAAAATAATTATATTTTCAATAGCATCTGAGAGTAAAATACTTAATAAATTTAACCAAAGTAAACTGAAAATGATAAAACATTACTGGAAGAAATTAAAGACCTAACTAAATGAAAGACATCCCATATTAATGTATTGGAAGACTAAATATTAAGATGGCAATGCTACCAAAGCAATCCATAGATTCAACACAGTCCCTCTCAAAGTTTCAATACCCTTCTTTACAGAAATGGAAAAGCCGATCTTCAAATTTATATGGAATTACAAGAGACCCCAAGTAGCCAAAGCTATCCTGAAAAAGAACAAAATAGGTAGGTAACTCATACTTCTTAATTTCAAAACATACTATAAAGCTACAGTAATCAAAACAGTACGGGACGGGGCTAAGGGTAGGCATATATACCAATGAATAGATTTGAGGGACTAGAAATAAACTCATACATCTAAGTTCAATTGATTTTTTTAAAAGATGCTAAGTTCATTTCATAAGGAAAGCATGGTCTCTTCAAAAAATAGTGCTGGGGCTATTGGGTTTCCACATACAAAAAATGAAATTAGACCCATACCTCACACCACATACAAAAATTAACTCAAAATGAATCCACACCTAAGTGTAAGAAGAAAGCATAGAAGTAATGCTTGGGACCTAGTTTTTGACAATGGATTTTTAGATATGACACCAAAAGCACTAGAAACAAAAGACAAAATAGATTAATTGGACTTTATCAAAATAAAAACTTCTGTGCTTCAAAGTACTTTATCAACAAAGTGAAGAAACAAACTACAGACTGGGAAAAAATTGAGGGAAAACGTATATTTGATAAGGGTTTAATATCCAGAATCATAAAGAACTTCTGCAACTCAACAACAAAAAAGCAAACAACTCAATTAGAAAAATGGGCAAAGTACTTGAATAGACATTTCACCAAAGCAGATGTACCAAAGACTGACTAGCACGTGAAAAGATGCTCAACATCATTAGTCATTAGGGAAATGCAAATCAAAGCCACAAAGAGATACCGCTTATACCTACTAAAAAAAAACTAGGATGGCTATTATAATGAAAAGTCAAAATAAAAAGTGTAGGTGAGGGTGTGGAGAAATTGGAGCCCTTATTCATTGCTGGTGAGATTGTAAAATGGTGCAGCTGCTGTGGAAAACAGTATTGGCGGTTCCTCAAAAAGTTGAACATAGAATTATAACCAAGACCAAAGCCATTGGCATAGAGTTGATTCCAACTCAGAGTGACCTTATAGGACAGACTAGGACCGCCACATAGGGTTTCCAAGGAGCTCCCGGTGGATTCCAACTGCTGATCTTTTGGTTAGCAGCTGTAGCTCTTAACCACTATGCCACCAGGGTTTCCAGAATTATTATAGGTCCCAGCAACTCCTAGCTATATACTCAAAGGACTTGAAAATAGGGACTCAAATGGATACTTGTACACAAATGTTCATAGCAGCATTGTTCACAATAACCAAGAAAAACAGAAACAACTCAAGTGTATATCAACAGACTAATGGATAAACAAAATATGGTATATTCATCTGATGGAATATCATTCAATTATAAAAAGAAATCAAGTTCTGATACATGTATGAGCACTGATACATACAGGAACACTGAAAACATGTGAGTGAAATAAGTGAGACACAAAAAGACAAATATGGTATGATCTCCCATGTAAAATATCTAGAACAGGCAAATACATAGAGACCAGTTTATTAGGTGTTACCAAAGGCAGGTAAGCGAAGGAAATGGAGAGTTACTGCCTAAGGGTATTGTGTTTCTGTTAAGGGTAATGAAAAAAATTGGAAATGAATAGTGATGATGGTTGCATAACGTGGTGACATAATTAATGTCATTGAATTATACAGATAAAAATGGTTGAAATGGCAAATGTTTTGTTATATATAGTCTACCACATTAAATTTTTTTTAATCATTTCTTATTGAAGACATCACAGAAAAAAGTTAACAGATGGCAGATCAAAAGAAGATATACACAACATCTAAAACCAATAATAAATTAAGACTTAAAATATAAGGGCCTTCTACAATTCAACAAGAAAAAAGATAAATACAAAGGTAACAGGAAAAGAAAATGGGCAAATGAGGTTAACGGGCAACTCAAAAAGCAGAAACTCGAATGGCTGCCCCATCCTGCAAACCACGTTGGACAGCAAAATTGCAGATCGCAGATCATATGTTCCATTACATTAAATGGAGAAAATAATAATGCATTGCTAGCCCATAAAAAACTCAACCAACAGCCCAGATATCACCAAAACAGTCCTAAATATGTAATATGCCGATATTTCTGTATTAAAACACCAGTTAATCAATTACTTAATAAGAAACTAACTCATTAGTGAGTACGTTTGTGTGTGGTATGTAATACTGTAGAGTATAGCATATTCACATATCAGGAAAATAAAAAATGTTTGTATATAAATATAATTATTAATGTTATAGTGTTTATATAGAATATAGGTTTATATATAAACTGAAATTTGTTAATTATTTACTTTATATATTTTAAACTCCTATTTTTTTTGTTACTTGATCTATTACCGAGAGAGGAGTATTAAATTATCTCACTATGATTGTGGTTTTTATCAAATTATTTTGTTTTTATATTATTTGCTTAAATTACTTTGATGTTAAGTTTTTGGTACCTAATAGTTCTTAACTGTCATAGCTTCTTGTCAGTCCATACCTTTTATCCAAATAAGAAACTCATCTTTGACCCATTATTGGTGTTTTTCTTGAGCTCTTCATTAGACATACATACCAATATTTTTTCATTTTTAAAACATGTATTTTCACCTTTTAAGGTCTCTGAAATTGGGATGCATCTTATTACATTCGATAGCATCTTACAATCACTGCCAGCTAGGTGAGAGCCATGACATGTTTGTCATTGCCTTTGCAGTGCAAAGATGGTTGCTCTTCCTGACAACCGATGGGACAAACATCATCCCTTTGATGTTTCATTCAACAAATTATCAAAAAACCATTTAGGGAGGAAATATGAATCCTGGATTTTATTGACAAACCTTCCATTGACACAACCTATGTGTCAAAACCAACACAAAAGAAAATAGGCAGCAGCATCAAAACTGTGAAACGAAGGTCAGCAGGTTGGAATAACTTCCAGAAAACTTGTCTAAAACAATTCTGCTCACTAGCACTCTCGTTGGCACAGAAAGGGTGTCATGTGGAAACAGAAGCATGGATGGTTCTGAGTCATCAAATGATTAAGCAGAATCATATTCAAAATGTGAGGATGTTCTAGGAATACTGTAACCAACTCATCTCACTTACACTTGCCTTACTATGAATGAAAAAGACCACTGCATTACAAAATAAACCAAAAACCCACTGCCATGGTGTTGATTCTGACTGCTAGCAACCCTGTAGGACTGAGTAGAACTGTCCCATAGGGTTTCCAAGGCTGTAAATCTTTAAGGAAGCATACTGCCACATCTTTCTCCTACGGTATCACTGGTGGGTTTGAACCCCTGACCTTTTGATTAGCAGCCAAGCACTTGAACCACTGCGCCACCAAGGCTCCAAATTATAAAATGTATGTGTTTAAATAATTATAAAAGAGCTCTTCCAATAAGTCTAAGAAAGTATTGAGTCAATTTTATTCACGGTTATTTTGTTTTGTTTTTCTTTCTTTCTTAGCAGTTATATATATAAATAAATTTGTGTCTTACAATCCATGGCATCCTACAGTCCATGAAACAAGATGTTTTCAACTATTTTTTTTAGGGGGTAACATATGCCTGGCATATCTTCATCAGTTCCTACGTTTTCAACCTTTTTGGATTATTTTCCTTTGCATGTATCTCAACAATAGCATATAGCTAGGCTTGCTTGTGTGTGTGTGTGTGTGTGTGTGTGTGTGTGTGTGTGTGTGTGTGTGTGTGTGTGTGTGTGTGTGAGTGTGTGTGTGGTTTGACAAGTCATCTGATTGTCTTTCTCTTTAAATTTTGAACTTTAACCCATTCACATTTATTGTTATCATTGGTATGCTGAACTTAACATGCCATCTTTTGTATATTTTTCAGTTGAATCAGTTTTGTTTTATTTAGCTTTTGCTTTTATATTTTCCTTTTTTTGTACCACTCAGCCCAGTAGTAAGGCCTGGCGAAAGCTGAGTTTAGGAAGATACCACATTCCCCAACAATCCTACTGGTTTATCCTTAGAAATGAGAGACTTCATGTGAATCTGCTTTTGTTGTTGTTGTTGTTAGGTGCCGTCGAGTCAGTTCTGACTCATGGTGACCCTATATACAACAGAATGAAACGCTGCCTGGTCCTGCTCCATCCTCACAATCTTTGGAATACTTAGGCCCATTGTTGCAGCCACTGACTGTATCAATCCATATTGTTGAGGGTCTTCTTCTTTTTCAGTGACCCTCTACTTTACCAGGCATGATGTCCTTCTCTGGAGATTGGTCCTTCCTGATAACATGGCCAAAGTATGTGAGATGAAATCTCACCATCCTTGCTTCTAAGGAGCATTCTGGATGTACTTCTTCCAAGACAGATTTTGTTCATTCTTTTGACAGTCCATGGTATATTCAATATTCTTTGCCAACACCATAATTCAAAGGTGTTGGTTCTTCTTCGGTCTTCCTTATTCATTGTCCAGCTTTCACTTGCATATTAGGAGACTGAAAACACTATGGCTTGGGTCAGGCGCATCTTGAATCTGGTCTACTAACTGTAAAGCTCTATAAATGCAGTGAGTCAATCTCATGACCTTGATATTCCACTAAAGTCATTCCATTCAGAACAGAGCAACTGAGAGGACAAATGTTTTTTATTTCAAAAATTTAACTATTCATGAGATCTACTGATAACAGTTTAGTTCAAAGATTCATAAACAGCAGCAGTTCTTCGATCAAACCAGTGCCAGAATATGTAACTTCACTGAGACATAAGTCAAACCCAAGACAGATATAGCTTTCTTTCTGGTCACTTCTTTTTTGATTGAACTTCTGGGTCTGCTTCTTCCTCTCAGGATCCAAGCGGTCTTGTTATAACAGGAAGGGTGCAATACCACAGACCAGCATATCTGAAATCCAGAGACCAGGACTTAAAATGAAAGAGCCATCATCCTCATTTCTTATTTGAAATATTACTAGCAAGTATTTTAAGTAGAGCTTTCTTTATGTTTTCTTTTTTTTTTTAATTAGAAACATGGTCATGGCAAGTCCCAAAATTTCTGTGGAGTATTTTTCTACATGCACCCTAGGAGAGGACACAGAGCCTGGCCCAGCACTTAGGTCACTAGTACGGATACACTAGAAGTTCCTGGTTGGTTCAAACAGTTAACGCTCTCAGCTGCTAACCAAAAAGTAGGAGATTTGAGCTCACTCAGAGGTACCTTGTAAGAAAGGTCTGACAATCTACTTTAAAAAAAATCAGCCATTGAAAACCCTGTGGAGCACAGTTCTACTTTGACATACATGGGGTCACCATGAGTCAGAACTGACTCAATGGCAAGTGATCAGCAATATGTGTGTGTATATATATATATATATTGTTTATGGACATAATGCAGGGACAGCAAGATACCTTTGGGTAAAAAGCCCAGCAACAGATTCTCCTTTCCTATTCTGGGCCAAGGTTTGACTCCTTAAAATTCATCTAACCTAGTTTCTATTTGGATAATTGGAGGTCATTCAGATAATTCATCCCTTAGTGAAAGGGTCAATACAATAGTGTTCATCTCAGAAGCATCAACAGAATGGAGGAAACAAGGACAAGATTCTCTGCATCTAGCAGTAGCCGCCAAATCCACACTGACCTTAATAGAGTACAGACCAAACAAAATCAGTGATGTATGTTTTCCCCACGTCTTGGGTAACGATGACAGGGCAACCTCCTTGGGAACAGACAGCGATGAACCAGCCAGGGAAGGCCACGGACTCAAAGGTGGAGGTTCTGCCACTCTGGCTGTGGTAGAAGAGGAAGGGCTTCACAGGCTCATTTTCATGGTACAAATCCATTATGTTCTGTTCCTGAAGGGTGGAAAGGAGGCCCAGGGAGAAACATGACTGTTGAATTGTTCTATCATCTTCATACACTGCCATTTCGTGTCCAAGATAGCCTTACCTGGTCATTACAGTAAGCTGCACTGTGGAATTTAAAATAACAAGCCCCAAATAGTTTTATGTATGTTGACATCATGGTCGAAACCTTAGGCCACAAATTCCAATGTTTCTTAATAAAATCAGAAGTTGTTGGCATAAAAGGTTTGACAATATAAAACTTTGAGTCAGCCATTAGCTGTTCCTTAGAAATGGAGTAGCCCAGAGAATATTTATATAACAGAATAAAATTTGAATTAAAACTATAGTTGTTTTGTCAGATTTCTCCATTCTCGGCATGATTGACATTTGGGCCACATAAGTCAGAACTTTTTAAGTCAGAACTGACTCAACAGCAATGGGTTTGGTTTGATTTTTGGTTTATTTCTTTGCTGTGGGGATCCCTCCTGTGCATTATATGATATTTAGCAGTATCCCTGACCTGTATCCACTAGATGCCAGTACCACTCCTCACTGCACCCCATGTTATGCCAACCAAGACTGTCTCCAGACATTGCCAGGTGCCTGGGATGCAAAATCATCCCAGGTTAAGATGCACTGTTTTATGTCTTGTCATCAAATTGAGTTTCTGCCTAGGCTTGTTTACTGAAAAGGGCCAACAGGGTTCCTATAATGTACAGATGCCTGGTTTAACAGTTATCTTCACATAACTTATAAAATTTTTTAATAATAGACTGCAATTATTAAAATCTTTCTTACAAAGAATTTTTACTTAAAATTGCAAACTACTTTTGTCCAAAAAGTATTTTAATATGCTCATCACCTTATAATAATTAACTGCTAAAAAATGTCCTCACTGGTCTTACTATAAAAAATATATATATATATGTATATATATATTCCTCCTTGCCAAATTATTTTTGTAAATAAAATAAAAAAGGGTTTGAGCAGGTTGGTTTCAGAATACTCTCTGTAATTTTCTCTTATTTTTTCACAATACGTGCAACCCAAAAATAAATACACATGAGATTAATAAGTAAAATGTCTTTTAATAGATTCTAAAGTCTAGATTTCTATCAGATGTGCTCTTTGTAAATTGAACGGGCTCCTCTCTCCTAGTCAGACCTTGACAACATTCTTGTTTTCCACACTCACCTTAAGCTGCAGCGTGGGCTGGTCCTTGACTTTCTCGCAGAACAGGCAGAGCTCTGGCTCTTTCAGTCCCAGGTAAATGGGATTTCCTTTGTCTTTCTCAAGAGTCTCTGGACATTTACATGAGATTAAGGTAACAGTGACTGAGAACAGGAAGTGGAGAAAGGAGAATGGTGTCAGCAGCATCTTTGAATGAGGTAACTGAGGTTGAAATCAACTAATGGACACCCATAGAGCAGCCACTCACCACCTTTCCCAGATACACATTCCACCTTTGGACAACTCTTTTCATTAGCAAAATCAGTGTTTGATGGAGTCAAAACTGGCCTGCCTTGAGATTCTACTTTTTTGTCTTAGTCCTACCTCTCAAAGATCCACAGGAAACGTATTCCCCCATTTTCAACAGGCTACCTTTTTTTTTTTTTAACCCAGTCATGCCCCCTTGAGTATTCTCTGACTTTATGACCATAGTCACGGAACAACCATTGTTGCCTGTGAGGTGCTTTCCTCTTCAGGTGCTTGTAGATGCACCAGTGCTCTGATCTAGCAGTAGAAAAAAGCTCAGCACAAAACACACAACAGCACTGGCCAAAGGGGCTGCCTCCTATAGACCTTGGCCACTCACCCGGAACCATGCAGTTCTTCCTTGGGACTGCTGTGAGGGTCTGGTCTTGAAAGAACCACACCTGATGACTAATGTCCTGAATGTTCCCCAAGAGAGGTTCTGCCTTGGATAATACTATAGAGAAAATCAAAATGCAAATATGTGAGGACTAGAGCATAGAATATTCCTCCTTTTCAGTTTTTGCCTTTCCATGAGGAGTTTATAATTACCTGATGGTAAGCGGGTATCCATTACGGTGGTTGTGTTTCAGATTGGCACAGGAGAGAATCTGAGTCAGCCCTAAGCCACAGTTTGGCCCTAAGTCAGAGGAAGGGCTAATGACCAATGCAACAGTGACACCAGTCAGAATCTACACTCCCCAGAACTTACCTTGCTTCCTCAACTTCTTGGGCCAACCCAACTCCCAGCAGAAGCAAAGGTACCTATGAATCCTGTCCAGCCTAGACCCAAAGCCTGAAGAGAACAGGGAGCACCAAGGCTAGAGACCCAGAAGCAAGAGAAGATCAGTGGTCAGCCAACTTCCCAGCTACAGGCTATGCCATCAGTGTCTTTATAGAGAACTCCATGTCCCTGCAGTCCTAAACTAGGACTTCTACTGATCTCTTATGCTCTGACAGGTTCTAACAGTGCCAGACCTTTTAACCACATGAACAAGGAAGGAGGTTCTGCCTTACTAGAATTGGGACTGCCCAAAACTATGAGTATTCACTAGTTCCTGGTACAGAGGATCCAGCAAGCCTTTACATAAATAAAGATCAACTACAGCATAGTTGTGACTTGTCTACACACCCAGAGGAAGAGCATGCTCAGGCTTTAAGAGAAACAACCAGGAAATGGTCACAGATACTTAGCTTGATGAAAGAAACATTATGGAACTGTCCCAGGGTCAATGACTGGGCTCTGGTTCCTCAAAATGATACCCTGGAATATTCTTAAGAGTGGGATTCTCCAACAGGGAAAAGGTAGACTGAGAAGGGGACGAATCCCCTAAGATCTGTGTAGCTTCTGACTGCCCCTGATTCCGCAGTCACCATATTCTCTGCCAGTCTCAAGCCAGGCAAAATTTGACCCCTGTAGACCCTGCCTCAGCTTCTCAGAGCCACTGTATGTTCTGTTTCACCACTCAAGGGAACCTCATTGAAGCAAGGCAGGATCCTGGGCACCCTGACCCTCAGTGGACTCTAGATCACTAAGCTGATTCAGTGGGGAAGGCAGCCTGGCTCCCAGACCCACCAGTGCTCTGATCTTGCAGTGCCTGACTCTCATTACTTCTTCCACAAAGGGTAGTCAAGACAACGCTGTTGATGCTCCACCCCATCCCCTCAGAGTTCTCAGTACCTGTCAGCTTCACAGCTCAATGACTTGAATCTCAGAGGCCAACCTCAACCAAGGAAGGAAGAGACTGATGGATAAATGTCCCAGCTTCCTATACTCCAGTGGGACAATGCCAGGGCATGTTCCACAGGGTTTCTCAAAGGGTCCCCAGTGGGATGGAGCCGCAGTTACCCACAACAGTAACTGGCTCATTAACATTCCATTTACTGGCTTTCCTCCTTTCCCTGTCTCACTTCCCCACTTCTTACATGTGCTCCCTAAGATCACCTCTTAAACAAGCTCCTTGCACCCAGGGTCTGCCTTTGGGAGAATTCAAACTAAGATAGTAGTTATTATTACCTTAGTGTACAAAAGCATGAGACTTGTATTCAATGATGTGTGTTCAAAATTAGGCTTTATAACTTTCAGACTATGTGCCTTTGGATTCTTCAGAGGACTCTTCCATGAACTGGAATTGTATCTTGCTGGACTGTTCCATGAGTTAAAGAAGAGTATGCAAAGCCTCCAGTATGTGATAGATTCCTGGTGCAACTGACATAGTAAGAGCCTTATGTATGCAATCGGACCCCAGGTCTCCCTCTGTCCTCTCTCTCTGATTTATTTCCTGAAGGGCTTTAACTGCCAAGTTCCTCCTACTTGGAACAAATCACTCTGTTTATTTATGCCAGCCCTTTTTCTATGACTACCAACAAATCTGCCACTTCATCAGGCAGCTACATCATCAGCCTACCCGGCCACATGAGGATACCCTCCTGTTTGCACTCTATGCCCTTTTCAGAGATTCTCACTGTAAGCAGGACACAAAAGGCCTTTATAATCTTGTCCTGGGTAGCCATTCCCTTCAGGAATGTGGAATCGAAGTGCCAATACTTAAATGTGTAGCAGGTGTCCCTGAGCCAAAACTTGGATTCAAAATCAAGCTATGTCCTTGAGGAGGAGCTGTCCCACGAACCCATTAGCATGGATTTGTTTCCATGATCCAAGAAGAAAGTCCAAAAGCTATGAATCACTCCACCACCCTCCCTACAGAGGTCTAGACCCTTTAGGATATCTTAGAGGGGTCCAAGGTCCGGCCATAAGGTACAAAGAAGGAAACAGCCAGGACACATTGGTATGGATATTGCACATACTAATGTAAATTCATTCATGACCACAAGCAAAGAAGATGTGGGTCCTTTCAGATTCCTCATTTTATCCCTTAGATACTTGGAGTTCCATGTGTCCTAGGCACTTATTTCATAATGCCATTAAAGGAGGTGAGGGGCACTTTAGTGGTATCAGATAGCCTGCATTTATCTCTCTGTAGAGTGTAGGTTATATCCTTTACAGCCAAGGGGTGGTTGGCTGCTCCTGAGAATGGACAGTGAGCCAATTACAAGGGAGGAAACTTCTTTCTCTGTAAGACTGTCCCACAAGAACTTCACAGAGATAAAGTCTAGATATACTGCCTCCCCCCACTGTTTTCAGCTAGCTAGACTGGACTTCCCTTGGTATTTCATCTCTTTGACCATCCAAATATATAATTTACTACTCAGGCCAAGGTCTAATACCCTCACTTCCACAACTCCTATAGCACAAGTCATGCCATTCCCTTTGGCTGTTGTTCGCATGTGTCCAAGTCATTAGGCGGAGTTGTTCCTGTTGTGTACATCCTTAATACTCAAAGTGTGGCCCATGACAAGCAGCATCAGCATCATCCACCACTTGTCAGGAATGCAAAACCTCAGACCCCACCTCAGTCTTACAAAATCAGAACCTGAAATAAAGGAATTAAAGCCATGACACATCCTTATGTCTTGTGCTAATACAACACACACCCATGATCTGTACTATAGTCATACCAAAACAAAAAGAAAGAGATCAGGGCTCAGAGACTGACTGACACAAGCAAACCAGATCTAGACTCATCCTCTTCTCTTCTCAGTTTCTGGGGACCATGTAGTGGGCTGTGTTGGTACTGAACAAAGTGAGAGAGGGAAATATTTAAAGAAAATAATTCATGACTAGAAAGCTGTGGCCATTGACAAGTACTCACAAGGATTTGCACCTGCGAATATAGCTTGAATGAACCACGAACTCTCAAACTGTATTTGGCTTAATGTAGGCCAAAATAGTACTACCCCTAATATGCCTGGTAAAAGCAAAGAAGAGGGCACCACTCAAATCATTTTTCAAAGACAACAAGCCACAAGGAATCAAAGATTACAGATATACATTAAAGTCACATGAAACAGAACAAAACACAAGATAACTGCACAGACTTCAGATTTTGTAATTGTTATACACAGAGCTTAAAACTATTCTAACCATGTTCAAGAAACAAAAAGCAAACATGAAAATATTATCCTAGAACAGCAAACTATGAAAAGTGGTAGACTTGAAAAAGAGACAAACAGAACTTCAAGAAATGTGAAATACAATAAATAAAATAAACGAATAGGTGTATTTGACAGAAGACTGGACAGACAGAAGGGAGAATTAATGAATTAGAAGGTAAGTCAGTCACAAAAGAACAAATATTATATGATTCCCCTTATATGAAATACCTAGAATGGGAAAGTATGTACAGACCTAAGTGTATTAGTGGTTCCAGGGCAGGTAACTTTTCCAGGTGACCCATTGGTTAGGGACACTGGTTTTCTGCTAAGGGCGATGGAAATTTCTGGAAGTGGCTAATGGTGATGGCTGCACAACATGATGAACACAATGTCACTGAATTGTACATGTCAAGAATATTGAAACGGCAAATGTTTTGTTACATATACACACCACAATAAAAAAAAAAAAAAAAAAAAACAGAATGCAGCCCAGTCCCAGAAAAGATGGGAAATACAAAAAAGAATGTGAAAGATATGGAGAATAAAATGAGAAGGTCTAACTGGAAGAGAGAGAAATGGGGAGAAGCATTATTTGAAGACAGAGTCTCTGGAAATTTCTTCTAAACTAATAAAGACTCCATTTCACAGATTTAAGAAACAGAATAAAGCCCAAATAAGGTGAATAAAAAGTAATGCACATCTATGAAACTGCATAGAACCAAAAACAAAGATAAAATGGCAACAAATAGTAAAAAGAGTACAAGTAGTCCCCAATTTATGACAGGGGTCTTGTTCCAACTACTCTGTCATAAATCAGATCTGACTTTTTTTTTTTTAGTTTTCATTATTATTGCCTTTTATTATCAGTATCTTCATAAACTCAATCTTTGTCTTTGAACATCTGTGAGTGAACATCTGAGAATGATAATATCAGCAAATGATGCACCGCAACATTGTATGCAGTACATATTACTAATGATAAGATGTTAAAAAAAAAAAAAAAAACCCACAGATGGTCTTAAGCGCAGTTCATTATAACTCAAATACAGGCAACTACCTATACCTTCAAGGGAGCAAAAGACCGAAAAATGACCTCTCGACAACAACAATGGAAGCTAGGACACAGTAGAATGATATCTCAAAGCGTTGAAAGAAAAAACTTCCAATGGAGTTCCACACTCTGAAAAATTTCTTTCCAGACAAAGACAAAGAACATTCTCAGACAAAAACTGAGAGTTCACCATGAGCAGAGGCTCACTAAAAGGGAATAATAAAAGACATGCTTCAAGCAGAAAATCCTCTACAGCGGAGAATTATATGTTCTTTAAGACACAGCTCATGTCCTGTTACTGGGTTCTGGCGTGGACAGAATGCTTGATGATGAGGCGCCAAATCACCACCCATCCAGAAGAGTTTATTATGATCTGAGTTCTGTCAGATGGTCAAGTTATAATGTCAGACATGCCCAAACATCAGTCATTGTAATGTAGAAATGATACATTTAGAATTGACCCCAAGCAGGACCAGAGGGAACATCCATCACAGTTGCACCAGTATGCTTCTGTACAGAGGGTCCCATAAGACTTGATGAATGATGAGAAAAGTTCCAAGCTTGGTTTATACATATTGTTGTTAGTTGCCATTAAGCTGATTGTGTTTCATGGCTACTTCATGTGTGCAGAGTAGAACTGCTCCACAGGACTTTCAAGACTGTGATCATTTGGAAGCAGATTGCCAGTCCTGTCTTCCAAGGCACCTCTGGATGGGTTCAAACTGCCACCATTTCTGCTAGTGGCCTAGCACTTAACCATTTGTGCCACCCGGGGACTCCTGGTTTATGTATGTATCAGCTCAATATTTCACTGTAAGCCAAAAATGGATGGCAGCTGCATTTCACCACATGGAGGTGTCCTTGAAAGACGATGAAGAAGAAAATGTTCAATGAGGGGAGCTGTGAGTGGTGTAACTTGTCATTCTCTTTCTGTAGAAAGAAAAATGACACGAGGGGAGAATATCTATAGATTCTTGGGCAGTGGCCAACGGCATGCTTGGCTGGTCCAGTGCCAGAAAGATAAGAACACACGGCATAGAGGCATGTGGATGGACATGTGGGAGTGGGCACAAAGTGTGAAGATATTTGTATTATATCTTAATGCCGAACAGAATGCAGAATCACTGAACAAGCAAGCAAACAAAATGAACTCTGCTAGTTGATGTTAGTCAAACTTTGCCATCAGTTAGCCCAGAACTGACATGATAAGGACATGACCAGAGTGGCTATGGTGGCAGAAATGGGGGTTACATATGGGTCCAGTGGAATACATTCACAACTACCAAGGATGACATCACAACCAACTAGTTGAGCCCCTGATATGGACTATTCCTTAAGAAGACCAAATGGCCTCATGATAGCAAATTGATCATTTTGGAAGCGCAGCAGTTTACCCTCACAGGGGTAGATACATATTCTGGGTTTGGATTTTTCTTTCCTGACTACAGAGCCTCCAGTGGCTTTTGGAATGCCTAATCTACAGGCACAGAATTCCACATAACGTAGTGTCCAACCAGGGACCTAGCTTCACCGTGAAGGTGAGGCCAGATTCAATCCATGACCACTGAACCCACATTCCAGTGGTGTACTGGTGAATGTTTGACAGCTGGATCTCTAGAAAACAACCAAAACAAAAGCCTTGATTTGTAGCACTTGTGGATTTTCATGGTGTTTCTACCAATAAATCTCTTGCATGCCTAAAGAAATTTTAAGCTACCAGCTGGCTCACAAAATTCTTGAAAATATAACAATGGACTCTTGCAAACCAATATAAGCCAACTGCACTGCACCACTGGATCCACTGGTAGTATCACATACCATACCATCCAGAAGTAGCTGTCCTGAAGGTACAATTGAAATGTATCTAAGTGGCAATACTCTGGAGAGATGAAATGCCATCCTTTAGAATGCAGCATATGCAGGAAAAAGCAGAACTGTTTTTACACATAAAGGCAGATGGTACACTGGGAATCCTTTGATAATCCCTTGCCTAATTGTAACTGTGAAGGAAAGTATGCAGCAATTTCCATCTAAGAAAGATGTGATTACCAAGTGGTCAGACCCCTAAGGGATGAGGGGGTTGTACACATCACCAGAAAAGTCATTAAGATGAGCCAAGGTGATGCTGACAATAAGATGAATTTAGAATGAATGGTGGTAAGGTTGTAGTGTTGACATGGTTAGGCCATGGTTCTCAGTGGTTAGGCAGTTACGATGTAGTTTGGCATTTGTGTAATGATATGATCACCTCCATGATGAGATTTGATATAATGTGATCACCTCCATGATGGGATAGCCAATCACTTGAAGGGGAGTTTCCTTGAGGGTGTAGCCTCATCCAATATAGATGGACTTTCTGGCAAGGCTTGTGGGCTCTTGTTCACTCTGGGTCTTATAGCTACTTCCTGTTCATCTGACCTCCAGTTCTTGGGACAGGAGCTAACAGTTGCCTCCTGTCTTGTCTGCAGATCTTCAGTTTACCAGCCCCTGTGGCTACGTGAATTGGGACAAATTGCTAGCCTGACGGACGGACTTGGGATGTTCCAGCTTCTACAACTGCAAGAGCCATTTCCTTGATATAAATCTCTCTCTCTCTATATATATATATATATTTATATGATTTACTGGTTTTCTTCTCTAGAGATCTCAGCCTAAGACATTTGGTACCAAGAGCGGTTCTAGGGAAACAAAGTTGTAAAGATGAGTTTTCTAAATTTGTTGATAAGTCTGATTAGTCATAAAGACATTGATGACTCTGCTTTCAGTAGTAAAGAGGGCACTGCTAATCCATGGTGTGAGGTGGCAATAAAAATATGCAAAATATCACCACCAATAGGTCAGGTATTGGTGAAACGCAGGGTGATTGCATGTTTGATACCTTTCTACAATTTTGTCATAATGAGAAGTATAAGAAATCCGGTTGGTTGGTCTAGACAAAGTTGTGAAAGAAAGAGATGAGCTCAGGGCTTCAGAGTCAAAGGTCAAGCGCTGCATAAATGACATCAAAATTTCCACTTGTGCCTTGAAAGAAAGCATTATTTCTGGTAGTAACAGAGCTGATATTGCCAAAAACCAAACCCAGAATCTTATCATAACAGTGACTGAATTACAACACCAACTGAATTCCCAACCTCGAATGGTGTCTGGGTTAAAGTGAGGGCATTGATTGGGAAAAAATGGGATCCTGAAACTTGGGATGGGGACATATAGGCAGATAATCAGGAAGCTGGGGACACTGAGCTCCTAAATTTCCCTGACTCACTCCTGCTAACAGAACCAACCTTCTCACTCCCAACTGAAGAGATTACTCCATCTTTGTCTGCTAAGCCTCACTCTCCAGAAAAAACATTGGCCCATCCACACCAATCTGATGAGATTAACCCAGCTGTGTCTAAACAGCCTTTGTCTGAGTCATTTCCTGGGGCATCACCCGAGGTAGATGCCTTACAATGCTGAACATTGTCAGAGAACATCCCCACCACCCATTTTGGCTTCTAGACCTATAACCAAACTTAAGTTCCAGCGAGCCCCAAAAGATGAAGTACAAAGTATGACCCAGGAAGAGGGATGCTACACTCCAAAAGAACTACTTGACTTTTCTAATATGTACAAACAGAAACCTGGGGGAACATGTGTGGGAATGGCTCTTAAGGGAGTGGGATGATGGTGCAAGGAATATAAAGATGGGTCAGCCTGGGTTTATTGATATGGGCCCACTGAACAGATTCTTATTTCAATGTTTCAACTCAAGAGATTAGTAAAGGATCTAATAGTTCATTTGGTTGTGTTCCTGAACCATGTTACAGTGGCCTCCACTAAATCAAGTTGAAGTACAAGATCTGCCTTGGCATAGTGTAGAAAAAAATATCCAAAGGCTTAGGGAAATTGGCATGTTAGAGTGGATTTATCAGGTTAGACCCGCAGACCCACACTTGGAGTGATCAGAGGACACAGCCTTTACCACAACAGTGAGAAACAAATTTGTGATGGGAGCGCCAGCATCCTTGAAGGCTACCGTGATTGCTATTTTATGTAAGTCAGATTTGAAGTGGAAGCTGCCCTGACTGAATTAAAACACCTAACTACAATGGGGCTGATTAGACTCCATGGTGGCAGAAGCCAAGTGGCAGCCCTCAGTTGAAAAAGACAAAGTGGGCATGGTTACCATAATGAACAGCCGTAATCAGCATAATTTGACCTATGGTGTTGGCTACTTAGTCATGATGTTCATAGGAGTGAAAAAGACAGGAAATTTACTAAATATTTACCTGATCTGAATTTTAAATTGCCTAACAGTAAAAGCTTGGATTGCCTTGGAGAGATTTTTGGTGGAATTATGGACATCAAAGACAATTCTGGTGAGGACTCAAGCGGAAATTAGAACAGCTGTTACACTGGAGGACGGTGCAGACGGTGAGAAGCAGCAGCAGAGAAATGGCAGCAGCAGAGCCAGGAGACCAGAGCTAGACAGCACTGGAACCGACCCATGGAGAGACAGCTGAGTTCCTGCATGCAGGAGGCTTTCTGGCGCAGTGGGGTAAGCTTAATGGAGGAGTGAGGCTTACCGACCCATGGAGCAAGAGAGCTGAGTGCCTCCTTGCCAAAGTTTACTAGCAGAGTAGGTTGCCTCCAGGCACTTATTGGTGGAGCTACAGAGCTTTGCAACACTTGCCCCAGCAGGGCAGACACAGGAAGAGAGGCCATAAGGGCCAAGATGCTAAGAAACCAGGAAGCAGAATCTGAAGAAACAAGAAACACAGGAATTTGAGCTGCTTCAGTCTTAAAGTGTGGAGCCATGTCCTCTGGAGTTTTTAAGGGTGGAGTCGTCACTCAGATGGACTAGGAGAACAGTGTGCCTAAAGCTGAGGGAGAAGAGTTGCTGTTTCAGTGGGCCTGGAAGGCAGAGTCCAGGGCCAAGGGGCCTCCTCTAAGAATCCAGAGAGTATGACCAATACCTAGAGTCTGGAAGGCAGAACCACTGTGTAAATGATCTCAGAGAACAGAGGATTATTTTCAGAGCCTTGAGGGCTAATGTAATGTGTTCTGCTGACTTGCTTGGTGCCTATTATCCCTTCTTTCCCTCCAATCCCTTCCATTTGTAATGGAAATATCTAGCTTGTGCCTATTCAACCATTGTACTCTGGAAGCAGGTAACTTCTATTCCAAATTTCACAGATGAGGTAGAATTTTTGGATTTTGGACTTGGACTTGATTTAATGCTTTTGCTATAATATGATGGGCTGAATGAGTTTTACATGTGGCAAGGACATGAATTTTGGGGTGTCAAAGAGTAGAATTTCATGGATTGAATTGTGTCTCCCCAAAATATCTGTCAATGTGGCTGGGTCATTATTCCCAGTATTGTGTGATTGTCCACGATTTTGTTATCTGATGTGATTCTCCTATGTGTTGTAAATCCTATCTCTATGATGTTAACGGGAAACCCTGGTGGTGTAGTAGTTAAGTGCTACTGCTGCTAACCAAAGGGCAGCAGTTTGAATCCGCCAGGTGCTCCTTGGAAACTGTATGGGGCAGTTATACTCTGTCCTGTAGGGTCGCTATGAGTCCGAATCGACTCAACGACGACGATGACAGCATTGGGTTTGGTTTTTGGTTTTATGATGTTAACGAGTTTGGATTAGCAGCAGTTATGTTAACAGGGCAGGACTCAATCTATAAGATTGGATTGTGTTTTAAAATCAATCTCTTTTGAGATATAAAAGAGAGAAGTGAACAGAGAGACATGAGGACCTCAACCACCAAGAAACCAGCACTGGGAGCAGAGCACGTCCTTTGGACCTGAGGTTCCTGCACTGAGAAGCTTCTAGTCCAGAGGAAGGTTGATGACAGAGGACTCACTCCAGAGACAACAGAGAAAGAAAGTTTTCAGCTGGAGCCAATGCCCCAAATCTGAACTTCTAGCCTACTAGACTGTGAGAGAAAAACCTCTTTGTTAAAGCCATCCACTTGTGGTATTTCTGTTGTAACAGCACTAGATGACTAAGGCAATTATCAAAAACTTAACCAGGTGATGACTCCAATTGCAGCTGCTGTTCCAGATATGATTTAATTGCTTGAGCAAATTAATACTCTCCTAGTACTGGTATGCAACCCCTGATCTGGCTAATATCTTTTTCTCCATTCCTGCTTTGAAGAACTACCAGAAGCAGTTTGCCTTCAGTCTCCAACCTCAGAGCTACATCAACTCTCCAGCAGTATGTCATAATTTAGTCCACAGGGACCTTTTTCACCTTTTCCTTCCACAAGCCATTACACTGGTCCATTACTTTAATTACATTATGCATATTGGGCCTAGTAAGTAAGAAGTGTTAGTGACTCTGGACTTATTGGTAAAACATTTGTGTGCCAGAGGGTGGGAAATTAATCTGACAAAAATTCAGGTGCCTTCCACCTCGGTGAAATTTCTAGGGGTCCATGAGTCATGTCGAGATATTCCTCCCAAAGTGAAGGTTAATATTACATCTGGCCCCTCCCTCATCTAAAAAGAGGCACAATTGCTAGTGGGTCTCTTTGGATTTTGGATGCAACATATTCCTTAGTTGGGTGTGCTATTGTGGCCTATTCATTAAGTGACTCAAAAGGCTGCTAGTTTTGAGTGAGGCACAGAAAAAGAGAAGGCTCTGCAACAGGTTCAAGCTGCCATGCAAGTGGTTCTGCCACTTGGGTCATATGATCCAACTGATCCAATGATACCGAAGTGTCAGTGGCAGATAAAGAAGCTCTTCAGAGTCTTTGGCAGGCCTCTATTGGTGAATCACAGTGCAGACCCTTAGGATTTTGGAGAAAAGCCCTGCCATCCTCTGCAGATAATTGCTCTCCTTTTGAAACACAGCCTTTGGCTTGTTACTGGGTGGGCCTTAGTAGAGACTGAACACTTAATCATGTGCCAACAAGTCATCATGCAGCCTGAGCTGCCCATCATGAACTGAGTCTTGTCTGACCCACAAAGCCATAAAGTTGGGTGCTCACAGCAGCACTCCATCGCTAAATGGAAGTGGTGTATACAAAACCAGGCCCAATTAGGACCTGAAGGCACAAGTAAGTTGCATGAGAGAGTGGCCCAAATGTCCATGGTCTCCACTCCTGTCACGTTACCTTCCATCTCCCAGTCTGCATCTATGGCCTCATGGGGAGTTCCTTATGAGCAGTTGATGAGAAAGAGAAAACTCATGCCTGGTTTACAGATTCTTCTGTGTAATACGCAGGAACCACTCAAAAATGGACAGCAGCTTCAATTCAACCCCTTTCTGGGACCTCCCTGAAGGACAGTGGTGAAGGGAAATCCTACCAGTGGGCACAACTTCGAGCAGTGCACCTGGTTGTTCACTTTGCTTGGAAGGAGAAATGGCCAGATGTGTAATTGTATACTGACTCATGGGCTGTGGCCAATGGTTTGGCTTGATGGTCAGGGACTTGTAAGGAACGTGATTGGAAAATTGGAGACAAGGATGTGTGGGGAATAGGTATGTGACTAGACCTCTCTGAATGGACCAAAGAAGTGAAGATACTTGTGTCTCAAGTGACTAATCACCAACGGGTGACCCAGCAGAGGAGGATTTTAACAATCAAGAGGATAGGATGAATCTTTCTGTGGAAACTAGAAATCCTCTTTCCCTAGCCACTCCTATCATTACCCAATGGGCTCATGAACAAAGTGGACATGATAGCAGGAATGGAGACTATGCTTGGACCTAGCAACATGGACTTCCACTGACCAAAGCCCATTTGGCTACAGCCACTGCTGAGTGCCCAATCTGTAAGCAGCAGAGACCAACACTGAGTCACCGATATGGCACGAGTCCTTGAGGTTATCATCCAGCTACCTGGTGGCAGGCCGATTACACTGCACTACTTCCATCATGGAAAAAGTAGCATTTTGTTCTTAATGGAATAGACGTTTACTCTGGATATAGATTGGCCTTCCCTGCATGCAATGCTTCTGCCAAAACTATCATCTGTGGACTTCCAGAATGCCTTATCCACGAGACCATCATGTTATTCCACACAGCATTGCCTCAGATCAAGAGACTCACTTCACAGCAAATTAAGTGCAGCAATGGGCCCATGCTCGTGGAATTCAGTGGTCTCATCATGTTCCTCACCATCCTGAAGCATCTGGCTTGATAGAACTATGGAATGGCCTTCTAAAGACACAATTATAGTACCAGCCAGGTGGCAATACCTTGCAGGGCTGAGGCAACGACCTCCAAGAAACGATATATGCTCTAAAGCAGAGTTTAGTATATGGTGCTGTTTCTCCCATAGCCAAGATTCATGAGTCCAGGAACCAAGGAGTGAAAATAGGAGTGGCACCATTCACTATTACCCTTAGTGACCCACATAACCTAACCCTGTCTCATTAGCATAACAGATACCTTCCATTCACAAACGGGATTATGACCACAAGCAGAATTTAGGATTTACAGCATAATTTAAAAAGAAACAGTGTATTTTAGGGGGACACAATTCAATCCATTAACAACAGCATATTACAAAAAGAATGTCAGATAGCCTGCAGCTCCCACACCTTTGGATACACTGCGTTCTTCCTGCCTAGGCTGCTCTCTCCCTGGACTGCTGCCTGCCAATGAGACTGAACGTAGTAGGGTACTAGAGCCAGGCCTTTCTTCGTGATGTGAAACTCCTCTTTGTGCAAGCTTTGCTCTCGAGCTCCCCACTGGCCTGGAGGAGACTTTCTCAGAGATTCTCAGCTGTAGTGCAGTCCAAGACCCTTCCTACTCAGCCCTCCTTTCTTCCCTTCTTTCTATCATTAATGTCAGTCCTGATTTACAGTCCAAAGACTCTCCCTGCATTCTCTTGATCTGAGTCCTTCATAGGTGTTTCTCCCAATAAATCTCTTGCACGTCTAATTTCACCTTGGCATCTTCTCCTCAGAGCACCTGACCTTATATATCACAGTGAATGAATTCCAAGAACATAAAACAAGCTGTAAAAGCATACATACAGTGTGATTTAATTAACATAAAGATTAAAAATAGGCAAAACTAAACAATGTATATTTTAGGGATATATACATATGTGGTAAAACTATAACAAAATGCAAGGGAATAATAACTGTCAAATGTAGGGTGGCAGTTAGGTCTGAGGGAAGGGATAAACTGGAAGATGAGCATATGGGGGTCAAAAGGTCCTGGTTCTATTTCTTCAGCTTGACGATGAGTTCATGTGGGTCTCTTTTATTCTTTATGCTTCATACATTTCTAAATAAATATTTCTAAACAAATATTTCTTTATACCTACTCAATATTTATTTTGACTATAAAGAGAAAGTAGGTCCTGAAGAGATTCCCTGAATTTCACAGAAGTAAGAAAAACAACATAACAACAATGTCTATCATTTATTAGGGTTTACCATAATTTAATCCTGTTGTTAAATTCTGTAATTTAGAATAATTCTGTGACAACTTTTAAAAAAGTTGTAAACAAGATACAATAAACTAAAATATTAATTATTTAAAAGGTTGAAAAAATCAAACACATCAGTAATAAAGATGAAAAAAATAATTTCAGTCATATCTAAAAGCCAGAAAATCTTTTATCCAAATTTTACAGAGAGAAAAAAAAAATCCTTTAGGAATGTATTAAGTGTAAATACCCAGATATTAAAATCCATAGACATGGATGTGTAAAGAATGAAAACACTCCCTCTCCACAGCCTTGGGTCCGAACCCGAGGCAACCTCAAGGTGAAGTCCTGTACTCAGAGTGATGGCACATCCTTCCCAAGCAGAAAACGAAGGGCTGTTTCCTCAATTTATGGCCTCCAACCCACCGGATAAATAAATGGAAAAGGTACTACTGATAAAGAAAAATTATTTTAAATTCAAATGTTAAACATTAGACAACTGTTGGTGTATTTGAAACCACCATCTCTGCAGAAACCATGAACAGAGCCTGAGCTTTCTATATAAAATACTCCCCAATCCTCTTGGTTCTGATCTTTCCATTTCCAAGAGAAAATATTTCACCTAGTTGTGGCCCATGTTGGCCCAGACCTCACCAGCTCCTAGTGGTCCACTTCTGTAATAAGCTGGTTCATACCATGGTATGGAGGCAGAAGGATCGCCATTGTAACGCTCGCAAGACCTGGCCTCTTCTGTTTGCCCGCTGTGGATGGAATGTATCCACTCCCTTGAAGCCTGGGAACTGGATTTGGTTTCCAACTCAAAAGAAAGAGGAGGCTTTCAGTGTAGAAAGGAAAACAGCTATACATGGAATCTTTCTTCCTGGAAGCCGGTGTACTCAGCTAAATGCCATCTTGCCACTTAAAGTCACAGACTAACCAATATGGAACCATACACTTTTTTTGAAGTTTCATCAAAATTACTTCCACGTAATTTTAAAATCCAATGAGGAATACAAAGCTTGCTGTGAAACAGAATAGTCATTATTTCCTGCTACTTGAAGACAACCACTTTTAACTCTTTTAACTGCTTATTTTTGATATTTGCCTTCATATCTCTAAATACCATGAATATGTTGCTACATCTTGATTTTTTCACTTTTAGAATTATGAATGGACATCCTTCTACGAAAGACAAGTTTTGGATCTTTCATTCACACCCACCTGGCCCCTACCGCATGTGTGTGCATGCGCACATGTACACCCCCCAACACACACACACATCCATCCATCCACAAATCCTCATAAAATATTTACATCATAATTTCAGATAGGTCCCTATACAGAGTTTATATTATTATAACTATGCAAGCACTATTGACAGCTAGGGCATATAGTAAACTGAATAACTTCCTGAACAGCTTCGCTCTGCCTGACCTCTTGGAATCTGCATTTGCCACCATCTTGCAGGCTCACTTTGCCTCCCTTTGGGGTAATGTCCCCTGTTTCCAAGAGTCCACGTTTTCATCTTTCTTAGAGTAAGCCCTTGTTTTGGCAAAGCACACCTTTTAGTAGCTTCTTAAGTAAAAGTACATAAGAAATCATCAGTCTTGCTTTTACGAAAATGCATTTATTCTGTTCTTCACTTAACTGATTGGCTGTGGAATTCTAGGTTGGAAACCACTTTCCTTCAGAATTTGGAAACCACTTCTTCATTGATTTCTAACTCCTGTATTGCTACAGAGAAGTGCAAAGTCATTGTGGTTTTTTGATCCGTTGAGTGTGACAGTTTTAGTTCTCCACAGCTTTTAGGATCTTCTGTTCGTCCTCATTGCTGCCAAATAAACCTCTGTCCTAGTTTCTACCGCCACAGATTACTTGAATGTCAATCAATGAACACATACAATATGTACTCCTTTTCTGTTTGACTTCCTCTGATAATATTTTTGACATTCATCTAGTTGAATCTCTATTAGTAATTCATGTCTTTTTATTGATGATATTATTATTTTTATGAATATAACACAATTTGTTTATCCATTCTCTTGTCAGAGAAAATCTGGGTTCTTTCCAGCTTTGGGCTATTGTGAAATTATACTTGAGGGTTTAAACACTTTTATCTAAGGCATTTTGTTCAATTCACTGCTAAATCACCCAAGAGAGAACAATCCTAGAGAAGGAAACATCAACAAAATCAGTAAAAAGTATGTTATGTACCTATTTCTGTAGAAACACACAGGTCATCTCAAGCATGATTAGTCTGAGTCTTTTCACACACGAAACTCCATTGGGATGGTCCAGAAGAGTATTTCCCAAGCTTGAGTAATCATCAGCATTCCCTAAAGTCCTTGGTAAAAAATTGATTCAATCCCAACATTAAAGCTGATAATTTAGAATTTCAAGGGGGTGGGTTTTAATTTGTTAGATCAGGGTGGGCTCAATCACCTGCATTTTTAGCACACACCCCAGGTCATTCTGATGTTGCTTCCAGTTTGGGAAATATGGGTAACAATACATTTCAGCACTTGCATCGTTACAGAACAATGCTTGGGTGGCTTGGGGTGCCCCACCTTGGGTAAGTCACCCTGCCAGATAAGGACAGCCCTAATTTTAGGAGTGAGGTAGCTCATCTTTTGCTCTGTCATCTTGCTCTGGGTAATCGTTGCTGATCTCTTACACCGTGTTTCATCACATCCCAACTCCAGGAGTCAGGACTGAAAGACCAAAAAGCAAGAGTGCCATTATTTCTAGTCCTATTACAAAATGTTGGTGTCACCTTCAGCAAGTCACATCCACTTCAGGTACCTCCCTTTCCTCACCAATAAAATGAAAAAGCTGAAGGAGATCATGTCATTAAGAAAAATTACCCAAATACTGAAAAAGGCAAAAACATGATTGTATACCTTTTCAATGACAGCATTGTCTAACAGACCCACATTCTCTATGGAAATACAATTTCGTTTGACTTACTATTTGCTATTGACTGTTATTAGGAGTCTCTGCTTGGCACAAATGGTTAAGTTCTCAGCTGCTAACTGAAAGGTTGACAATTCAAACCCACCCAGAGGCACCTAGGTAAAAAAGCCTGGCAATCTGCCTTCTAAAGGTCACAGCCTTGAAAAACCATCTGGAACAGTTCTGCTCTGCAACATATGGGGTCACCATGAGTTGGAATTGGCACAATGGCAATTGGTTTGGTCTGGTGTATTTATCATTGACTTGCAGAAAACGAATGAAGAGCCTATAATTGTTGTCCAGTAGAGATGCAAATGACATCTGTCTGGTAGAAAAGATACTACATAAAATTGTAATTCAGGAAATAGAAGTAAAACATATACCTAGATATATGCAGAGAAAAAGCAGAAATAATAGCTAAAAAGAAGTTAGAAGTGATTGACTTGTAGAAATAGGACTGGGGCAAGAGAATGTTGTTTTTACCATAAGTATATATTACTTTGATAGGAATTAAAAAAAAAATTCAACAAGTCTAAGGAATAAAAAGTAACGTTTCATTGATATGAAGAATTACTAATTGTAACTGCTGTTAACGGGCCCTGGGGGCAAACATCCATTTGTCCGTGAGACACAGGGCAGCATCTTCAGGTCCACACTTCAGGAAGCTGTTGCTGTCCTTCAGTAGTCCCAGTGCCAGAAGAGATCAGCTCCAGAGCAGGTCCACAGAGCAACATCCCTCTCAGCATCTTAATCCTCAATTGGTGGTAGCTGGGGGAGGTGGGGTTCTAGGACTATTCTTCCCTCCAGAATCCAAAAAGCCCCACTGCTGGTGCATCTGGCCCTCTACAGCACCCAGGTGCTAAAGATCAAAAGGAACCAAATTCTCCAATGGCCTGGAGATCATGCTAGTCAAACTCAACAGCATTTGGTACAGCAAAAGTGTAGAAACTAGGTGTGGACCAGGCCAAAAAGCAAACAAACCTGTTGCCTTCGAGTTGATTCCAACTCACAGTGACCTTATAGGACAGAGTATTAACTGCCCCACAGGGTTCTCAAGGCTGTAAATCTTTATGGAAGCAGACTGCCACATCTTTCTTCCGCAGGGCAGCTGGTGGATTTGAACAGCCAAACTTTTGGTTAGTAGCTGAGCTTTTAAACCACTGCACCACCAGGCCTCCTTGTGGACCAGGACAACCAACTGAAAACAAGGGTAACACCACCCACAGAGGCCTTCTGTGGTTTCACAAGCCAGGGCATAGTGCACTATTTGTCAAATGTGATGTGTAAACCAGGGTCCGTGGAAGTCTGTGTCTCGGTTCCACAAGCTGCCTATGAGATTATTGTAACTTGGTGTTTTCATTTTGATTATACTCTAACCATGTAATAAGAGCCTACCCTGGATCATCAGAGCGACCACCTTATCCCCAAGGCCAGCCACATGAGCTCGTATTTGAGATTCTGTTTGAACTCACATCTGTGCCAAGTCACAGTCCAAGGTGTCCTAGTGTCCTGCATGAAAAAGGTTTTCAAAGCAGGCAAGGAGGAGGGAGAACTGAATCATCACAGCCAGTGGTGGGAGGCGGACGCTCTACAGCACTCAGGGCCACAATCCTGTCATAATAAATGTGTCACCAGATCCCAACTGTCTATGTAACTGCCTACTGCCATTTATTAGCAGTGAGTATAACAGTAAATATTCAATGACTAATTCTTCTATTTGATATTCCAGAACTAATTAGCTTAGATGCCCATTTTAATGTTGATCTTAATAAAACTGTAGTGCTAGAAGTACATTCAGCTGCAGAAGAAAACGTTAAAGAATCAAGAGACGCTGCATTAAATTGATGCTTGCAGACTGCTTACTGGTATTCCTAACAGTATGCAGTCTGATTTTCCTAAAGTAGGAAAAAAAAAAAACTTTTTTTTTAATAATGAGGGCTATTTTGTAGAACCTGTTGCAGTGGAGCCGATTAGGAAACCCTGGTAGCGTAGTAGTTAAGAGCTAGGGCTGCTAAGCAGGAGGTCGGCAATTTGAATCCACCAGGCACTCTTTGGAAGCCCTCTGGGGCAGTTCTACTCTGTCCTTTAGGGTCACTGTGAGTTGGAATCGACTTGATGGCACCAGGTTTGGTTTTTGGTTTTCTGGCTATTTTGTAGAATGTATTTAAGCAAACAAGCATTTTCTACATTAGTAGTTTTGAAGTCAACTGTAGAAAAACTTATTGTATACAGAATCAGATCCGAGCTACCTCTCTCTACAATTACACCCAAAATCACTTTCAAAATTTCATCAGAATACATCATCTGAAGCATAACTGGTGGGAAAGCAAGGCTCTCTGTTCCCTAAAAGGCAATTTACAGTGGTTTCTAAAAGGAATATGTGGATGGCAGGCATGCCTAAAATGAAAAGACTAGAGGCAGTGGGAGAAAACAAGGCTGCGAGACCATAAAGAGAGTTGTCGAACAGCAGTGTCATTTCAGGTGCTTAATTCCCTGCCTCCATCCTATCACCACTGACAAATCCCTTTACTCTCTAGCAAAGCCCCAGTCCCAGGCTTAACCACTGTGATGGCCTCATTCAATTACTGCTGCTAATTTTAGTTTATGTTTTGTTTTATTTTATTTCATTTTACATCGGTTTTGTCTTTGTTTTTATATAAACATATGAATATTTGGCTTTGTGTATACATTAAAATTGGGACAAAAATAATTTAATTTAACACAAGAATTATTTTCCTTTAAAAGGTCTTGATATATAACACACATTGAGAAACACTGGCAACTATATAAAGTATAAAGACTATAGAAGATATAATCTAAAAAGGAAAGAAAACAAAACAAAAACAAAGATCACCTTCATGCTAGTCTGCTAGTTACACAATCTTGGGTAAGATTCTTTTGAGCTTTGAAGTTTCTTCATATACACCTCAGGAGAAGGCCCCGTGGTCTTTCGGTCCTAAAGTCACTAGTATAGATGACTATGATCCAGACAACTTCAGCTTGAGAGGAGAACCAAATATCGTTCCATCCCTCCTGGTTCTGAGCCCACATTCTTTTCCTCAGTTACCACGAAGTCATTATTTCTTCTTCACCCACAAAAGGAGATGATAATGGCAGCCCTGTTCACCTCTTGGTATGGGTGTGAAAACAACCCTGAAATAATAAAGATGAAAACACACTGGCAATTAGAAGATTGAAGATAAAGATCTCTGGCGAAGCTGCCACCTCCAGGCTGAGTTCAAGCCTTTATAGATAAATCAAACTCAGTGTTGTATGCTTTCCCTAGTTCTGAAGTGAGGAAGATGGGTTGGCCTATTTCTGAGGAGGCGATGAACCAGCCAGGGAAGGCCACAGACTCGAAGGTGGAGGTCCTGCCTTTCTTGTCATGGTAGAAGAGGAAGGGCTTCACAGGTGCAGCTTGGTCGTACAAATCCAGTATCTTCTCCACCTGAAATGTGAGAGGGAATACACAAGAAGAGAATCAGAAGCTGTTGGAGTTGTTCCAACTTACTTGCACACAACCAGTAAATGTTCCAAAGCTGGAGAAAGCCTTCTCCATCTAGTAGTGCAAGCCTAGGAAAACATATTTCAAAAGAGCAGCAGAGAGAGCACATACAAAATCTCACCTTCCCAGCACACACTCTCAAATCCAGAGCCAACATAGGAGAAGATACGAGGGATAGGTGAATAAACAAGTGACACATTTGAACAACGAACTCTCCTTGCACAAGAGGCTAAAGGGATCTTTTAGAAAAGGAAGAAGATACAAGTTTGAAGAGGTACGCCAAGGTCCTTCCTTACCAAAACTTCAAGAACATGCATCCCCCTACAAGACCACTGCCATGGCAAAAGACAGCCAGGTGGACTCTCTGACCGAACATGGAAAGGTCAATGCCATGAAAAAGACACAACAGGGCTTAACAAATCAAGGGACTTGCACCAAAAGGAATATAGTAAATAAAGGATTCAAGAGATGACTTCTATATTGCATATACAAGAATATTTTTATAGTATATATTATATATTTAGGTAAAATAAGTGTAAATTATGTGTAAGCAAAATCTTCAGAGAGACACAGGGATGGTCCATAAATTGGCTCTCTTTCTCACTGGGTGAGAGGAGTTCTCCCATAGAATTCCTTTACTCAATTAATGACTTCCAGTTAATCCACTCAATTTTTGGGGGGCAGTCAAAAACCAAGACTCACCCTTGGCATCTCTTTCTTTGACCCCCCTCCTAACATCCAAGTCAGCAGCAAGTCCTGAGGACCATTTCCAAAATATTTGGGAATTTCTTGATGAATTGAGCCACTTCTTGCAACCCCCATTGCCAAACCCTAATCCAGGCCACTGCCTGGATGATTGTGATAGTGTTCTAATTGTTCTGCTTGACTCTACTCTATTTACCCACCATCTATTCTCCACAAAGCAGGTGAGCAACCTTTAAGTTGATAAAAAATAAGATCGTGTTACCTCCTGGTTTAAAACTCTTCCATGATTTTCTATTATAATTACAATAAAATCTAAACTTCTTAACAAAGTCTGCAGGGTCTAGAACATCCAGCTCTTGCCTACCTTGCTACCCTTACCTCCACCACTGTCCTGCATGCTCACTGTGCTACGGCCACACCTATCTTCTTTCTTTCCCTCCAAGAGATCAACGTGTTCCTGCCCCGAGGGTCCTGGTTTTTGCCCTCACTCCATCTGGACGTTGCCTCCACTTTTTCCCATGACAGCCTTTTTTCCCATTACTCAGGTCTGGCTCAAATGTCCCTTCCTCCAATAGAACATCACTGAACACCCTAGCCAAAGTAGACCTCTAAATACCACCACCAACAACCATCACTCTCTCCTTGCCAGGTTACTTTCTACAGTAGTACCAATCACCATCTGAACTTAGCATGTTTATCTACTGATTGTATAATTATTGTCAGAATGTTTATCACTATATTCCTCAACACATAGAAAAGTTCCTGGTTTTCTACACAATAGACATTTGTTTACTGTTTAATAAATGAAAGAACACTTTTCTTATTTCAAACACCAGTATCTCCTCTCTCATCCTCATTTTCAACTTTTTACTCACTGAGAATATTGAAACAATTAAAAGAGAACTTCTACAAACAGCACCATTACATGTGCCCCCAGCAGCATCTTCACCCTCACCCATGTCTCACTGCCCCACACAGAATTGCCATGCTCAGTCTCCACTGAAGCCAGTCCATCCACCTGGGTAACAAAACCCATCTGCACTCCCCTACCTAAGGGCATTCCTTCAGCCATTCTTTCTTTCCCGTACACCATTAATTTTGCTTCTTCTAGTCAATCATTCCCATCAGCATAACATTTGTTCTTATTTCTACCATCTTAAAAAAAAAATAACCATTTTGATTACTCACCACCAGTTCCTCTTTGCAGAAAACTCCTTGAAATAGCTGCCCGTATTTGCTAACTTCTCTAATTCCTCTCTTAAGCTAACTCTATCCAAGCTTTTGACCCCACCACTGCGCCAATGCTGCTTTCATCAAAATCACCAATGTCCTCTACACTGCCAAATGCAACGGTGAATTCTCACTCCTTGTCTAAGGACTAGAACACAACAGAAGGTTGACTTGGCAAACTGGACAGACCTGAAAATGTAATTCTCAGTCCTCATCTTATTGACCAGTCAGTCAGCAGCACTTGACACCTCATACACTTTCCTCCCTTGGCTTCCAGGATACCACACTCAACTACTTTTCCTCTTACCTTCCTTGCTGCTTCTTCTCATAGCACTTTGCTGGCCCCTCCTCTTCTCCCCAACCCCTAATGTTGAAATGCCAAGGCTCCGTCCTAAGATCTACGTTTACTACTACTTACTTTTTCTATCTACTCACTTTTACTGGCTTGGTGATTTTATCCAGCCTTGTGACTTTAAATACCATCTAAATAACTCGGAAATTCATATCTCAAACCTCAGACCACTTTTCTATCTGAGCTCCACATTTGTATATTTTAAAGCCTGACATTTCCCCACTTAGATATCTAACAGATCTCTCAGACTGAACATGTCCCAGCTGAACTCCTGATCTTCCCTAAAAAAGCTTGTTCCAACCTGTTGGAGATGATGGAGACTCCATCTTTAGAGCCATCCTTGACCCCTCTCTTACTTTCACATTCCACCTTCACTCTGTAAGCAAATCCTGTGGCATTAACTTCAAAGTATATCCAGGATCTGTTCCACATCTCCCCACCTCCACTGCTGCCCTCTAGTCCATGAAATCACACCTAGATATCCTCAAAAGCCTCCTTCACAACTTTTAACCTTGTCCCCCACAATCTATTCTCATCTAGTAGCCAGAGTGATAATTTTTAACCTCCTAATCTGTGAGAAAATAAATTTCTGTTCTTTAAAGCCACAGGCAGTTATATAACGAATCAACTAGAGAACTTGGAAATTAAAATAGTAAAAACTGAAATTTAAGAAAGTGCAGTAGAAAGATGATTTAGCAGACAGGACAAGGCTGAAAATGTTAATCATGAACTGAAAGATTGAACCAAGAAATTCTCCTAAAACATATCAAAAATAATAATATAAGGATGGAAAGTAGGAAAAAATAGTTGAATATTGGAGTGAGATCTAGCAGTGAGATTCAATGACTGATGAATAGGAATTCCAAAAGGAGAGATAAAGCAGAACGAAGAAAGTGAATATACTTGAGGAAACAATGCTTGGGAATGTTCCCGAAGTGAAGACAGGCAAGCAAGAGTTCTCAACTAGTGAGGGGCAGGATAAATAAAAGAAAAGCTATTGCAAACACATAACTTGAAAGGAGCTGGAAATAAAGATGCTGAGGAAAATGAGAGTACTTTTTTTTCTTAATTCTAAAATTAGGTTTTCTACAAAAGAAATTTCTTGTAAAAGGAATAGGCATTTTTTGCTTTTTTTTTTTTTAGTTACTTACCTTCAGTTTCAATGTGGGCTGCCCTCCAGCATCCTCACAAGACAGACACATCTCTGGATTCTTTATTCCCATATAAATTGGAGTCCCTTTGTCTTGCTCAAAAGACTCTGGATACTTGCACGGGATAAGAGTGACAGTGACTATAGGTTTAAAAGGAGAAGACATTATCAGTTTCCTTTTGAAGTCAAGGAAAGATCTTTTGATTTACCAGGGTAATATCTTCCAACCAAGGCTAGAAGACACCTTAAGAGTATAACCCCTGCTACCCTGGTCCTACCAAATGTCTAACCACCGTATTCAATCATTCTTCCATTTGCACCATGTGCTAATCACTGCACTAGGAAATGGAACAAACATAAAAAGTCCAACCATTGGCAGTCCATGCCCTAGAAATCATCACAGTTCTACTTGAGCATCTGAAGAGGGGAGCTCCCCAACCCAGGCAGGCTTTTTCGTCTTTGGAGAGTCCTGTCCATTAATTAACAAGTTTTGCCTAACATGGTGTTGAAAGTTGCCTACCTGTAGTATCCACCCATTTACAGGTAGTCCTTGACTTACGACAGGGTTCTGTTCCATCAGCTCTGTTGTAAGTCAATTCTGACGTAAGCTGAACACCTTTATTATTATTGTTGTTGTTTTTTACTATCAGTATCGTTATAAATTCAATCTTTATTTATCTTGGGGGGTTGGTATGAGAATGATAACATCAGCAAATTATGAGTTGTAACATTGTATGCAGTACATATTATTAATGATAAAATGTACAAAAAAAAAAATTGTAAGTGCAGTTTGTCCTAACTCAAATATGTTGTAAGCTGGGGACTACCTGTACACCTTTTAAGAGACCTTGAAGTCACATAGAACAAGCTGCTCCTCTTCCACAGGATAGACTTTCCAAACACTGAAAGCAGCTCTCTTATTCCCCAGGAGGCTCTTCTACCATCTCCAATTTCTTTAGTCTAAGACAAACCTCTCGTTCACTTCCATTTCCAGCTATAAAACCCTCCCTCCTCCAGGTGGGCCCCATTGTAAAGCCCCACTTTAACTAGAGGCTGGATACCAGCATTGCAGCTAGTTCTACGAGATGACATAGGATGACCACTTACCTGGAACCACACTGTCACTCCGTGGAACTGCCACAAGGGTCTGACTCTGAAGAACCCACACCTGGTGATTCAAATCTAAGATAGTCCCATTCTGAGGGTTAACCATCACTGTTTTAATGGAAAGGCATAATAAAGAGACATGGTCATTAAAGTTGCTTTACTGGATGCCAGGAAAAAGAAAATCTAATACAGGCCCTTCTTCAGTAAGGAAGGCCTGGGGTTTACACACCAAGACTGGTAGTGCTCACATGGCCCACCAGCCCAGCCTTTCTTTCCAGTAAAGCTGTGAGCTCTAGTGAGAAAGGCAAGGGCTATGAAGGGCAGTAACTGGTCTAACAAAAGGAACCTGTCAAGACAGAGGGTAATAAGCATCCCCACAGCACACTCGTGTTAAGGCCCAGCCACTTTTTTGATGAATACTCTGTGTCTGGCCCTGTGCTATAGACTGATACTAGAGCAGTGAATAAAGAATTGTCCCCACTCCCCAGAAGCCCAGTGGGAAATGGAGAGCACCAAGTTGTAAGGGTCATATACAGAGAAAAAAAAAAAAAAAAACCAAACCCATTGCCATCGAGTTGATTCCAACTCATAGCAACCCTATATGACAGAGTAGAACTGCCCCATAGGGTTTCCAAGGAGCGCCTGGTAGATTCGAACTGCTGACCTTTTGGTTAGCAGCTGTAGCTTTTAACCACTATGCTGCCAGGGTTTCCCATATACAGGGAGGGGTAGAAAATTCTGGGGTATCCAGAGAAGGCAGCTGTGAGTACATTACCCTGTTGACGGGGTTGTCCATGATCAGGGTTTTTTTGAATGTCTGTCATGGTGGGGTTGTCTCAGCACCTGTGAAGACAGAGATAGTAAGATGGGCCTCAGGAGACATTTCCAAGACCTTCCCAGAACACTTGTTCCTAAGGCCCTCATTCTAGACAGGGTAATGGAAAGCCTGGCCTGACGCAAATCTCTTGTCAGAAGATCTGAGTCACCCTCCTGGGACAAAACCTCAAGCAGCCTTAAGGAGAGGAGACCAGGTAGAATTTTTCTTCACCCAGGAATCCAACCAATAAGCTTATCTCCTTAGCACTTCCAAGGCTGCACCTGATTTTGACCTGAAATACCCCACAACCACCTGATGCCAGCGTCTCCTCTTCCCAGAGACCCTCCCTTTGTCAGCAGCTGCTTCCACCTGTGAGCAGGGAAGGGCCCCATGCCAGCGCAGCTCTGCCAGGATCCCACCAACTCCTCAAAAGAAGCAGCTAGTCCCTCACAGGACAAGGCACTGAGCCAGCCTGGTGTGGTTGAGTCCTGAAGCATAGCTAGAGAAAAAGGTCCAGATTCAGGGCACTTTCCAGCTATCTGTTGCACCTGACAAGGAAGGATCCGTATCAAAAGTCCAGGGGACTGAATTGCAGCTCCAGCAGCTTCCAAGAGCTCTGACAGGCTCTGACAGTGTGTGGGTCATTTATCTGGAGAGCACGGGGAGGCTCCAGTTTCTTTGGTGAGGTGTGACAACCATACAACGTGAAAGAAGGCCAGTTCCTCTTGCCAGAAGATCCTGTAAAGCTCAGGGGAAGAAATCACACCATTAGCACTAGTATGACCTGTCTGGGCTGCATGAGAAATAAGGGCGGGGTCAAACTGCACAAGATCAGCCACAAGGAAACAGAGATGATGACAGGTCCCAGTTTGTCAGAAAGGGGAGACTGAGGGACTTTCCCAGAGCTCAGTTCTCTTGCCACAACACTCTAGGATTATAACTGAGAATGCCAGGCCCCTTATGACAGACACTGTTATCTCCTGGGACTGGAAGCCTTACTTCTACAGTCTCGCTAAGGAGGTCCCGTGAAAACAAAATTAGTTGTGTGCTCCAGGTAAGAGCCACGTGATATATCCAGCCACTCAACTACTCCAAGTGGGGCCACTCCTGGATGGAGAGTTAGGCTGAAAAATACCCCTCCATAACACTCTTTCAGCCCCTCAAAGATGCATTTCCATCCCCTTGGAGAGCTACCTCTTGTGACTAAGCAACATATCCTTAACTGAGACAAGTCTGACCCCTGGTACCCCCCCAATTCAGTGGGCTCCAGAATTGCCTAAGTATTAACAAAGTGGGCAGTGAGTTCTCTAAAAACTAAGTCCCAGATTCCAGTATATCCCCACCCTCTGCTCTAGTAATGCAGGACACATGGTGGGCACTCCATAAATGGTAGAAGTTTTGTTTTGTTTTGTTTATTTGTATTGATTCTGTTATACCCCTATACTGTCTGCTTAACACTGTATAAAAATTTGCTAGAGGCACAAGTTAACTTTACTCAGGCGAGAGAAGGGAATTTCAAGAGGTAGACTAGAAGATCTTATAGCTTCATATTTACCTCTCTATCTAGAAAATAAAGTGCAAAGAACAAGACACATCTTCTAGGCACACCCATCCATGAGCTCGTCTTCCCAGTCCTGAAGAGTCTCCTTGTTCAACCTCTCATACTGTTCACCTCCATCTCCTGTTTGGCCTCTGAAGGAGTGTGGTTCTTTCCTGTTAGGGACCAAATCTAATCACTTTTGGCTTCTGGTTTTTCTGTTACCCTAGAGAGAGTGTGACAATGAATTCAGACACACTCTTATTCAAAACTAGGCTCAGCCAACGTCACCTCACTTGAGTCCCCTTTGCCCAGCTGTAGAGACCCTTCACTGTGTTTTAGTCAACATATCCCCTTTCTTGGGATGCTCACCACACAATTAAAAAAATAATAATAAAATTTTCAATAGCATCTAAAATTTCCCATCACCTGGCTCCCAAATCCCTTAGGTCTCTGCTTCAGTCAGGATCTGGTCTAGAAAGAAAAACCCACACTAGGAAGTGCAAACAGAGGTACCTGAATAGAGGTGATTGGTTACAAGTGAAACAGAATTGCTGAGGTACCCCAGATAGTAACAACTGCAAGAAGGGAACAAAAGAACCAAGGAGCTTGAAGCAGTATCTTATAGGACTGGTGTCCAGACCTAAAGAGGGGTCCTTTACATAACAGATGCTCAGATCTCTGAGAGGAGAGTGTAGTCTGGCAGGTGCTAGGACTGCTAAGGTTGATTAAGGGGAGGGTTCACTTCAGAGATGCTCAGAGGACCCAAAAGACATAACCCAGCTGTATTTTCATTAATTCAAAAACCATTGGCTATATCTTGAATTTTCTCTGCCCAAATGAAGATTGCAGAAACCTATGTATTATGGTGGCATTTGTCCTCCTTAGCCTCAGCCTATTATTTCACTTGGTCCTGACCATTCCTATTTAAAGAATCCAGTACTTCCCAGCACTTCCAGCACTCAGCATCCATTCTGATAACCCCACTTTTAAACTTTAGCGCAAATGAGCTTCAGAGAAATTGGAGGGAATAAGACTGATGGTGATAAAATGGGAGAACTGAACCATTGAGGCTGATAATCGATGGGCAGAGAGAGCCCATTTACTGAAGAAATGGACCCAGAACTTTTGTCTGGAGAGTGGAAGGGATGGATATTAGGATCACATGACACCCTAGGTGTACTTGAGAAAACTATCAATATCAATGCTGGTTATAAAAACTAAAGAATGTGGTTTTACTATGTAAACATAACCCAGATTATATTTAGTTTTGCCAGATTCTATTAATGTCTAACTGCCATGTAGAACAATAACAATATGCACACCTTAGGTGTGGCTTGAATTGAATTCAGGCAAGTACTCATAAGTCTAAAGATCTTAGATACGAAAGTAATTTTAAGAAATCATTTAGTCCAGATTCCAATTTTCAAGCTCTAAGATATTACCATCCACACTTGTTTGGTAACAAGTCCTCCTAGTTTTCTCACTTAACATGACCATGGCCTTAATAAGTCAGACAACACCAAATGGAAACCAGGGAGGAGGGGAGAGCTTAATCGCTTATCAACACTAGAACTCCAGAATCAGCTCATAGATGCATAATCTTCATAACATCATATTAATGTAATCAGGCTGACAATAACAACTAATAAAGCAGAGGGGGCCATAAAGCAGGAAAGATTTTCTGGCTGCATAATTGCCAAATACACAGAAACAAGTTAGTAGCAGAAGTAGGCCTAGAACCAGCAACTCCCAGCTCTCAATATAGGATTCTCTTCCAGGGTTCTCATTAGCTTCTCTGGAGTTCCAAAGAGGACCAAAGCCACTGTGTAGTGTAGATTAGTCTGCACCAAGGGCTACCTACAAACAGAACGGATAGTCTGGCCTGGGATTGCCAAAAGAAAAGAACTGGCACTCACCTGAGGGGAACTGATGGAACAACATGGTGTGTACCATGAACCACCAAGACCAGAATGTGTCCATTTGTACTCTAGTAGACTTGGACAAATGCCAAGGAAATTCCTGGGGCAGCTTCTGTGGTACAGCCTTTACCCAATGTGGGTGGCACGGTGTGGCTGGATTATGTCCAAAGGCCTCTGTTCCTCCAAAATTCCCAAGCTCATTATCCAAGGCCACTTTCCTTTGGATTGATCCATCACATCTTAAAGCTGGTCTCCACTAAACCCCAGACTTTTAGAATATGGAGCAACATGCTATTTAACAACGCCCTTTCCCCCATGTGAAATTAAGGACAAAAATGAACAAAATCACCACCAAATTACTCGCCAACATTCCAGAAATAAAACAAAGCATTAAAAAAAGTTAAGGTACAAGAACCTAACCATACAGGACGATCATAAAGTCCTATGTCTCTAAGTTTGAAGCAGCTATTGATCAATTGTAAACATACATGCAACACAAACAACAACAAAAGAGCTAAAGTAAAAAAAAAAAAAATCTTAATTGGGCTGTCCATGGTGCAATGCTTAAAGCAGTGTTATAGATTAAAATGTCCAAAGTTTAAAATTCCTGGACATGGAAGCAATGACAGAGAGCCTGTAGCCCAATGAGTCACATCATACAAAATGCAAAAGCCGTGGAAAGAAAAGATAGTAAATTGAATGCCATCAGAATTTTAGTTTGGGGCAAAATCAGAAAATACTAACCAAGAAAGAAAGCTAAAAGACAAGCTACCCGGGAGAAAACATTTGCAAAACATCTGACAAGTAAAAAATTGATAATACAAAATTTTTTAACTAGTTCTGATCAATAAAAAAAAAAAACACAAAATCCTACAGAAAGATGAGCAATGGATATAAAAAGCAGTACATACATAGGAAAATATAAATATCCAATAAATATAAGTAATTATAGTTAACCACACTAGTAATTAGCAAAATGTAAATCAATGCAATAGGAGATTCAGTTTCCACCCATAGATTAAAAGGAAGATAGGCAATGGTATGGGGAAACAGATTCACTCATTCTGTGGATGGATATGTGAATCTGTATAGCACTTTTGGAAAGCAATCTTGCAGGAACTATTATTAAAAATTTAAATGTGTATACGCTTTGATCCAGCAATTCTGCTTATAAGAATCTATCAGTTACTTTCAGCTTTAAAAATTGGAAAAACCTAATTCAAAGTGGCTGAAATAATACAAATATTTCCTGGATCAAGTAATTGGAAATCTAAAAGTAGTTATTACTCTGGTTCCTTCCCTGTGTAGTGTCAGATCAAGATTGCTGATTTGATAATTCTGTGATGTCAGAAAGGATTAGAATTCTTTTTATTCTTGACATTCACTACATAAGGCCAGGTTCCTTCAAGGCTATAAGACGATCAGAACTACATGCTCAGTCATTTCTGTCTTGTAGAAGAAAGAGAAAGTCTCTTCTACAGTTATTAAAGCCTTTCCCTTATGTCTGTTTGGGCGAACTCAGGAGTCATGCTGGGTCAGTTAGCATCCTAACAAGAAGCAGATGGCACATTTAAATTTGGCAGTGTGAGGTAAATGCAATAAAGGAATTATTTACAGAGATGTGGGCAAAGGATAGGGAAATCTCAAAGTATAGTGTAGAATCCCATGGCTAGTAATAGTGGGGTACAACCCTTGCCATCCATAAGCCTGAAGTGACAAGAGGAAGGAATGGGTACCAGAATCCAGGGTGAGAGAATTGTGTAGAGAGGGTCACTAGATTGGAGATGTGATCTTCCTCAAAAAAGAAAAAACAAAACAAAAATTCATCCGGTGGTGATCCCACAGGGAAGGAACCAGGGTAATAACTGCCCTTACCTCACTCTCTTCCCATTCAATTTTCTTCCAATTCTCCCCTTTGGCCCAACCCAGAAGCGAGATGGCAACCAGGACCCAAAAGCCCATGAATGCAAGTCAGCCTCCTATAGAAGGAAATTTGGTAGAAACGGGTAGAGAGTGGATCTTGAGGGGTAACTGGAATCTATTCAGTATACTCCACACCTTTTGCTCCTCAGGTGATGTTCATCCTCAAAGGGTGAGAAATTTGTGCTCTCCATCACAAGCAAAATATACACAGACATTAGCTTCTGATCATCACAAGTTACATCAATATGGTCACACTCCCATGCAAAATTTATTGTTTTATCCACTCCCAGTGTTATTCATATAAGGTGGATAGAGGAAAAGGCAGGGCTGAGGAGGAAACAGTTAACTGACACACTTCTTGATTTTATAGCTACCAACAAGTTCTAATTTGGTAATCATAGCTACCGTCTTCCACCACCCACTTCACGTCCATCCTCTGTGCCTGTCCCTCAGCTGGATGGTATTCTTTACCCTGAGGGCTAATGAAGCCTTTGTTTCAGTGGAATCTGAGTCCTTGATACTCTTCTTTATTGGATGTTGCAGTTTTTCATCAACCAGAACTACTAGGCAAGTAGTAGACGTGCTCCAGGGAACCTCCAATGAGTAGATTCCATGTATTCTAATCATCCCTCCTTAGCCACCGAGTACACCAACCCTATTTCTGCCTGAGTAATCAGGATCAATCACCTCAGGCAGTAACAATCCCTCTCTGCCTGTTTATTCAGTGGCAAGAGGGGACAAAATGGCCAGGGGTAATCTCATCTTCCAGTTCCTCAGATCCATGACTGTGTTTGCTGATTGGAGCATTTCTCCTTTGAGTATTAGAATCTCCAAATTCACTGAGCCTAAGGTCACAGACGAAGAAGAAAAAAAAAAATCCTACAGAAAGTGCAAGAGTAAGAGGGGCTGCTCTCATCCCACCTCTTGGTTCTTGAACCTGTACATTCCAGTCCTAGGGGAGAGACCACTATATATTGGCTAGTGGTTTAAGGAATATACTACATCCAGTAAGACAGCACCCTCTCAGATTGTTGTGCTCCACCTGCAACCATACACGAGCCTTTAGTAATTCATTCCAATGTTCTACCAAGTTTTCAAGTCGGCAGCTTCAGAATGATGGGGCAAGTGGAGAAACCAATGAATTTCAAGGATGTGAAACTGCTGCCACTCTTCCTTTTCTGAAAGCATGCATCCCCTAGTTAGGAGTGACGTCATGTGGGACACTTTAGATAAAGATATTCGGTAAGTCCACAAATGGTGTTGCTGGCAGAAGTACCATGGGTAAATAAATATGCAAAATGCATACGTATCCTTTCGAGAACAAAGCACTGGCCCGTCCATGATAGAATGGTCTGAGGTAATCAAATTGCCACCAGGTAACTGGCTGGTTTCACTAAGGAACGGGCCCTTATAGGGGGGTTTATGCTGGTCTTGCCAACGGTGGCTTGGGCACTCATTGGTGGCAATAACCAGATCAGCCTTAATGAGGGGAAGTCAAGCAACTAAGCCCATATATAGCCACCATGCCTGCCACCATGGCCACTTTGTACATGGAGCCACCAAACAAACAAATGACTAGGGAAGACTGACATCCAGTTACTTATGAAGATCTTCCCCAGCAGTGGCTCCCTGGGTAGCGCAAATGGTTTTTGCTCAACTACTAACCTAAAGGTTGGCAATCCAAATCCATCCAGTGTTACCACAAAAGGTAGGCCTGGTGATCTGCTTCCATAAAGATTACAGCCAAGAAAGCTTTATGGAACAATTCTACTCTGTAACACATGGGGTCACCATGAGTCGGAACTGACTCAATGGCAACAGGTTTGTTTGTTTTTCCTCAGCAGTACATACCTGTGGTAGGCAACTACTTGGGATACAAATATCTTCACCCTCTGTGTCCATTCTGAGAGCTTTATCCATATAATGGAGCTCCTTATACCTAGTTTTCCAACCCTTTTCTTTCCAAATCCCTGCCTAGCTAACGGATTCATTAGCCACTGCCCATAAACTAGTAGTGCATAGCTGTATCCCAGACCAACTATCCTGCAACATGAAATGAACAACCAAATTTACTACTTCAAGTTCTTCTATCCTGTGGAAGGATTTCCCTTCACCATTGTTTTTCAGGGTCATTTGAGTGGGACTATAGTGCATTAGCCATCTAATTACTACTGGAGCAAGGATACCATGTAGACCCATACATAAACAGGACCTGTACTTTTTTCTCCTCTGTTAATAGGGATCTCCCCATGAGACTATAACTTTGGGTTGAGGAATAGGAGGCAAAGTTATAGAAGCAGATACTGTGGAAATCTGGGCCACCTGGTTTACGCAATTTCCTTGTGCCTTTTGTATCTGCTTAGATATGGTCTCTTATATACCATTCTTTTTATAACAAAATATTCTGTGCATGCCCAATTTCATGGCTTAGAAGATCATGTACTTCCAAGTTCATGTGGGCAGTTTAAATTGAGTAGTCATTTGGCGTCTCATGGTCAGGAGTTCAGTTTCTATTATGGACCAGTAGCAACCTAGGAGCTGCTTTTCAGTAAGACAGAAGAGGGCATGGCCTCCCTCCAATACTCCGTTAATATTCCCTTGGGCTTGCAAGAGCTCCATGCAGCACCTCTATTTTCCACAAGCACTTCAGAAGCCATTGAATCTGTTAGATCATAAGGCCTAAGGGGCAAATAAATTTATATTCTAGCCTGGACCTTCTCCAGAATATTTTCTGGCTCTAGGACTCATCGAAACTTACCCAGTATATGGACCAAAAGAGTATGCCCAAATGTAGCATGAGTTGACTTCAAAATCTAAAAAGGTCCACCAAGCATTGTGCTTTTTTTTTTTTTTTCATGGTGTGCAATACAAGGTATGACAATTTTTCTATTACTTTTTAGGGGATATTCTGAAGTGTCTAAGACTATTACCTGTTACCTGTTGCCATCGAGTAGACTCCAACTCATAGTGACACTACAGGATAGAGTAGAACTGTCCCATAGGGTTTTCAAGGAGCACCAGGTGGATTCAAGCTGCCAACCTTTTGGTTAGCAGCCATAGCTCTTAACCACTATACCACCAGGGTTTCCCTTAGACTATTGGACCTATGGAAATTTTACCAAAAACAAATTTTGGGGGGTTTCTCTTTCTAAGGTATCTAAAATGTTTACTATTTCTTGCCCACCAGATTAATTAGCATAATGTCATTAATGTAATAGATTAATACCAGGTCTCCAAGACTGTATTATGACAGAGAATTGAAGAGTTTATATAGACATGAGGCAATATAGTATTGTAGGGTTTGCATGTGAAGATATGCTGCTTCTGGCTACCTTTGCTGATCAGTATGGGCTTAAAAGTATTTTCTAGATTAATAGAACCTCAGGGGCTGTGCTGATATGCTCCAGCAAAGACACCACAAGCAGAACTGCAGCTGTAATTCACTTCACATGATGATTGAATTCGTAACAATCTACTGGCACTCACCATAATCCATGTGGCATTTGTACCAGTCAAAAGGGTAAATGAAGTGGGGATGTGGTAGGAAGCAATACTCTTGCATCTTTTAAGTTACTGATGATGGCACTAATTCAAGTAATTCCCTCAGGGATGTAGTATTGTTTTGTTTATTATCTTGGCAGAGGGTAAGGAAGAATTCTAGGGGCTTCCACTTTGCCTTTCTTTCTATAGCAGTGCTCATTTTATAAGAAAGAATCCAATGTGGGAATGCTGCCAGGCCCTAAGTTTATCTATCCCAACTGTATATTCTGAGACTGAGGAAATCATCTCAAACTGGGTCTTCTGGCAGATTCAGACCCACAGCCCATCTGTCTCTAGACTTTAATAATTCTCTACACTGAATGATAGACCATCACAGCATTTTGGGTCTCTGGGGATTAGCAGTAGTTCAGAGCCAGACTATGAAACCCCTATAAGGCCTAGACTTTTTCTCTCTTCCAGGGCACAATCCCTCTGGTAAATGGCCACAAGTCTCTCTGGGACGATTCCTAATATACACCTGTGGTCACTGTGCTTAGTTGTTCCTCAAAGGGACCTGGCCTTCACCTCAATCAAGGGGCTTCAAGTCTGTAATTCTACTTAGATCTAGAAACTGGGTTAAAAGACAAGAATCCCCACTATAGCAATTCAAGTTAGGTTTTCTGCCTGCAAGACCTAGAAATTTTCCTCCCATGTATGTTAAGCAGTACCTTAGATCCTCGTCCATCTATTTTATTTCTAGAGCTCCTACAATGAATTAGTCATTGCCACAGATTCCTGAAGTTCAAAATACTCTGGTAACCATTCTGTCCCTGTGAATTATTGTGGTAATTGCACCCAACTTGTCTCTGATGATAAGTTCTACTACCTGGCTTCTTTTAGTCTCCAATCGCATTACCATTCAAAGCTGGAAGCCCAATTCCATTGCTGTATCCCCTACCACTATCTCCAGCCTAGAGATGACAGCCTTTTCAAGATGCAGCTGTGCCCCTCACCAAAGCATTCTGGAGGCTATGAATAATGCACAGCTGAGCAGGTTGCACATAATAGATGTATTCCAACATTCTCATCATCTCCTGAGCCTCCAGCCCAGCAATGGTTCTCGACCTTGGCTGCATATGAAAATCACCTGAGGAGATTTTAGAATCCCTATCTCTAGGCTGCAACACAAACCACTTAAATTAGAATTTCTATGGGATGAGGCCTAGGCATCAGTCAGTATCTTTTAAAGCTCCAAGTTTGAAAACCATTACTCTACATTATGCCAGGGACATTCCAGTGTTTCACACTAAGGACTGTTGGCCACCACTGAATCTAGGCTTCAACTGAGCACTTCCAGATGCTCAAGCCAATTTATTATAACCTGAATCCTAGATAAATCTACTCCTGTCAACAGATTTAGCCCCATCGACTCTTATATTCCATCTTCCTTGGTCTCTTTTGGCGTTTAGTTCGTGCTCTTTCAGAGAAGGCCTTGTATGTCTCTGTCAATGTTTTGAGTCCTTCAGTTGCTCCTGACACAACTGGCCTAGGTGCAATCATTGAAATCTATGCAGGCTCCCTCACAGGCAGTGGGAAGGGAAAGGGGATTGATTGTCTACCCCAGCTGTTATTGGAGGCTCAGAAGCAGATACAAGTTCAAAGTTCTCAATCTCGTATGTGTCTGCTCTTGTGTCTCAGAGTTCCACTCCTTCACCATCAGTGCCCTTACCTTAGCATAAGAGATCTGGCAGGTTAAGTAATGTGTTGGTGCTGCAAGACTGTAACACTTAGGAGCAGGCACCGGACTTCATTTTCAGTTATTTCCCCCTGTAGCTTTAGGAAGTGAGGGACTCCTTCTGCCACTAAGTCTTCCTGTTGTCCATTTTGTTCTCAGTGGGACTTTTCCGGTTTTTGATTTCTTCTTTTCCTCGTGCATACTCTCTAAAACTATTAGGAGAAGCCAGCTGACTCCATCATCTATAAAATCACTGTGGACACACCAGGGCACTTGATTTTCTGATGCCTTGCCATCTACCTGTGCCTCATCCTACCAATGATAATTTAAGTCATTGTAATGCCTCTGCATTTTACATTCAGGCATAAGAAATGTCACATTCATTTATTTATCAAAATAAGATTAAATCGGTTCACTGAGTCCCCCACACCCACCAGCCTGTGGCAAGGAAAGTAACTCTCAGCTGTCACTAGGGCTGTCTCCACCACCCCATAGGATCATATGAGACTCCTGGGTTTACTTGTTGGTAGAAAATTGGGGACGAGGCTTGAGTCTTCGGTAGTTAACATCACCGCATCTGCTCCTTCTGCTCAATGCTGCTGTCCAGGGAATTTACCAATTCACACAAAGAGGTCCTTACCACTGCTCTCAAGGCCATAGGACCGAGTTTCCAGATTTGAAGTTCAGTGCTCCCCATCTTTTCTCTCTTGTCTCAACATGAAAAGACAATAGTATTTATGCAGTGCGTGCAGGTAAACTGGAGAGGATTCAGAGAGATCAGTATAAGCTTCGTGGAAAATACGTTACTCTACATATTATAGTATTTACAATTTTTAATGCTTCCTATAATTATATTTAATTTATTTAAAATAAATGAATCTGTTATATTTAATAAATATAATATTTATAATTATATTTTATTTATTTAAATGTTTATTTTATTGTTTAATATAATATTTATTATATTGATAAATATAACATTTAAAATATTATAAAACAAAAAACAAAGTATTATGGAAATCATTAAATATTGAGCTAATATGCATTTTTCCAAATAAAATTTTTCAAAACTTTTAGTGAGAGACTTGAGCTTGCTTCTGTTAGCATAATTATTTCAAAATAGATTTTACGCCTGAAATGGCTACAGCCTTCTGATCAAGCCTATTTTGACAATGACCTCTGTCTTCAAATTTCTTTCTTTTATTATGGTAAATACATATGTAACAAATTTCAGCATTCTTCATGTGTACAATTCAGTGACATTAATTAAGTTCACCATGTTGTTCAAATATCACTATTATCCCATTTTCAAGTTCTTCCGTCACCCTTAACAGAAGTTAGTGACCCCCTAAGCGATGGCTCACTTTATCTTCCTCCTTCCTGCCCACCCCTGGTAACCTCTAAGTTTACCACCTGGTAAACGTTGTTCTCTATACACTTGCCTAATCTAGGTATTTCATACAAGCTGGATCACTCAATATTTGCCCTTTTGTGACTGACTTATTTCACTCAGTACAGTATTTTCAAGGTTCATCAATGTTGTGGTATGTATTAGGACTTCATTTCTCTCTATGGCAGAGTGATATTCCAGTGTATGTATGTACCGCATTTCGTTCATCCGTTCATCTGTTGATGGATATTTATGTTGTTTCCATATTTTGGCTATTGTGAATAGTGCTGCAATAAACATTGATGTCCAAGTATCTGTTTGTGTTCCTGCTTTGCTGAGTCATATAATTTTAAAATTTTTGAGAAACCATGGAAATCTTTTTCACAGTGGCTGTACCATTTTACAATCCCACCAGCAATATATGAGCCTTCCAGTTTCTCCACACCCTCACCAACACCTGTTATTTTCCATTATTTTAATTATAGCCATCTTAATGGGCATAAAATAATATTTCCTTGTGGTTTTGATTTGCATTTCCCTAATAACTAGTGAAATTGAGCATCTTTTCATGTGCTTATTTGTAGTTCCTCTTTGGTGAAATGTCTATTCAAGCCCTTTGCCCATTTTTTAATTGGGTTATTTGTCTTTTTGTTGTTAAGGGCTATGAGTTCTTTATATATTCTGGATATATAAAAAAAAAAAAATTTTTTTTATATAGTTCCCAAAAATTTTCTCCCAATGTTGACTGTCACCTCAATGAGAAGCTTTGTTCACACAAGTACATGGTAGTAAGTGGTAAAAAAGTATTTGTCACTTTTTTCCTGATTGACAGAAACTTTCTTACAACTACTGTAGATGATTTGATTTCTTTAAACTGTCCTTCAAGGGCACAATCATTCCTTAAATTTATAGCTCTTTCTTTTTCTATTATTAACAAATAGAATGCTATACTTCTCTGTCATTGCAACCTCACCAAATTAGGTAATTGCATTTTGATAGGATTTGGTGTTTAAAAAAACTCCCTGGGCCCGTGTTTTCTGAGGGAAACTCATCAACTTCTTTCTCTGTTACTTTTTGGGAAATTGGGCATATGAGCTTTTTATCTTTTGGGGGATATTTTGATAAGTTATATTTTCACAGAAATTTATTCATTTAATTCAAGCTTTGCAGAGACGATCAAAGTAGTCTTTAATGATTCTTTTAATTTCCTATTTTGTTCTTCCCATTTCGTTCTTTTCCCCTTTGGTTCATTTTGTCTTTTCTCTAATGTTTTAAGCCAGGTCTTCAATATCTTACTAGTTTCAAAGTACTAACTTACCACTACCAATATTTTGTGTCCAGGAGTTTCATTTGGTACTTCTTTGCAAAGTAAAAAATGTGTTTCCATACATTTCTTTTCATTAATTCTAATCAGTGTTAACTGAGTACGATACTAACATCTACTGAGTCACAAATTTACGATGAACACTTTTTTTATTTAATACTCTTTGGGAATCTATTGTTTCTGTAGCATCTGGAATGATGGCATCATGTCTACTAATAGCCCAGTTGCAAAACAGCACCTTGTCTCTTTCCTTGGAAAATGACAAATACATGGTCATTTCAATGACAACTAAGAAAAAGTAACCAGCCCAGTATCAATACATGATACTAGAGGGAAAATGTAAGGAAAAGGCTGAAAAACCCTACTATCACACATAGAACATTCATTCCTTCTCCCCCAAAAATTGTTGCCATTGACCAGATAAAATATTGACCAAATATTTTGCCTTGAATTAAAAAAAAAAAAAAAAAAAACCTTAATGAGATGATGGCATCTAAGAAGGTAGATGAGAAAATAGAAATGCAGTAACTCAGTGAAGAGATGCTGAGACAACAAAAAGGGATGAATGGAGAAATGAGGAGACTCGGGGGGGAAACAAATATGAAGCATTAAAAATGAGGAGGAGCTCAAGAGGGTTTAGTTACTGTGAAAATTACAGTAAATAACAATAAAGTGGTTAGAAAAGACTAAAGTGTATAAAATGAGGTGGAAATTAAAAGAGCTTAAAAGCATTGGATTGGATTGATACAGTGGCTACAAAAATGGGCTCAAACATAGTGAAGATTGTGAGGATGGTGCAGGACCAGGCAGTGTTTTGTTCTGTTGTACGTAGGGTTGCTATGAGTCAGAAGCAACTCCATGGCACTTAACAACAACAATAGACAGAAAATAATAAATACAGGAGATAGGTAAAAGAATCTGTTATTCACATAATTGAAGTCTCCAAAGAAAAAAATCCAAACAAATGTTCAAAAAGAAAATTCAAGTAAACTTCCTAAATTTTTAAATCTATATGTTGAAAGGACACGTCATGCACCAGGGAAAATGAATCCAGGAGGATCTACAATGAGACACAGCCTACTAAAGACTTTAAAGATAAAGATCTTTCTTTGGGTAGCCAGACAAAAAGATCAAGCTGTATCAAAAAGGGCCTGAGTTCAGATTTTTCCAAGCAACATTCAACGCCAGGAGACGTGGAACAACACCTACAATGTACTCAAGGAAAAAAGAACTGTTAGCCAAAAATTTTATAGCCAGCCAGACTACATACAAGTGGGTTTGAAAATATGTAACCTCGGAGAACATTGTTCTCAGTAACTTTCTTGAGGAAATGACTAAAGGACAAATTTCAGACAACCCAATGATGACAATAAATCATATTAAAGGGAACCAAAAAAAACAAATCCATTGCCGTTGAGTTGGTTCCGACTCATAGCAACCCTATAAGACAGAGCAGAATTGCCCTACAGGGTTTCCAGCGAGCAGGATGAGGGTCTATTTAATATATTCAAATGTAGAACAAAGAGCCAAAAAAATGTTCTAGGGTGCTGGACTAGAACGTGGATATTATGCACACTGACAAAGGAGAACTGACGCAATCAGTAACAACTGGAAAGAGGCAGAGGAAAGAATGTGAATGTAAATTCACTGGTTGCCTCATACACAATAGCTGGAAGTCAAAGGGTAGCATTTAAACCTGACAAATCAAGTAATTAAAGTATAGGAATATTTAACTGTATAAACATAGCCCCTATGAAAAATAATAATTTTCAATACAATTGAGTTATGGAGAAAATAAAGAACAGTTGTAAAGTAGAGAAATGCTAATTTTTGTTGTAAGTAAGGTACTAATAGATACCGTCTAAAAAAATAGAGGAATAAGTCTATTACACAAAGATTGATTGACTGATTGATAGCTATAGAAATAAAATTATAAATACTAGAACAAAAACACAAACTTTCCTAAAAGGGAAGAACTACATATAAAGAAGTAAAATGCTTTAAGACTATTAAAAACAAATATATAAATAAATATGTAGATCCCTGGATAGTGCAAACTGTTAATACGCTCACTGCTAACTGAAAGGTGGAAGGCTCGAGTCCACCCAGAGGATCCTCAGAAGAAAAGCCTGGCAATCTACATGCAAACAATAAAAATCAGACACTGAAAACCCTATGGGCACAGTTCTTCTCTGACATACGTGGGGTTGCCATGAGTCAGAGTTGACTTAATGGCAGCTGGCATGGGTGTGTCCGAACAAAGTCTAATAGAGCTATCTACTGAATGTAAATGAGCTTATCTGTATCAAAAGAAAAAGATTTTCAGACTGGATCACAAAGCAAAACTCTGTGTTATAAACAAGAAACACAATTGAAAAAAAGTGATTTCGAAAGGGTGAAATGATTGTCAAAGGAAAAGTGTAAGCAAATAAAAGCTGAGAGCTTGACAAAATTAGAGAAAACCAAACTCAGACCCCAAAGCATTGAACAAAACAAAGATGGGGCATTTTACATTACTATAAAACCAAAATCCAAGCCCTTTGCCATCAATTCCAGCTCATGGCAACCTCATGTTACTGAGTAGAACTGCTCCATACGATTTTGTTGGCTATAACTTTTATGGAAGCAGATCACCAGGCCTTTCTTCCATGGCACTGCTGGGTGGGTTCGAACTGCCCACCTCTAAGTCAGTAGTTGAGCGTAAACTGTTTGTCCCACCTAGGAACCTTCATATTACTATAGGGTCTGATTAGAAATAAAAATTTAATACCCCCGGACACCCTTTTAGCTCAGTAATGAAATCACTTCTGAGGTTCACCCTTCATCAAAAGATTAGACAGGCCCACAAAACAAAATGAGACTAAAGGGGCATACCAGCCCAAGGGCAAGGACTAGAAGGCAGGAATCAGACCCTCAGGCAGGAGGGGTCAGGAAAGCTGGTAATAGGGAACCCAAGGTCAAGAAGGGAGAGTGTTGACATGTCGTGGGGTTGTTAACCAATGCCATAAAACAATATGTGTACTAACTGTTTAATAAGAAGCTAGTTTGTTCTGTAAACCTTCAAAAGTACAATAAAATATATACACAGAAAAACGGACAGAATGTTTCAGTAGTAAAGGACTTTAAGTAACTTCTCTTCATCCATGTCGGATCAAGTGAACAATATAGTAGATCAAGCAAGGACATAGAAGACAATAAACAACAAAGTGAGTTAGATTACTGATAACACTCACTGATCACAATGTAATTAAAATCGGAAATTAATAAGAAAATCAGAAAATGTAAAGGTTCTTCAAATAGGAATTTAAAACATTTTCCCTTAGACAACTTTTAGGTTAAAGAGGTTGTATATAAGCTAAAACTACAGAAGCAGACTGCCATATCTTTCTCCTACTGAGCGGCTGGTGGGTCCAAACCATCAAACTTTCAGTTAGCAGCCAAGCGCTTTAACCACTGTGCCACCAGGGCTCCTTTCTAGAAAATAAGTATAATGAAAAGACTACATATTAGAAGCCACAGGATATAGCTAAAGCTGTGTCTCAGAGGAATATTCAAGGTCTTCAAGACTTACCTTGATGAAAAGAAAACAAACATCAAGCCTCTGACTTAAAACATTAAAGACAAAATGAACCAAAGGGGAAAAGAATGAAATGGAAAGAACAAAATAGGAAATTAAAAGAATCATAAAAGACAACTTTGATCATCTCTGTGCAAAACTTGAATTAAATGAATAAATCCCTATGAAAATAGAATTTATCAAAATAGCCCAGAAGAGATAAAAAGCCCATATGCCCAAGTTCCCAAGGAGCAACAGAGAAAGAAGTTGATGAGCTTCTCCCCAGAAAACACAGGCCCAGGGAGTTTTTTAACACAAAGTCCTATCAAAATGCAATTACCTCATTTCAGTGCTACTTAACTATTCCAGAGCATAGGAAAACTCCCAAACTCTTTTTATGAACCTAATACAAAATTTGATACCAAAAGCCGACAAAGATTGCACAGCAGCAAAACAAACAAAAAAACAAGTTTCACTTTAAAAAATGTATCATGTTCCCAGTGAGATTTACTTCAAGAATACATAAATGGTTATGTATTAGGATATCTTGAAATAAAATCTGTCATATTAACATAAGGGCTTCTCACTACCAGGCCGGACAGTTTATTATTTTCAATCCCTGATTCCCTCCCTCACTCAAAAAAAATATGCTAAGCAGATAATCCATGGGACGTCTAAAGGACAAGTTTCTGGAAAGTCACTTCATGTCTAAAGAATTGAAGGGAACAGAAAGCTGGATCAGGGCTCCTAATCACACAACAACCTCCAGATTCACTCCTGGATGACTCAATTCACTTCCAAACCATTCGAAAGGGAACAATCTTAGGGCAGTAAAAGTAAATGTAAAATCATTATTTCATACCTTCCAGAGATGTGAATTTCACTTCAACTTAATATTCATATTTTAGCACCTCAGTTAACCTGGCCTTAATTAATTCATGCCAGTTCATTCACTCATTCACACAGGCTCCCCGGGAATGATCTAACACATGGACTCAAAGTGTGGTCCATGGACTAGCAGCCCCGGCATCACCTGAGAGCTTGTTAGGCATGCAGAATCTCAACCCTTCCACCGGACTTACTGATCCAGGATCCATTTTAACAAGACCTCTAGGTCAAACACACGAAGGTTTGAGCAGCACTGCTCTAGAGCACATTTCAGTCAGTTTTACCATCTTTATAGTGGTGCTGGAGAAGAATATTGACTATACCATGGACTGCCAAAAGAATGAAATCTGTCTTTGAAGAAACACGGCCAGAACGCTCCTTAGAAGCAGGATGGTGAGACTACATCACACATACTTTGGACATGTTATCAGGAGGGATCAGTCCCTGGAGAAGGACATACTGCTTGGTAAAGTAGTTGTTGTTAAGTTGTTAGGTGCTGTGGAGCTGATTCTGACTCATAGCGACCCTATGCACCACAGAACAAAACACTGCTGGGTCCTGCGCAGTGCTCACAATCATTGTTATGCTTGAGCCCGTTGTTGCAGCCACTGTGTCAGTCCATCTAATTGAGGGCCTTCCGCTTTTTCTAGGATCCTGTACTTCACCAAGCATGATGTCCTCCAGGGACTGATCCCTTCTGACAACGTGTCCAAATATGTAAAACGCAGTCTTGCCATCCTGGCTTCTAAGGTGCATTCTGGTTGTACTTCTTCCAACACAGATTTGTTCGTTTTTTTGGCGGTCCGTGGTATATTCAACATTCTTCACCAACACCACAACTCAAAGGCGTCAATTCTTCTTAGGTCCTCCTTATTCACTGTCCAGCTTTCACATGCTTATGATACGATGCAAAATACCATGGCTTGGGTCAGGCACACCTTAGTCTTAAAGGTGATATCTTTGCTTTTCAACACTTTAAAGAGGTCCTTCGCAGCAGATGTGCCCAATGGAATTCGTCTTTTCATTCCTTGACTGTTGCTTCTGCGGGCATTGATTGTGGATCCAAGTAAGATGAAATCCTTGACAACTTCAGTAAGTGCTTCAAGTCCTCTTCACTTTCTGCAAGCAAGGTTGTGTCATCTGCATAACGCAGGTTATTAATCAGTCTTCCTCCAATCCTGATGCCTCGTTCTTCTTCATATAGTCCAGCTTCTCAGATTATTTGCTCAGCATACAGACTGAATAAGTATGGTGAAAGGATACAAAGCCAACGCACACCCTTCCTGACTTTAAATGATGCAGTATCCCCTCATTCTGTCCTAAACAACTGCCTCTTGATCTATGTACAGGTTCCTCATGAGCACAATTAAGTGTTCTGGAATTTCCATTCTTCACAACATTATCCATAATTTGTTATGATCCACACAGTCAAATGCCTTTGTATAGTCAATAAAACACAGGTAAGCATCCTTCTGGTATTCTCTGCTTTCAGCCAGGATTCATCTGACATCAGCAATGATATCCCTGGTTCCATGTCCTCTCCTGAATCTGGCCTGAATTTCTGGCAGTTCACTGTCAATATACTGCTACAGCCACTTTTGAATGATCTTCAGCAAAATTTTGTTTGTATATGATATTAATGATATTGCTCGATAATTGCCACATTCAGTTGGATCACCTTTCTTGGGAATAGGCATAAATATGAATCTGTTCCAGTCGGTTGGTCAGGTAGCTATCTTCCAAATTTCTTGGCACAGACAAGTGAGCACTATCGGCGCTGCATCCGTTTGTTGAAACGTATCAACTGATAATCTGTCAACTCCCAGAGCTTTGTTTTTCACCAATGCCTTCAGTGCATCTTGGATTTCTTCCTTCAGCATCATTGGTTCCTGATCATATGCTGCCTCTTGAAATGGTTGAATGTCAACTAATTCTTTTTGGTGTAGTGACTCCGTATGTTCCTTCCATCTTCTTTTGATGCTTCTTTTGTCGTTTAATATTTTACCCATAGAATCCTTCACTATTGCAACTCGAGACTCCACCCCTCTGAGATTCTGGTCACCTTGGTTTGGGACATGCAGTTTTCAGAAGTTGCATTTCTAGCACTAGCATTGAGTTTTTTTTACCTCTTAAGTATTCCTTAATCTTTTCCCTCCTTTGATTTTTGTTTCCCTCCTATCACACCCTGATTTAGGCCTTCATCACCTCACACTAAGGCTAATGCAGTGACCTCTGAGCTGGTGTCTTGCTCATTACACCAAACCTTTTATGGATTGAATTGTGTCCCCCAAAATATGTGTTGTAAGTCCTAACCGCTATATCTCTAGTTACAATCTCATTTGGGAATGGGTTTTCTTTGTTATGTTAAAAGGCCATATCAGTGTAGGGTGTGTTTAAGCTGATCACCTTCAAGACATAAAAAGGGCTGATTAGGACAGAGAAAGAGGCAGAAATGGGGAAGATAGACGTCATGCCACATGAAGATCACCAAGGAACCAAGGAACAAGGGTGTTCCCCTAGAGCCGGCACCCTGAATTCAGACTTCTAGTCCCTTAAACTGTGAGAAAGTAATTTTCTGTTTTTTAAAGACACCCACTTGTGGTATTTCTGTTATAGCAGCACTAAATAACTAAGACAGACCCCAAATCTTTCCTTCAACCTTCCATATCAAGCCCATAGTAGATGTGAAAGTGATTTAAGATACTGGCAATTATTTTTTCTGGGATAGTGGTTCTCAAACTTTCCTGTGTATTACAATAACCTGAAAGGCTTGTAAAACGGAGACCCCTGGGCCCCAATCCCCAGAGTTTCTGATGCAAGAGGTCAGCTGTGGGCCCTGGGAATTTGCGTGTCCTACAAATTTGCAGATATTGCTGCTGCTGGTCTGAGGACCCCACTTTGAGGACCACTGCTCCCATATTTGAGGAAAGTCACAGCCCTGACAAGGAGAAATCAGAAAACACCCAAACAATCTATGTTGTTCATTCCACCCACAGAAGGCTCAGTGCAGATCAGGTGTCAGCAATCTTCTAACAACAGGATCAAAAACAATAAAAGCACCAACAGCAGCAACAGTAGCAATGGCAACAGCACCAACAATAAATGCAGGAACACCACCAACAATAGACACAACAACAGTAACACCAGAGTTTGCAATGCACGCTTATGCACGTTATCTGTTTTGGTCCTCACTTCCATTGTACCAGTGAGGAAAGGGAAGCCCGTATTGACACATTAGCCTGTGGTAGAGCAGGGACTCCAGCTGAGGTCTCCTGACTGTTACATGCAAAGACTGGTGATAGGGAGACAAACCTAGATTGGGCAGGCAGGCATTTTCCAGCATCTGTCAATTACTACCTGTGTCACTTGGGGTAGGCAACCTCCTCTCCATGCCTCAGTTTCCACACTTGAAAAGTGGTAATACTAATAAAATCCTTGTGAGGTTCACCTGGTAGCCTTGAGAAAGAAAGGTTCTGACTCACTGAGTCACTACTCAGTGACTGGGTTTCCCTGAGTGCCCCCTACTGGCCAAGGTTCTGTTTTTCATGAGTTAAGCTCCAAGCATCATGAGGAGGTCAGGGTGGCCAGCCTCTTGGCAATGGTCAGAAGAAGCATCCAGAAGATTCCCAGATTCAGAACCTTTCTTGCCCTGTGCCACTCACCAGATATGCGTTACCTGCCCGTCTCTGGAAAGGCAGAGGCCCATTCTGGGCTCCTATTTCTTATAGGCTCTCCCTGATGGAACTTGCTTCTACCAAAGGAAAAGCCTCAGCCCTGCCCCGCACCCTTCTATGTCCACAGTATATGATTCTCCTGCTCCCCTCAGAGGGCCCAGCAGCAGGCACCATCCTCCACCCCCTCGCCCACCCCCATCAGTTCACACAGGGGCCTTACATGAGTGGGCAGAATTCACGGAGGTGATGCTCAGGCCTGGCTCCAGGGGACTTCTGGCCAGGTCTGTAGTGACAGATAGTCATTTAGGGGCATCAGGTCCATTTAATTCTCTAATTCTTCTTTTGTGTGTGTTGAGAAACACTGGGGCAGAGAAAGAACAATGGCATTAAAAACAACTTCTCTAGTCAAAAATGTTGGGAAATGGCGACAAAATAGAGCTAACTCTGTGTCTTAATGCATAACTTCCTACAGTCTTTACTTACTAGAAATACGTGCGTTGCTTTAATTCAGGGACATAGTATCCATTGCCCACGTTTACTTTGGACATAATCTGGAGGATTCTGCCTGACGAAACATCAAGTTTCAGAAGTGCCTGAATGAAACCCCGGCCATAACCCAAACAATTTTTCCACATTTACAGCACATAAAACATAGAGAAGAAGAAAACCCAAGCCTTGTTCTCTGGTATGAAGCGTCTATCCCATCCCAGCTTTGCTACCAGCTAGCTGTGTGAGACAACACTGCATCTTACCACTCTGAGCCACATGTTTCCCACCTTTTCCTCCAGCTGTGGCAGTCTATGTCCCTAAGAAGCAGGAGGGCTGGACCTTGTGGGGAAGGGTTGGATTGGGGCAGGGTAGGGGAGAGCTTCCCCAGGCCTGGCTCAAACAGAAGACTCTCCAGCACTGTGCTGGGAAGCAGGGGAAAGCCCTGCCCCTCCCATGAATTCCACCAAGAAGCAGAAGCAGAATTCAGGACGTAGTCTCGAAGTCACCAGAAGAAAGCAAATAATAAAAATTACAGCAGAATTACATGAAATAGAGAACAGAAAAAAAAAAAAAAAAAAAACTCAAAGAATTAACAAGACCAAAAGCTGGTTCTTTGAAAAAATTAACTAAAATGATAAACCATTGGCCAAACTGACAAAAGAAAAACAGGAGCGGAAGCAAGTAACCCGAATATGAAATGAGTTGGGCAATATTACAACAGACCCAACTGAAATTAAAAGAATCATATCATATTACTACAAAAAACTGTACTCTAACAAATCTGAATACCTAGAAGAAATGGATAAATTTCTAGAAACACGCTACCTACCGAAACTAACACAAGCAGAGGTAGAACAACTAAATAAACCAATAACAAAAGAAGAGATTGAAAAGGTAATCAAAAAACTCCCAACAAAAAAAAAGCCCTGGCCCAGATGGCTTCACCACAGACTTCTACCAAACTTTCAGAGAAGAGTTAACACCACTACTACTAAAAGTGTTTCATAAAATAGAAAAGAATGGAATACTCCCAAACTCATTCTATGAAGCCAGCATATCCCTGATACCAAAACCAGGTAAAGACAACACAAAAAAAAGAAAATTACAGACCTATATCCCTCATAAACATAGATGCAAAAATTCTCAACAAAATTCTAGCCAATAGAATTTAACAACATATCAAAAAGATAATTCACCGTGACCAAGTGGGATTCATACCAGGTATGCAGGGATGGCTCAATATTAGAAAAACAATTAATGTAATCCATCATGTAAATAAAACAAAAGACAAAAACCACATGATCTTATCAATTGATGCAGAAAAGGCATTTGACAAAGTTCAACACCCATTCATGATAAAAACTCTCAGCAGAATAGGAATAGAAGGAAAATTCCTCAACATGGTAAAGGGCATTTATACAAAGCCAACAGCCAACATCATCCTAAATGGAGAGAGTCTAAAAGCATTTCCCTTGAGACGGGGAACCAGACAAGGATGCCCTTTATCACCACTCTTATTCGACATTGTGCTGGAGGACCTAGCCAGAGCAATTAGGCTAGATAAAGAAATAAAGTGCATCCAGATTGGTAAGGAGGAAGTAAAAGTATCTCTGTTTGCAGATGACATGATCTTATACACAGAAAACCCTAAAGAATCCTCAAGAAAACTACTGAAACTAATAAAAGAGTTCAGCAGAGTATCAGGATATGAGATAAACATACAAAATTCAGATTGATTCCTCTACACCAACAAAAAGAACATTGAAGAGGAAATCACCAAATTAATACCATTTTAAGTAGCCCCCAAGAAGATAAAAAACTTAGGAATAAATCTTACCAGAGATGTAAAAGACCTATACAAACAAAACTACAAGACACCACTGAAGGAACCAAAAGAGACCTACAGAAGTGGAAAAACATACCTTGCTCATGGATAGGAAGAATTAACATTGTAAATATATCTATTCTACCAAAAGCCATCTACAGATACAATGCAATTACTATCCAAATTCCAATGACATTTTTTAATGAGATGGAGAAACAAATCACCAACTTTATACGGAAGGAAAGAGGCCCGGATAAATAAAGCATTACTGAAAAGGAAGAACAAAGTGGGAGGCCTCACTCTACCAGAGTTTAGAACAGATTATACTGCCACAGTAGTCAAAATAGCCTGGTACCAGTACAACAACAGATACATAGACCAATGGAATAGAATCGAGAATCCAGACATAAATTCATCCACTTATGAGCAGCTGATATTTGCCAAAGACCCAAAGTGAGTTAAATGGGGAAAAGACAGTCTCTTTAACACATGGTGCTGGCATAACTGGATATCCATCTGCAAAAAAATGAAACAAGACCCATACCTCACACCATATACAAAAACAAACTCAAAATGGATCAAAGACCTAGATATAAAATCTAAAATGATAAAGATCATGGAAGAAAAAATAGGGACAACACTAGGAGCTCTAATACATGGCATAAACAGTATACAAAACATTACTAACAAAGCTGAAGAGAAACTAGATAACTGGGAGCTCCTAAAAATCAAACACCTATGTTCATCCAAAGACTTCACCAAAAGAGTAAAAATATTACCTACAGATTGGGAAGAAGTTTTTAGCTATGACATTTCTGATCAGTGTCTGATCTCTAAAATCTACATGATACTGCATAAACTCAACTACGAAAAGACAAATAACCCTATTAAAAAATGGGCAAAAGATATGAACAGGCACTTCACTAAAGAAGACATTCAGGTAGCTAACAGACACATGAAATGCTCACGATCATTAGCCACTAGAAAAATGCAGATCAAAACTACAGTGAGATTCCATCCCACCCCAACAAGTCTGGCATTAATCCAAAAAACACAAAATAATAAATGTTGGAGAGGTTGTAGAGAGACTGGAACACTTATACACTGCTGGTGGGAATGTAAAATGGTACAACCACTTTGAAAATCAATTTCGTGCTTCCTTAAAAAGCTAGAAATAGAACTACCATAAGATCCAGCAATCCCACTCCTTGGAATATATCCTAGAGAAATAAGAGCCTTTACACGAGCAGATATATGCACACACATGTTCACTGCAGCGTTGTTTACAATAGAAAAAAGATGGAAGCAACCAAGGTGTCCATCAATGGAAGAATGGATAAATAAATTATGGTATATTCACATGATGGAATACTACACATCAATAAAGAACAATGATGAATCCATGAAACATTTCATAACATGGAGGAATCTGGAAGGCATTATGCTGAGTGAAATTAGTTGCAAAAGGACAAATATTGTATGAGACCACTATTATAAGAACTCCAAAAACAGTTTAAACAGAGAAGAAAATATTCTTTGATGGTTATGAGAGCGGGGAGGGAGGGAGGGAGAGGGCTTTTCACTAATTAGATAGTAGATAAGAACTATTTTAGGTGAAGGGAAAGACAACGCACGATACAGGAGAGGTCAGCACAACTGGACTAAACCAAAAGCAAAGAAGTTTCCAGAATAAGCCGAATGCTTCGAAGGCCAATGTAGCAGGGGCAGGAGTTTGGGGACCATGGTTTCAGGGGACATCTAAGTCAATTGGCATAATAAAATCTATTAAGAAAACATTCTGCATCCCACTTTGGAAAGTGGCATCTGGGGTCTTAAATGCTAGCAAGCGGCCATCTAAGATGCATCAATTGGTCTCAACCCACCTAGAGCAAAGGAGAATGAAGAACACCAAAGACACAAGGTAATTATGAGCCCAAGAGACAGAAAGGGCCACATGAACCAGAGACTACATCAGCCTGAGACCAGACGAACTAGATGGTGCCCGGCTACAATCCATGACTGCCCTGACAGGGAACACAACAGAGAACCCCTGAGGGAGCAGAAGAGCAGTGGGATGCAGACCTCAGATTCTCGTAAAAAGACCAGACTTAATGGTGTGAGTGAGACTGGTCCCCAGACCTTCTGTCAGCCCAAGACAAGAGCCATTCCCAAAGCCAACTCTTCAGACAGGGATTGCCTGGACTATAGGATAGAAAATGATACTGGTGAAGAGCAAGCTCCTTGGATCAAGTAGACACATGAAATTATGTGGGCAGCTCCCGTCTGGAGAAGACATGAGAGGGCAGAGGGAGGCAGAAGCTGGCAGAATGGGCACGAAAATAGAGAGTGGAAGGAAGGAGTGTGCTGTCTCATTAGAGGCAGAGCAACTAGGAGTATATAGCAAGGTGTATATAAGTTTTTGTAAGAGAGACTGACTTGGTTTTTAAACTTTCACTTAAAGCACAATAAAAAAAAATTTTTTTTAAATGAAATCAAATGGAAAAGTTCAAAGCACATTGCTCGAGTTCTGGAGGTGGCAAACTACAGCCCAAGGGCTGAATCTGGCTCACTGTTTTTGAGAGTAAAGTTTTTTTGAACACAGACCACGCCCTAGTTTTCACACTGTGGCTGCTCTCAGGCCACAACAGAGTCAAGTGTTTACTAGAGAGATTGTCTGGCTAGCAAAATCTAAAACACTTGGTATCTGGTTCTTTACAGAAAAGTTTGCCAGCCCCCTATTGTAGTCTAATCTTACCCTAACAAAGGCAGTTTCTCTGCAGTTTCCTGTTGTGAAAATGGGGCCCCCTCAAAGGTCCCAGGAGGCCCGACTCCTCATGTCCTGGGGCAGGGCTGACACGTACCATCCCCTTCACTGACGGGGTTGGAGGAGAGATGTCCATAAGCACCCTCTGATTCTGCACACCACGTCATGGCTTACAAATCACTACATGAGTTCAGGACAACACAGTGAGGAAGTGGAGCAAGAATCGTTATTCCCATTTCACAGAAGAAAAACCTGAAGTTAAGTGATTTTTCAAGGGCCACATCACTGTTAAAGTTGCTGCAGAGCTGGGCATTTTATACGGATGGCTTGAGAGTAAAACAGAGGGACTAAATTGTTTCATAAAAGATAAAATGACAAGGAAGGGCTTCAGGGCTTGACAGCAAGGATGCTAACAGAGAGGAGTGTGACCATCAGGAAGTTCTGGGAGGTGGGTAGAGTTGAAGGGTCTTCAAAGCAAGGATACCTAATATTTAAGTTGTTTGTTGTTCAGCTGTATCCCCTGAATCCATGAAATAACAATGCCTTTGTAGTTTGGGGGCAAACCAAGGGACACAGGGAACTGGTAGCCATTGAGAAGACGGAGAATTCGGTAGCCACATCAGAACAAGAGATATGAGAAGACACTGGTGGGGTTGCTAGAGAACAGAATGACACCCACAGGCCAGAGGACCTGGAGATATCCCTGTGAGCTGCTTATGGAATTTGCCACCTAGATTAAGATAAATGGGGGCAGTAGTGGTTTAGTGGTAGAATTCTTGCCCTCCATGCAGGAGACCTGGGTTCAATTCCCAGTCAGTACACCCCATATGCCTCAAGAGCAGCCACCACCCACCTGTCAGTGAAAGCTTACGTGTTGTTATGATGCTGAACAGATTTCAGCAGAGCTTCCAGACTAAGACAGAGTAGGAAGAAAGGCCTGGCAATCTATTTGTGAAAATCATATGGATCACAATAGGCCAGTCCTGTTGAGCATAGGGGTCTCCATGAGTCAAAGGCTGACTCAATGGCAACTAACAACAACAAATCAAATAAATGCAGGTGGCTTCCACAGAGCTCCCTAAAAGAAACAAAAAAGGTGCATTCAGACACGTGAGATCCATCTGTTTCCACCTAAGAATGCCCAAAATATTAGGTTCCAAAATTTATTTTTAAAAAACAGTACTTTCTAGACTCCATAATCAGTCTTGCAAGCCTTCGGGAATGGTGCTGGCATTATTAGGGTCTGCAAGTGTCCTCAGCCCTCCAGCAATGCACTGTTTATTGGGAGCAGCCCTCCTGGGAGGCATCAGGCTGCTGTTGGGAAAGAGAGCAAGGTGGTCTGGGCAGGTCTCAGGGATGACACTTAGAAATTCAGGAAATCCATAAGGACATGCCTCTAAAAATAATTGCAGAAAAAGTAAGGCAGGTGGCCAGAGGCTACGCTACATCCGCATCCACGTCAGTTGGCCTCTCAAGCTGGAAATAAGGACCGCCTACCTGGGCCAGAGGTCCCGTGATTTGTGCCTCTGTCTTGGAACCCTGGAGCTCTGTTTGCCTTCTGTCCTTATGCTCCCTGATCTGGAGGGGCCAGGCCTGTTCCTCATTTGGAATACTCAGTTTGAAAGTATATATGCAAACATAATGGCAGCATTCATTCCTTGAGCCACTGGTAGCATTTTAGGTTATCAGTCACCGCTCACTGCCTGCCATCTTTCACACCAAGGGTATGAACAAGTTCCTGCAGGGTACTGTCACTCTGCTAAGGACTGTGCCCCTCCGTTCAGCACATTTTAGGGTGCCTGAGGTAGAGTGTGGCTGGCAGTTCAGCCTGACAGCGAAGGTGTAGGAAACAGGCATGAATGAAAGGAAAACAAGGACACAGGGTCCGAGCTATGCTGCCACTGGGAGGTTCAGGGTAGTCCTCTGTTCTCGTGATGGCTCTTCACCCCAATCCTAGTTGAGGCAGGGGAGGTCTCTGTGTCCCAGAGAAGCATATTCTCCTCTCATGTCTTCTTCCAGGAGCACTCCCAGGTATCGCTAACACCTCCCACCCCCTTCTTCTATCTCCCTCTTCTTCAAAGTTGTCCTGCAAAGAACTTCCGAAAGCCTTCCATGATCAAGCCCACCAAATACCAGCTTCTCTCTACAATTCGTGGGCTATTGACTTGCATTTTCTTGCATTTTGCATTACATTTGTTCTTGTCACTTCATATGTATGTCAGGGTTTCACAATGCCAGAAACAGCTGGTCAATTCAGAAGGAAACCCACGTAACCAATTAAGATAATAGCTCCTCGACCACACCACCAGTCCAACAACAGCACAGGAGCAACCACCACCAGAAAAATCAACCAAGGCACTCTCATCATGCTAGGTCTGAGCTAAGCACTTTTTGTTATCTCACCTAATCCTTTAATAATCCAGTGGGTAGGTACTGTTCTCTCTACTTTTCAGACAAAAGACAGAGCAGTTCAGAGAGGTTAAGCAATTTACCCAAGATCACATACCAAGTTATAGGCAAGACAGGACTATAACTTAGGTCTTCCTGAAGGTGTAACAGCTCCATCTCTTAAACGTGGTTAAGGAATGAGGTCTCATCTTCTACTCTGTTCCCATGCACATATAAAAAAAAAAAAAAAAAAGAATTTTTTGTTTAAACACATATGCATGAGAAATTATTTTGTAACATGTCTTTCCTATTAAACAATGTATCTTGCCTTTTCTACTCAATAATATATCTCTCGAACACTATGTTATTTCATCAGTACCTTTCTACATTATTTTTAATTGCTGCAAGGTATTTCCGAAGACATGGGAAAATGTTATGGTTATTCCTTTGATGGCTAGAATAAAAATTGTTGATTTCTCTATTAAATAGGAGACCTATCTTTGGAGAATTTCTTGATATACCTCTTGGGGTGGGGATAAGGTTGCAAAGGAAACGATAAAGTAAAAACAAAGCAAAAATGGCCATTAATCAGTCTTCTAAGAAGACTGGATTGGAGTAATTGCAGGCATTTCTGTTGTGCTGAGTTCTGGAATGAAGGAGACACCGAGTGTGAGGGCAGCACTCCATAGCCCTCCAGGACAGGGAAGGTGGAGATCAGTCGGAAGGTGCCGTGTCGGCGTGGGTGCAAAGCGGACTTGTACAGGGACCCAGTGGCTCCAAGCTGGAGAAGGGAAATGAGAAGGAAAAGCTAAGCCTACATAGGGTTGCTATGTACTGTGGTGTGGCGTAGTCAGTGTAAACTCTCTTCTGTTGCCCCTTACAAAGTCTCAGTAGGTTTGGCAATCCTTACCGATACTGACGCACAAGCAGATGCTATTTATTTACTTTTTTAATTGTTCGTGGGAGGCTGAAGAAGAGGATGGGCAGCTAACTTGTGTGTTGCATGTTGATGAACCATAATTTGACTAATCACCAGTTTTGAACATTTGGGGTATTTTTATTTTATATTATTACACTAGAATACTGTGTCAATTATACTTGGATTTAAACCTTTGCGTATCTTTGATTATTTCTCTAGGATAAAATCCTTTAAACGTAATTGCTAGTTCCAAGGATATATGTATTTCATTTTATATATTCTTTTATGTTTTTCATCTCATGGTAATTTTTTTTTATTTATTGTGCTTTAAGTGAAAGTTTATGAATCAAGTCAGTCTCTCATACTAAAACTTATACCCACCTTGCTATGTACTCCTAGCTGGTCTCCCCCTAATGAGACAGCACACTCCTTCTCTCCACCCTGTATTCCCGTGTCCATTCAGCCAGCTCCTGTCCCCCTCTGCCCTCTCATCTCCCCTCCAGATAGGAGCTGCCCACATAGTCTCATGTGTCTACTTAAGCCAAGAAGCTCACTCCTCACCAGTATCATTTTCTGTCTCATAGTCCAGTCTAATTCCTGTTTGAAGAGTTGGCTCCGGGAATGGTTTCAGTCTTGGGCTAACAGAGGGTCCAGGGACCATGACCTCCAGGGTCCCTCTAATCTCAGCCAGACCATTAAGTCTGGTCTTTTTACCAGAATTTGAGGTCTGCATCCCACTGTTCTCCTGCTCCTTCAGGGATTCTCTGTTGTGTTCCCTGTCAGGGCAGTCATCAGTTGTTGCCAGGCACCATCTAGTTCTTCCAGTCTCAGGCTGATGTAGCCTGTGGTTTATGTGGCCCTTTCTGTCTCTTGAGCTCATCTTTACCATATGTCTTTGGTGTTCTTCACTCTCATTTGCTCCAGGTGGGTTGAGGTCAATTGATTACAGTGATTTTTAAGGAATCTAATTTATTGGATAATCTTTTTCACCTTTCTAAACACTCATTACAGAGGCAATCACCATTCTGCTTTTTTAACAGGCTGGAAGCTTGTGTGTGTGTGTTTGTGTGTGTATGGTTTTTTGGTGCGTACGTGTTTTGTGTGTGTGTCTGTATGTTTTTTGGTGTGTGTATGGTTTTTATGTGTTTCATGTGTGTTGTATGTGTTGTGTGTGTTGTGGATGCGTATGTTTTTGTGTGGGTGTGTATGTTTTGTGGTTTGTGTGTATGTTGTGTATGTGTAGGGGAGGGGAAAGCTTTTGCTTCCTTGATACCTGCACAGCACCAGACAGGGCTCCGCATGACTAGCTCCATCGGGTTGATTCACACCTCAGGTATGCCCACTGACCGTGCAGCAGGATTACAATGGTACTCATTTCCAGACCAGTCTCCTACAGTCAGAGTGGCACCCATGCTATGAGACATCCAGCCATAGTTTTACAAGAATTATGAGACAGCTCTGCTGGCCCAGTTAAATCCCAGCCATTCTCACACGCACTGTCCTGCTATTTATGCAAAGTTCAGACCTCGAAGAGTGATTCCACCTTAAAGGTGTTCACATAGCACTTGGCAGAGACATGTAGGTAACAGAAAAAATACAAACAGGCAGCACATGCCAGCAGGCATTCTTTCTCCTTATCAGGCGCTTACCTCCTGTCCTGTGGGGGAGGCCAGTGCCCTGGAGACCACACCGGACAGAGGCCGCTGCCCTTCACGGGACACGGGCAAAAATGACGTGTGTCCCCAGCTCACTGACCATCTTTTCTGACACCAGGCACTGGCCTTTGGGACCTACACCCTTTATCTTCTGGCAGCTGTGAGCGGCCTTGTTCCCTCATCCATGAATTGGTTCCAGGAACTTACTCCCAGTTTTTCATTCATTCTTTGTGCCACTGGATGTGAAAATACAGCACAGATGAGGGAAAATCTCTAGAGAGAACGTCTAAGAATTTTTTCCTGGGATCACAAAGGTACCTCATCCCCTTGGCTGATCACATTTAAAAGGCCTCATTTTGTGCAAGGGCCATCATGCTGCCCTAATATTGCTCCGTCGCCGCCAGTGGCTAGAGCCATGGTCACCTGTCTCTACGGCATTTCTGTGGTGGAGGGTCAGCCCACGACCGTCACAAAGCATCATGGCATCATGGCAAGAGCAGAACTCAAAAGCTTTCCTGTTCCCATCCTCTGTCCCACCTCTGTTCCTTCCTCTGCAAGCAACAGACCCCATGCCTCATCTGTCCAGGTAAACATTCATCTAGCCGGGGTCTGCACTGCCCTAGTAACCTAAATGTTGGTGGTTCAAACCCTCCTAGCAGCGCTGCAGAAGGAAGGTCTGGAGGTCAGCTTCCATAAAATATTACAGCCAAGAAAACCTTATGGGGCAGTTACACTCTGTAACACATTGGGTTGCCATGAGTCAGAATCGACTTGATGGCAATGAGTTTGGGTTTTTTGTCTGTTTTATGTCTTTTTGGAAGCTTTTATGCTCTTGTGTTTGGTTCCTGGAGCGGTGTCTGTATCCCAGAAGCCAGAGACAAAGGGGCCAAGGCCTCTGTCTGAGGCCTTCCCTTGTGTCTGTGGTCTCTGCGGCCCAGAGAGCTGTGGCTGGAGCCACTCTGAGAGCTGCTCCAGGCCTCTGCCCCAGCAGACTGGGCGATGCCAGATGTCCATGAGCAGAGCTTCTTGCCTGGCCAGAGCCTCCGAATTTCATTTTCAGTTAATTGTGCTCTAGTGTTTCTTCACGTACTGTCTTTCTGTAATGCTCATACTAATCCTGAGATGTAGAGCCCTTCAATGTTTCTGTTTCAAATAGAAATAGCCTTCTAGAAACTTCAGAAAAGCTCTACGACTTGCCCAAAATCATACAGCTGGAGACCTGTGGTCTCAGGAAACACTGGCCAGGCTCTCTCCAGACAGACAACGTCCTCTGGAGCCTGGAAAAGCCTGAGGACTCAGCTCCAGAGGCCCTGGCTGCTTTCTTGCCACTGCAGGAACCTTGATGAGAGAATATGACAGTTGTGGACAGGTGTGGAGGGGATAAGTCAACTGACAGCATGGTGGAACGAAGCGGAGCTGGGTGTAGAAAGGATGTTAGTGTGAACTTTAAAATCTTGGGGGGCAATTCCTAGTCTTTCATTTATGAAGAGAAAATGGAAATCACGGGAGAAATCATAGCACATATCCAATTCTCACATTTAGCACCTTTTATGGCTCTGACATTTTGGTTTTGGAAAACAAAAATGTGTTATATGTCAGAGTTTAATTATAAAATTATCACATTTGTTCTTTAAATTAATTAGTGTTATCTGAACTTCAAGCTAATGGGAACTGCAGGTCAATTTTTTTCAGCCACCTCTTAAACTCCACTCTATTTTCTGCTCCTTCCTTATGTGCTGTCTTCGCATCTTCAGTAGCTTGGGAACAGAGCAGGAACAAGGAAAAAGACACTATAATTTGTGGGTTGAGACTATGCATTCCCTAAAACCCATTAAAACAAAACCCATTGCCGTGGAGTCAATTTCGACTCATAGCAACCCTACAGGACAGAGTAGAACTGCCTCATTGAGTTTCCAAGGAGCACTTGGTGGATTCGAACTGCCAACTTTTTGATTAGCAGCTGTAGCACTTAACCACTAAATCACCAGGGTTTCTTGAATTCCCTAAAAGCAGCAGAAATGTCATATAGGAACAGGAAGCATATTACTGTTAAATTCAAAGGCACATAACACCAGAGCAACCACTAAAATTAAGAAAAAGAAGTATGGCAAAGAAACAATAGAAGAAATAAAATAGAACACTAAAAATAGTCACTTAACCCAAAAGAGAAAAACCATGGCAGCGTAGTGGTTAAGTGCTGCAGCTGCTAACCAAAAGGCAGGCAGTTCAAATCCACCAGGTGCTCCTTGAAAACTCTATGCAGCAGTTCTGCTCTGTCCTATGAGATCACTATGAGTCAGAATCGGCTTGACGGCAATGGGTTTAGTTTTTTTGTTTTGTTTTGTTTAACCCAAAATAAGATGGAAAGATCAACAGAAGAACAAAAACTGAAAGAGACAGAGGAAAAACAGCAGCAAAATTGTAGGTTTAGATCCAGCCACATCATTAATAATAGCCAAACTGGATAAACAAATGCGGTGTGTCCATGTGGTTGAATGCTACTCAACAATAAAAAGGAATGAACTGCTAACATACCACGACATTGATGAATTGCAAAAATATCACGCTGAGCAAAAGGAGACAAACAGAAAAGACTGTGTGCTGTGCAATTCCATTTATATGAAAATCCAGAACAAGGAAAACTAATCTATGTTGATAGAAATCAGAGCATTCATTGCCTGGAGGGGCAGAGAAGGGAGACTGATTACAAAGGGGCAGGAAGAAACTTTCTGGGGAGATGGAAATGTTCTAGATCTTTATGGAAGCGTGGGTTACAATGGATTAATATATTTGTAAAAACACATCAAACTGTATACCTAAAATGGATACATTTTATGATATGTAAATTACATCTCAAAACTAATTTTTAAACATTTGAAGGTATCATAGGAGACAAAAAGTTGCTTCAATATTACATCCCATGATCCATGTTTATTTAATCCAGCATTCCAAAATTTATTTGATCATGAGTTCATTGTAAGACCTTTAATATCCACCTAGTATTAGGCAGGATGAGAAAATGCAGAAGAAAAATTTCAATACCATTAATCTGCAAGAATTCGCTAAATCCCTACGGCATGTGTCAACCTCATTGTCTCTGAATCCACCTTGGGCAGAAGCCCCCTAGCCAGGCTCAAGCCTCTCTTGTGTCACTTCTGCCCACTCAGAAGAGGTTCTTGGACAGGGTGAACCGATGGGCATGGCCAAGCAGCAGAGAAGGATGGGGTGCGATAAAGCAAGGAAGGCCTCTGTCTTTCCAAAGAGAAGCCAGGTAACACATCCGGCGATGGAACAGGGCAAGGAAGTTTAAGTGCCTGGGAACCTTCCAGGTGCCTCTTTTGACCTTTGTCAAGAGGCTGACAACCCTGATCTCCCCAAGGCTTTTAGGAAAAGCAAGAGCTTGGCCAGCAGGGGCCACGCAAGCACATCACACATCACTGAGTGCTTGTGGCAGGCATACCCTGAGCCAGACTCACGCTCACATCCTGTCTGTCATATGGCCCTCACAATAATCCCATGAAGGAATTGTTCCTCATGAGCGCAATTAAGTGTTCTAGAATTCCCATTCTTTGCAATGTTATCCATAATTTGTTATGATTCACACAGTCCAACGCATCCCCCCAAAAAATCGAGTGCCAGCAAGTCGATTCCGACTCATAGCGACCCTATAGGACAGAGTAGAACTGCCCCATAGAGTTTCCAAGGAGCGTCTGGCAGATTTGAACTGCCAACCCTTTGGTTAGCAGCCGTAGCACTTAACCGCTATGCCACGAGGGTTTCCGTCCAATGCATAGTCAATAAAAAACAGGTAAAACATATTTCTGCTATTCTCTGCTTTCAGCCAGGATCCATCTGACATCAGCAATGATATCGCTGGTTCCATGTCCTCTTCTGAATCTGGGTTGAATTTCTGGCAGTTCACTGTTGAAGTACTGCTGCAACCACTTATGAATTATCTTCAGCAAAGTTTTACTTGCCTGTGATATTAACCTCTGCATTCTATTGGATCATCTTTCTTTGGAATGGCCACAGATATGGAGGTCTTCTAGTCAGTTGGCCAGGTACCTGTCTTCCAAATTTCTCAGCATAGACAAGTCAGCACCTCCAGTGCTGAATCCATTGGTTGAAGCATCTCAACTGTTATTCCATAAATTCCTGGAGCCTTGTTTTTTGCCAATGCCTTCAGTGCGGCTTGAAATTCTTCCTTCAACACCATCAGTTCTTGATCATATGCTACCTCCTAAAATGGTTGAACATTGACCAATTCTTTTTGATACAATGACTCCATGTATTCCTTCCATCTTTTTTGGATGCTTTCTGTGTTGTTCAATATTTTGGCCATAGAATCCTTCAAAATTGCAACTTGAGGCTTGACTTTTTTCTTCAGTTCTTTCAGCTTGAGAAATGCCAAGTGTGTGCTTCCCTTTCGATTTTCTAACTCTAGGTCTTTGTACATTTCATTATAATGCTTTACTTTGTCTTTTTAAGCTGCCCTTTGAAATCTTCTGTTCAGCTCTTTTACTTCATCATTTCTTCCATTCCTTTTAGCTACTCTACATTCAAGAGCAAGTTTCATAGTCTCTTCTGACATCCATTTTGGTCTTTTCTTTCTTTCCTGTCTTTTTAATGATCTTCTCCTTTCTTCATGTATGATGTCCTTGATATCATCCCACAACTTATCCAGTCTTCTGTCATTAGTGCTCAACGCATCAAATATATTCTTGAGATGGTCTCCAAATTCAGATGGAATATACTCAAGGTCATACTACAGCTCTAGTGAACTTGTTTTAATTTTCTTCAACTTCAACTTGAGCTTACCTCTGAGCAATTGATGGTCTGTTCCACAGTCAGCCCCTGGCCTTGTTCTCACTGATCATATCGAGCTTTTCAGTTATCTCTTTCCACAGATGTAGTCGATTTAATTCCTGTGTTTTCCATCTGGTGAGGTCCATGTGTATGGTCACTGTTTATATTGCTGAAAAAAAGGTATTTGCAATGGATAAGCCATCAGTCTTACAAAATTACATGATGCTACCTCTGGCACTGTTTCTATCACCAAGGTCACATTGTTCAACTGTAGTTCCTTCTTCTTTGTTTCCAACTTTTGAATTCCAATCACCAGTAATAATCTTGATTGTACGGTTGATCAATTTCAGACTGCAGAAGTTGGTAAAAGTCTTCAATTTCCTCATCTTTGGCAATAGTGGTGATGGTGTGATTTTGAATAATAGTCCTATTAACTGATTTTCCATGTAGGCGTATGGCTATTATCCTATCACTGACAGCATTGTACTTCAGGATAGATCTTGAAACGTTCTTTTTGACAATGAATGTGATGCCATTCCTCTTCATTTTTTCATTCCCAGCACAGCAGATCATATCACTGTGTGATTCAAAATGGAAAATACCAGTCCATTTTAGCTCACTAATGCCTAAGATCTTCATCTTTATGTGTTCCATTTCATTTTTGAAGACTTCCAATTTTCCTAGATTCATATTTTATACATTACACATTCTGATTATCAATGGATGTTTGCAGCTGTTTCTTCTCATTTTGAGTCATGCCACACCAGCCAATGAAGGTCCTGAAAGCTTAACTCCATCCATGTGGCACATCAGCAAATGAAGGTACCAAAAGCTCAACTCCTTCCACATCACTAAGGTCGACTCTACTTTGAGGAGGCAGCTCTTCCCCAGTCATATTTTGAGTGCCTTCCAACCTGAAGGGCTCATCTTCTGGCATTATATCATACAATGTTCCTCTACTATTCATGTTTTCATTGGCCAATTTTTTGTAAGTAGAACTCCAGGCCCTTCTTTCTAGTCTCTCTTAGTCTGGAAGCTCTGTTGAAACTTGTCCACTATGGGTGACCCTGCTGGTATTTGAATTACTGATGGCATAGCTTCCAGCATCACAGCAACATGCAAGCCATCACAAGGTAACAAACTGACACACGTGGGGATTATGCCCATTCATCCATTTGAATTTTGTCTTCGGTTCTTTCAGCTTGAAAAATGCTGAGCATTTTCTTCCCTACCAGTTTTCTAACTCCAAGTCTTTGCACATTCCATTATAAAACTTACTTACTATATGACACAGCAATTCTATTCCTAAGTTTTTAACCAAGAGAAATGAAAATATATATCTACAAAAAGACTTGTACATGAATATTCATACCAGCTTTGTTCATAATTACTAAAAACTGGAAACAAAACAAATGGAACAGATATGCAAATTGAGGTATTGCTATACAATGGAAAACTATTCAGCAATAGAAAGGAATTAACTACTGATAAGTGTAACATGGATGTCTAGGCTGGGTTCTCTAGAGAAGCAAAACCAGTGAAGCATAGAGAGAGATTCATCTCAAGGAAATGGCTCACACAGTTGTAGAGGCAAGCAAGTCCCAAGTCTGTGAGTCAGGCATCAGGTAGGAGGCTTCTCCTGACTCACACAGTTGCAGAGGCTGACAAACCCAAGATCAGCAGGTCAGACAGCAGGGTTGCTGGCTCAAGGGCTGCAGAGGCTAACAAATACAAGATTGGCAGATTAAGAAGGCAGACTGCTGGCTCACAGTCTGCAGAGGCCGATTAACCCCAAGATCAGTAGGTAAGACGGCAGGCAACTGGAACACAGGCTACCAAGGCTGCCAAATCCCAAGACTGGCAATATGGCAAGCCACTGTTTCAAGTCTCAAGAACTGGAGGTCAGATGATGACAAGCTGGATGCAGGATCCAGAGCAAGCAAGTGAGCTTTGCCAGAATATCCATATATATATATATTGAATATAGACCATACTCCTGAGGAAAATCCCCTTACAACTGATTGGCTGATCACATCAGATCACATAAGGGAAGATGACTACATCATTACGTAACTGCCAAACTATATCATTACATAACTGTCAAACGACTGAGAATCATGGCCCAGCCAAGTTGACACACAGCCTTAACCAACACAATGGGTGAATCTCAGAAACATGCTGAACGAAAGAAGCCAGACAAAAAAGACTACATAATGCATGATTCCATTCATGTGAAATTCCAGAAGAGGCCAACTGACGCTATAGTGGCAGAAAGTAAATCAGTGATTGCCTGGGGGCTGGGACGTAGGCCTGACTGCATAGGGGCAAGAGAGAACTCTTGGGGAGAGGGGTGGAAATGTTCTATGACTTGATTAGGGTATTATTTACACAGGTGGTACATTTGTCAAAACTTAAAATGTATGTTTTACTGTATGTAAACTATACTTCAGTAAAGTTGATTTTAAAAGACAATAATATGGATAAGTGTGACACCATTCGGGGGGAAAATGACAAATAGTGTGCAAGTATGTACATATACATGCAAAGGAGAGGGTTAACTTAGAAAGATGCCAACTAACTGATAACATGGTTATCCTGGCAAGAGGGAGTACATTTGGTAGTGAGGGGAGGTATGGAAGGGAACTTAGAGCTTTTCTTCAACAAATTATGTATTGTTTGAATTTTGTGAAAAATTCTATGGGGAAAAAAAAAAACTTAAACAGAAGGATAAGGAGGAGAGGGAGGAGGGGAAAGAGATGGAATTTAAGCATCTTCTTCAGAAGTACCACAGGAAGTCAGGACTCAAATCCAAGCTTTCTAATTCCAAGTGCAGGAGTGACCCAGTCCCAAGCGGGTGCTCAAAAGGAAGACATTATTTGTCATCCGTTGTTCATTCTGGCATCATGAAAGACCATGTCCAAATGCAGATTAAAAAGCTCCTGATTCTGGAAAACATTCCCATTTATCAATTGTTGCTCTTAGGTGCCATCAAGTCAATTGCAACTCTATGTACAATAGAACGAAAATCTGCCCAGTCCTGAGCCATCCTCACAATCACAGTTATGCTTGAGCCATTGTTGCAGCCACTGTGTCAATCCATCTCTTTGAGGGTCTTCCTTGTTTTCTGTCACTCTCTACCAAGCATGAAGTCCTTCTCCTGATAACATGTCCAAAGTATGTGAGACGCAGTCTCACTGTCTTTGCTTATAAGGAACATTCTGGTTGTACTTCTTCCAAGACAGATTTGTTCTTTCTTCTGGCAGTCCATGGTAAATTCAATATTCTTCACCAACACCATAATTCAAAAGCATCAATTCTTCTTCAGCCTTCCTTATTCATTGTCCACCTTTTGCGTGCATGTGAGGTGATTGAAAACACCATGGCTTGGGTGAGGTGCACCTTAGTCTTTAAAGTGACATCTTTGTTTTTTAACACTTTAATAAGGCTTTTCGCAGGAGATTTGCTCAATGCAATCTGTCATTTGATTTCTTGACTGCTGCTTCCATGGATGTTAATCATGGATTGAAGCAAAACGAAATTCTTGACAACTTCAATTTTTTCTCCATTTATCATGGTGTTGCTTATTGGACCAGTTGTGAGGTTTTTTGTTTTCTTTATGTTGAGGTGCAATTCATAGTGAAGGCTGTGGTCTTTGATCTTCATCAGTAAGTGCTTCAAGTCCTGTTCTCTTTCTAAAAGCAAGGTTGTGTCATCTGAATAACACAGGTTGTTAATGAGTCTTCCTCCAACTTTGATGCCACGTTCTTCTTCATATAGTCCAGCTTCTTGGTTTATTTGCTCAGGATACAGATTATCAGTGGAAACATTTAATGCTGTGGTTTCTGAGTTCAATTTTTAAATAAGTATTTGTTTCATTTTTACCATTAACTCCTCCTCAGGAGTGTAAAGAGAGAGCTATCATCCTCTTCCTCAACCTCATCTGTCACTTTGACACAAACTCACATGTCTCAATGATATCAGTTAAGTTCACCCGATCCAAGGCTGCACCTCAGGTCTTCGGTTCCATCAGGGATGGTTCTTTGAGCATTCTAGAATACTAGATTCTAGACACAAAAAACTCCTCATTTTACCCCCAAAATATGAGTCATAGAAAATCTCCTAACAACCATCTTTTAATACTCACAGACAGGGCACATCTAAAAATGTGTCTTTGGTTTTAAAATAGTGTTCACATATAAACACTACTTATAAAAGCAACGACTTGACAGGGAGCTAAAACACAAGCAAATGTCAAATTCCCTTGCAACATCTTTTTTTATTTTCTATTTCTTTATTTAGTTTAGTTTAATTTTACTAAAGTCTGTAATAGATTCTAGGCCTTTGGGTGGCACAAATAGTTTGTGCTTGACTGTTAACCTAAAGGTTGGCAGCTCAAACTCACACAGTGGTACAGCAGAAAATAGATCTCTCGACCTGCTTCTGTTACGATTACAACCAAGAAGATCCTATGGAGCAGTTCTACCTTAACCATGAGTTGGAATCGACTCGACAGTAACTAACAACAACATAAGAGGCCCTAGGAGTCCCTGGGTGTTACAAATGGTTAACACACTTGGTTGTTAACCAAAGGGTTGGAAGTTCGAATCCACCCAGACGTGCCTCAGAAAAAAAGGCCTAGTGATCCACTTCGTAAAGATCAGCCATTGAAAACCCTATGGAGCACATGAGTCAACTCAGCAGCGCTGAAGAGCTCCCCTGCAATGTGGGCATATGGCCACTGGGTGGCAGGAGAAAGTCTCTGTTGCCCCAGCTAGTGACCAGTTGCTCTGGTCATGTCTGAGACGCCAGTTCTGGGCCGTGGCCGCTGCAGGATTTGCATCTTGGCCTTCTGAAACACAGCTTTCTAGTAAACACAGGTTCTGTTTGTTACAGCCTCCAGAGCATGCCTACTTAATGATGAAATGCCCGTGTATGCTTAAGAAGAAAATGTTCATGACAAACTCATTTTTACAGATTTTTCTACCTTTTCATCCAAGGGCCTGAATGCTGACACTTTCCAGCAAAGCAATTGTTTCTCAGCCCCAGGAGACTTGCTTTGCTTTGTTTCAAACTCATTGTTCTTAAATCGGTCTAGAGCCAAGACAATATTTGCTCATCTCTTAACCACTGCATCGGTATGAAGAATTTCTCTTGCTCACTGCTTCCTATTGGCTTACCTCTCTGTGTGGATAAATAGCTGATAAAATGGCAACCAGTATCCAAAATCTAACAATGGGGAAAAAGATGATTTGGTGGCAGGATAAAATTTGAAAATTTAACTAAGATTTATCCTTCTCATACACCACTTGTTTTCTTCTGTCCTTTCCAAGCTACTCCCTCCACCTCCAGCCTCTTAAAATGGCTCCAGGAAAAAGTTGTTTATGACTCAAGGAGAGTGACAGTGTCAATGTGACAGCTTCCTATGGGATTTTCAAGGGTAATTTTGATTCCATGTGACAGTTGCCTCACCCCAACCTAGACCCCTCAAAGCTGCGACTGTGTGTATAAGAACCAGACAAGCCTTTCCATTAGACAAGAATGGGTTGTCCAGTGGGGAAAGAAGAAGCTCAGACAAGAAGAGGGCCTAAGGAGAGTCCTGGTCCTACTACCCTCATCTCCCCAGTCTGGGTCCTGGCATGGGTGGATGACAAAAACCCAGGTCCATCTAGAAATCTGAGAGTGGAAGGGACTTGCCCTTCACTTCCCACATGACCCCAAGGAAGCGTCAAGCCTTACAGAGAGGAGAGATGGCAGAAGTATAGCAAGAAGGGTCTGGGCAGAGGCCATGCTATGTAAGCACAGACACGGTCTGTGTCCTGAGGTCCAGGAAAGTGCAGAAGAACATCGAGCAGTTGCCCATATTCCGTTTCTCGGCAACAAGAGAGGCCTGTGGACCTAACACCAGGGTTTTATTTTAGTGTATTTTGCTTGTGATGTTTTCTCCTTATGTTTTAGTGTTGATATGTTGCTGTGGATATTACGAGTGTCAAAAGTCAAAGCTCCAGGAATGGTTAGGGGTGATGGTTGAACAATACGATGAGCATAACTTCTCTGAGTTGTACATATGAAGATCGTTGAAATGGCAGATGTTTTGTTACCTATATACTTTCCACAATTAAAAAAAAAGAGAAAGTCAAAGCTTGAGAAGACAGTAAGGATGTGCACAAGTGTTGAAGACGTGAGACCCAGATTCAAATCTTGACTCTACTACTTCCTATTTGTAGGAACCTGGACAAGTTACTTAACTCTTATAAGCCTGTATGATATCCCTGAAGAGAGGGAAGGATAGTAACAGCCAGTGCTTTGTGCTATTGTAAGGATGAAATAAAATAATACATACAAAGTGTCAATAGAGTGTTTGCCATGCAGATGTCCAATGCCTGGCAGCTACTATTGTCTGGTTCACTTTGTAGGTAACGATTCAAGGAGGCTCTTGCTGTGCCCAGTGTAGCACATTGGAGAGGCCTACATTAGATACTCAGAAAATGAAAAGGTAGGCTCATCTGAACAGAATGCTGAGATTGCTCACCTGGCCACAAATGACACAGGCAAAAGGGCTGTAATGTTTTAAGGAGGATTTAGCAAGTCGTCAATAACTATCAAATGTATGAATTGGAGGTGTAAGGCACATAAAAGACCTCAGCAGGAAAGCGTTCTGCAAAGTGAGGTGCTGTGCTGTTGTTGATGAAGAGCCTGAGCCCAGCCTCCTTCTGGCCCAGCTGAGAGGTTCTGGTTCTGGGCAAATGCCGCCACCTCTCTCAGAGGCGGTTCCTGCTCTGTGGGGCATGGACACCTGCAAGCCCTTCCAGTACTAAAATTCTGCAGTAAAACCTGTGAGAGCCGGAACTCAAGAGGACCGCCTTGTTTTTCTAGGTCTTACAAGTTTGCCGCCTTTTACAGGCTACATGCAGCCTTACCATTTTTCTATCACTCTCTGTTAGTGGAAAATATCTGAGTTTTCCTTCTCTGACAGGTTTCTGCCTTTCACAAGTTCTGGCTTTCACAGGTTTTACTGTATACTCTGCTACTTCAGAAGTATCTTTTTAGTTATTAAAATAATCAAATAATTCTTCTGTTTCCTAATGTTAAAAACTAGCTACAAAATTAGTGGCAGGAATATCTAAATAAATCAGAAAAATAAAACATATGTATGTTTTGAATCCATCACCCATTTGTCAGTCTGTTGTATTGTGGTGGCTTACAAGTTGCTATAATGCTGGAAGCTATGCCACTGTTATTTTCAAATACCAGCAGGGTCACGCATGGTGGACAGGATTCAGAGGAGCTTCCAGACTAAGATGGACTAGGAAGAAAGGCTGGCAATCTACTTCCAAAAATTAGCCAGTGAAAACCCTATGGATCACAGAATATTGTCTGAGACCTCAACTTACTTCTTTTGGACAAGTCATCAGCAGGGATGATCACTAGAGAAAGACACCGTATTTGGTAAAGTGGAGGGCCAGCGAAGGTGAGGAAGACCCTCAATAAGATGGGTTGACATGATGGTCACAACAATGGACTCAAATATACCAATAATCATGAAGGTGGCACAGGACCAGGCAACATTTCATTCTGCTGTACATGGGTCACCATGAGTCTGAGCCAACTCAATGGCAACTAACAACATGTTTTGAATGTAGAAACTACTGCCTTAACAACATAAAAAAAAAAGAAATACCAAACCACAAGCATCGATTTTTCTGTGGATAAGCACGCCTTCCTGTCTAGCCATTTAAATTATGATGCAAACAATTTCCAACTTGCCAGGTGTAGCAGGTCAGTGGGCCGCTCCTACGCTGCAGTCACTCACCTGATTTATGATTTCCAGTGTGTCCAGCATGTTCCCAGGGTAGCTAGCATGAGGAAGCAAATTCTAAAGCAGTCTCTGACCCCAAGAAACCGTTTGGAGGTGAGAGCTTCAGCCCAGAGAACCTCAAGAACCTCAGGAGAAACCAGCCCTGAACTTCTCCAGGAACAACACAAGAGAGCCAGATGTTGGCGTTGTTTTGGATACAGAGTGTTCGGTTTCCTTAAATCTTCCTTTATCATTGGCGTCCCTCAATGGAGGCCCCAACAACACAGTGCCTGAAACCTACTTGGGAGTTTTTTTTCTTTAACTTTTTTTCTATTGTGGTAAAATATGTATAATATAAACTTGGTTGTTTTAACCATTTTAAGTGTACATATCAGTGGCATTAGTCACTCCCAATGTTGCACAACCATCGCCACTAGCTACTTCCGAGAAGTTTTTATCACCACGAACAGAAACTGCACCCATTAAGCAAATCCCTGGTAACCTCGAATCTACTTTATCTGTGTAAATTTGCTTATTCTAGATATTTCATATAAGTGGAATCGTAAAATATTTGTCCTTTTGAGTCTGGCTTATTTCACTTAAAGTAATGTTTTCAAGGTTCATCCATGTTTTTGCGTGTATCCGAACATCATTGTTTTTTATGGCTGAATCTTATTCCATTGTATGTATATACCATTGTATGTATAGACATCTATTCATCTGTTGATGAGCACTTGAGTTGTTTCCACCTTTTGGCTGGTGTGAGTACTGCAATGCATTTGTGTGTATCTGTTTGAGCACCTGTTCTGAATGCTTTGGAGTACATACCTAGGAATGGCACTGCTGGGTAATTTTATGGTTAGCATTTTGAGGAACAACCAAACTTTTTCACAGAGGCTGTACCATTTTGCATTCCCCCCAGCAATGGAAGACAGTTCCAGTTTCTCCAACATTCTCACAACACTTGTTAGTTCCCTCTTTTTTTTTTTAAATAGTCACCTAGTGGAGATGAAGTAATACATCATTGTTGCTTTGAGTTGCATTTCCCTAATAACTAATCATGTTGTACACCTGCCTTGGTAACCTACAGCTGCTATGAAAGAAATACCACTAGTCGATGGCTTTAGGAAACAAATTTATTTTCTCACAGTTTAGGAAGCTAGAAGTCCAAATTCAGAGTGCCAGCTTGCAAGGAAGGCTTTCTCTCTCTCGGCTCTAGACTAAAGTCCTTGTCTCTTCAGCTTCTGCTTCCTGGTTCCTTGGAGATCTCCATGTATCTTGGCATCTATCTTACCCTATCTCTCTCTACCTGCTTGTTTAATCTCTTTTTATATCTCAAAAAAAGATTGAATCAAGATACATTCTATATTAACCCTGCTACATCAACGTAACAAAGACAAGTCATTCCGAAAGAGGATTATAACCGAAAGCATAGAAGTTAGGATTTAGAACACATATTATTGAGGAACATAATTTGATCCATTGCGGTATCTTTTCATATGTTTATTGGCCATTTTGTTGGTGCCCTGGTGACACAGTGGTTAAGAGCTAGCTGCTAACCAAAAAGTCAGCAGTTCAAATCTACCAGCCATTCCTTTGAAACTCTATGGGCAGTTCTACTCTGTCCTACAGCTTCACTATGAGTCAAAATCAATTCGACAGCAATGGGTTAATGGGTTTTTTATTGTTGAATTTTAGGAGTGCTCTATGGATATTTAACTCAAGTCAGATAACTGATTTGCAGATGTTTTCTCCCATTTTGTAGGCTGTCTTTTCATTTTCTTGATAATGTCCTTTTATGAACAAAAGTTTTTGATTTTGATCAAGCCCAAGTTATCTATTTTTTTTTTTCTTTTGTTACTTGTGATTTGGTGTCTTATCTAAGAATCCATTGCCAAATCCAAGGTCCTACGTTTTCCTCTATAAGTTCTATGATTTTAGCTCTTATATTTAGGTCACTGATCCATTTCACTAACTTCGATTATGCCATTATTCTCGCGATTCTAATTTGGACATATGACTGGTGCTCATTAAGTGGCCTGTGTCTGGCGATTCTTGTTTTTACCTTCCTTTTCCAGGCCTGGGCAGATTATCCAATAGGCAAGGTAAGCACCATACTTACCTTGCTTACCAGGTCATCTGTAGGAAACAATTTCACTTTTTTTTCACTGCATCAAAGATTCTGCTTCTAGATATGGCTGGCATCTGTCTCTCTGTCAAACCACAGCACCTTCCTCTAGAATCAAAGCCTATTTTCAAATTTACAGTCCCTGACAGGGACGGATCACCCAGTAAGCAAGGTAAACATGAGTTTACTTATGTTTACTTACTAGTCTGTAGTGACCAATCTCACATGGGTAAACTGCCCTGCCTCCTCTCCCCTCCCCATACCTCCTAACCACAGCTGCTTTGTGGGGTGCTAAGGTAATGATGTGGGATGAGTTGAGCTTGCCCCGGGAAGAACTTTCTGTCCAAAGACTGGCGGCCTGTGCCTTCAGCTGGAGGCAATAAGACTAGCCCTGGTGTCTGGCTCCCATTTCTAAAGCAGACAAGATGCAGAATAGAGGGGAGTTTCTCAGGTGCCAGCTATCCAGGGTCAAATCCTAGCTCTAGTGTCTACCCATCTCCTCCTGGGTGGTCAGGATGAACTCTTCATCCCTCTTGTCCAATTTGCATAAACTGAAAGTAACAGGCCCGGGCTCTTCTGTCATAGGAAAGGGGTTTTTTGTGAGATTAAACAGAGATGACTCAATACAACAGAGATATAACATACAGGACATGAGTCAAGGCAGGACGTTTCTCTGGTCAGGAAGGTTGTTTGCACTCTTTAGGTAGGGCTTCTTCCTTAATCTGCCACTCAGCCTCCCCAACAGCATGCCCATCTTTGGGAACAAGTCCAGCAAATGGGGATGGGACTCAGATGACACAAAGATCCCTCCCCTATCCCAAAGGAAATGCTGTCTTCCATTGGTTCACCCAAATGGCCCTGTGTCTTGCCTGAGTCTGGGACCTTCACTTGCAAGGGCAGAAAAAAGGTGGGGAGACTACATTAGTTAGAGAACGTTGCTGGTGGGCAACGTCCAAGCTTGCTGTAAAGTCCAGCCTTGGAATAGTAGGACATGTCAGTGGCAAGAGGGCTGGGGGAAGAGTCAGGGGATGGGCGGGTGCCTCAAGTCCTTTCTCTTTACATAAAAAGTACAACCCATTTTCCCACATGACACAAGCACGTCGTCCTGGTGGCGAAAGGGGAAGTGACTGAGCGTCCTCCTGTGCATGCTTGCGTGTCATTTGCTTGTATTCCTGGGAGAGTGTGTGGTAACCTCTGCAATAGGCCTTTCTCGCCAGCTCACTCTTTACGGGCTGAGCTCAGACACAGGCTGCAGGGAAAATCCAGCACTGGCTAGGACACCGGCCTAAAAGGCTGCTAAGACCTTTTGACCCCTCAGCATCAGTGATGGCCTGACTTTACAGGCAGCCTTCAATTCCTGTCTCATTTTATCTGTCACCAAGGGCTCCTTGGCTGGGACTCCTGTAAAAAACAAATGTGATTGAATAACTGTCTGTATGTCTTCAGCCAGTCTGTCTGTTGCCTGTTCTCAGGTTTTCTCCTGGCAAGACTCAGACTTGTCTTGTCTTGTCTTGCCTAACAAAATAAGGCAGGTGTAATGTTCTTTAACCTCACACCCTCTGTGGAAATGGCTGAGATCCAGGTACTCAGTCATCTGCAAGTGCAGAGCCCAAGATGAGTCAAGAGGCAGAGAAACTCGGCCAGGCCACCAAAGCCCACTAGGTTTGGAGTCCTGTGACTTCCCAACACCTCTACCCCCATCATCACCACCAAACCACACTCCCACCTCTGTTGTCCAGCCCGTTATCTTCCTGGCTCTGGTTCCTGCCCTTACTCTCGTCCCACAAGCCAGTTCTTAGGCTCTTGGGCATATCCCAACCAACTTGGCAAAGGGGCACATGGTCCAAAGCTCCTTAAACTCTGGGACTAGTTGTTAGTTATCATCAAGTCATTTCCAACTCTTGGCAACCCCACCTATGCAGAGAAGACCTGCTCCATAGGGTTTTCAAGGCTGTGACCTTTCAGAAGTAGATTGCCAGGCCTGTCTTCTGAGGCATCTCTGGGTGGACTTGAACCTCCAACCTTTCAGTTAGCAGCTGAGTGCATTAACCGTTTGCACCACCCAGGGATTCCTATGATGCCTGTAGTCAATATTAACATCCAAAGGCAAGCGTTTTCTTTCTCACCCACCAGTGGGTCAGCTCTGTGCTGGGGCATATAGAAGCAGGTTAGGGCACTGGTTGTATTTTTAAAGAGTTTACAGAGTATATAAGGATACAGCACACATGCACACCCACCACTCATCCATCTACCCACCTGCAGACCATTCCTTCTCAGTCTCTTACATGGGCACGTCCTTTTCTACCTATTGCCATCTCTCACCGTACACTCCACACGTGTCTATCCCCACATCTCCAAACCACAGCTCTAGGCCTCCATCTCTTTCCACACATTAGTGTCTTAAACCAATCTCTTTGATTCATAAAAGAGAGAAGTGAGCAGAGAGAGAGGGGGACCTCATACCACCAAGAAAGCAGTGCTGGGAACACAGCGTGTCCTTTGGACCTGAGGTTCCTTCACTGAGATGCTCCCAGACCAAGAGAAGACTGATGACAAGGATACCTCCTCCAGAGCCGGCAGAGGGGCCAATGCCCTGAATTCGGACTTCTAGCTTACTGGACTGTGAGAGAATAAACTTCTCTTTGTTAAAGCCATCCACTTGTGGTATTTCTGTGATAGCAGCCCTAGATGATCAAGACAACTACATATGTTCACTTTTCCACCTTTCCACCTGCCCCTACCTCCCGGATCCTTTGACCAACTGAACAGTTGTTACCTTTTCTAGCTAGCTCATCTGCTCTAAGAAAAACTTCAAGTACAGCTGTTCAAGGAAAGTAAAACCCTAAATAAACTTTATAAAAGCTACCCCCCAGCCTCCACGGCTGGTGACATGCTCTAAAATGACTACAAGGGCTGGGCTCCGAAAGTGAGATGCCCCACAGACGGCCACGTGGGGTTGATGGTAGGATTGGCCCAGAGCGGGCAGCTAGCCAGTGCTGTGCCACCTGCACAAACATCAGAGCAGAAGCCTGGAACATCTCCCCAAGCTGGTCCTCAGAATGTGACCCAACAATCTGGGGCCATTTCACAAGGACCTAAGTAAGAAGACAAAGGCTCTCATACAGGATGCTCTGTGCTTCTGATCTGTCTGGACTGGGCAGAGTTGGAAACCTGGACCCAATATGAATCACTCTCAACTCACTGTTCATGTCATCCTTTTACATCAATCTGGAATTGTGGAAATGCCCATTGTTTCCCCTCCAGAATCTCTCTGGGGAGAATTTTAAACATTTCCTAAGCACGTGTCACCAGGGCCATGTTTACACTCTCGTTCCTAAGACCCTATCATTTGAAAGACCTGGAATAACTCAGTAGGTCGTCCTGAGCCTCCCAGGCTGCCTGGAGAGATAATGCCCAGAAAGACAAATACAGGAAAACATCCATCAAGAGGCTGAAGAAGCCTCTATAATCTTGGGTGGGATATACCTATGAACATTCTCTTCCTCAGGTCATACTTGGGATATGGTAACAATACCTTGCCCAGCACCACAAGTTTTAATACAGTCTCTAAAGACTCTGTCTTCCACAGACTGCTCCATGACCCTAAGGGGCCTTAACTATGTGGGCATGATCCTGGCCCTGGTGGCTGGGGGCAAATTTTCCTGCAACATAGATACAAGGGAAGGAGGATGAGATGTGCCTGTCTCAGTCTTCTGGTCTCTGTGGACTGCTGTCCAGGCTGGCACAGTGGTTCATAAGGTGGGTACACAGAGCTCCCTCAGATGGCCTTCCTCAACTCTCTCTACCCTGCTTTCCTTAATTAATCCTTAATTAATTAATCCTGCTTTTGTTGAGATACTTAGAACCACCCTAATTTCACTTTGAAATATTACAATCTGAGTCTGTTCAATCCCATTACCACTCCTCTTTGATCTTGCCTGTCTTAGCCAGATCATGCAGATCCCTCCAGCCTCAGCACCCTCAGCCATCTCTCTGAGTATTTCATTCAGATCTGTCCTCTGGAGTTCTGTCAATGACCCTCAGAGGGACAGGGCTTTATTTGTTTATTTGTTTTCAATTTGGGCACAAAAGATCTACCAGTGGCATCTTACTTATGGGAAAAATTACAACAGTATTTATCAAGTACTTACAAGTTCCTGTGCAAAGTGTCCTAAGTAGCTTACCACATTCACTCCTAACAAATTCTACAAGACCATGATTCTTGTCTCATTTCACAAAAAGTGGCTTGCTCCAGCCATGGAATGCCACATTCCACATATGTCCATCCGATCGAGCTTTTGTTTCCTCACTGGTGTGGATGTACGGCCTATCAAGTACTGAAAGACAGACAGTGGTGGATTTGCCAATGGCTCCTGGCGGACCTGTCCTTTTTTGCTTTATGTGTTTTTGTATGTTATTAGTGCATACATATTTAGAATTTTATATCTTTGTTGCTAATTGGCTCTTTCCATATGAGTGGCACTATTTATCTCTAGTACGGTGATGCTATTTGTCTTAATGCTTATTTCTTCTTATTAATCAATGGCTTAATCTTGTTTAATAGTTAACTAATATATATTCTTTTCATCATTTTGTTTTCATCACTTTCATAAAATACAGCTGTATTTTCTTTAATCCAGTCTAACAATCTTTGTTTTTTAACTAACAAGTTTAGCTCACTTTTTTAAAACATATTTAGGTTTATTTCTGCCATCTTATTTTGTACAATTTGTTTGCTTTTTCTGGGTTCTCCCCACCCCTCTTCCCTTGCCATTTCTTGGATGGTTTGAGCTGCTTTATTTTATTTTCCTTATTCTATTAACGTTTCATTTACTAGTATGGAAATTATACACTTTTTCTCTTATAGTTTAGTGCTTACTCCACAGAATATTTAACATCATATCTAAATTAACAACATCTAAAGTTAGTCAATGTTTTCACCTCCTCCCAAACAATAAAGAACCTCAGAATGCTTTAACTCCAGTCTCTCTCCTTCTTAAAATCTACTGTTGCCCAGGATTATAGTTCCCTCTTAATTGTTTTAGCTTCATACATTAGACATATTATTGCTTTAAGCAGTCATTATTTGTTTAGCATTAGCCAATCCTTGACTATTTTCTTTCCCTAACATCCCTTCTTAAATCCCAGATCTTCCAGCTGGGGTCACTTTTTCCTCCTTTTAGTACACCCCTTAGAAGTTGCTTTAATGAAGATCTGATGGTATGAATTCTCCTACCACCAACATCTTTACATTGGTATTTGTTCTTAAAAGATACTTCTTAAAATATAGTTGCACAACTCTATGCTGACAGCATTTGTTCTCAGCACCATGAAAATATTATTGTACTGTTTTTTGACTTTCACTACCACTGTTGAAGAGGCTGCTATCATTCTAACTGTGCTTCCTTTGTAGCAAACTAACCTCTCTCTGCCAACTCCAATGTTCACCCTCCACTGTGGATAATTTTCTCATTGCATCTCTAAATGCTTCTCTCATCAGCTCAGTCATGCTTTAAGAAATATTTTTATGTAAAACTAATTTATCCAGATTTTTGCATTGTTTTTTACTAGGAGAAATCGCTGTATAAAACTAGTCATTTATATTGCCCAAAATGAAAATCACTTGTATTTTTTTAACCCACTACATCTGGCTGGCTACTGTTCACACCACTCCACTGAAACTACTTTTGTGAAGGCCTCCCAATTGCCACATTCCAGGGACTCAACCCATGTCTCAATAGACCTCTGCATAATTGGGCATCATTGGCCACTTCCACTTCTTCTTCTCCTTTGCTCCCTGAGTCAACATTATCTCCTGGTTTTTCTTTTGATTCTCTGGTTCCTCAGTCTCCTTTACTAACAATTCTTGTCATACATGTCCTCAGATGTTGGTTGTGCCTGGATATTTTCCTTTTGAAACTCCAGATCCTCTCTCTACCCTGCTCCATCCTGCTTGGGTCTCTAGTGGCTGAACTATACAGACTGCATCAACTGGCTTTCAGTTTGGGTTAATCAGCAGGAGAAACTGTTAGGAAATCAGAAGCAGAAGGAATGGGAGGTCAGGCATTTATTCCCAGCTCCTACAGTTTTTTTTTTTTTTTTTTTCCCACAGTAGAACCCTCTCCATTCAGCCACTCTTCCTGAATTCTGGAAGATACAACCTCCACCGCTAACTCTGCGTCTCCAGCAAAATTGTTCTTTCCCTTTCCTTAGTCTCAGATGGACATATTCAATCATTGACTGGAGAGCTCGACGTGGAAATCCCAAAAGCATATCAAAAACTCATACACAAAATTTAACTCATTAACTCATCTCACATCACTGCCTCCCTCAAAACAAGCTAACAAAATTCATCATGCCCTGGTTTCCAGGTGGTACTGAACAACAACACCTCAGTGGATCAATCTAGAAGTCTCAGTATTATCCTCAACTCTGCTTCCTCATCCCCCTCTGGCATCCAAATTGTCACCAAATCCAGTCTGATTCTTCTTGGAAATATCTCAGCTCTCTTCCGGCCACTCTATCCCCACCACCACTGCCTTATTTCAGGGCCTTGTCACTTACTGTCTAGACTATCTGTCAACAAGTCTCCCTGCCTCAAGCCTGGTCTAACTCCAGCCCTTTCTCTACCACACCGCAAGGATAAGCTTGTTAAAATGAAAATCTTATTGTTTGGTGCATACCTCCATTGCCTCCAGAGTAGTCTCCTTTATCTAGCACACAAGGTGTGCTATCCTTGCCTTCTTTTCCAGTTTCATTACTTCCCTCCAAAGAGCCTCCCTAACTTGCTTTTGCCTGGAGCTTCCCACCTCCATCCCCACCCCTTCATCGCCCCACACTCCCCCATCTACACTTCCTCCTTTAAGACTCATACAAGTACCAGCTGCTCATGAACGTGTTTCCTAATGTTCCCAGACCCAGTCATCGGGTCTTCCTCTTGGTCCCTTGCACATACCTCCATCAGAGCATTTGTAGCACTTTATCATAATTATTAATTTTTTATCTGTCTTACCAAAAAAAAAAAAAATGGGCCCCTTGAGATCAGAGACCATGTCTTACTCAAATTCATATTCCGAATGCTTATCATAGTATACTTCACATACTAGGACCTATAAATGCACACTCCTCTTCTTTAAGATTCGCTTTCCCCATATTGTGCACAGCTTGGCATCCACTCTAGCATCCTGGTTCCTCTTTTCCCCTCCCCTCTTTTACTGAGCTGCTATTTAAGTCAGTTGTATCTAAGTTCTAAGTGACTCAGTACTTCTCAGCACTATACAACCCAAATATTAGGAAGAATCCAGGCTGTTTTACAACAAGACTAGTCATAGCTTTGTAAGAAGCCAAACCAGTAAAGGTAATAGCCTACTCTCCCTAAATTATAGATCTATCAGGTGACTCAACCAACAGTCCATCTAAGATGTGGGAAAGTTTCCTTCCTGAAAAATGTTAATTGCGGTTAACTCTTAAGTCTGCTCACAAGAGTTAGGGTCAGTTGGAACAGTCTCCTGATGGGTAAAGATGATTTCCAACAGGGTAAAACAGAGAACATTTTGCCTCACCCACCTTCTTGGTAAACTACACCTTAATCACTTGACCTCATTATTGGGGTAAACTAGGTTCATATCTTGCTAGAAAGATAAGCATTTTTCTACATATAAACGATATAGTTTTACTGTCATAATCTTGGATGGGCCTTAAAAAACAAGTACTGTGCTGTTTAATTATTGCCAGAAATAATTTGTTGTTTCAAAATAACATTTTTAATATCAAAGACCTCATTTAAGAGGACATCTCCAACATTTGATCTTCCTAAAATCAAGTTAAACCACCAAATACATCAAATATTAGAGAACACAAAACAGAATTCTTTAAAAAAGTACATAATAAAAATTCTCTGAGTGTTGGCTACATTATCAAGAGTCTGCATCAACAAAATTCCTGTCTTCTGTTCCCTACGTGGGAGGCAAACCCTTATTTGGGTGATCAGTGCAGGCAAGCCACTGTTTCACCTGAGCATGACAAGTTCTGTGTTCTCATATTGTTCTGAAAGGAGAAGGCTCTGGTTTGCACCTTTCCATGCTCTGTTTTAGCACCCAACAGAAGGCTTCATGCTCTTTCACATAGCAGAGCCCTGCCTTTGATCTTTCTCACCCCCTGGTTACACAAGAAAAAAAGAATGCAGTGGGCCAGAAGTCACTTAGATATGAAATATGCCCATTTAAACAAAATGCAACTTAAGTCAACCATTATTAAGCACTTCAGATATATCTGCCAGTTCACGAATTCTTTCTTCAGCTGTTTAATGCACTGACCAAGTTTTTTTATTTCAACAATTATATTGTTAAATATAGCAGATCTGTTTGATTCTTTTTAAAACCTACCTGATTTTATTTTTTAATTCCATCTTTTATTTCTTTAAACATTGCCTACCTGGTTATGTTGTATGTTATATTCCAGCACCTTCCCTGACCAGGTGTGTGACCTTAAGTGAATGACTTCCCTGCACCTTCATTTCTTCATCTGTAAAATGGGGATAATTGTCATACTTCCCTGATAGAGTTAGATGAGGATCAAATGAGTTATTACATGTGTATCAGACAACGTCCCATCAGGTAACAGAAACCAGTCTGGATATTTCAATCAGAGAGAAATTTAAATACAGGAAATTCGGTTACAAAATTACCGGAAGAGCTTGAGGGCCAAAAAAGAGGGAAGGCAGCATGACCCAGAGATCAGGAACTGACCAGTAGAAATCTACTTCCCCTGCAGAGATCGAGGCTCCTTTGAGCCAGCACTGCTCTGCCTTCACAAAGCTGGGCAGCTACTCCAGGAGTCTGTGGTCATCAGCTGGCCACTGCCCCTTCAGGGACCTTGCTTATCTAAGTCCCACAGCCAGGAGACTGCTGCAAGAGCTGACACTTCCCTGGATTGCCACTGCTGCTGCCCTTTCTGCTGTTGCTGCCAGAGGCACTGCCAAGGGTACAATAGGTGCTCCCTTTTCCCACCTCTTGATCTGGTGCAAATTAGAAAGGCATAGAGGGTAGGTGCAGAGTTGAGACAATATCTGGCACAATATGTATACTGCTTACAACAGGGCCTGGTACATGGAAGTACTATATAAACGTTTGCTATTGTGGAGGTTACATTCTTATTCTGTAAATGCAACAGTTGAAGTCTTGAAGGGTTCCAACTATTGTTTGTCATGTCTGTTGACTCTCACTTGTGTCACTCATGGTTTGTTGCTCCATGTGTTCGGTGACTAGGACTGTGAGCTCAGAAATGGCTGATCTTAATCTATAAGGACTGTGGTTCATGGCTGAATTGAGGTGCTTGCCTCCAGAGGGGACTTGTCTTAGCTTCTGCTAGGAGGCTGGGGGTGCTAACAACCTAGAATCCATTTAAAAACCAAATCCTTTGTCGTCAAGTTGATTCTGACTTATAGGGACCCTATAGGACAGAGTAGACCTGCCCCATAGGGTTTACAAGGAGGACCTGGTGGTTTGGAACTGCTGACCTTTATGGTTAGCAGCCGTAGCTCTTAACAACTACGCCACCAGGGTTTCCAGAACCCATTTAGCACCCTTTAAATGCCCTGGATTGATTTGAGCCCCTCAAGTTTAGCCTCCACCTTGTCACTGGTCCCATTAATTGAAGGCCCATCAATTTCAGTGCTGGTGTAAGCATTTTCCCTGGGAGGATAACTTAGGCTGAGTTTTCTAGAGAAGCAAAACCAGTAAAGCATATAAATATATAGAGAGATTTATATCAAAGAAAATGGCTAATGCGATTGTAGAGACTGCAACATCCGAAGTGTGTGGATTAGGATAGAGGCTTCTCCCTACTCATGTAGCCTCAGGGGCTGGCAAACCCAAGATCGGAAGGCAGGAGAGCAGGGCTCCACTCACAGGCCGTGAAGATCTGTGAATCCCAAGATCAGCAGATAAACTGATAGTTCAAGTCCCAAGAACTGGGGGTCAGATGAACAGGAGGCAGCTGCAGGATCCAGAGTGAGCAAAAAGCCAGAAAAACTGCTCATTTTCGGGTGCAGGCCACACCCCCAAGGAAACTCCCTTCCAACTGATTGGCAACTCACAGCCGATCCCATCATTGGAATGATCACATATAAATACTGAGAATCACGGCTCACCCAAGTTGACACACACTCTGAACCATCACAGAGAGGTACCTCTCTTCGACGTGTGCTTGCCTGCTGCTTATGACCACTCTGATTTAAGTGCACTTTGGAGGTCAGGGCACAGGGGGATACTTGTAAATGTCCTTTCCTCACTGGGAGTCCAGAAATGTGTTCAAAGGTCTATTTTATCCAAGGCCTATCACTTTTGAGACAGGAGAAACCTGTCTCTACTCAACTATATTGTCAAAAGCAGTAATCTGATTTATTCAGTAATTGATCTGGTTGTTGTTGTGCGCCATCAAAACCATTCTGACTCATAGTGACCCTATAGGACAGGGTAGAACTGCCCGATAGAGTTTCCTAGGCTGTAATCTTTATGGGAGCAGATCACCAGGTTTTTCTTCCACGGAGTAGCTGAGGAGATCAAACCATGACCTTTCAGTTAGCAACCAAGTGCTTAACCGTTACTCCGCCAGTGCTCCTTCAATAGATAATGTGGAGCCATGAATGAATAAAATCCAGGAAATGATGAGAACCAGCCTAGATTTTAGAAAGAAAATTGGCAATAAAGAAATCCTATTCTTAATTTTGTTTCCCTTGTCTTTGAATATTAGGTACTTCAGGATCACAGTTCTCAGAAAGGCATATCGATGATTGATCCACATTCAAATTTTCTAGAAAAGTCCGAATTTCAAATATTTAGTCTCATAGTTCTCATGTATGTTATGTATTTGTCAGAACTCTTATCCTAATTTGAGCTTATCCAAATTCAATCATGACCGTGATTAAATATGGCCTTCACCATAAATTCAGCATATTGGCAGTCTAGCTTATTAATAAGTTCCTTGTGAATCTGATGTCTGGCGGATAAATGACAACAAGGAACACCTGGGCAGGCAGTGCTAAGGCCGCACATTCGAATCTCGGTGGTCCCCCACAGTGCAGACCTTCCTCCAAGGCAGCCTGCAAACCAGCCAGCTTGCTGAGATAGCTCCAAGAATCTGCTTCCATGAGTATAACTCTACGAGTCATGCTCCATGGACACGCCCCAGATTTGTTTGTTTTGGAAAACTAATTTACCCCTTACAAAGAATAGCTGCCATATACAATAGTGAGAAAAATTAAAGTCGAGTGTTTGAAAACAATGAACTAAGTGTTAATGTTATCAACAGTTTCTGTCAACTAATAAAGCCTATTAGTAGACAAGTGACGAATGATGGTGTGTTTTCAGACATAAACATAAAATGTTTAAGGAAGAAAATTATCCACCCAATGGTATCAGTTACATTTAAAATCTCCTGGTTGCATTTATGTGCACGCCTGACTTGGTAGACAACACACTGAAGGTAATTGAAGAGTGTTTGGAAAGAAGAGGGATGGGGGTCCCAGGAAGGGGTGCCTGGAGATAACTGGCATTATAAAGGCAGGATCTATTTCAGAAGATGGGGCCTAGGATTTCTCCCTGACCAGTTGAGTAGCTAGAGTACCATTTAGTGAAAACTGGGACACTGGGGGAGGGACAGGTTGGGCAGGAATATCAAGAGCTCCGATTAAGACATTTTAAATTGAAGATGCTTTTGGGACAGGCGGGTGACCATGTCTGGTGTGCAGACAAAGAGACAAGCTGGAGTTCATTCTCAGCCACCTCCTAAGCAACACAGAACTTCTAAGCCACTCACTTGAGTTTTTCCAAATAGTTCACAATTGTTATTATACTCATAACCTATGAACTCACACACCAGATAAAAACCCCACTGCAGAGCTTTTAAAAACCATGTAAAAGACTTGGCACTTCAGGAAGCTGTCTAAAGCCTAGTTGGTGAGAGCCGCCTGTCCTACCACCACCTTCCACCCCATTTTTCACAGAAAAGACTCCTACTTGTCCTATGGTAGGGTGTTATTCACTCCCAAGCCTTTCCGAAGCCCTACTATTCCTCCTCCTAGACTAAAACCCTCATCCTCATTCAGCACGTGAGGGCCTTTACTCTCATTCTGCTCCCAGGACCCCCACTGCCACCCTGTGCTGACCCTTTCCTAGATGCACTGCTGTGTTCCTGGAACCAGAGAGTGACTGTGTGTGCAGGGTGTGTGTGTGTGTGTGATGTGTATATGTTCATGCGGCTGGTGTGTGTGTGGTGTGTGAGGTATGTGGGTATGTGTGTGCATGCATGGTGTGTGTCGTGGGTGCGTGAGTATGTGGTATGTGTGGTGTGTGTGTGGGAGGGGGTGTGTGTGTATGTGTGATGTGTGTGTGTTTGTGTGGGTGTGTGTGGTGTGTGTATGTGGTGTGTGTGTGCATGTGTGGTGTGTGTGTGGTGCATGTGTGTGTGGGTATGTGTATGACATGCCTGATGTGTGTGGGGGGCGTATGTTCATGTAGGGTGTGTGTGTGATGGGTGTGTGTGTTTGTGTGTGCGTGGTATGTGGTGCGTGGGTGTGTGTGTGATGTGCATGATGTGTGTGGTGTCTGTATGTACATGTGGATGGTAAGTGTGCGGTGTGTGTGTGTGCATGTGTGGTGTGTGTATGTGCATGTGTGTGGTGTGTGTGATGTGTGAGGTGTGTGTGTACATGTGTGCATGTGTGGTGTGTGTGTGGATATGTGGTATGTGTGGTGTGTGTGTGGGAGGGGGTGTGTGCATATGTGTGATGTGCGTGAGTGTGTTTGTGTGGGTGCATGTGTGTGGTGTGTGTGTGCATGTGTGGTGTATGTATATGTGTGGAGATAGAAGATCCAGGACCTTGACTCCTCACGTGTGGCTGGGCTTCTGGGAGGACAGCAGTGTCCGTGGGTAAACACTGACAAGCCACGCCCTTTGCACTCTGGTGCCCCACCTGTCTCTCCCGGCAGATCCCCCACCACTGTCTTGTGCCCTGTTTCAGAGCTAAGTGGCCTACCCACAAGTCGCAGCGTGTCTTCCCACCCCATCCCCACTCCCCCCCTCAAACCTTTAGCCATTACACCTCCCACCTGAACCGCTCTGCTCTCCCAGCCACCCCATGTTTACCTCCTGCCAGCCTTCAAGGCCTGGCTCAATGCCACCTCCTCCTTGAGAAAGAAGAAACAAAAACTACAAATTATTAAGACACTACATTCCAGGAACACACTTATCTCCTTTAACTCTCACAGCAACCATGGGAAGCAGGTGTTATCATGCCCATTTTTTTTTTTTACGAAGAAACAAGTTAAAATAAAAGAGTGCATAATTACACAGCAAGTCTATGACAAAGCTGAAATTCAATCCCAAGTGGTTCCCTTGACCACCGCCTTATTTTATCTCTTAATCCAGTGGCTCTCAGCAGTGACTGCACATTGGAATCACCTGATTCCCGTTACCCAGACGATGCCTCAGACCGATCAAAGAGAATCTCTTGGGATGAAGCCTCAATCACAGTACATTTTAATACTCCCCAGGTAATTCCAGTGTGCAACGAGGATTGAGACCCACTATCCTAATCTAACCTAAACCCTAAATCTTCATCTCTTCAGGGATATCTCTTCCTCCCTCTGAGCTCCCATACCACTTTTTTAATACCTTCAATCATTCTTTCATTCGGCAGTTACCCACTGATCCCCTACTTGGTGCCAGTCACTACACAGGGCCCTGGAATCAACTCGAAACAAGGTGAATCCATCCTGCCCTTGTGGAGCTTGTTCTCTAGCTAAGGAAGCAATTGATTAAGCATGCTAAAGACACAACTATGAAAAGCAAAACTTTAAAACTTTTAGAAAATAATATATGAGAATATTCTTATGACTTTGGACAGGAATAATTTCTAAGACACCAAAAGCATAAACTATAAATTAAAAATCAATAAATTTGGGCTCATTTAAATGTTAAACTTTCTTCACTAAAAGACACCATTAAAAAGTAAAAAAGACTAGTCACAAGCTGAGATACAATATTTGCAACACATACATCTCAAAAAATTGTATTCATAATACGTAAAGAACTGCAAATAAGAAAAATAAAAATAATCCAGCAGAAAAAAGAGCATGTACATTTCGGAGAAGAGTAAATATAAATTGTTAGTAAACATTTGTAAAGATGCTCGCACTCATTAAAAGCTAGGGAAACAGGAATTAAAGTAAGATACCACTCCCACCAAATAAATCATCAAAACTTTAAAAGCCTAGCTACTTCAAGCGTTTCCAAGAATATGGAGCAATGAGCACCCTGAGAGGCTGCTAGTGGGCATGTAAATTGGTACTGCAAATTATTGCAATGAAGTGTAGTATCTACATAATAAATGGAGCAGGAAATGACATGGGACCGTATAGCAAGTGGGGCAGGAGAAGCTCCAAGAAGCTGAGATGCAAGAGATAAATAAAAACTACCCAGGTGAAGGGGTAGAAGGGTATTCCAGGTAGAGCGATAAGCATGACATATTCAAGGCCAAAAAGAACAGTATACAAAGGCCAGATCCTGAGGGATCTGTATGAAGCTGTATGAAGGAGCTTAGATTCCAAGAGTCATGGCAGGCCACTGACAGATTTTAAACAGGGGCATAACACTCATTCATTTGTTCATTCTTTAAGCAAAACACTGGCACCTGCCATGGGCCACGCCCTGCATCTGTTTTGGAAACATCGCCCCAGCTGCAGGGTGGAGAATTGGTTGGAAGGACACACAACTAGGAGCAGGGAGACTTAGGAGGTGGTCTAGGGGTTGGTCGTCTAGACTAGGGCAGCATCAGGGGTAGAGGGAATAAATCACAGAGACATGATGTATTTGGGAGGTAAAAGGAACAAGACATGGTAAATGACTGAACGAGAGAGTAGAGTGGTGAGTGAAAGGAAAGACTCAGTTGTCACTCCCAAGTATCTGGGTGGTTGGTGAGACCACTCACTGACTAGGAATCAAAGAGAAGAGTGAAGAATGAACAATACCTTCAGTTTAGAATAGTCACGGGAAGAACAGAAGAAGTTTATGTAGAAGATTGAGAAAGAATTGGCCAAAGAGAAACCAGTGTGGTCTTTCAGAAACTGGGGTAGGAAATTGGAATGCAGTTCAAGAAGGAAAGAAAATGGTCAATAATGTGAACTGCTGCTGAGAAGTCAAATTAAAGAAAAAGGGGATGAGGCTGGAAAATATCCCACAGACTCCAGGAAAAAGGCAGCCAAGGGTAACATTTGTCAGAGAAGTTTCGACAAAGGGATGGGAGAAGAAGCAAAACCATTGAAGACTGAGGAGTGGGAGGGGAACAAGTGAAGGTGCTCTTTTAAGAGAAACAAAGCAGTAGGTGGAGAAGAAGTTGTTCCTATTGTTGTGTTTTGTTTTACAGAAGCAAGACTCCAGAGGTTCTGGTGAGGAGCCAGGAGAGAGTACAAGGTTGAAGAAAAGAAAGATGTCAAAACAGCAAGGTACTTGAGAAGACAGGGCAGGAGATCCAGGGCCTAGGTGGAAGGCAGGGTTTGGGTAGGATGCAGAGTCTCTTTCACTCCTGAAATAAGAGAAAGGACAGGGCAGGTGGTGATGCAAGTTGGAAGGATGGTGAAAATGCTGAGAAGCTCTCATATTATGGCTTCTATTTTCATGTGTAAAGTGGTGGCATCAGGATTCGAGGTGAGTGGCAAGTATTTGAAATCATTGTTGTGGACATCAGGCTAGAAAGCTTCACAAGACAGGTAGGCAGTGTAAGAGCCTAGTGGACAATGATAACAACATAGCCATGGGGCACCTATCTACAAGCTAAATGGTTTTCTCCAATAGCCCCTAGCAGCCCCGATGGAGATGCAGAGGAAGCTGACCAACCAACCCTGGGGAATTGTCTAGTGAACACAATGGAAGAAAAATGGAAGGCCGCTGAGGAAACCAGCAAGAAAATGGTTGAAGAGAAGGAGTGTAGAAACTCAGCTAGATGAATAAGGAAGGAAAAGCAGAAAGGGCAGTTAGAGAGGGAATGTGTCAGTGTGCTAGAGGTCCTGATAAGGGCAAATAATTGGTAATTTGAGAGTATGGGGTGAAAAAGCAGGAAGGCTGGAGATTGTGGTTAGAGAGGAGGATGTCTGTGTGATGATTGCAGAAATGGAGTCATTCCAAGAGGTGCCTGGCCACAAGGGTGGCAAAAAGAGTGCCTCTCCTTAGCACCTAAAGTTAATTCATTGTATTCAAAATAACAAGCTCCCTGAAGAGAGGGACCAAGTCTAATTCATCTTGTATTCCTAGAAGTTCTGAAAATATTATATTAAAAAACCAAACCAAACATAGTGCCGTCGAGTCGATTCCGACTCATAACAACCCTATAGGACAGAGTAGAACTCCCCCATAGAGTTTCCAAGGAATACCTGGCAGATTTGAATTGCCTACCCTTTGCTTAGCAGCTGTAGCACTTAACCTCCACTCCACCAGGGTTTGAAAATATTATATGGATGGTACTTAACAATGTTTGGCATCCCTAGGTGTGGCAAATGATTAATGTGCTCAGCTGCTAACTAAAAGATTGGTGGTTCACCACTTTGGAATTGATTTGGCACTTCCTTAAAAATCTAGAAATAGAGCTACCATACGATCCACCAATCCCACTCCTTGGAATATATCCTAGAGAAATAAGAGCCTTTACACGAACAGATATATGCACACCCATGTTCATTGCAGCACTCTTTACAATAGCAAAAAGATGGAAGCAACCAAGGTGCCCATCAACAGATGAATGGATAAATAAATTATGGTATATTCACACAGTGGAATGCTACACATCGATGAAGAACAGTGATGAATCTGTGAAACATTTCATAACATGGAGGAACCTGGAAGGCATTATGCTTAGTGAAATTAGTCAGTTGCAAAAGGACAAAGACCGCTATTATAAGAACTCGAGAAATAGTTTAAACAGAGAAGGAAATATTCTTTGATGGTTATGACAGGGGGAAGGGAGAGAGGGTGGGAGAGGGGTATTCACTAATTAGATAGTAGATAAGAACCACTTTAGGGAAAGACAGCACACAATACAGGCAAGGTCAGTACAACTGGACTAAACCAAAAGCAAGAAGTTTCCTGAATAAACTGAATGCTTCAAAGGCCAGCGTAGCAAGGGCGGGAGTTTGGGGACCATGGTTTCAGGGGACATCTAAGTCAATTGGCATAATAAAATCTGTTAAGAAAACATTCTGCATCCCACTTTGGAGAGTGGCATCTGGGGTCTTAAACGTTAGCAAGAAGCCATCTAAGATGCATCACTTGGTCTCAACCCACCTGGACCAAAGGAGAATGAAGAACACTGAGGGCACAAGGTAATTACGAGCCCAAGAGACAGAAAGGGCCACATGAACCAGAGACTACATCATCCTGAGACCAAAAGAACTAGATGGTGCCTGGCTACAACCAATGACTGCCCTGACAGGGAACACAAGAGAGAATCCCTGAGGGAGCAGGAGAGCAGTGGGATGCAGACCCCAAATTCTCATAAAAAGACCAGACTTAAGGGTCTGACTGAGACTAGAAGGACCCCAGTGGTCATGGCCGCCAGACCTTCTGTTGGCCCACAACAGGAACCATTCCCAAAGTTAACTCTTCAGACAGGGATTGGACTGGATAATGGGTTGGAGAGGGATGCTGGTGAGGAGTGAGCTTCTTGGATCAGGTGGACACTTGAGACTATGTTGGCATCTCCTGTCTGGAGTGGAGATAAGAGGGTAGAGGGGGTTAGAAGCTGGAGAAATGGGCACGAAGAGAGAGTAGAGGAAGGAAATGGGCTGTCTCATTGGGGGAGAGCAATTGGGAATATGTAGTAAGGTGTACATAAGCTTTTGTGTGAGAGTAAAAAAAATTTTAAAAAAGGTTGCTGGTTCAAGTCCACCCAGAAGCTCTCAGAAGAAAGGCCAGGCAGTCTGCTTTTTAAAAAATCTGCTATTGAAAAGCCTGTGGAGCACAGTTCTATTCTGACAAGTGAGGTCATTGTCAACTGAAATCTACTTGATGGCAACTGGTTTTTTTTACAATGTTTAAGAATGGGTGATGATAAGCTGTTACGGATGCTGGGAAATTCAGCAGGCCCCTGTGTGCTAAACCCAATGGGAGAAAGGCCTCAGTGAACCAATGAAAAAAACTCCAACAGGATTCCACATCCTCACTGCAGTCCCAGGCTCTTTATCGGTAAATGCTACCAGGAAAGACCTTCCAGTCTTCATCTGTACACATGCACACCCAACCGGGAATTCCTGTTGGATTACCACTAACTCAGAGATTCAATGGCAGCAGTGGAAATGAGGCCACTGTCATTGGGAGGGGAAGAAAGGAGGAGGAAGGGAGGCAAACACATTTCGTGTGCATCAACTGTGGGTCTGTCCCTGTGTTAGGCGCTTTCACATATATCACCCTGTTTATTTTCAAAACAACTCTGAGAGTTAAGTACCCCTGTCCTCATGGTAAATATGAGGACACTGGGCTGGGAAGTTGAGTAACTTCCGGGGACATGGTGAGAAGGGCAAAACTGTATGTGATTCCTCTGCTGGTCTTTCTCACCTTCCCTCAAGTGTCCCCTGGAATCCTTCATTCAGTGATAATTCAGCCCGTTTGTTTAGTGCTTACCACAGGCAAGGTGTCACAGGAGAAGTAGAGATGGACAATTTTGGGCTGCCCCGGGGGAGCTTACAGTCTGGAAGGGAGGGTAAGGAACCCCTTCCTTAATGACAAGGAGGCTTCTTGGCTGGGGAAGACTAAGTCAAAAGGTTTTCACTGGGTATTGAGGTGATGGGTTTGTTTGCATGTTTAGAATTGTTCCCTTTCTAACTGGAACTTAAAAGAAGTAGGAGCAAATTTTCCTGCCCTGGCACAGTGATTTTCAGCTGAATCCCTGACACTTTAAAATAGAGGCTTCTATAAAATCAACCTTTGGAAAGAGGGAGTCGAGGAACTTGCTGGGTTTCACAAAGCCTGGCTAATTCCTGGAGATCCAGTTGTCTACAGGCTCATACAAGAGCTAAGTGATCTGACAATCAATCAATGCTAAGCCAGTAAGGATTATATGAGTTCAGAGAAAACACTGAGGGCTTATTCCCTTTTGCCCCCCGACTCCACTTGTACCCCGTCAATGAAGCCATTAATAAAAGACAATCAGGCAGAGGCCCAACTCCTAAAGACAGAGCTGAGCAAGGTCTGCTGAAGACAGAAGACCCTGGGCTGATTCGGGAATTTCAGAGGCCTGGGTTTCCTCAAGAGCAGGGAGGGGCACCGCGACATCCTTCCAAATGAGCACTCAGCAGTGTGGGGGAAGTGCTCTAGCCAGAAGGTGGGCACCTGCAGTGGAGTCTGACACCTGTCTGAGCTGGTGCACCACCCTGGGAAGTCCAGGGGCCCCTCTTGCTGCTGTTTCCCTCTGCTATAAACCGGCCTCAGGGCTCAATCCAAGTGGGGATCAGGAAGTCTCAGTTGCCTTTAAGCCCCTGTGGAGCAGGACTGTCTGTTGGGGAAGGTCATTCTCTTGACAGAACAAGCCATTTCAGATGGAACTCCCACGCGGAAGTGAGAGAGGGCGGGACGTTGCCCAATCAGCGAGATCAGCACAATCTGCTGGGCAGGTCACAGGGGTCTGATTCTCCTGTCCAAAGGCACTGAACCAAATGACTCTGAAACATTTCCCAGGGTTTCCATTGTTTGGGGGACAATGAGAAAACCTAACACAGTAGTTAGAGAGTGGAGACTTGCAAGGAGATGGCTAGCTTCCTAAGTCTCCATCAACCATCTTTAATCACCGCCAGTGGTAGGATTCTCACTCCCCTGTGGGAGGCCAGGTTAGATTCTTTGCCAATGAGCCTCAGGCACAGCCACTACCCACCTCTCAGTGGAGGCTTGTGTGTTGCTATGATGCTGAACAGGTTTCAGCACCATAGCAAATCTAAATCTCTGAGACCACCCTCCTGCCTTCAATAAGGCTTTCCTGAAGGTTTGAGGACGAGAGACAGGAAGGAAAACTGCCATGCCTGGCCCACAGCCCAGGCCCACCCCCTCTGCCAGCATGGAGACTCTCAGTGTGGCAGGGAGCAGCTCACTCCCACCTCCTCCGCGCTCACTCCCCAGGGAGGGCTCCAGGCAGGTCCAAGGCTCAGAGTTGCTGCCCTGGCTGCCAGGAGGCCTAATAGAGAAAGTTACCTCCAGCCCCATCAGGGCCTTGCTTCCCCCAGCGTGTCCACTCCCCAGGATGACTGACAGTAGAATTCTCCTTCCTTGCAGGGTCCCAGTCTGGAGAGTGACAAGGGACTAGCAGAATCACCTTTGTTTTCAAATTTTGATGATATCTCATGAGGACTCCACCTACCAGTCCAGGCTGCCAAGGCCAGCGAACTCTTTCTCACAGTCCCTTCTTCAGCGTAAGGTGGGGCCCGGCCTCACATCTTTCCTGACTCTCAGGCTCTAGCTCTGACTTACTGTAAATGACCCCTCAAACAAGGGCCCACAATTTTCCAGAACCACATTTCCCTCCCTTCTCTGTCCTGGCCATGTCCACAAGTATTTGGGGAGGAAGGACCATGTCAGCAAGTACAGGGAGGAGCTGGGGCAGGGGCAGGTGACCTCTCCCCTGGCAGCAGGTTTATATACCTGGCACCAAAAATACCAAACTAGTTGCTGTCAAGTCAATGATAATTCATGGTGACTCCACATGTGTCAGAGTATAACTGCTCTGTAGGATTTTTATGGCTGTGCACTTTCAGAATCAGGTCACCAGGCCTTTCTTCCAAGGCACCTCTGGATAGGCCTGAACCACAAGGGTTTTGGTTAGTAGCCCAACACAACCCAGGGACTCCTACTCCTGCCATTCGTTACTTGTTGCCGTCAAGTTGATTCTGACTCGTAGTGACCTTATAGGTCAGAGTAGAATTGCCCCATATGGTTTCCAAGGAGCAGCTTGGTGGATTTGAACTGCCAATATTTGGTTAGCACCACCAGAGCTCCACATCTGCCGCAGTCCTTTGCTGTATTCAGTCTTAAATTGTGGGTATTTGCAAAAACTCCTTGAAGACAGTTGCCATGTCTAGTGAAGCACTGTTCCCCATTCTCCATGTACACCCACACACACACCTCAAACTGAGAGCCTAATGTGTTGAATGAATGAATAAGTGAGTGAGTGAATAATTGAAACCATGCCAAAGCTGCTTTCTCTGACACACCATCATCTCTGACTTGCATCTTTATGGAATTTCTAAATGCTGGAAAGCCCTCAGGAAACATCTCTAAATTGCTGTATGGTAGAAACGCCAGTGTTTCTCCAGGTATTTACCTCCCACAGGTATTTCTGATGAGGCACAGGACAAGGGAATCGCTTCTTCCTGGTTATAGTGTCAGCTCCAATAACCTCCCTGTCCCTGAGCACTTTATAAAGGGCTCGGAAGCACCAGGAGAGCGGGTAGACACCACTCAGACTCAAGCCAGGAAAGCAAGATGTCAGCCGTGCCTTTGTGGCAGGGACTACACCTCTCTTCCTGTTTTCCAAGAGAACAATGCCCTCGATCAAGTCCATAAGAACCTCCCCATTCTGGGAGTCTTTGGGGGTTTGGCTAGCTCCACATCTGCCATCTTAGACTCTGTACCCAATTTTCTTTGAAGACAGACAGGGCTGTTTACTGAGGAGTTCATTTGGATGTGGGCATTGTGCTTCTGATGAATCTCTGTTTTAATCAGAAGACATTCTTTTCCAAGGAAACACTTTCCTCTCAGAGGAAGGGAGCCCAAAGTGGAAGCTGTGATCACTCCTGGTTTTCAATTGTTTGTTCACCAACATCCACAGAGCACTGCCATGTGCCAGGCAGAGGTGAGAGATAACCGCAGCCTGCAGCAGGTGCACTAACAGCAAACAAGACAAAAGGATGGAGGTTTGCAGAGGGTGTTAGGGACTCAACATGCACAGAGGACGGATGCCCACCCACCCAGCTTGAGAAGTAGGGGAGGGGACTTGTCATTGACGAGGTGAAGTATAGCTGAGTCTCGAAGGACTGGGAGTTGGCCAAACTACAAAGAGGGGAAGAAGGTTCCAAACAGAAAGAACAGGTGTGCAAAAGCACAGAAGCTGGAAAAAAGATTGCATTCAAGGCAGTGTACAGAGTTTGGAAAGGCTGATGCGTAGGGTTGGAGAGGAGCAGGGCACCACAGCTTAGGCTTGTCTGCAAAGGGAGCAGAGAACCATTAATGGGTTCTGATCAAGGTCTTGATGCCAGCAGACTTACTCTTTAGAGACCATTGTGACTGTAGTGTGGAAAATGGATGGATGAAGCTTACACTGGCAGCAAGCTTATCAATTAGAAGATGATTTAAATGGCCAAGAGAAGGGATGAGGGCTTGAACGTAGCAGTAGCTTTGGAGAAAATCTACAGATCCCAGGCATTCAGTAAACACTCAAGAATGACCTGTTTGAAGAACCGCTGGTAGGTGATGAATGGATGGATGGGTGAGTTGTTGGGGTGACAGTGACTGGGAAAATACTTCCTGGTTGAATGGCTTACACAGTAAGAGAGGGTAGTGGGGCAGGAGAATGAATGACTTTTGTTTTTTACTTTAAATACTTTTGTATTATTTTAAACTTTGAAAATTAGCCTAAGAAGGATATTTTTAAATCACTACTAGTTCTACCATATAACTTTTCACTTGCTGGCATCATAAGTTAACTTTGATAAACCCTTTCTGGGATTATCATACCAAACATCACTACTTGTGAAAACCTATTTTGAAAAATGGATCTTGTATGACAGCCTCATATGAGGTGTTGGCAGATTTTTGCAACTACGGCTGCTAACCAAATGGTCGGCAGTTCAAATCCTCCAGGCGCTCCTTGGAAACTCCATGGGGGCAGCTCTACTCTGTTCTATAGGGTCGCTATGAGTCGGAATCGACTCGACGGTACTGGGTTTTTTTTAATATCACGGAGGGAAAGAAACCTCAAATCAGAGGTTGAAAAATTCTGGAATGTCTATCCATGCATATTGATGTTTTGCCAGAATTTGTACGGTACCTTTACCCAACCAGACTTCTTCTTTCCATACTTCTAAGTAGTTGTGGGAGATCAACCACTTAGAACCTGAGTCTTAGGTCTGTACAAATGCACCCAACAAATCTTTACTGGCCTTGCTGAGAACTTCCTCTCCCAGAAAATAGAAAACTCAATTCCAGCCAGCAAGGGGAAGTGTCCCAAGAAGTGAAATTAACAAAGCCCTGGAAGGAAATAGCCAAATCACCTCGGATTACTTAATAACCGGGTAGTGGAAGGTAGGCACAACAGACATTATCCTTTGATTTTAAGTGTGAAGTTCTTTTAGTATCTTAAAAAAAAAAAAAGCTTATGAGTCTAAGGATAGAAAACCAGGAGGATTTTTTTGACAGCGCTATAACAGCGCCTTGAGGAAAATGGAAAGGAAATCCAGCCATGTAGCTGCCAGTTGCAGGTGAGAAAGTAAAGAGGAATAAGGAAGAAACTTAGAAAAGGGGAAGAGAGATCACTAAGAACTCTGGCTTGGAAAGTCCCAGTGCTACCCCGAGAGAAGGAAAAGAAGCAAATTCTCACAGCATGCCACAACCAGGAGGGGAAAGGAGAAAAGACAAGGGCAAACACCGTATCCAAATCCTAAAAGGACAATGTGGAAACATTTAGGAGCATAGCTGTCAAGACATGTGAACCTGCCAAGCAATGTAGTTTAGAGAATCATTGGAACCTTGAGAAAGGGGTCCCTAGGTGGACAAAAGTGATGCAATAAATGCTTGTAACAATTAAAAGCAAGAAAGAAGGACCTGGTTGCATCCAACTAACCCATGTTTGAATCCTGGTTCCAGCATTTATTAGCTGTGTGAATTTACATAAGTTACTTCTCTCAGCCTTAGTTTCCTCATAGGTGAAATGGGCCAATACTATCTACCTTAACGGTTTTTGTCAAAACTAAAACTAAAAAAGATAACAAGAAAAAAGTACCTGGCACTTTACAGGTGCTCAATAAACAGCAGTTTTTTTGTTTTTTTGTTTTTTTTCAGTATTGTTTCTAAATTTTTATCTAAGAGAAATGGTATACAGTATAAGGCTGGGGACCTGCAAATTACAACCTGCAAGCCAAATCCATCTGCACCTATTCAACTGGGTATTGGCTATGATTGCTTTCCCACAACAACAGGAGAACTGAGAAGTTGCAACATAGATGATATGGCCTGTGAAGCCTAAAACATTTACTATCTGACCATTTACAGAAAAAGTTTCCAGACCCCTGGTATAAGTGGCTTGCTCTCTCATACCCATTATGTGTGAGAAAAGCTATAGAGGAGGAAAGCCCTGGCATCTACCTTACCCAACCAGGGGCTCTTTCTGCTGGATCCAAAGGAAGATACAGGGTTCCACTGACCTCTCAAAGATGGAATAATGACTCAACTGGCAGGAAGAAGCCACTGAGGGCCACATACCTAGACTTTTTAGCCTCACCAGACCCACCTACCTGCTCATATATCTAAGCCCTGTTCGTTCTGGACCAGGAAGGAGAATAGAGTGTCCCCTGGAGTTGGCCTCTCCTTTCCCTCAGTACTTAAGCCCCAGAGGGAGTACAGGCTCAAAGATGATGACACCCTAACAGGAAAATGTGAAAGTCTAAAAACTGAAAATTGAACTGCCCAAACAATCCCAAAGGCAGAAAGAAAAGGAGAAAAGTATCCACAGAGAGACAGGCATGGCTACACAGGACATGCTACCTTCAGATGCAGGTACCAGAAGTATCCATGAAAATGATGGAAGGCAGTGACAGGCTCCTAAGAACAACGTTAGGCCTAGAGAAATAACAGCCATCACGTGAATAGACATATGCAGCATTATTCACAATATCAAAAAGATGGAAACAACCTAAGTGCCCATGAACAGATGCCATGAGTAAACAAATTATGGTACACACACACAATGGAATACTACACAACAATAAGAACAATGAAGAATCCCCAAAACATCTCACAACATAGATGAATATGAAGGGCATTACGCAATCATAAAAGAACAAATATTGTATGAAACCACTATTATAAAAACCCAAGAAAAAGTTTACACACAGGGAAAAAAAAAATCTTTAATGGTTATGAAGGGGAAATTACTAACTAGATAGCAGACAAGTGTTAACCTCGGTGAAGGGAAAGACAACACACAACACAGGGAGGTCAGCACAACTTGACAAAGACAAAGTCATAAAAGCTTCCTAGAAGCATCCAAACACCTGAGGGACCAAGTTACTGGGGCAAAGAGCTGGGGACTATGGTCTCAGGGGACATCTAAGTCAATTGGTGTAATATAGTTCATAAAGAAAATGTTCTATATCCTACTTTGGTGAGTAGTGTCTGGGATTTTAAAAGCTTGCAAGCAGCCATCTAATATTCATCTATTGGTCCCACCCAGTCCTAGAGCCAAGGATAATGAAGAAAACCAAAGACACAAGGAAAATATTAGTCCAAAGGACTAACGGACCACATGAATCACAGCCTCCACCAGCGTGAGCCCAAAACAACTAGATGGTGCCCAGCTACCACCACCCACCACTCTGACAGGGACCACAACAGAGGGTCCCAGACAGAGCAGGAAAAAAATGTAGAAAAAAATTCAAATTCAGAAAGAATTTACTGGTCTGCCAGAGACTGGAAGGATCCTGAAGACTATGGTCCCCAAACACCCTGCTAACTCAAAACTGAACCCACTCCCAAAGTCTACCTTTCAGCCAGAGATTAGACAGGCCTATGAAACAAGCGATAACACACTTGAGGAATGTGCTTCTTAGTTCAATCAAGTATACTAGCCCAAATGGGCAACGTCTGCCCAAAAGCAAAGATGAGAAGGCAGGAAGGGACAAGAAAACTAGATGAATGGACATGGGGAACCTGGAGTGGAAAGGGAAAGGTGGAGAGTGCTGACACATTGCAGGGATTACAACCAATGTCACAACACAATTTGTGTATAAATTTTTGAATAAGAAAATAATTTGTGCCATAAACTTTACCTAAAGCACAAAAAATTAAAATAATAATAATAAAAGAACAATGTTAGGAAGTCCAGAATGAGATATGGTTTAAAGAAAATGGTGAGGACAGCCATTGTTTAGTTCTGTTCTGGAGCCCTGGTGGCACAGTTGTTAAGAGCTATGGCGTGCTACGGCTGCTAACCAAAAAGGTCGGAAGTTCAAATCCACCAGCTTCTTCTTGGAAACCCTATGAGGCAATTGTACTCTGTCCTACAGGGCCACTATGAGTCAGAATCAACACAATGGCAACAGGTTTTAGTTGTTTTGGGTTCTAACCAAGAAGGTGAACAAGGAAGGAACAGGCCCATTGCAAAGAGCAGGCATTTTTACATTTACACACTATAATTTAAGAATGAATCCATGATTATTCTGCTTCACTTCTTGTTCAAAATGATTGAAGACCATTGGGGTGAGTGTAGCCTTGATAAGAGAGGCTGGAAGTCAGACATACAGTGGTACCAAGGTACTTGCAGCTCTCAAAATGTACCAACCTCCTGTCATGGAGGAATGAACTGCCAGGGTATAGAACTTGTAGCAGAGAAGACCTTGAGTGACTCAAGAGCTAAAGAAGTCCCCAAAAGTTGTGCTCCCCATAACATCTTGGTATTGCCAGCTCCCCACTTCTGCCTGGTCTGCTTCCTTGGGTCTACACCGCTCTCTCCTACATCATCACTCCTCTGCCTCCTCCCCCAGTTCTACTATTTCTATAGTGAGATCTTTTTCCACTTGCTGGATATCGGGAGGAAGTTCTGCAGCCTGCGTAGCCTCCTTGGGAAGACAGGATTTGATACACATATTGTGCAACCCGTTTGTTTGACACAGTGGTTTCACTTCCTGAAATGGATCTGGAGGGTGACCAGGTTTTGTGTCTGGGCTACAGGGCTAGGATGAGACGTGGCAGAACTATAAAGACTGTTACGTCAAGGGGCATTGCCCCACGGCTCCAAAATTTCCCTCGAGCAGAAAGAATTAGGACTCATGCAACCTGCATACTAGTGCCACTTCAACCACGTTGTGACATTGGACAAGTCACTTCACCTCTTCTGGTCTTAGTTTCTTCATCTGCTATTCACATTCAAATAGTGATTTATGTCTTTGTATATATGATCCCACTATATTCCACTGCTGCTATTCATAAGGTTTTCTCTGGCTTATTCTTTTCAGAAGTAGACTGCCAGGTCCTCCTTCCTAGGCTGTCTTAGTCTGGAAGCTCAGCTGAAACCTGCCCGCCATGGGTGACCCTGCTGGTATCTAAATACTGGAGGCATAGCTTCCAGCATCATAGCAACACACAAGCCCCCACAGCACAACTAACTGACAGAACACTCAATTGTGCTCATGAGGAACCTGTACATAGATCAAGATGCAGTTTTTGGGACAGAACAAGGGGATACTGTATGGTTTAAAGTCAGAAAAGGTGTGTCAGGGTTGTATCCTTTCACCATACCCACTCAATCTGTATGCGGAGCAAATAATCCGAGAAGGTGGACTATATGAAGAAGAATGGGGCATCAGGATTAGAGGAAGACTCATTAACAACCCGTGATGTGCAGATGACACAACTTTGCTTGCTGAAACTGGAGAGGACTCGAAGCACTTACTGATGAAGATCAAAGACCACAGCCTTCAATATGGATTATACCTCAACATGAAGAAAACAAAAATCTTCAGAAATGGACCAATAAGCAACATCATGATAAATGGAGAAAAGACTGAAATTGTCAAGGATTTCATTTTACTTGCATCCTCCATCAGCACCCACGGAAGCAGCAGTCAAGAAATCAAAAGACACATCACATTGGGCAAATCTGTTGCAAAAGGCCTCTTAAAGTGTTGAAAAGCAAAGATGTCACCTTGAAGACTAAGGTGCGCCTGACCCAAGCCATGGTGTTTTCAATCCCCTCATATGCGTGAGAAAGCTGGACAATGAAGAATTGATGCCTTTGAATTGTGGTGTTGGTGAAGAACATTGAATATACCATGGACTGCCAAAAGAATGAACAAACCTGTCTTGGAAGAAGCACAACCAGAGTATTCCCTAGAAGCAAGGATGGTGAGACTGCATCTTACATACTTTGGACATGTTGTCAGGAGGGATCAGTCCCTAGAGAAGGACATCATGCTTGGCAGAGTACAGGGTCAGCGGAAAAGAGGAAGACCCTGAACAAGATGGCTGACACAGTGGCTGCAACAATGGGCTCAAGCATAATAATGCTTGTGAGCATGGCACAGGACTGGGCAGTGTTTTGTTCTGTGGCTCATAGTGTCGCTATGAGTTGGAACTGACTCTACAGCACCTAACAACAACAACAACAATATATTCCACCAGACATGCATTAGGGCTCCTTTCAGCTAGAAGATTCTGAGGCCCTGGAACACTGCAATTAGAAGATGGGGAAGCGAAGGTAACTCAAGGTTCCTGACCTATCCCAAGTCCCAAAACAGAAAGTATTAACTCAGTGCTAATCTTTGGGTCCCTTGCATACCTTCTTTCCTGTCACTGGAATTTATCCTCCTTCCCTCAGCTTCTAATCATACCAATGAGCTGAAGGCATCTCTGTGTCCCCTTTCAGGAGAGACTACAGAGCCACCAAGTCACCGGGCCTCACTGGCCTCAGCACAAAAACTCTGAGGAAGGTGGCAGTTCCTCTAATGAGGCTTGGGAACCAGTGGCTAATTTGCAGAGTGAATCCTGTGGAGGCAAAGCAGAGAATTCCACCAGGCCACCCAGACAGGGCCTCCAGGGTGAGAAAGCCTTGGGAAGATCATCATAAAACAACTTTCCAGGACTAGGCATCCAATTTTACCAAGGCTCTGAGTTAGGAAGTGACTATTGCTTACCAAGGTACAACAGGTTGCTCTGGGATCACAAGAAACTGATGCATTAAACAGGACTCAGGTTTTAGATTCCCTGTGGAACATACAACTTGCCAAAGATGGAATTCTTGTATATGCCTTCCTAATATCAAGGTACTGGGAGGCCAAATTAAAAATCAAAGGCTGCTTGGTGCACGAGCTCTCCGGGCTATCCTTGCCCCACAGTAGAACCTATTTCCCTTGTGCCTGGAATGCTCTCACCTGTCAAATTCAGGATCTTTCTCCCTTGGACAATATAGGATGAGCACACTACCTGGCACACAGTAGGAACATTGTAAATGCTCATTAAGCCAATGTTTTTGAATGAAAAGACTGTCAAATTCTGCTCATTCAGGCAGGAAACCTTTATTGGAATACATCTGAGGCCCTATGCTAGGCCCAGCTCTAAAGAATTCATAGCCTCCTGGGGAAACCAAAAAGTGAGCAAGGCTTCAGTGCAGAGCTATAATATAGGTATGCCAAAGCACCTCCACAAAGCCCCTTTCCTGGCTCCATGCACTGATTGTGGCCTGGTCACTAGTTCACTTTACAAATGTGAGGGCCCACCTGGGGCAGGCACTCTGCTGGTCTCTGGATTAAACAGAGTCTGGTAACTCTTGAAGTTGCCAAGAAATATAGTCTCTACCCAATATTCTTATAAAAATGATACTTCACTTTACACAGTTAACAGAAAAGTTCTTTTTAGGCAGAATGTCTCCTCTGCATGTTAAAAAGGGATTCTGGTCATGGAAGCATGACTTATTCACAACTTTTTCAAAATCCAGACTTAAACTCTGCTTAAATCCACATGGTTTCAGTGTTCTCAAACACTGTTATAGTTTCGATATGAGATTGGCCATGGTTACTTGTGCCTGGTCTTAATGGTTAAACGAGCCTATCTCCAAGGATCCCCAGGCCCTCCAGCATCCCTGCTGAACTGTGTGTTTCCAGCCTCTTCCAAGGGAGGTCCAATGTCTCCCCAGAGGCTCCTGCAGTTACCAGGATCTGCAGAGGTAGGAACAGCACCCTGAATCCAGACTGGGAGGGTCACTGTCACTTCTTTAGACCTGTTTATCTCTCTCCAGGTGGGAAGATTCCCATACTTCCCATTTGGAGAGGGATACATGTGAGAGAGGGAGCGTGCTCACATGAATGTGTTTATCTGTGTCTTCTCCATTTTGTCCCAGGGACCTCAAATTAAAACATTCGTCTAACCTAAGAAAACCCAGTATTTTAATATTGACATCATCTGCATAATAGTTGTCAGAAAAGTAGTGTTAATTTGCATGATGACACATTTGTAAAATGTGTCATAACTTGCAAGCACTTGCCCTTCCAAGTATTAGAGGATTATTTCAATTTACCAGCCCCCTCCACTAGACGTTTCCACCAATCTTTTATTTTCAGTTGGTTGTGAAATCAGTTGACCAAAAGGGAAATTTCTCAGCAATCCACTTCTGCTTTTAGAGGCAATAAAACAGCGAGGGAGAAATTGTCAGACAGCAAATCTCTTAGAGGCACAAGAGGCCACTCCAGGATTCTCTCTGCGTTGCTCAGGTATAGTGATTTTAACTCTTACTGGTAACTGTCCTAAGGGGGCCGGTTGGGCAGTCGGTTGGTCTCTCTCTCTCTCTCTGCCTGAGAGCTGGGGTTTTTTGTTTTGTTTTGTTTTGTTTTGTTTTGTTTTGTTTGCAGAAATGCCAGATGTACTGTAATGCTATGATCTGTGAAATATTCTGAGAATGAATTCTGCTTATCTAGCAGCTGATACCTGAGAGACAAATGTCAAGGCCTCTGCTCCAAGTCTCAGGCAGCTTCTAACGAATACACTCCTGGTTTGAGTTTAGACTAACAAATGCTTTCCTCTAGACTCAAAGAATCGCTCTTCCATGCATTCACTCATTCATTCAAACATTGCTTCTTTGCATACCTGCCACATACTAGATGCTGAGAGAAACTCGAATGTGAAGATAAACCTCATGGGGACTGGCAACCACAATTGGCCACTCTTTCTCTTCTCTTTACATAGGTTTCTGAATCAGCATGGCAGCAGTTCCTGAACTCTTCGGAGATGTGAGGAATTACTACAGGTCAGTGGGAAGACCGAGACCAATAACAAGAGCGGGATTCCCCCCTTTCAAGAGTAGTGTTAGCTGTGCTTGGAGGCTAGATTTGTCCCTCAAACTGCCTCTTTCAATGGCAAGCAGGGTTCCATGTTAACCTGGTTTGAAGACTGATTTCCCACTTAAATGCAGTCTTGGGACCCTAGGCCTCCCAGATGTTGTGCTGCAGGCGCTTCCTACATACAGCAAACAGGAAAAAGGGATTCCATATGGATGATGATACAGGGGACCCCTTTGCAAAGTTTGGCTCAGTTGAGACGGTAAATTCAGATTTTAACAGACTCCACTAAGCTGGAGGTTTTATCTCAGGATCCAAAACGGAGCACCCAGGGGTACTTGCCTTTTTCCATGGTGATACGTTAAGCATACAACAGTAGACTGTTCCATGCATATCACCATGGAACTTGCCAGAAGCCTTCAGGTAGATTTGAGTTTCATGCTCTTTGCAGTTTTCTACTAACAGTGGAGACTACAGGGGAGGAAAAATAAACCAATTTAGGAGACACAGCTCAGCAATGCTTCTGTTTTTATTACAGCGACAATGAAGACGACCTGTTCTTTGAGCCTGATGGCCCCAAACAGATGAAGGTGAGATTATGGAGATAGCTCCCAATCCATGAAGGGGCTCTGACAGCAAAAGCTCAAAGTGTCTGGGGCTAACATGCTCCTGTAGTTTTTCATGATGGAATGATTTTTACCTCTTCCAGTGTGACAGGTGCAGGCAGCAATGCATGTTGACTTGGTCACACCCAGCTCCCCACACCACCGTAGTCACTCACTGACAGTGGTCGTGATGGGGAGGGAAGAGGGAAAAGTCACAGTTGTGACAATGTTTGCTGCCTCATATTAGGAAGACAGCCAGGACCACAAGACTTCAAAGCAAATTTGATTCTCCTTTTAGGAAACGGATTCAGCCTACACTAATCACTGAGTCAAACTCTGTAACTCAGAGAAAATGACCTTAAAAATTATCATGTGTCTACTCTAAGGGTGGGATAGTTTTTTGTTACCTGGGGTGGGGCTTATGACAATAAGATGTAAATGACATAAACAAAAAGATGAATTGAGAGTTGAAAGAAAACCACTAACTGGCTGTTTAACCTTGGACAAGTCACTTCATGCCTTTGGGCCACACGTGAAAAATAAGGAGCATGACCTAGGTGATCTCTGAGAGCCTAGAATCCTTCTTGCATCAGGTTAGAGTATTAGAGATGCAAGATGTTATAAACCGTATAAAACAGTTCATGGTGTAGCTGTGGCATGTATAAAAAAGGCAATATAGAAATAGGATTATTCTAAAAGAATATCATACAAGACATCAGAAAGCCCACATTCTGGCTTTGAGCCTGCCTCTGACTTGCCACATGCCCTTCCGTAATCCACTTATCCTCTCTGGGCTACAGAGAGATGAGAGATTATCTCTTTGGAAGGTTGATTATCTCTAAGGCCCCTTACACTTCTCTGTTGTCAAAACAGTAGTTTCCTGGTCTGACCACCTTAATGCATTCACTCCCTTGGTTTCTCCACAGTGCTGCTTCCAAGACCTGGACCTCTGCTCTCCAGGAGATGGGGGCATCCGGCTTCAGATCTCCCAGCAACACTTCAACAAGAGTTTCAAGCAGGTCGTATCGGTCATTGTGGCAGTGGAGAAGCTGAAGACGATCCTGGTTCCCTGCTCACAGTCCTTCCTGACCAACCTCTTTTCCTTCATCTTTGAAGAAGGTACTTAATGAGAGCTGAGAGGAGGCAGTAGGCCTTCCAGTTATTTCCTTCTTGCAGTCAATAACTCAATAGTCAATTAAACTCCCTGGAAGCTGAAGCCCTTAAAAGATAAGAGTGGAACAGAGAAGCCTAGAAACCAAATTAATTATCTCTTAGTTGAAAATGGAGCCCTGGTGGCATAACGGATAAGCTTTCAGCTGTTAACTAAAAGGTTGGCAGTTCGGTTGGTTGTTGGAATCCACCAGCCGCACCAGCAGCTCTACTCTGTCCTATAGGGTCTCTATGAGTCAGAATCGCCTCCATGGCAACGGGTTTGGAATTTTTTTTTGTTTGTTTGGGTGGCACAAAAGGAGCCCTGATGGCACAGTTGTTAAAGCGTTTGACTGCTAATCGAAGGGTTGGTGGTTCAAAACCACCAGCAGCTCCACAGGAGAAAGATGTGGTAGTCTGCTTCCATAAAGATTCACAGTCTTAGAAACCCTATGGGATCTCTATGAGTCGGAATTGACTGGACAGCAGTGGGTTTGGTTAACGTACTTGCTGCTAACCAAAAGTCTGGTGGTTCAAATCTACCCAGAGATTCCATGAGACAAAATTGACTCAACAGCAACTAGTTTTGGGGTTTTTAAATGAAATCGTTCTTAAAGTATGACCTTGATAACTACTCGTGTTTGCAAATCAGTCCATCATTCTCAGTGTGGCTTCACTTGCATTATGTTCTGCAAGTCTCACAATTACCATCGCCACTTTGTTACCATCACCATTTTACATGAGCAGCTCTACTGCAGGCAGCAACAGAGCTGAAACTTGAACCCACATCCTATCGTGCCAGATCCAGTGTTCTTACCTCTTTCCTCCCACCCTGAACTCCCTCCCCACTAGTGTTATAATCAAACTATGGCCATACCTGCTCAGATGTCATCCAAGAAGCCAAATTCTGTGGCCTCATGTTATCACACTTGCCCTTCTGATTGCCTGCTGCCATGCTCCACATTTCAGAACCCATCAACTATGACGATGCTTATGAGTGTGATGCAGCTGTACTATCCCTGAACTGCAGACTCCGGGATATAGACCAAAAGTGCTTGGTGCTTTCTGGTCCTTATGAGCTACAGGCCCTTCACCTCAATGAACAGGATATAGACCGACAAGGTAACTTGGGACATCTTGCTTTTCCTTCCTGGGCGCCTGGCAGCTTGCTTATTCTCTACGTTTTCAACAAAGTGGGAGATTAAGGCAAACTTTCAACATAAGTAAAAATTAATTGACAGAAAAAGAACATACAAAATTTTGCTTCTGCCCTAGCAATGAAGCCAGATTGATTCCCTCAGCACATTTATTTTTCAGTAAGATGCATGACTGAGAAATTAGACTGCTCAAGCACACCCAGGGCCATTGTCCAGCCAAATCACTTAGTGGTGGTACAATATCAATTTTTCCGTTGAATAAGGTCATTTGATGGGCATGTCCTAATTGCCTGTGGGTTCCTTTTTCCTGCTGTTGGGGTTGAAACTAGAATTGTGAAGAGATAAGGTACCCAACCCTATCCCAACCTGCCCCCTTGCCTCTAACATCCTTCCTGCCCAATATCCGATGGCTCCTTGTAGGGAAATTTTACTGACAAGCACGAACTGACATCTCTCTACAGTAACTGGGAAATATTTCAGTCTGGTGAGCTACTAGTTGGGAATCTGCCTGGCACTGTGCCATTTTCTTCCTTCCTCTCACCCTACCTTCTTCAAGGCTAAAGCCTGAGTGCAAGGGTGTGGGTCAGGGAGCAGCTGAAAGGAGCAGCCTGCTGTCTTCTAAGGCTGCTGTCCTTGGAGAGCAACATCACTTGTGTGTTGAGGGGGTGGGGGAGGCTTCCTGCTCATGGTCAGAACAAGAACAATCCTGTTTATTTAGAACTGAGTAGTGGGCGTGACCTCAGGGACTCCGGTAGAGGCAGTTGTGACTAAGAAAGACCAAAATGAATGTTTCTCTTCAGAGCCACTTTACCCAGCTAAGCTTCTCCTCTTCCAAGTTCTTCCCACGTGTTCTTCCCATTTGTTGCTCTGTGTTCCGGAAACAGGTCTGGTACCTGATTTCTTTCAGGAGCCCAACTTAACCTCTTTTCTTGCATCAGCATTATCAAACTGTTCTGCTCATGCCTATGTGTACATCACTGGCCAGTGACCAGATGGCTTCCTTCTTCCGTCAACATTTAAAAATTAAATGATAGCTCTCCCTTAATTCTTCGTTGTCACTGTTGTGAGGCACTGAGAAGCCCTCAGACCTTCTTTGAGGAAACTCTGAAACAACCAACTAGCCCTGGGATTCTCTGTGAGAAACCAAGTGATCTTGTCTGTTAGGCGGGAGGAAACTGTGCGGCTTCCCACAGAGAATGCTGACTTGTACTGGTCCTGAAATAGGGGTTCAGCGGTTGGGTCCAGCCTGCACTGCTCTAAGTACCTGACCACAAGGCCTCTCTTCTTTCTCCAGTCGTGTTCTCCATGACCTTTGTGCAAGGAGAAATAAGTCAAGAGAAGACACCTGTGGCCTTGGGCCTCAAGGGAAAGAATGTGTACCTGTCCTGTATGATGAATGATGGAAAGCCTACCCTGCAGCTGGAGGTGAGTGAGTACCAGAAACTGAGGGTCCTTCTCGGGCGTCCTCCAAAGAACCCCCTTCTATCACTTACTTCCAAGGCAACCTCCTTCTCCTCCCCTGAAAATCTGGGAGCCAGTCTAGGTGATAATTTATATAAATGTACATAAATTTAACATAATTGTTAAATGCATGAGCCACCAGGGCTCCTTTTTGTTTTTTTCACTCCCACTACAGATAATTACATCATTTTGCTGATGTTATTATGTCCTGTTATCGTACCTCCCCAATGCATTATACAATGTTAAGATTGGAAGGTGTGTACATTGTTCAGGTTGCTCTCATTTGATAGATGATACTTTGGGAAGTTAATCAATTAAAGGGAGAAAGGACACCTACCATCTTCTCCACTCCATCCCTCAAATCACTCTCCCCATACAACTTTCCCAGCAAAAGATTTGTTTCCAAGTTGATGTCATTTTAGCCAGGGCTATAAAGAAATATATGGCAAAAGTCCCTGGAAACTAGGTAGCCCTAGAAGTTTTAACCTGCTTTTTACTTTTTTTTTTAAACCCCACCTACATTATGCTCCCCAGCACTTGGGCCTAAGCTTCAGAAAAGAATAAGAGTTCCCTCAATGTTGTTGTTAGTTGCCATCAAGTAAATTCCAATGCACAGCAATCCCACATGTACAGAGTAGAACTGCTTCATAGGGTTTTCAAGTCTGTGACCCTTCAGAAGCAGATCATTAGGTCTGTCTTCCAAGGAGCCTTTTGGTGTGTTCGAACCACCAGCCTTTCAGCTAGTAGTTGAGCACTTAACCATTTGCACCACCCAGAAACTCTACTCCCTCAACAACCACACAGAAAGTCAGTCACAAAGATAACTCAGGAGTCTGGTTTCTGCTCCTGAAGTCTGCTTATCAGTTCCTCTCTAGCTGATCTAAAGGACATCTTTACCAGAGTCCCCTCACGAAAGTTCTTATTTCTATTTTGCTTCAGACAGTAGATCCCAAACTTTACCCAAAAAGGAGGATGGAAAAGCGATTTGTCTTCAACAAGCTACAAGTCAAAGACAAGCTGGAATTTGAGTCAGCCGAATACCCCAACTGGTATATCAGCACTTCTCAAGTGGAAGAAATGCCCGTCTTCCTGGGAAATACCAGAGGTGGCCAGGATATCACTGACTTCACCATGGAAGAAATCTCTTCCTAAATAGAGTCATACCCAGAAAGTCCATATGTGCTGAGTAACCCCTAAGGCTGGCAGAAAGGGAATAGAAGGGGTTTGGAGCATGGCTGCAGCCTGAACTTTTTTATTGTCTAGACTGGTGCCAGTTGCTTTCCTTATAATGGTGTTAAGAGGGTCTCCTGCCCACCAGCCAGGAGCTGCCTGAGGCTATCCTAGTGCCCCAGGGCCAGGCCTGTGATGAGGATCCCCTAGCTCTTCCCTCCCAGGGCCAATCACCAGATCCCTTTTTCTAAGAAGGCCTGACCTACCCCTCCCATTTGCTCAAAGCCAGCCTAACGGACACTATTGCACATTCAAAGAGACCCTCTGTCCTTTACTCCTAGCTTTTGATAACTGGCCACCTATTTATTTATTTATTTAATAGTAAGTTCATCTATTTAATATAATTCAAGGAAAGGAAAGAAGCAACAGTGTCTGTGAAATGATCCCAGTCTTCAGTATCTATGGAACCAATTTACTTTGAACTAGTGTGCTATCTGATATAAAGTCTTTTCACCGAGGCTGAGATTATAAACTTGGATTATTTAAATAGAAATATTTATGAATGAAAAAGTATGATTGAACTGCTTCAATGGTCCTGAAATAAATTTCTCTAAAAATTATTTTTTCTGTGCCTGATTACTGACTTTTCTTTGATTTGATATGGAAGGATAAACATAAATGGGGCTCAGAGAGCTCTGCTTGTGGGGCTAGAAGTCTACCCCTCATTACAGGGTGCTGCCAAGTATCTAGACACATCCTTGACTGCCAAAGACAAGCTTTCCCACTCCTCTCTATTTCTGTTTCTCAATAAAAGGATATTCAGCATATAAGCTTCACCTGGAAATAAATGATCAGCTAGAGCATGGTGGGGATGAGCATTGGTGGTAACAGCTGCTAATTATTTCTCTATCCATTTATTTGGCAAATATTTATTAAGCAAATGCTATGTGCTAGGAGCTGGGGGTACAGAAGCCAGAAAGGCGAGGCGCTTCTAGCTAGGTGGAAGAGGAGTGTACGTACAAACAAAAACACGGCAACATGACAAGCAAAGGCGAAGACATGAGAGCACGAAAGCAGCAGCAAGAGGAATGATGAGATCTGCTGGAAAGGACAGAAGGTCGAGGAGGGTGACATAGGAGCCAGTCCTAAAAGAATGGGAAGAAGGCCCCCAGAGAGAAAAGGAAGAAAAGGGAAAGGGACTCCCAGGAGAGGAATGAACATGAACAAAGGCATGGGTGTATAAGAATGACGTAAAAGTAAACTTTCAGCATTACAAAATCACCAGAAACAAAATTAAAACACAAAAACAACCCAGGGAAAGAAAATATTTGTCTCATATCCCAGACAAAGGGATAGTTTGCTTAATATATAAAGAGCTCCCTCAAAACATAAGAAAACAACAAAAACAAAAACCCAAAAAGAAAAAAAAACAGGCAAGGGATATGAACAGGCTGTCCATAGAAAAGGAAATGCTGTTAGATCTTGGGCAGAGTAAAAGATGATTAATATTTCTCAAAATAAGAAAGGCAAGTCAAAAGCACCGTGAGATACAAATATTCTCCTACCAGAATAGCAAAAATCCAAGTTTAATGACACACTGTTGGCAAGACTGTGGGAAACTCTCACTCTTAAGCATTATGGACGGGAGTTTAAATTAGTACCACTGTTATAGAGGAAAATTTGATAACTGAAAGAACTACAAAGTCACTTACTCTTTGACCTAGCAATTTCATTTCTGGGGATTTGTCCTATGGACAGACATACATCCATGTGAAATGACGCGTGACCAAAAGTATTCACTGCACATCATTTGTAATAGCAAAAGATTGGAAATAACCCAAGTGTCAATCAAGAGCAGACTAGCTAAACAAATTATCAGAAATCCATACAATGAAATAATATGCAGCTAAAAAAAAAAGAATGAGAAAGGACTCTCTGTACTTGTATGGAGTGGTCTCCAAGATATACTAATAACTAAAAAAAGAAAGATACAGAGCAGTGTTTAAAGTGTGCTAACTTTTATGTAAAAAGGGTGGGAAAAAAATAAGACAATACACTCCAATATACTTATATTTGACTTAAAAATTCTGGAGAATACATAAGATACGAATAAAGTCGTTAGAGGGGCTGAGGAATAAGGGACAAGGGAAAGAACAAGACATTTCTCTATACACTTTTTTATACAGCGTGTGAGGCTGGGTTCTCTAGAGAAGCAAAACCAGTAAAGCATATAAATACATATAAAGAGAGATTTATTTCAAGGAAATGGTTCACATGGCTCTAGAGGCAGGAATGTCCTAAGTCCGTGGGTCAGGATAGAGGTTTTCCTGATTCGAGTAGCCACAAGGACTGGCAAACCCAAGACTGGCAGGTCAGACAGCAGGGCTCTTGCTCCCAGGCTACAAAGACTGACTAATCCCAAGATTGGCAGGCAAGACTGCAGGCAAGCTCCTAGCTCGAGTCCCAAGAACTGGAGATCAAATGAACAGGAGTCAGCTGTAGAACCCAGATCAAGCAAAAGTCCACGAGCCTTGCCAGAATGTCCACTTATATTCAATGCAGTCCACAACCCAACGAAACTCCCTTTCAACTGATTGGCTACCCACAGCAGGTCCCTTCATGGAGGTGATCACATTGTATTAAATCTCATCATAGAGGTGATCACAAAATAGTACAACTGCCAGACTATATAACTGCCAAACCACTGAGAATCATGGCCCAGCCAAGTTGACACACAACTTTAACAATCACAGGCAGTTTAATTTTTTATTTTTATTCAGAAAAAAAATGTTAATAATTTTTAAAAACCTTTTGGCAGGAAAAAAAAAAAGCATATGACTTATTTGAGGAAAACAACAGTTGAGAGTCAGGAGAGTGACAAGGAATTGTGCCAGTCTCCAGTGGCTCACTCCCAGGACCCTTTTCTCCTCCTTCCTCGTGGCTCTCCAAACTAAGGAAGAGGATATGGGGACCCTATGACCTGGCTGAGCCCCTCTCCTAGCTCTATCTCCTTCATAACTGCAGTGCAAAGGATGGGATAGGTGTCACAAGCAGGTGCCCAAGGGGCACCCACTCTGTGGTATGGAGCAGACTGCTGGTCTGGGGAAGAAAGCAGAGGAGCCCCTGGGAACCCTAGCAGACAGATTGTCCTCTTTCCCTGGCTGAGTGATACGATTCCACTCACCCTTCCAGGTACAAAAGGAAGAATATCCCAGGAAGAATGACAAAATGTGAAGGTCTCTTATCTTGTGAGGAAGCAGATTCCAAATCACCTCTGTGAGGGTAAGATTGGCTCTGCCATTTTGGACAGCAATTTGGGAGTATCTGATTTTTTTCTTTTAACATGCCTCATGACTCAGCAATTTCACTACTTGGTGTCTTCCCTAAATAAACACTATAATATATGCAAAGGAAGATAAATACAAGGGTGTTTACTGAAGCATTGTTTATAAAAATTTAACAAAATAAGCTGGATACCTCCTTAATGACATTGATAGGTAAATCATGGTTAAGTTAAAAAGAAAGAAGAGGAGAAAGTATTGAAATGGAACCATATCCAGGCAAATCATTGAGAAAAAAGGGCAAGTTGCAGAACAGTAAGTACAGAATGAACCATTTACATAAAGGGAAAAAAACGTAAAGGCAGACTGCTCTGAAAGGATATCTGCCAGATTAAAAATAGTGATTCCCTGGGGAAGGATGAAAAGGGAGTGGTGCGGAAGCATCAAGAGGAACTTTAGCTTTCTATGTAATGTCTGATTTTTCTTTACAAAAAAAAAAAAATGTATTCACAAATTATTTATATAATTTTTTTAATCCCCTACATTAAAATGTTAAAAAAGGACAGGGTTCCAATTCCTGGATCTGAGCCAAAGACTACAATTGACTTTCAAAGCATTATTCTACTCCTGGCTTAGAGCCAAGCTCTCTCCTCGATAACAGCTCTCCCTTTCTTGGCACTAGGTGTCCTTGGTCTGGAAGAGAAAAATGACTTACGTCTAAGTAGAAAGATCGGATGATTTGAATATGTGGGAGCCAGAACCCTCTCCCATTTGACCAAGAACACGAAATAGAACCAGAAGTCCCTGAGTACTGGGACGGCTTTTCAATGGGCTGGGAAATAATGTTGCCTACCCTCCAGCAGGAGTTCTTGGGTGGTGAAATAGTTAAGAGCTCAGCTGCTAACCAGACAGGTTGGCAGTCCAAACCCACACAGAGGCCTCTGACTATTCACTTCCAAAAGAAAAGTCACTAAAAACCCTACTGTGAACATTAAGGTTGACTCGAGGGCACTGGGGTGGGTTATTAACTTAGCTGGGCCGTGATTCTCAGTGGCTTGGCAGTTATGATGTAGTTCAGCAGTCGTTGTGATGTGATCACTTCTATGATGACATTTGATATCATGTGATCACCTCCATGATGGAATCTGCTGTGAGTGGCCAATCAATTGAAAGAGAGTTTCCTTGGGGGTATGGCCTGCATCAAATATAAATGGACTTTCTGGCAGGGCTCATAAGCTTTTGTTCACCCTGGATCCTGCAGCTGGCTCCTCTTCATCTGACCTCCAGTTCTTGGGGCTTGAGCTGACAGCTTACCTACCGTCTTGCCTGCCAATCTTGGGATTAGTCAGTCTTTGCAGCCTGGGAGCAAGAGCCCTACTGTCTGACCTGCCTATCTTGGCTTTCCCAGCCCCTGTGGCTATGTGGGAATCCCTGGTGGCATAGTGGTTAAGAACTATGGCTGCTAACCAAAAGGTCGGCAGTTCAAATCCGCCAGAGGATTCTTGGAAACTCTATGGGGCAGTTCTACTCTGTCATATCGGGTTGCTATGGGTCAGAATTGACTCGATGGCAGTGGGTTTTGGGTTTGGTGGCCATGTGAATTAGGAGAATACTCCATCCTGACCCACAGACATAGTTTACCTGCTTTGCTTCTCTAGAGAACTCAGCCTAAGACACCTATGGAGTGCAATTCTATTCCAACACACCTGGGATCACCATGACTTAGTTGACTCACCAACATCTGGTAAGGTAAATACCCTCCAGTAGGTAAGACACCATACCACCACAACTCCTACCAGTTTTCAAGAAGATCCCATGTACCTGGAGAGTAGGAGACAAGTACTTGAGAATTTGACTTGATGTCTCAGATTCTACAGGAGCAAGATGTGGCTTATCCTATAGGCTCAGGCTGGAGTAATTAAGTATCTGGTTGGGGTGAAGAGAAATGACGCAGTGGTGTATGGGAGCATATCTGATCTGAAAGACAGACTGGGGGATGGGCAGCTGCTACAGTGTTCTAGTCAGAAGTGGAGGAGTAAGCCAGTGCATCTTAATGGACCCCCTCCCCACCCATTCCTTATCCCCTACTATAGCTTTGCTGAGCTACCCACAAATATCTGGTTCAACTGGGAGCCAGGGTAAGAATGACCTACGGAGCTTGTGCGATGCCAGCCCAGGGGTGTGGGAACCCAGCCAGAACCTCCTTCCAGTCCTTATCACACCTTACCCACATCCTGTGTCCTAAATTGCAGTTTCGAAGCCAGTCAAATGACCAGATTGTCTTCCTGGGAAGTCCAGAAGCACTGCTTTTCTTATCTATAAGAGTATCAGTATTTACTTACACACATAATCATGAGAAAAAAAACAATCAAATTCCAATTTGAAAGCCTGTCATAAAACCATGAAATGCAGAAGGTGGACCAAGACTACTTGGAAAGGCAGGGCTGGGAGGGGAAGGACTGGTGTGGAGGAAGCAAGGGGAGTAAGGGCCAGAGGCTCTGTCTCCCAAGTCAGGGACCTCAACATCTTTGAGAACATTTTACCTTCTGGCAGACAGGACAGCTGGACACAGAGGGGCATGTGGGGACTGTGGCTGGCACATAGCTTTAGCATCTTCACCAGCCACTGAAAGGGCCCATACCTCTCTTTCTCTCTAGCCCCTCACCACCACCACCTAAACCCCAATCCCACCAGTGCTCAGAGACAAAAAGGTATAAAATCCCCCATCCGTCTGTTGAATGGAACCCAAGGGTCGAGAAGTCAAGGGGGTCCCAGTCACCACTTGAGCATCCTATGCTAGGCAAGTCAGCCTGAGAACCTGGCCATTAAAGGGGGCCATGTAGTTGGTGAGGGTGTGAATGTTGGATTTGGATGAGACCTAGGAGCAGAGGGATATCTGGAATCCAGATACATATAGGAGTATGTGAAGAGACTGGGTGGCTCGAGCCATTTGTGATTGGCTGCTAACTCAAAAGTTGACAATTTGAATCACCTAGCCACTCTGTGGATGAAAGATTACAGCCAAGAAAACCCTATGGGGCAGTTCTACTCTGTAACACATGGGGTTGCCATGAGTTGGAATTGACTCAACAGCAACAGGTTTGGGGTTGTTTGTTTTTAGACACACACAATGGTTTGGTTTTAGAATAAAATGCATTGGGATTCTATATATTAACATCTGGAAGAAAGTCAAGCATGAGAGACAGATCAGTCCTCAGTAGCTTAAGAAGCAGGTGAGGCTCAGCCTCAGTGTCCTCCCAGCCTTGGGGGTGGAACCTTCATCTCAAGTAATGTCCTCCTGATGCCCCACCCACTGTGGGCCTTACTACCACAGCAGCAAGTCCAATTCCTTCTAGGGTCCCAGTCCTTATAGGACTTTGGTCTTCAAAACTTTTAGCTTAAACATTACATAAAAGAATTTTGAAAAACTATGACCTTCCCCCCCCCCGACACACACATATTTTAGGTTAAGACCTAAAATTTTCATCTTAATTTTGAATAAGTAATTACTAATGTTATCATTTCTAGAATATTGTAAATACTGACATTTTTTAAGAAAATTGCTATATCACCTTTGTAAATGTACCCATTGAAATCCCAATACCATAGAGATTGTTTCCTACTATCATTCATCTAAAAACTATGTGAATAAATTCTTCAACAGTCAGAAAATATACATTGCTTTTTCTCCTTGAACTGATATTTCCACTCATTTCTCCCATGAAATTTTATACTAATGTAATACATATTATGTTTAAAAGTACTTTATTGATCATCCTATGGTACTTCTTTACAACAATAAAAATATATGCTCTATCAAAATTTAATTTATTTTATTTTTATGTGACCATAAGGTGCCAAGTTTAAAAAAATACTTCTGGACTGAGTTATCATTATAATCATTGTTAGTACACAATTGATCAAAATAGCATAAATAGATAAGCATAAATATATTACAAATGTTGATTTTATTCACAATGTATCTTAATGAGATAAAAAGGGCTTTTAAAATTTATTTCATGTATTTATGCATTACTCATAACTACAATGAGGGTTCAACATTGATCCTATTCCTATTTTGATTTTTTAAATGTAAGCAATGAGAAAACTTGTACATATAAACAAGTAAATGGAAATGAAAGGAATTTTATTATAGCAATGTCATTCAATTCTTTGAAATCCTTCTGAGTTACTTGCCAAAACTTACACAGTAATCTAGCATCAAAATTATTTTTAAGGATTTATTAACCAACAATTTGTTTAGAGTCTCCTTCAATTTTGTTGGAAGTGAAGAAACAGAAACCACCAGAGCTGCAAACATCATTAGAGCTCTACACTGGGCACCGAAGTTTGCACTGTCCCTTTGGTATCCCAAGGATTCCGATACCCTAGGGCAATGTAACCTCCTAAGATGAGGGGTGAGTAGGATGCCTGCTGTTCTGATCTTCTGGAGAGTTGGAAAAGGTAAACACAAATAGGAAGTACAGATCTCTCAGGCCTTCTTTCTACTACTCATGAGGCTGTCTGGTGCTGTGTTTATTAGACTGGATTAAGCTGAGAGTGACCACAGCTGATGTCAGAGTGTCAGGTGACAGCGGTGACAACACCTAAGTAAGTTCTGCTGCACAAGTGAGAATAAGGCTGAAGTGGGAGACCTAGGACCTCGTTTTCCTCCTCTCTAATAAAGTAGGGGGTGTGTGGGGTTTAATAATCAGCTGTAGCATTCTATGACTCAGCTTCTGATCAGTGATAGGAAAACAACCAAGCAGGGCAATAGGATAACTGGGTGAATGCAATGAAAGGTACCTTTTCAGATGAGATGGTCAGGGAAGAGCCCTCCAAAAAGGTGGCCTCAGTGTAGAGAAGGTGTCAATCATGCAAAGATCTGGGGAACAGTGTGCCAGGAAGAAGAAACTGAGAGCGTAAAGGCCCTGCGGTTGGAAGTGGGCTTGGCATGAATAAGGCATAGCAAGGAGGCCAATGTGGCAGAAGCACAGTGAACAAGGGGGAGATGGGTTGAATAGGAGGTCTTAAAGACAGGCAAGGGGCAGGTCTCAGGAGGTCTTGTAGGAGGTTGATGTAAAGATTTTGGACTTTATTCCAAGTGTGTTATGGAAAACCATTGGAGGATCTTAAGCATAGACGGGATGATCTGATATATGGTTTAAAAATATCACTCTGGCTGCTGCATGGAGAGCAGACCCTGAAGGCAGGAAGAGAGGGTGCCAAGAGTGGAAGCAGAAAAACCAGTCAGGAGGTTGTTGCAATGGACTATGCAAGAGATGATGGTATCTTGGACAAAGATATAGGAGAGAAGGTGGTGAAGACTATGTTCTGTGTGCAGAGGCAACAGAACTGGCTGATAGAGTAAATGTGGGAGATAAGAGAAGTAGAGAAATCAAGGGGAACTCATAGGTTTAAGGAATGAGTAACTTGGTAAATGTAGATATTTAAAGAAAATGGGAAAGTCTAAGGAAGGAGTAGGTATGATGTGTGAGAATAGGGGATATCAAAAGTTCTGTTTTGGCCAAGTTATATTTGAGATACCTACTACACATGGTTGCTAACCAAAGGGTTGGCAGTTCAAATCCTTCAGGCGCTCCTTGGAAACTCTATGGGGCAGTTCTACTCTGTCCTATAGTGTCGCTATGAGTCGGAATCAACTTGGTGGCACTGGGTGAGTTACTACACACCCAGGAGCCCTGGTGGCACATCAGTTAAGTGCTTGGCTGCTACCAAAATATTGGCGATTTGAACCCACCTAGTGACTCTGTGGAAACCCTGGTGGTATAGTGGTTAAGAGCTACAGCTGCTAACCAAAAAGTCAGCAGTTCAAATCCACCAGATGCTCCTCGGAAACTCTATGGGGGCAGTTTTACTTTGTCCTATAGGGTCGCTATGAGTCGGAATCGAATCGATGGCAATTGGTTTGGTTTTTTTTTTTTTTTTTTTTTTTTTTTTTTAGTGACTCTGTGGGAGAAAGCCTGGCAATCAGCTCCATAAAAATTATAGCCAAGAAGAAAAAATTAGGGAGGAGGAGCCAAGATGACGGCCCTCTTTACAACAAAGACCCTAAAAAACAAGTGAAACAAGTATGTTTATGACAAGCTAGGAGCCCTGAGCATCAAAGGCAAGCTTAGAAAATGAAATGAGGGGCAGGGGGAGTAAGAGATGGCTCAAAAGCGGAGAGGAGTCACAGGACCTGAATCACGGGGAGCCCTCAGACACCATTCCCCAGGGAGCGGCAGTGGTGGGCTGGTACTAGCTTTTGGCAGTAGTTTCCTCAGGGAGAAGCAGCCAGCTGCACAGCCTACTAACACCTCCGGAAGCAGAGAAGAATGGCTTTCTCAGCAAAAGCTAAGTACTTGTGAATATTTTACCATGACTTTCCCTCCCCCGCCCCACTCCCACGCCGGCTTCAGTGGCTGACTTCTGGGGGCCTGAGATAGGCCCTGTTGAGCACCTAGAGCCATCTTCCCAGCCTTAGAGAAGGAATAAATTTCCAATTGGGGGAAAAGATAATTTGCCAGCTCCACTAACTGGGGGTGCTCGGGACAGAAGCGGCTCCTGTCCAGGCATAAATGGTCCATGGACTTTGAGTACCTTTCCCCTCTGCATGGACCTGCGTGGGCCTATTTCAGGAGAATAGGCCCTTGTTGCCAGACTCCAACCATTTCAGCTATGCAGTGGAGAGGTGGGTGTTTGATGTTTGACACTGCACTGCCTATTAAGCAGGGTCCTCGCCTACCCACATCAAGGGCCTAAGGACTAGTAGCTCCACTCAGGTCACCCAGCCACCCATGACAGGTGTCCAAGGAAAACTCATACCTCCCAGTCCTTACAACCAAAAGCACTGGGGGTCCATGGTCCTTCTGCAGAGCATGCCCACCTGTACACTCTAGGGAGGAGGGGCATACTTTCCTCAGAGACACGTGAGGGATGATTCTCAGCCCCCTGCCTTGTTCAGAGTGTGACCCCCTGCTGCAACCAGATACCGGTACCTACACCAATCACCTCTGCCCCTCTAAGACTGTAGGACAGAGCATGTACCACACACTTTATGATCAGCTACCTGGACACCTGAGCTGAATTCATACAAGAAAAGTGAATGGACTCCTAGACTGATATACCTGATAACAGCTCTAGCCGTCTGGGAGACAGGACATCAGAGCCCCTGAGGCAAAAATAATCAGGCTAACTCACTCAAGCAATCCATTTGGGCATATCAAAACAAAACAAAGCAAGAAGCTACGACACAGTAAGCAAACATAAAATAAACTAATACAACAGTCAATATCAAGGCACATAAAGAAACAGACCATGATCGCCTCAACAAGCTCTCGAAACAAAGAATCAAGGGATCTTCTAGATGAAAGTGCATTCCTGGAATTACCAGAGGCAGAATACAAAAGATTAATATACAGAATCCTTCAAGACATCAGAAAGGAAATGAGACAATATGCAGAACAAGCCAAGGAACACTCAGATAAAGAAATTAAAGAAATTAGAAAGATTACTCAGGAACATAATGAAAAATTTAATAAGCTGCAAAAATCCATAGACAGCAATCAGAAATTCAGAAGATTAACAATAAAATTACAGAAGTAGACAACTTAATAGAAACTCGGAATTGAGCAAGTGAAAGGCAGAATTTCTGAACTTGAAGATAAAGCACTTGGCACTAATATATTTGAAGAAAAATCAGATAAGAGAATTAAAAAAAAAAAAAAAGATTATAGCCAAGAAAACTGTGTGGGGCAGTTCTACTCTGTCACATGGGTTCCCTATGAATCAAAATCAACTCAACGGCACTTAACAAAAACAACAACTACACATCCATGTGAAGATGTCAAATAGTCAGCTGGATATAAAATTTGAATCTCAAGGGAAATTCAGATTCAGGATGACTGGCACGTAGAAAGCATACAATGCCATGGGTCACATGAGACCACCTAACAAGACAGTGTAGCTCAAAAAGACAGAATGGACAAAGACTGAGCACTGGGAAGGCCAGCACAGTTATAGAGAGGTTGGGAGGAAGAAATGGAGCCATCAAAGGAGATCAGACAGGAGCAACCAGTGAGAGAAAAACCAGGAGATGGGAGAAGACAACAGGAGAAAGTAGGTGAGGGAGAAGGTAGTTGGCCAGGTCCAGTGATGCTGAGAGGTTAAATGGGAACCTGGCCATTGGGTTCAGCAAAGAAGAGGTTGTTGTTGGCCATAACAAATGTAAGGGCAAAGCTTGAGGATGAAAGCCCAATTAAAGTGGGTTAAAGAGAGAATGAAAGGCAAGGATAGGAAGCCGATAAGTACAGACAAGATTCCTTTGCATAAAATAAAAATGGAGTGAGGAAGCAAACAGAAAGATGCAGCAATAGCTGGAGGGGCTGTGTAATCAAAAGAGGGTTTTGTCTAAGATGGGAGTGGTTGTAGCACATTTGTAGATTTAAATGAATCATTCAGTAAGAGGTAAAAATAACAATGCAAGGAGAGAAAAGGGAGGATTGAGGAGCCAAATGTTGAGTAGCCCATAGGGGAGGTTATGAAGGTAGCATGGTAGACCACATGGGTGCAGATACAAGTAGGCTGTTAATTCTTGGAATATAAATATGAGGCAGCTCATTCCTGATTCTTCCTGTTTTCTGAATGAGATAGCACATAGAATGTGCTCAATAATATTAGATGTTGAGGCCCCTGTGGTTGCTATTCCTATACACTGAGTTTTCCTCTCCTGGCTCTCTGAACAGTACCATTTTTGCTGCCCGGTTCCTACTCTCAGACCAAACAGGCTGAGTTGCCCTGGCACTGGCAAATCCTTTTGGAGCCATCTTCTACCAAACTCCAAATGTTGCTGTGCTTTACCTCCAACCCCCTTAAGCTCCGACTGGTTTCTCCTAAAAGGATCTGAGAGGCATCTCTCTCTGGCTCATTAAAAGGCTGGGCTAAGTGACCACACACTCAGGATGATAGGAAGGATGGGGGACAGGGGTGGGGTGAGGCCATCACAGACAATAAGTACCTACTGCTTTAAGAAGACCCTTAAAGAATGCTGAGATTTTAAAGTGTCCCTTAATCAATATAATGAGAATAGAATTGTAATCATTAACAAACAAGGAAAGGGGGGAATCGAACACTAAAGAAATTAGTTGAATTTAATAAACAATGAAAGAAATGAACTGCAATCCAGATAGGACTGCAAAATTTTATCTACCTAAAATAGGAGGAAGAAGTCGAAACCAGCTAAGAGAAAAATTGGGTAAGTGTGGTATTGGAAAGATGTCTGTGGGAATTGATTGTGAAACCAAATCACAGCTAAAATCCCTGGGTCTTGGAATTGCTTACAGACTTCAGCTCTAAGAAGTGACTGAGCATTGTGCCCTGTGGCTTGTCTCCATCTCAGATTCTCTAGCCAAGAGCTCAAATCAGTCCCTGAATCTTTCACACAGGAACCCAGCCATCTGAGATGGTTTATCTGTACCCCTTAGTTGACTACATGGATTTACAACACCAGGAAAGTATTTCCCTCACAGCTATTTCTATTGTTTCTCTTCCAATTTCCCTGTTAAAACCCCTACCCTAGCATCCTTGCTCTTTCATAGATTTGGCATCACAAAGTCCGAACAACCAGAGGGTCTAAGACAGAGCTGTCCCCTCTGAGGGTAGAGAAAGGCTAGAAACACTGTGTTAAGAAAAATTATCCAAAAGTTGGGAAAAAAGGAATAGAGACTATGTGTACCCTTTCATTGCCTAACAGGTAATCTAAGGGGCATCTATCTGATGCTCTAGAATGGGTCCACAACTCTTTCGGTAAAGGGCCAGGTAGTAAATATTTTAGGAAGTCTCTGTAACAACTATTAAATGCTGCCTTTATAGTGACTTTATAGTGCAAAAGCAGCCATAGACAATATGTAACAAATGGGCATGGCTGTGTTCCAATAAATCTTTATTATAAAAACAGGCAGACAAATGTTGTATGAGCCTACTTATATGCAATAGACAAATGTATAGAAACCAAAGTTTATTAGTGGTACCAGGGCTGGGAGGGAGCAGGGGAGAAAGGTGGGTCCTAGCTTAGGGGGCACTGAGTTTCTAATGCTGAATTGGTAAATATTTTGTTATTTATATTTTTACCACAGTAAAACTATTTTAACAACAGACAGAAGACCAGATTTGGCCTATGGGCCAGAGTTTGCTGCCCCTTCTCTAGAGAAACATACCTTTTTTGAATGGATTCAAGCTTTCAGGACTTTCATTTGCTGATGTGGCACAACTCAAAATAAGAAGAAACAGCTACAAACATCCATTAATAATCAACATGGAATGTAAAAAGTATGAATCTAGGAAAGTTGGAAGTCATCAAAAATGAAACGGAACATATAAAGATCAATATCCTAGGCATTAGTAAGCTGAAATGAGCTGATACTGGCCATTTTGAATCAGACAATCACATAGTCATACTGAACAGGAATGGCATCCCCTTCATCATCAAAAACAACATTTCGAGATCTAGCCAGAAGTACAACGCTGTCACTGATAGTATAATATACATACAACTACAAGGAAGACCAGTTAATAAGAACATTATTCAAATTTATACACCAATGACTAATGCCAAAGATGAGAAAATCGAAGTTTTTACCAACTTCTGCAGTCTGAAATTCATCAAATGTGCAATCAAGATGCTTTGATAATTACTGGTGATTGTGACGCAATGTTGGAAACTAAGAAGGATTGGTAGTTGGAAAATGTGGCTTTGGCGATAGAAATGACACCAGAGATCACATGATAGAATTTTGCAAGACCAACGACTTCTTCACTGCAAATACCTTTTTCAACAACATAAATGGTAACTACATGTGGACCTCACCAAATAAAAACACAGAAATCAAACTGACTACATCTGTGGAAAGAGACGATGAAAAAGCTCAATATCATCAGCTGGAATAAGGCCAGGGGACAACTATTGAACAGACCATCAATTGCTCATACGCAAGCTTAAGTTGAATCTGAAGAAAATTAAAATAATTCAATGAGAGCCAAGATACTACCATGAGTATATTACATCTGAATTTGGAGACCATCTCAAGAATAGATTTGATGCATTGAATAGTAATGACCAAACACCAGACAGGTTGTGGGAAGACATCATGGACATTACATATGAAGAAAGCAAGAGGTCATTAAAAAGACAGGAACAAAAGAAAAGACCAAACTGGATGTTGGAAGAGACTCTGGAACTTGCTCTTGAAGATAGAGTAGCTAAAGTAAAAGGAAGAAATGATGACGCAAAAGAGCTGAACAGAAGATTCCAAACAGCAGTTCAAGAATACCAAACCAAGAAAAAACCAAACCCAGTGCCACCGAGTTGATTCTGACTCATAGCGACCCTATAGCAACCCTATGGGAGAGAGTAGAACTGCCCATAGAGTTTCCAAGGAGTGCCTGGTGGATTCTAACTGCCAACCCTTTGGTTAGCAGCCATAGCACTTAACCACTACGCCACCAGGGTTTCCAAGCTCAAGAATGCAAATTAAATCATTATAAAGAAATGTGCAAAGAACTGAAGTTAGAAAACCAAAAGGGAAGAACACACTTGGCATTTCTCAAGCTGAAAGAACTAAAGAAAAAATTCAAGCCTCAAGTTGCAATATTGAAGGATTCTGTGGGTAAAATATCGAATGACACAGGAAACATCAAAAGCAGATAGAAGGAATACACAGAGTCACTGTACCAAAAAGAATTGGTAGATGTTCAACCATTTCAGGAGGTGGCATATAATCAAGAACCAATGGTATTGAAGGAAGAAGTCCAAGCTGCACTGAAGGGAATGGCAAAAAACAAGGCTCCAGGAATTGACAGAATACAAAGGGATGCGGTGCTGGAGGTACTCACTCATCTATGCCAAAAAGTCTGGAAGACAGTTACCTGACCAACCAACTGGAAGAGATCCATATTTATGCTCATTCTAAAGAAAGGTGATCCAACAGAATGTGGAAACTATTGAACAATATCATTAATATCACATGAAGGTAAAATTTTGCTGAAGATCATTCAAAAGCAGTTGCAGCAGTACATCAACAGGGAGCTGCCAGATATTCAAACAGAATTCAGAAGAGGACATGGAAAGTAAGATATCATTGCTGATGTTAGATGGATCCTGGCTGAAAGCAGAGAATACCAGAAATATGTTCACTTGTGTTTTCTTGACTATGCAAAGGCGTTCGACTCTGTGGATCATAAAAAATTATGGGTAACATTGCAAAGAATGAGAGTTCCAGAACACTGAATTTTGCTTATGAAGAACCTTTACATAGACAAAGATGCAGTCATTGGAACAGAACAAGGGGACACTGCATGGTTTAAAGTCAAGAAAGCTGTGCGCCAGGGTTGCATCCTTTCACTATACTTGTTCAACCTGTATGCTGAACAAATAATCCAGGAAGCTGGACTTATTGGGAAGAATGGGGCATCAGGATTGGAGGAAGACTCATTAACAACCTGTGATATGCAGAAGACATAACCTTGCTTGCTGAAAGTGAAGAGGACTTGAAGCACTTACTTGATGAACACCAAAGACCACAGCCTTCAGTATGGATTACACTCAACATAAAGAAAACAAAAATCCTCACAGCTGGACCATTAAGTAACATCATGATAAATGGAGAAAAGATAGAAGTTATCAAGGATTTCATTTTACCTGGATCCATAAACAACATCCATAGAAGTAGCAGTCAGGAAATCAAACTACGTATTGCATTGGGCAAATCTGCTGTAAAAGGCCTCTTTAAAGTGTTAAAAAGCGAAGATGTCACTTTGAGGAGTAAAGTGCCCCTGACCCAAGCCATGATATTTTCAATTGCCTCATATGCATGAGAAAGCCGAGCAATGAATAAGGAAGACCAAAGAAGAATTGATGGCTTTGAATTATGGTGTTGGGGAAGAATGTTGAATATACCATGGACTGCCAGAAAATTTTTTTTTTTGTCAGAAAAACAAGTCTGTCTTGGAAGAAATACAGCCAGAGTGCTCCTTGGAAGTGAGGACATGTTGTCAGGAGGGACCAGTCCCTTGAGAAGGACATCATGCTTTGTAAAGTAGAGGGTCAGCCAGAAAGAGGAAGACCCTTAACGAGATGGATTGACACAGTGGCGGCAACAATGGGCTCAAGTGTAACAATGATAATGAGGATGGCATGGGCCTGGGCTGTGTTTCATTCTGTTGTACACAGGGTGGCTATGAGTCAGAACTGACTCGACAGCACTTAACAACAACAACTTATATAAATGACCTAGTCATCCAACAATTACCCATTGCCACTGAGTTGATTCCAACTCCTAGCCACCCTATAGGACAGAGTAGAGCTGGTCCACAGAGTTTTCAAGGCTGTAATCTTTATGGAAGCTGACTGCCACACCTTTCGCCTGTGGGGTAGCTGGTGGGTTCTAACAGCTGAACTTTCAGTTAGCAGCAGAGCTGCTTAAGTTACCGTTATCCTAAACTGTATGCTGGAGCCCTGGGGCATAATGGTTTAGAGCTCAGCTGCTAACCAAAATATTGACAGTTTGAATCCATCATTCACTCCTTGAGAACCATATGGGGCGGTTCTACTCTGTCTTATAGGGTCACTATGAGTCATAATGAACTTGACGGCAATAGATCTGGTTGGTTGGTTGATTAGTTGGTTGGTTGGTTTGGTAAAACTGTATGCCAGCCACTTTTTATGCCCCTGGACCTCAGAGGTAAGGTGTTATTCCAGTTCTAATGCATTTGGTGTCAAGTTGGATTGCTTTTAAAATGCGTGAAGCTCAGCACACTGGAGTTGGAGCCTCATTGTTGTGTAGGATGAACAGCCTATTAGATGATGCTTCCTGGGTGTGTTCGTTTTATAAAGTTTTGCCTTTTTTCCTTTATTTCTGTGAGATAAGGCTTGCAAGCATAATTATGGCTTTCCTCTGTGATAGCTAGGGAGCTCTGATGGGTTTACTTTGGTTTTTCTGTGTCATACTTGGAAAACCAGAGGCTTCCCATGTAACCTAATGGAAAGGTGCCGGCAATAAATTTTGTACCTAGTTTTCAGTGGTATACTGTCATCCCATACATTGGTGGTGCCAAAGTGCCATTTACCTCATTGGTGGATAATATTGCCAGATCTTATTTCTCAGAATCCGTATTACCAAGCAAAAATTTAAGCACACTCAATTAATAAGCATGCATTTTAATACTGAAAACACATGTCATCAAAAAAGATTTTTTTGCTTAAAATTTCGTAATGAAATGGTTAACCACTGCACTAACAGGTGTCCTGCATCCAACAATTAGGGAGTGGTATAATAATCTCTGGTATACTCACATGACGAAATACAGTTTTTGCTGTAGTTTTTAGGTGCCATTGAGTCGATTCTAACTCATAGTGACCCTATGCAAAACAGAATGAAACACTGCCCAGTCCTGCACCATCTTCACAATCGTTGCTATGCCTGAGTCCATTGTTGCAGCCACTGTGTCAACCAGCTCACTGAGGGTCTTTCTAGTTTTTGCTGGCCCTCTACTTTAGCAAGCATGATGTCCTTCTCCAGGGACTGATACCTCTTCACAATATGTCCAAAGACTGTGAGATGTTCTCTCGCCATCCTTGCTTCTAAGGAGCATTCTGGTTATACTTCTTCCAAGACAGATTTGTTCATTCTTTTGGCAGTCCATGGTATATTCAATATTCTTTGCCAACACCACAATTAAAAGGCGTCAATTCATCTTCAGTCTTCCTTAAATTCATCATTCAGAATTTGCATGCATAGGACGCATTTGAAAACACCATGACTTGGGACAAGTGCACCTTAGTCTTCAAGGTGACACCTTTGCTTTTCAGTGCTTTAAAGAAGTCTTTTGTAACAGATTTGCCTAATGCAATGCGTCTTTTGATTTCATAACTGCTTCTTCCATAGGATCCAAGTTAAATGAAGTCCTTGATAAGTTCAATTTTTACTCCATTTATCATGATGTTACTTAATGCTCCAGCTATGAGGATTTTTGTTTTCTTTATGTTGAGGTGTAATCCATACAGAAGGCTGTGATCTTTAATCTTCATCAGTAAGTGCTTGCAGTCCTCTTCACTTTCAGCAAGCAAGGTTATTTCATCTGTATATCACAGGTTGTTAATGAGTCTTCCTCCAATCCTGGTTCCCCATTCTTCCTCATACAGTCCAGCTTCCCAGATTATTTGCTGAGCATATTGATTGAACAAGTATGATAAAAGCAGATGACCTTGACACATAGCTTTCCTGACTTTAAACCATGCAGTATCCCCTTGTTCTGTTTGAATGACTGCCTCCTGATCTATGTACAGTATATATATATGTGTGTGTGTATATATATATATATGAATATTATGCAGCCATTAAAATAACATTGAAAGAGAATATATTACGGCATGGAGAAATGTTTGTTATATAGTGTTAGATGAAAATGAAAGCAACTTAAAAATGTCCATCAATAAATGAATGAATAAACAAAATGTGGTACCTATATACAGTCTCCTACATGTCTGTCAGTTTGTCATACTGCAGAGGCTTGTGTGTTGCTGTGATGCTAGAAGCTATGCTACTGGTATTCAAATACCAGCAGGGTCACCCATGATGGACAGATTTCAACTGAGTTTCCAGACTAAGACAGACTAGGAGGAAGGACCCAGCAGTCTACTTCTGAAAATATTTAGCCAGTGAAAACTTTATGAATAGCAGAACACTGTTTGATATAATACTGGAAGATCAGCCCCTCAGGTTGGAAGGCACTCAAAAGACTATAGGGGAAGAGCTGCCTCCTCAAAGTAGAGTCGACCTTAATGATGTGGATGGAGTCAAGCTTTTGGGACCTTCATTTGCTGATGTGGCATGACTCAAAATGAGAAGAAACAGCTGCAACATCCATTAATAATCAGAACTTGGAATCTAAGAAGTATGAATCTAGGAAAATTGGAAGTCATCAAAAATGAAATGGAACAGGGAGGCAGGGCCAAGATGGCAGAGTGGTCAGATGCTTCCCGTGAACCCTTTTACAACAAAGACCAAAAAAAAAAAAAAAACAAGTGAAACAATTATATATATGACAAGCTAGGAGCCCTGAACATCAAAGGCAAAGTTAGAAAACAGACTGAGCAGCAGGGGGAGTGAGAGACGGTTCAGAAGTGGAGAGGATTTGCTAGACCTGAATTGCCAGGAGCCCTCAGGCTGTGGTGGGCTGGTGGTAGAGTTTAGCAGCAGTTTCTTCAGGGAGAAACAGTCAGCCTCAGAGCCTATTCACACCTCCAGAACCAGAGAAGAATGGAGCTCTCAGCAAAAGTTAAGTCCTTGGGTATATTTTACCATGTCCCCAGCCCCCAAGCTGGCTTCAGTGGAAGGATCCCAGAGGTCATGGTCCCCAGACCTTCTGTTAGCCTAAGACAGGAACCATTCCCAAAGCCAACTCTTCAGACAGGGATTGGACTGGACTATGGGATAGAAAATGATACTGGTGAAGAGTGAACTTCTTGGATCAAGTAGACACACGAGGCTATGTGGGCAGCTCCTTCTCTGGAAAGGAGATGAGAAGGCACAGGGGGTCAGAAGCTGGCCTAATGGACACAAAAAATAGAGAGTGGAGGGAAGGAGTGTGCTGTCTCTCTAGAGGGAGAGCAACTAGGCATATATAGCCAAGTGTATATAAGTTTTTCTATGAGAGACTGACTTGGTTTGTTAAACTTTCACTTAAAGCACAATAAAAAAAATTTTAAACTGAAATGGAACTCATAAACATTGATATCCTACACATTAGTGAGCTGAAATGGACTGGTATTGGCCATTTTGAATCAGACAATCATATGGTCTACTATGCCAGAATTGACAACTTGAAGAGGAACAACGTTGTATTCATCATCAAAAAGAACATTTCAAGATCTATGCTGAAGTACACCACTGTCAGTGATAGGATAATATCCATATGCCTACAAGGAAGACTGGTTAATACAACTATTATTCAAATTTATGCACCAACCACTAAGGCCAAAGATGAATAAATTGAAGACTTTTGCCAACTTCTGCAGTCTGAAATTGATCAAACAAGCAATCAGGATACATTGTTAATTACTGGTGATTGGAATGCAAAAGTTGGAAACAAAGAAGAAGGATAGCAAGTTGGAAAATATGGCCTTGGTGATAGAAACGATGCAGTAGACCACATGATAGAATTTTGCAAGGCCAAAGACATCTTTATTGTAAATACTTTTTTTCACCAACATAAACAGCGACTATACATGTGGACCTCGCCAGATGGAATACACAGGAATCAAATCGACTACATCTGTGGGAAGAGATGATGGAAAAGCTCAATATCATCAGTCAGAACAAGGCCAGGGGCTGACTTCGGAACAGACCATCAATTGCGCCTTTGCAAGTACAAGTTGAAACTGAAGAAAATGAGGACAAGTCCATGAGAGCCAAAGTATGACCTTGAGTATATCCCACCTGAATTTAGAGACCATCTCAAGAATAGATTTGACACAATGAACTCTAATGACCAAAGACCAGACAGCTTGTGGAACGACATCAAGGACATCATACTTGAAGAAAGCAAGAGGTCATTAAAAAGACAGAAAAGAAAGAAAATGGATGTCAGAAGAGACACTGAAACTTGCTCTTGAATACAGAGTAGCTATAGCAAAAGGAAGAAATGATGAAGTAAAAGAGCTAAACAGAAGATATCAAAGGGCGACTCGAGAAGACAAAGTATTATATGATATGCACAAAGAGCTGGAGATAGAAAACCAAAAGAGAAGAGCACTCTTGGCATTTCTCAAGCTGAAAGAACTGAAGAAAATATTCAAACCTCGAGCTGCATTATTGAAGAATTCTACGGGGAAAATATTAAACGACTCAGGAAGCATCAAAAGAAGATGGAAGGAATACACAGAGTTACTATACCAAAAAGAACTGGTCGACGTTCAACCATTTCAGAAGGTACCATATGAGCAGGAACCAATGGTACTGAAGGAAGAAGTCCAAGCTGCTCTGAAGACATTAGTGAAAAACAGAGCTCAAGGAGTGGATGGAATACCAATTGAGATGTTTCAACAAATGGATGCAGTGCTAGAAGTACTCATTTGTCTATGCCAAGAAATTTGGAAGATAGCTACCTGGCCAACCAACAGGAAGAGAGGTATACTTATGACAGTTCCCAAGAAAGGCGATCCCACCAAATGTGGAAATTATGGAATAATATCATTAATATCACACGCAAGTAAAATTTTGCTGAAGATCATTCAAAAGTGGCTGCAACAGTATATCAACAGGGAATTGCCAGAAATTCAGGCCGGATTCAGAAGAGGATGTGGAACCAGGGATATCATTGCTGATGTCAGATGGATCCCAGCTTAAAGCAGAGAATACCAGAAAGATGTTTACCTGTGTTTTATTGACTATGCAAAGGCAGGGGACCACGTGAATCATAACAAATTATGGATAATGTCGTGAAGAATGGAAATTCCAGAACACTTGATTGTGCTCATGAGGAACCTGTGCATAGGTCAAGAGGCAGTTGTTCAAACAGAACGAGGGGGTACTGGGTGGTTTAAAATCAGGAAAGGTGTCAGCCAGGGTTGTATTTTTCACCGTACCTATTCAATCTGTATGCTGAGCAAATAATCCAAGAAGCTGGACTATATGAAGAAAAATGGGTCATCAGGATTGGAGGAAGACTCATTACCAACCTGTGATAGACAGATGACACAGCCTTGTTGCTGAAAGTGAAGAGGACTTGAAGCACTTACTGATGAAGACCAAAGACTACAGCCTTCAGTATGGATTACATCTCAACATAAAGAAAACAAAAATCCTCACAACTGGACCAATAAGCAACATCATGATAAACGGAGAAAAGACTGAAGTTGTCAAGGATTTCATTTTACTTGTATCCCCAGTCAATACCCATGGAAGCAGCAGTCAAGAAATCAAAAGATGCATTGCATTGGGCAAATCTGCTACAAAGAGCTCTTTAAAGCATTGAAAACCAAAGATGTCACCTTGAAAGCTAAGGTACACTTGACCCAAGTCATGGTGTTTTCAATCGCCTCCTATGCATGTGAAAGTTGGACGATGAATAAGGAAGATGGAAGAAGAATTGACGACTTTGAATCGTGGTGTTGGAGAAGAATATCAAATATACCATGGACTGCCAAAAGAATGAACAAATCTGTCTTGGAAGAAGTACAACCAGAATGCTCCTTAGAAGCAAGGATGGTGAGACTATGTATCACATACTTTAGACATGTCGTCAGGAGGTATCAGTCCCTGGAGAAGGACATCATGCTTGGTAAAGTGGAGGGTCAGTGAAAAAGAGGAAGACGCTCAATGAGATAGATTGACACCATAGCTGCAACAATGAGCTTAAGCATAGCAGCATTTGTGAGAATGGCACGAGACTGGGCAGTGTTTCTTTCTGTTGTACATAAGGTCACTGTGATTCAGAACTGATTCAATGGCACCTAACAACAACAACAAAATACATAATTCTTTGCCATAAAGAAAAATGAAGTCCTGATACACTCTACAACATGCGTGAACCTTTAAATCATTATGCTGTATGAAATAAGTAAGTCACAAATGGACATATATTGTATGGTCCCTCTTACATGAAATATCTAGAACAGTCAAATGTGTAAAGACCAAAGTCTCTTAGTGGTTACTAGAGATGGGAGGAAGGGAGAAAGAAAGAGTCATCATTTGGGGAGCACTGAGCTGCTGTTAAGGGTGATGGAAAAATTGGAAGCAAATAGTGGTGATGGTTGCACAATATGATGAAAGTGATTAATGTCACTGAATTGTACGTGTAAAAAAAAGCTGAAATGGCAAGTTTTATATATATATTAAAAATTTTGAAAAACTGAAGAAAAGCACATTTTTGTAAATTGAAAAAAGAAAAGCAAAGTTACGAAATATACAGTTTGATTTCAATTTGATTTTGTGTGTCTATTTTACTTATATTTAAATAAATGTATGTGTGTATGTATATATATACATACATTTATTTAAATATAAGTATATATACTTATTTTAATATATATATTAAATATAAGTATATATATATATATACTCTAGAGAACAGAAGGAGATTAGACAAATACGATGGCAAGGATAGGATACATCTATACTCTTGCTCAGCCTGGGGGACTAGTTTTGGACCCTCAAAAGAGAGAGAGGTTAGGGTCAGAAAGTAAGATAGATATTTGTGAGTCTTTGTGCTTCACCTTGTTTTGAGGAGGAAAAACAACAGCATAACTTTAGTCAGTAGGCCCCTGGTCCTTCATCCTACAGAGTGTGAAGCAACTTTCATATGCTTCCCCCTCCCCTCTCTTACAAGCTCAAATAAGGCATCTGCAGAGGAGAGGAAGCAAAAAAAAAAAAAAATGCAGCTCATAACCCGGTGAAATTCCTAAAATACTGGGAGAGACCTGGGAAGAGAGGCAGCTGTGTCAGCAAGTCTAGGCAGGAACCCACGTGCCAGAGATGTTTATCTCTGGCTTGAGGCCTAAGGACATCTGGTCCCAACGTTAAGTACCATGAAAGATATAAAACATATATAAAAAGAAATAAAGGTAAACTCTGGCTTGAAGGGATAGGGGTGAGGTTCAAGAAAGTTTTCATAGAAGAAGTGGAATTTAAGATACCCGTTGAAAAAAAAAGGGGGGACCTGAAAAATGAGAAGAATTTCTACAAATAGTCATGGAGTAGGTGGAACAGAAAACAAAGATAAAGAGGGGGAACATGTAGGGGCAAAGTCAGATGTGACCAGAGGGGAATGGGGAATGGTTAATACAGAAAGAGACAAGACTGATATTTGGAAAAGCCTGAATGCCACAGTACAGAGTTTGGATTTAATTCTGTGAGTGACAAGGCCCATAGGTCACCCCCCAACCCTCTTGTGACATAGCTGCAAGACAACAGATGTTTGTCGTGTATCCACTTCCACCCCAGTATGGCCCCACACTTAAGAAGAAAAAGAAGCCTGAGGCACAGAGAAGGGAAGTAACAAAACAATGAAAAACCTCACACCGAAGTATGCTGGCTTGGCCTCCCTTCATTGGTAATATGACTGTTTAGTCGCTGCAGACTCTCTTGAAAGTGTGATATTGTACACAAGCATCAGTGATTCAGCTTTGAAAAAAAAATGTCAAATACTGGCATACCTCATTTTATTGCACTTCACTTTATTGTGCTTCACAGATGCTGCTTTTTTTTTTTTTTTACAAATTGAAGGTTTGTGGCAATCCTGCATAGAGCAAGTCTATTGGCGCCATTTTTCCAACAGCATGTGCTCACTTCATGTCTCTGTGTCACATTTCATTAATTCTCTCAATGTTTCAAGCTTTTTCATTATTATTATATCTGTTATGGTGATCTGTGATCTTCGATGTTACTATTGTAGTTGTTTTAGGGTGCCCATATAAGACAGTGAATTTAATCGATAAATGTTGTGTGTGTTCTGACTGCTCCACTGACCAGCCATTCCCCTACCTTTCTCCCTCTCCTCAGGCTTCCCTATTCCCCAAGACATGACAATATTGAAATTAGGCCAATTAATAACCCTACAATGTCCTCTAAGTGTTCAAGTGAAAGGAAGAATCACTTGTCTCTCACCTTAAATTAAAAGCTAGAAATGACTAAACTTAGCGAGGAAGGCTGGTTGAAAACCAAAACAGGCCAAAAGCTAGGCCTCTTGCACCAGTTAGCCAAGTTGTGAATTCAAAGGAAAAGTTCTTAAAGGAAATTAAAAATGCTCCTCCAGTGAACTTACGAAAGATAAGAAAGCGAAACAGCCTTAATATTGATATAGAGAAAGTTTCAGTGGTCTGGATAGAAGATCAAACCAGTCACTACCTTCCTTAAGCCAAATCCTAATCCAGAGCAAGGCCCTAACTCTTCAATTCTATAAAGGCTGAGGGAGGTGAGAAAGCTACGGAAGAAAAGTTTGGAACTAGCAGAGGTTGGTTCATGAGGTTTAAGGAAAGAAGCTGTCTCCGTAACATAAAAGTGCAAGGTGAAAGAGCAAGTGCTGATGTAGAAGCTCCACCAAGTTATCCAGCTAAGATACTTGATGAAGGTGGCTACACTAAGCAACAGATTTTCAGTGTAGACGAAACAGCCTTATATTGGAAGAAGATGCCATCTAGGACTTTCGTAGCTAGAGAGGAGAAGTCAATATCTGGCTTCAAAGTTTCAAGGGACAGGCTGACACTCTTTTTGTTTGTTCATTTGTTTTCAGTAAAGTCTCTTTATTTTCTTCTCAAGAGACTATTAGGTAATGATCAAGCTGGTCACACTGGTTGCCTAGCCCTCTGTAATGAGACCTCTGTCTTTGAGCTGTTACAAAAGTCGGAGGGAACTGGAATGCTGCCACGCTGTGTGCCTTAGCTATCTAGTGCTGCTCTAACAGAAGTACCACAAATGGATGGTTTTAACAAACAGAAATTTATTTTCTCACAGTTTAGGAGGCTAGAATTTTGAATTTGGAGCACCAGCTCTACAGGAACACTTTCTCTGCCAGTTCAGAAGAAAGGTCCTTTGGAAATCTCCATGTGGCTTGGCATTTATCTTACACCATCTCTGCTTCTGCTCCCTTGTTTAACCTCTTTTATATCTCAAAAGAGATTGACCCAAGATACACACCCTACATTAATCCTGTTTCATTAATGTAACAAAGACAACCATTCCAAATGGGATTATAACCACAGGCATAGAGGTTAGGATTTATAACACATATGTATGGGGGATACAATTCAATTCATAACATTCCACCCTTCAGCCCTCCAAAATACATGTCCTTGCCACATGCAAAACACTGTCACCCCATCACATCATTTCAAAAGTATTAAATCAACTCCAAGTGCCAAATCTCATCTTCTTAATCACCTAACTCAAATATAGGTGAGACTTTAGGCATATTCCATCCTGGGGCAAATTCTTCATCTGTGAACCTGTGAAATCTAGACTACAAGTTTATCTGTTTCCAAAGTACAATGGTGGAACAGGCACAAGGTAGATATGTCCATTAAAAATGGGAGAAATTGGAGGGAAAGAAGTAATAACAGGCACCTGTTTCCAAAGTACAATGGTGGAACAGGCACAAGGTAGATATGTCCATTAAAAATGGGAGAAATTGGAGGGAAAGAAGTAATAACAGGCACCAAGCAACCCTAAAACCCAGCAAAACAATTTACACTAGCTCTCAAGTCTTGAAAATAACCCTCTCCTCTATGAGAACCATCTAGGCAATGGCCCCTCCCTCCAGACTCTGGGTGTTGGCCATGCCCTTGAATTCTGGGTGTAGGCATCTTGGTCCTGGGCTTCAGCCCTGCCTTCAGGCCCACTGTGACTCTCTTGTTAGGGGCTAATGCAGCTGATGACTTAAGTTGAATCCAACGCTCATTTACCAACCAGACAATCCTAGGGCCCTTAAGAATTGTGCTAAATCTATTCTGCCTGTGCTCTATAAATGCAACAAAGCCTAGATGACAGCATATCTGTTTACAACATGGTTTACTGAATATTTTAAACCCACTGTTGAGACCTACTGCCCAGAAAAAAATTCCTTTCAAAATATTACTGCTCATTGACAATGCACCTGGTCACCCAAGAGCTCTGATGGAAATGTACAAGGAGATTAATGTTTTCATGCCTGCTAGCACAACATCCATTCTGCAGCCCATGGATCAAGGGTTAACTTTGACTTTCAAGACTTGTTATTTAAGAAATACATTTCTTAAGGCTATAGCTGCCATACATGGTGATTCCTATGATGGGTCTTGGCAAAGTAAATTGAAAATCTTCTGGAAAGGGTACACCATTCTAGATGCAATTAAGAACATTCATGATTCATGGAAGGAGGTCAAAATATCATCATTAACAGGAGTTTGGAAGAAGTTGATTCCAACTCTCATGGATGACTTTGAGGGGTTCAGGGCTTCAATGGAGGAAGTAACAGTGGATGTGATGGAAATAGCAAGAGAACTAGAATTAGAAGTGGAGCCTGAAGATGTGACAATTGCTGCAATCTCATGATAAAACTTTAACAGATGATGAGTTGCATCTTATGGATGCGCAAAGAAAGTGGTTTCTTGAGGAGGAATCTACTGGTGAAGATGCTGTGAACATTGTTGAAATGATAACAAAGGATTTAGAATATTACATAAACTTAGTTGATAAAGTAGCAGCAGGTTTTCAGAGGATTGACTGCAATTTTGAAAGAAGTTCTGTGGGTAAAATGCTATCAAACATCATCACATGTTACAGAGAAATCTTTCACGAAAGTTTGAGTCCACCGATGTGACAAACTTCATTGTTGTCTTATTTTAGGAAGTTGCCACAGCCACCCCAACCTTCAGCAACCACTTCCCTGATCAGTCAGCTGTCATCAGCATCAAGGCAAGATCCCCCAGCAAAAAGATTACAACTCCCTGAAGGCTCAGATGATGGTATGTTTTAGCAATAAAGTATTTTTTAATTTAAGGTATGTACTTTTTTTTAGACATAATGCTATTGTACGCTTAATAGACTACAGTATAGTGTAAATATTTATATGCACTAGGAAATCAAAAAATTTGTGTGACTTATTTTATTGTGATATTCACTTTATTGCAGTGGTCTGGAATAGAAACTGCAATACATCCGAGTTACGCCTGTATTAACCAAGAAGCACTGTGGTAAAAGCACTAGACTGGGCATCCCAGCTCTTATGGACTAGCTGATTGACCCTGTAACTATTCAATTAACTCCTCATTCTATACTTCTTCCCACCTGTAAAATGGTTTGGTTTGGACCAGATGGTATCTGAGGTTCCTTCCAGCTATAAAAGAATATGGCTCTATATATCCATCTTTGCTGACTCCCTTCTCATCTCTACTTCCTCCAGTCCCTTTCCCTGGAGGCAACAAGTGATACTTGATCTTTTTCACTATTATCTTAAGAAAGTGCTTTATCTCCTTAGTTACTTAGGTGATGAGAACTGTTCCAGACGATAGAACTAGAACAGCCTGAAGGCAAACAAAAAAGAGAGTTGACCAGTTATAATTACTATAAGAAGAAGAACCAACACTGTAAGTTATATTTTATTACACAAGAAAAATATTCTCACTTCAGAGAACGTAAACAAAAAGGAAACAAAAATCCTCTGTAATGCTCACACAAAGACAGTCAATGAATAGCCGTATTTGTGTGGCACTTTGCTCTTTGTAAATCATTTTTACATACTTCACATTTTAGCCTTCAGAACAATTCACGTGGGTGAGTTTAATTTTTAATCCAGCATCCTGCCCAGTGCTCAAGACCTAGCATTTAGCAATAAAAATAAAAATATATATTTTTTATTTTTATTAAATGTCCAAAGAATAAATGATCCCATATATAAAAAAAAAAAAAATTTTTTTTTTTTTAGATGAGGAAATTGAGGCTAAGAGAAAATAAGCAACATAACAAAGTTCACACAGCTAATTTACTTATTCAATCTATGATGTTTACTGAGCACCATCATATGTCAGGCACTATTTTAGGTGCCAGAGACACGGGAGTGAACCAGAAAGGCCCGGCCTCTGCTGTCATGGGAAACACATTTTACTAAGTGGAGACAGACAACAAAAAAGAAAATAACTTCAGTTAGAATTAAATGCTGTGAAGTAAATAAAACAGAGTGATGTGATAGAGTTGGAAAAGAGGTTCTCGAATATACTTATCAAGGAAGGCCTCTCCTAGGAATTCACTCTGAACTAAGATCTACATGATAAGAAGGAGCAAACCATGGAAAGGAAGAACAATCCAGACAGAGAACTGCAATTGCAAAGGCAACCAGCTGGATGAGTTCTAGAAAAACTAGGAAGGCTATTGTGGCTGGAGCATAATGAGAAGGGGAGCATCAATGACAGCCTAGGAAATGTTTTAACAGTTTGCTTTCTGAGAAAAAAAAAAAAACCTGGTTTGCAGCATTTGCCAATTTCCAAGGTGTAAATATTCCCACCATGGCCTACTGCAAGCTACCAACATAATGTTACTAAATGCAGAGTTGGAAAGGTATGCACACAGCTGGCTCTCACAAGCAGTATGAGTACTTCCCACACACCACTGAGAGTGGCATGAATGGAAATCTGAGAGACCGAGAAGGACCTCCATTGTGCATGGTTTTTTAAGCCATACTGAAGAATGCAGGGTTTATTCTAAGCTCATTGGGAAAGGTTTTAAGCAAAAAATGGCATTACCAGATTTATGCTTTTAAACACCTCTCTAACCGCTGTGTAGAGAGTGGGCCGTACCAAGAAAAGTAGTAGAGAGAAACTACTTAGGGGGATATTATATCACCCAAGAGATGATGGTGGCTTGGACTATCATGCATCCAAGCATCTATAGTAGTGAAGAAAGGAAGAATGGAAAGACTTGGGACACTAATTTGAAAGTAGAACTTAATACTGGGCCAACCCAGAGAGAATGAGGGAAATAGATGAATCAGGTAACTTCTTAGATTTTTCTTAAGAGCAACTAGGTATGCTGAACAATATTCCCCATGAGGTGTCTATATTCTAATCCGTATAACCTGCAAAGATTTTGCAGATGTGATTAATTTAAGAATCTTGAGATGGGAACATTATCCTGGATTATTCAGGTGGGAACTAAATGCGAACACAAGTGTCCTTATAAGAAAGAGGCAGAGGGAGTTCCTTATTCAGAAGAAGAGAAGACAATGTAACCACAAAGACAGAGATTGGGGTGATGTGGTCACAAGCCAAGTAGTGCTGGCAGCCATCAGAAACTGGCAGAAGCAAGGAACAGATTCTATCCTAGGATCTCCAGAAGAAGCATGCTGACACTTTGGTTTCAGCCCAGTGATACTGATTTCACACTTCTGGCCTCCAAAAGGGTGAGAGAATAAATTTCCATTTTCTAAACCACCAAATTTGTGGTAATATGTTACAACAGCCACAGAAAACCAGAGGTGTAACTAAGGTATGGAATGTAGGGCAATTGTTCTGGGTGCCGCTTAAGGAGGAGTGCTAATGAGCAGTTTCTATTGGCCATTGCAGTTTCCATCCCAGCTGTGAGACATCATTCAGCAATTTAAAACTAATTGCCATAGGCATTATTTTTGTAGATAGGCCCCTGTAGGAAACTAATACACTGGGTAGACCTTGATGTCATTTACTGAAGTAGGGAAGATCAGAAGAGGAACAAGTTTAGAGTAGGTAGGGAGTCAAGGGTTTTCTTTTGTACATATTAAGTTTAAGATGCTAATTCGAGATTCAAGTGAAGATGTCAAGTAGTCAGTTAGATATCATCTGAGGTCTGAAAAAATACTCAGGCTGGAGATACAAACTTAGAAACAGTCATAAAACAGAAGGTAAATGAAGCCATGTGTCTCAGTTGTCTAGTGCTGCTGTAACAGAAATAGAACAAGTGGATGTCTTTAACAAATAGAAATTTATTTTCTCACTAGAAGTCCAAGTTCCTAGCACCAGCTCTAGGGGAAGGCTCTCTCTCTCTCTCTCTCTCTCTCTCTCTCAGCTCTAGAAGAAAGTCCTTGTCTCTTCAGCTTTGCTTCCTGATTCCTTGGAGATCTCCATGTGTCTTGGTATCTATCTTACCCCATCCCTCTCTCTGCTCCTTGTTTAATCTCTTTGTATCTTAAAAGAGATTGACTCAAGATACACCCTACACTAATCTTGCCTCCTTAACATAACAAAGACAACCCATTCCAAAATGGGATTATAACCACAGGCATAGTTGTTAGGATTTACAACACATATTTTGGAGGGACATAATTCAACCCATAACACTGTGGGAGTGACTGAAACCTCCAGAGAATAAAGTAGACCCATAGCTGAGCCTGAGACCTGCCAGCATTGAGAGATGTGAGAGAGGAAGGGAAGCTAGAAAAGGCAATTGGAAAGGGAAGCCGGGGTAGTGGGAAACCAGGCAAGTGTGCTTTCATAGAAGCCAAACTAAGAAAGCATTTCAAAGTGGAGGGAGCAGTCACCTGTGTCTAGTGCTGCTTAGAGATGAAGATGACAGAGAAGTGGCCACTGAATTTGTCTAGCTGGAAGTCAATGGTGGTATTGGCATGAAGGCTTCAGAGAAATGGTGAAGCAGAAGACTCAGGATTCTTCATGAAAAAAAAAAAAAACTTTTTTTCATGAAGAATGGGTGATATAGACATGGGGACAGCAAATGAGACTACTCTCTGCCTGCAAAAGAACTCAGAGAAGTGGGGTGGTAGCTCAAGATGGACATGACTCAAGGGAGATGCTCTGACTCACAATGCCACCTCCACTGGATAAGATATCTACATTTTAAAACAAAGTCTAGAAATCAAGTTTATGGGAGATGTAAATGGTTTGCACTTGACTACTGACCTAAAGGTTGGCAGTTTGAACCCACTCAGCAGTGTCATGAAAGAAAGGCCTGGTAATCGACTGAAGCAAAGACTGTACCCAGGAAAACTATGTGGAGCAGTTCTTTCCTATAACCCATGGGGTTACATGAGTTGGAATCAATTCAACCACAACAGGTTTGTTTTTTGTTTTGTTATCTGGAAATCACCCATTAACCAAATTAATAATAAATAAATAAAAAGCTACCCTACAACAGAAATACCTCAGGCTGATAGGGAAATTTTGTTCTTCCAGAGATGGTAGGAAAGCCCTGACCCTGGACCTGATACTACAGCTATTCATGTGGACCAGTGATGAACAACACATGGGACTGTAGCATGTAACTCTCCTGGACTCCAGTGCAGCTGCACAGCTTACAAGCAGTCCTTCTACCTCAGACGCTGCATCCACAGAAAGTGAGTTTTGGTTTGTCTGCCCAAAGGAGCGGGGAAGGGACTCCCTAGAACCATTGGCTTCCTCACCCAGTCTTTGGAAGTGGTGGACTGGGGTTAGAATACGGTCTGTAGAATGCACACTTGACATTCATCTCTGTTTATTGTTACAAATGGATGGAATTCAAGCATAGAATATCCCCCATGCATTTCCCTTCTCTGATAATGGCATCAGGAACATTTGTATCTGCCATTCCAGAGAAAGGTAAGAGAGACAGGCCTCTAAAAAAACAATGGGTGGTGTCTTGCATCTGAAAAATAAGTCATTTTCACCCAGAAACTACTTTTCTTTCTGACAACAGAAATGCTTAGAGACTAAGTTGGCAAATGAGAATCTGAGACGTGCTGGGAAATTCTGGTCCCTGCTGCTGTTACACTGCTGTCAATGAGTAATCATTCTGAATTCGCTTTGTCCCCACAAGAACTCTGCCTCCACTTCCTTGGGAATTCCCCAGCACAAGAGTTTGAAATATCTTGCTAACATGCTCTTTCTAAGGCTGGAAATGGAATATTTGTGAAACTTCCTTTGCAAAAGGAAATGATGAACTTTAAACTTTCGTAGAAAGAGAAGGAAGTAGAAGCCACAGTAAAGTTCCCTCAGTCAATACTATCCAGCATGGTTAAGAATGTCTCATCTTTATGGTGACCTCAGCAGACTTTCTGAGAGACAATAAGGCAGTGGTACCATGGGTGTCCTGAGCTACCCTTCCTCCTTCCTCCTTCCGCCCACCCTCCACTCTCAGGAGGCCTTGGATTCCATTTTCTAACACTAGAATGTAACAGATTTCTCAACAAGAACTTTGTAGTCCCTACCTGAGCCTGTATCCCAAACCTGTCCCAATGGTGTCTCTTTATGTCCTTAGCTCATCAATCTCTTGGCCTCCCTGTGTGAAAAAGAAACTTTCCAGCTAGCCACAGAAAAAGTCTTCCTTGGACATCAGGCTGTGCATCATCAGCTGAGACCCTGTGGGCTCAGGTCTCCCAAATTTCTCCTCCTGATTCCAGATCCTGGGATACCCACACTCAGAGGCTTAGCCTTGACTCCCTTCCCTCTTCCCCTCCCCTCTTCCCTAGTAGGAAGGTCTGTCCCTGACTTCAGATATATCTCCAATGACCTTCACACCATCCTGAATTCAGCTGTGGCATCTTTGCAGAACATCTCCCTTGCAGAACATCCCCCTTGCCTGTGGCCTGGCTCATCCTTCTCCTAAGAAGTTTCCCCAAAGCTGCTGCTAATATAGAGAGAGGAGAAACTACTTTCTACTGAATACCAAATGTAACCAATATATTGGGCAGTCTGAGCTTAGTGAAAAACAAACAAGAAATGGCTTTATTTTTCTCAAGCAACTGCCCTCAGACATGCCCAGTCAGACCTCTCTGACATCTTCAGGCAATGCAGAACTTTCTGGTGAATAACTTTCATGTTATGAAGAGCCTCGGATTCCAGATAAAGATATGAACTCTCGCCTCTAATCCTGTTCCTTCTCCAAATCCTGCTAAAATGGCATTAAGGAGATTTTTAAAGGCACAAACCCACAAGATGTGGAGAACAGGAAAGGAAACAGCAACAGTGCAGTGGAAGGGGGCACGGTATCTGTCAGGCATGTGTCTGAAGTACACTTCACTGAGTTCACTTTCACAACAGCAGTTCAAGAGCTCCCAGATTCACACAGGACTTTATAAGCAAGAAAAAAAAAGAAAGAAAGAAACCTGGAAAGCATTTGGACGAGTGGTAATTGATCTTAACTAAACAGGAAGTGGAAAAAGCTGAGCGCCAACCAGTATCTCATACCTTTGTGAGTAGGGTGGCGTGATGGGTAAAATAAGGAAGATTGTTTGAAAGCTGATTAAGAAATTGTTAGACAAAAAGAGTACGTACTACATGATTTCATTTATATAAAACTCTAGAAAATGTAAACTAATCTATAGTGACAGAAAACTGATCAGTGGTTGCTTGGGATGGAGCCTGGAGGAGAATGAATGTAAAGAGGCATGAAAAACTTGAGGGCAATGAATATGTTCACGCTCTTGATTGTGGTGACGGTTTCATGGGTATATGTCAAAACATATACACATGTGTAGCTTATTATATGTCAGTTTTACCTCAGTAAAGCTGTTGTTTTTCTTTTGTTTTGTTTTAATGGCAAGGCTGTGGGGAAATTCTCATTTGTTGCTAATTGGCTCGGTCTTTTTGGAGAGCCTGGATAATAATAAAAATGACATTAACAGAAAAGGGAAAAAAAGAAATTGTTAGAGATCCAAACCTTCTTTCCCCATTCTAGCATACAACAGGAAGTTTAGTCTGTAAAAATTGTAAAATAAAGAGCCTTTGGACAGGGGAACACCAGGCACATTTGAATGTGGAAGAAAGTACTGAAATAGGATGAATAATGAAAGCATGCACATGTAATGTTGATAATCCTATGTTCTCCCCCACACTACTTGCAGAAGGCTATTGTTAAGCCTTTATCCCTCAGGCAGGAAAGTAAAAGAGCCTTCCCTGGGGAATCAGGGCAATATTAATATTAGTGGTTCCCCAACCCAGTGGCTTTTCCAGATTCATCCAACAACAAGGCTCACAACCAACAAGGCATACTTGTACTCAGAACTTCCAATCAGGTTTTTAGTTGCCCGTTGTTAAATATAAGCAGAAAACCAAGGATTACTAAACATCTGCAGAAAGTTGTAACAAGATCGAGATCAAAACAAATTGATTTTTTTTTAATGAGGTAGAGGAAAGAAACTACACAAAGAGAAGAAAACTTTAAAAAGTAAAAAAGTTTTGTATCTTCAGAGTAATAAGATAGTAGAACCATTAAACAAGAATAAAATACTACAGGAAATAAGTAGGGGAAAATATTCAAAGAACAAAAAAATATAAGAGAATGAAAACTCAATACTTTCATTGAGTTGGGAGATAAAGTTGAGGAAATCTCCCAGAAAGTAAAGCAAAAGGTTAGAGACTTGGAAAATAGGAGAGTATTGATAAGAATATTAGAGAACAGATCCAGGAGGTTCAGCAGGTAAAAACAGAGGTTCCAGAAAATGAGACAAGAGGATAAAAACGTAGAGGAGAAAATAATCAATTTTTTGAAAACTTGAAGGACATGAATTTCCACACTGAAATGGCCCATTCATTCTTTATGCATATCATAATGAATGAAAAAAGACTCACACTACCAAATTTCAGAACGCTGAGGATAAAGAGACAGCCCTACAATTTTCCAGAGACAAAACAAGTCACATGGAAAGAATCAGGCATTTGAATGGTGTCGGACTTCTCAGCAGCAATATTGGAAGCTAGAGGAAGTTGGAGCAATGCCTTCAACATCATGAAGGGGAATTATTTCCAACCTAGAATTCTATTTCCAGCCAAACTATCAACTAACTGGCAGGGTAGAGTAAAGACATTTTCTGGCAAACAAGTTCTAAAAATTTATTTTGTATGCATCTTTTCCCAAGAAGCCACTGATGAAACAAAAGTGAGTAAATGATGATAGGGGAATACATGGGAAACAAGCAGCAGAAGACCCAATGCAGGAGTGAGATGAAGGCAATTCTGGCAGTGAAGGGAGATCCCAAGATGAAGCTGTGCCCACCAGTAAAGGGAGCCACCAATCCAAATCAGAGCAGTTTAAGAAGGCTTTTACAAAAAGATTTTTTTCTAAGATTAAAAAAGAATTGCTGAATGCATCTGAATATCCTGAGTAGATTTGAAAATTAGTGGAAAATTTAAAGTTGAATTAATGATAATCAGAGGTGGATTTACTGTGAAGCTAATCAAGCTTAAAATTCAGGACACTTTACCTGCAAGGGCCCTTTCCAAGGCCCTTGTACCTATTTTGTATTTGTAATTTTACATTTGTTTTCTTTAAAAGGGCTACTAAGATAAAATATATGCAGCCCTGGTGATAAGTACATAGAAAATTAAGCAAGTAAAAAAAGGTAATTATTAACTCATGGGAAAATAAAATGTTGGACTGGAAAAGTATATAGTTTGACAAATGGCTCATCTCTGAATAGCATTTACATATTCATAATAATATAAACACTGATTATCATTCTAAGAAAATTAAGATGTAACTATATTAGGAGAGGGGTCCCTGGGTGGTGTAAATAGTTAAGCAGTCAACTACTAGCCAAAAGTTTGACAGTTCAAACCCACCCAGGGGCATCTCTGAAGATAGGCCTGGCAATCTATTTCTGAAAACCCTGTGGAGCAGTTCTCGTCTCACACACATGGAGTCACCATGAGTCAGAATCGATTCGAAGGCACCTAACAACAACAGCAAAATATTAGAATGAGCCAATAGGAAAAGTGGAAGTATGTGGTGGAGACTGGGGCCAGAAAAAAACCTAAATCCTTATTTTCGAACCTGCAGAGACAATTGTCAATGCCTAAAAGAAGTATCAGTGCAAGCCTACCATTAAGAAAAAATGGATTATATACCAAATGGGGAAGGATAGAAGGGAAAAGGGACAGGAGTTTGATTTTTTTTTTTTTTTTTTTTTTGGTAACAAATCTAACGGAATGGAATGACTCTTTACCTACGTACAGAGCTCTGTGCTATTATAAAAAGAAAAAAAAATACTGGATTCTAAAAGAGAAGAAAAACAGTCTCATTTCAGTAACTAAAATTCTCTTCCAGATTAGTCGACCTATTCTAAATCAAAATTTCAACTTTATATTCATAATCAAAACTTAAATCCCACAGGTGATCATTACACCAATTCCTTACTCTGAAAAGTAGACATCAAAGAGAAAATAATTTAACATTGTGTGTGTGCGCGTGTGTGTGTGTGTGAAGGAAGCGTGACAAAGTATCGAGGGTCACTGGTTTAGGAAGATGATGTTCATTGTGCAACTCTTTCAACTTATTTGTATGTTTGAAAAAACTCACAAGAATTAGGGGTGTGCTAAAAAAACAAAACCAAACCCATTGATGTCAAGTTGATTCCCAGTCACAGCGACCCTAATAGGACAGAGAAGAACTGCCCCACAGGGTTTCCAAAGAGCACCTGGTGGGTTCAAACTGTCAACCTTTTGGTTAGTAGCCAAACCCTTAGCCACTACACCACCTGGGTACTAGCAGACTTAAATTTTTCTGAGGTGTTCAGACCAAGCTCCTCATGAAGGATTAACCCTCACCACTTATGAGTGAACAAGGAGATCTTGTGATGACTCCTGGAAAGTATGTGGCTAGAATGTCAAACGCCTGCTCTCAGAAAATGTTTGCACAGGTTGTTTTCAGGAAACATGTAATGCAAAAAGTTCATTAACAACTAGTGTTTGGAGAAGGTCGCGTTATAGATCATGGTCTCGCTTCAAAACCTTATGGTATTTCCTCAATTTAGAATATAAAAGTACCCTTGTTCTGCATGCTTGCTGGAGCACTTTGTATTTTTATCTTGTGCTGTCCAGTTATAGCTGTTATTATTCCTCAATAAAACTCTTTTTCTTTCACTTCTAACAAAGTATGAGATTTTCTCTGACATTTCTGGTGTCAGAAGTGGGACTTCGAAGGTATATTGTCTTTTCCAATCCCCGAGGCATTGAGGACACAGACATGGTACCACTGAGCCTCTTTGGGCTGTCCACCTCCACTAATTCTTGGGAATAATTTAAAGTAAAAAATCCCCTTGAATCCAAGCTCCACTCCCTTGCACTGATAGCTCCTCAAGTTTTGTTATAGAATTGTTTTGGTTCTTGCAAGCAAAAGTTTGTTTTGCTGCAGTGTGAACCCCAATATTTCTTGTGGGTTTGGTGAATCGTAGCACTTAGGGCTGTCTCAGTGTGGGGTATACTGAATCCAGGAAAGCAGCTGATTTTTCTAGTGGAACTCTGGCTTGCTACATGGCCAAGAACTATGAATCTAGGTCTTTTCTGTATTTGGATTTTTGCTTGAGCTCCATAAAAACGGTTTGTTAAATCAGTGGCCACTTTAGGATACTTCCCAACTGGAGAGACTAGTATATTTAAAGCCTAAAATAAGAGACTGGGTCTCTATCTGGCAGAATGAATTAGGTTCAGAAAGAATGAAACCAGGTTTCCTATGGTTGTTACAAAGGAATCCCAGACTGTTTACGTGGCAAAAATATGTGGGCATAGGTCAAGCATCTTAGATGCCCTTATAGCACTCACCACAGACAGAAAGACACCTGTGAAAGGATAAGCTGGGACATGAGATGGGCCAGAGCACGAGGCTGCCCACCAGCTGCAAGGAAACTGTCATGCAATGGAGGCACACTGTAAAACAAAACACTGACCAAACTCCCTGGTAGGACTTTTATTTGACTCTGGGAAACCAAAGTTTCAAGCTATTCTTAACATTCTTGATAAATGAGCCTGGATTTCTCCCTTCTCCTGGGATGCTGGTTTGAGGTTCATGTTCAAAAACACTATAAGCTAAATATACTAGAACTAACTTGAAATTTCAGTGATCACTTCGGGAAAATGAGTTTCCATCTGCTCTTTTTTTCATTCCATTTTGAGAAAAGGAGTTCCAATTTGCCTTGTCTTTTCTTTCCTCTGGGGAAACTTTGTTTGGTGCTCGGGTTTTGTCGGAGGGTCTGATATCCCTCCAACTGAGACTCATGCAAGTTAATAGGCTTTATCTAGAACCTGTTTTTCTGTTGAATTGGGTCAACCTTACCAAAGAATTGCTGTACACATTTTTAGAAACTGAGTTGTTTATGTTGTGTGGTATTGTGTAAGCCTGATTTTTCAGCTGGCCTCATAGGTCAGGGAGTTTATGTGATTTTTCTGTTTCTTTTTGTTCTGAGAGCTTGCTTCTGGTCTAAGATATTCTGTCCGAGTGTTTGTCTTATATCAAGTTGGAGGCCATGGCTAGCAGTTGCTGTTTTTCATGAGGCTGCCTTAAATCTCCATTCTTTTCTCTTCCAAGAGAAACTGCACCTGTCTTATGATCTGAGCTTTTAATAACTACTTTGAGAAACTTTTATATAAAATAATCTATTTGAAAAATCCACTGGAAAAGGATGAATTATTTTGATTAGTATAATGAGGCTTTAAAAAGGACAAATTATTCTCAATTGGTTCTCCAAAGGATCCTATAAAGCACACAAAAGGCGGGGTTATGAAAATGTAATAATTCCCTATCTCCAGATGGCACTATTAAATTAGATTATAACATTTCTTCAAAGAACTTACTCTGATCAGTTTAATGATTAATAAGCTTTTATATAACTTAAATAGTGCTAATATTCCTAGGAATTAATTAAAATAAATTCATTCTGACAAAGGTTTTTATGTTTATGTCAACCTTGGAAGAAAAATCTTAAGAGTAAAACCTTTCTAAGTAACTTAAGCTAGAAATGCATTTTATTTAGGGAAAAAGAAGTAATTTTTATTAACTCCAGAATGAAAAGAATTTAGGTATCTCTGGTCTTTCAAAACACTTAGGCCAACTTAAACATATGTAAATGAATTGAGATAACAGAGTCTTTCTTGATAATGAGCCTTTGAGACCCAGGCTGCTCCATAGAAGGTTTTGAAAAGACCCCTCCCAACCAAATGAAAACTTTTTTTAGACAAAAGAAAATAAGATAAATAATGTGGACATTAATGAGGTCTGAAATAAGAAAAATGCCTTCTTAATGCAGTTACTGGAAATTGGGTGGCTTCTCAACATAAAAAAAAAATGGACAAATCTATTGGGAAAATACAAAAAATGGTAAAGATTTGAATATAAATATAGACTATTTAAACAAATTTTACCTTAACAGTAATTATGTTTTGTAGTAGCTAGGCTTGAATTAATTTCCAAGATTTTTAGGTAAGTTATATTAAGTTAATGGATATTCATTATAATTGTAGTTTATAGCCTCTTACTTTTTATGTCACAAAGAAAGGATATGTATGTGTGTGTGTGTGGTAATAAGTGTGTTCATACTTGCCACTTACAAGGCTGTACTATAAGAGATATGTAACAAACACAAGAAATTTAAAAGATTTATTAAAAGTGAATTTATTTCATATGGTCAGAGTTCTTATTTACTGCAGCTAAAAGTCTGATGGGTTAATGACAATTTTTAAGAGATTTAATGTCAAGTAGCATATAAGGCAAAGAAGGGTTTCTCACTGTTAAGATGACAAAATCCTATTTGATTGCTGGTTTGAAGAGCTAATTTTATTCTTTGCGCAATCTGCCTTGAAGGCAAGGGTTTGACAATATAAATCCCTGAGTCAAAAACCAAACCACATGGCTTTGGAAAAAGCTAGGGTTTTTATCTCTAAGATTTTTGGTTAAATAACTCCAGTATTTTTTCTTGGTGACCTATGATAAGCTTCTGACAACTTTGAAACTTCATGGAAAGTCACAAAATATTTGTCTCTGTTTTATAAAAATTGCTTTAAAAAAAAGTTTACTTAATGTGTTATGAGTTACCTGAAACACGTTGTCAAATCAGGAGACGTGCCAAATCTTGTTTGAGTTAAAATTTATGTGTCAGTAATGTTTGCCTGATGTTAGACAACAAGCACATTATGTCATAATTTTATTATTTCAATTACTAACTTGATTGCAGCTTTGTTTCCTTTGAATTTAGCATCAAAGCCATTGATTTTAAACAAGGAATTCACATAATTTACCCATGGAGTTTTATTACTATTCAGATGTTTAGAGACTCGATAATCTTGGTATAGTCTTGGTATATCTTGACTATTTGTTATTATTCTCAAGATTACTATGTGCTATATCTGAAACTCCTTGAAAATAATTTAGTCATTATGTTTAGAGATATTTTTGTGTAAATTTTTTTAATTGACCTTATTTGGCTTTGCATTACTTTTGTAATTAATTCCATTAGCCCATTTGCTTTTAAGAATTAGTATTATAAGTTCACCAGGGACATTTTTAAGTTGTCATCTGCAGATAAGTTTTCTGTTACTGATTCACTGAAAATGCTTGACCAAAATATTTCAACAAAAATGGACTATATCTCACTTGTGAAGAGGACTATAGCATTTCAAAAGTGGATATAATTGGACTAAATCAAGATTTCTAGAATTTTTATGTAGAAACTGATGGAAGTTTTCAGACTGCTGCTGATCCAGAATTGCATGGAACTGAAATTAACTATATAGGACTGAGTAAACTAAAAGAATTACTATAATCTTTATATGAGAATATTGCTGATGTTCAATGTTCTATTTTCTAGCTACAAGAAACCATTCTTTTTCTTTCCCTCTTTTAATGTAAAAATCCTCTATTTCAGTAACTAGTAACACTATGCTGACTACAGAATATCCTATGGTAATGATTTTTCTCATCTCCTGATTCTTGCTATTTCACTAGCCCAAATGGCATATCTTGGTTATATAGCTAACCTTTCAACTTGGCCCCCACCTAGATGGATTATTAGATGTACTATAGGATTGAGCTGGACCCAAGATCAAATACTAACTGACTTACCTCTGTCAGTTGATATCCTCCTTTTAAGAGCTCTTTAGTCCAGATCTATATTTCAATGGTATAATCATTTGACTTCTATTTTTGTACCTCAAATAGGATTAGAATATGTCATGGCACATGTCAAAGTTCTGACTAAATACATTCAGAGTGTTTTAAATGATTCCACCATGAGCTCCAAGAAAAGAATACTGAAATGACTATGATGAAAGAAGTACTTCCTCAAAACTGAATGGCCCCCGATATTCTTACTGCTGCACAAAGAGACATCTGTGCCACTATGAAAATTGATTGTTATGTTTATATTCCTGGTAATAGTACTAATATCATTCACTATGTTTCCCATATGCAACACATAGTGTCAAATTTCAAAGATCCTGTTCTTTTCTTAACTGATATTATAAGTAATTGGTTTTCTACTTGGAGTAGATAATGGAAAAAAAAAAAAGCTACTTTATTTTGAAATCTTTATATTACTCATAGTTTCTATTATTGTAATTATAAAATGCTATACTACTTTAGTTCAATGCATTTTATTCATGAAATATCAAGGTTGTGCTGGACGATAGGATTATTCTTGATTTCCTACTGGCCTGGCAAAGTGGAGTCTGCACCATCGCCAATACCTCTTGCTGTACTTGGATAAACACCACAGGAAAAGTAGAATAAGATATAAGGAAAATCCACCAAAAGGCTACTTGGTTATACTCTATACCTCCTAGATATTTTCAGTTGGTTACCTAATTGTATTGGTTCCTGGTTGCATTCTATGTTACAAACTAGAATAGTTATTTTAATTGTCACAGTAATTATTGTAGGCTTAGCCAAATGCTCTATGAAATGCCTGTGTAATACTTGTAACATGCCAAAAACTTTCCTTCCTATGCATAGAGTTTTGTATTTTGAAGAAACTTATACTCTGCCACATCCAATCTGAAATAGCCTTTCGTTATAAAACTTTTTACAAACATTTTTTCAAACACTCTTCATTTCTTGAAGTGCTGCATTTTGACCCCAATTGCTTGAGTGGCCTGGAATTGTTCCTCCAATGCGGTCTAGCTGCTGTAACAACCGCAGTAAATTTAGCTTATCAAGAAAAACAAAATAAATCTGGCCAACCAAAACCCTTTCAGGAAAATGCGATCAAAGTCCTTGCAGAAGAAAGTTTTCTCCATTGTGGGTGATCGATGCCCCCTAGCAGGGAATTGATCAAAAAGGGGGAATGTACTAGCAGACTTAAATTTTTCTGAGATGTTCACACCAAGCTCCCAATGAAGGCTTAATACTCACCACTTATAAGCAAGCAAGGACATCTTGTGGTCATTCCTGGAAAGAGTATGGCCAGAATGTCAAAGGCCTGCTCTCAGAAAATGTTTGCAGAGATTGTTATCAGGAAACACGTAATGAAAAAAGTTAATTAACTAGTGTTTGGAGAAGATTGCATTATAGATCATGGTCTCACTTCAAAACCCTATGGTACTTCCTCAATTTAGAATATAGAAGTACCCTTGTTCTGCATGCCTGTTGGAGCACTTTGTGTTTTTACCTAGTGCTGCCTAGCTATAGCTATTATTCCTCAACAAAACTCCTTTTCTTTTACTTTGAATAGAGTACAAGATTTTCCTATTTGAAAGGGGTGCAGGGTAAGGAAGGAAGAAGAACAACCCCACATGCAATTCAAAGTTTCTCACCTTGCACTAGCTCGACCTGGCCTATGGCTCTGGGAAAGAGGGGCACGTCTGTTCCTCACTCTTTCTTAACCTCCATTCCCTCCATCTTCTCATTTGGAGCCTAGGAAGAAGAACTGGGAAATAGGGAAAGCCTTCCCTACCTGGGTCTCCAGTGACATTGCCAGTGAGACCTAGCCTTCACTGTGGGGTGGGAGTGCCCAACTGAGGCCTAGTTCATGCCCTCAGCTTGGATACAACACATCCAGCCATGTCTGATGATTTGTGGGACAAACAGCAGGAAGTCATGATATGTATGCAGGGGTGCAGAGAGTGTGAAGAGGATGAGGAGGTGACAAAATAGTATGGCACCTTCCTTTAGTGGGTCTCTCTGTTTAAGCACTGGAAATCATGGAGAAAGAGAGCAGAGCAGTTATTTTCACCAGAGACTCTGTGAGACATGGTGCCCAGGACACAGAAGGGGTAGGGACATGTCTCCCTTCTTCTGCACTGATGCAGAATAGCCTTGGTGCCTTTACACACACACACATCTCTGGCCCCTCAGAGGACAGCTACTCTGGGAGCACACAGAGACAGGCCTCTGGCAAGGACACCAGTATCCTTTTTTGGTCACTGACAGCAAGGCCAATGCTGGTGCCCTCACAAACATCAGAGGCAGCTCCCAGAAACTGCAGCAGCAGTGCTGTGTGGGGATGACGACCGCTAGACTGATTTATGAGTATATGTGAGATACCTTCTGAGGACTTTAAAATATGTCTAAGTGAGACTAACAGGAAGCTTTGAGTTCTTGGTAAGAAGAGAACAGGAGCCTGGAAAACCAGAATTATTACTGTTACTAAGATTCCCTTCCACCCACACAATTGTGAGGCTCAGAAAATCTTTGTTCTTTTTTCTCTTTTTGTTTTTCTATATATAGGCTTTTTAATAGCTTTATTGAGGTATAATTAATGTACAAATGTATACAATTCAGTAATTTTGACACGTGTAGTCTAAACTGACTTGACAGCAACTGGTTTTATACACCAGTGAAACGAACACCCTAATCAAGATAATGAACATATCCAGTACTCCCAAAAGTTTCCTCATGCTGTTTTCTAAGTCCTTCCTCCTGCTCCTCCCTGTCTCCCAACCCCAGACAACGTCTAATGGTTTCTGTCCCTTTAAACTTTCTTGCATTTTCTAGAATTTTGCCTAAGTAGAATCACTTGGTGTGTATTCTTTTGTGTCTTGCTTCTTTCAGCAAAATTTGAGATTCGTCTATGTTTTTGTATGTATCAATAGTCAACTCATTTTTTTTATTAACTTTTATTGAGCTTCAAGTGAACATTTACAAATCAAGTCAGTCTGTCACATATAAGTTAATATACATCCCACTCCCTACTCCCACCTGCTCTCCCCCTAATGAGTCAGCCCTTCCAGTTTCTCCTTTCGTGAACACTTTGGCAGCCTCCAACTCTCTCTATCCTCCCATCCCCCCTCCAGACAGGAGATGCCAACACAGTCTCAAGTGTCCACCTGATATTATTAGCTCACTCTTCATCAGCATCTCTCTCCCACCCACTGACCAGTCCCTTTCATGTCTGATGAATTCTCTTCGGGGATGGTTCCCGTCCTGTGCCAACAGAAGTTTTGGGGACCATGACTGCTGGGATTCCTCTAGTCACATCCAGACCATTAAGTATGGTCTTTTTATGAGAATTTGGGGTCTGCATCCCACTTATCTCCTGCTCCCTCAGGGGTTCTCTATTGTGCTCCCTGTGAGGGCAGTCATCGATTGTGGCCAGGCACCAACTAGTTCTTCTGGTCTCAGGATGATGTAGGTCTCTGGTTCATGTGGCCCTCTCTGTCTCTTGGGCTCTTAGTTGTCGTGTGACCTTGGTGTTCTTCATTCTCCTTTGCTCCAGGTGGGTTGAGACCAATTGATGCATCTTAGATGGACGCTTGTTAGCTTTTAAGACCCCAGACGCCACATTTCAAAGTGGGATGCAGAATGTTTTCATACTAGAATTATTTTGCCAATTGACTTAGAAGTCCCCTTAAACCATGGTTCCCAAACCCCCGCCCTTGCTCCGCTGCTTTGCTTTTGGTCCAGTCCAGGCCAGTTGAGTTGACCTTCCATGCATTGAGTGTTGTCCTTCCCTTCACCGAAAGCAGTTCTTTTCAGCTAATTAATCAGTAAAAAACCCTCTCCCTCCCTCCCTCCCTCCCCTCCTTGTAACCACAAAAGTATGTGATCTTCTCAGTTTATACTATTTCTCAAGATCTTATAATAGTGGTCTTATACAATATTTGTCCTTTTGCCTCTGACTGATTTCACTCAGCATAATGCCTTCCAGGTTCCTCCATGTTATGAAATGTTTGACAGATTCATCACTGTTCTTTATCGATGCATGGTATTCCATTGTGTGAATATACCACAATTTATTTAGCCATTCATCCGTAGATGGAAACCTTGGTTGCTTCCAGCTTTTTGCTATTGTAAACAGAGCTGCAATAAACATGGGTGTGCACATATCTGTTTGTGTGAAGGCTCTTATTTCTCTAGGGTATATTCCGAGGAGTGGGATTTCTGGGTTGTATGGTAGTTCTATTTCTAACTGTTTAAGATAACGCCAGATAGATTTCCAAAGTGATTGTACCATTTTACATTCCCACCAGCAGTGTCTAAGAGTTCCAATCTCTCCACAGCCTCTCCAACATTTATTATTTTGTGTTTTTTGGATTACTGCCAGCCTAGTTGGAGTGAGATGGAATCTCATCGTGGTTTTAATTTGCATTTCTCTAATGGCTAATGATCGAGAGCATTTTCTCATGTATCTGTTAGCTGCCTAAATATCTTCTTTAGTGAAGTGTGTGTTCATATCCTTTGCCCACTTCTTGATTGGGTTGTTTGTCTTTTTGTGGTTGAGTTTTGACAGAATCATGTAGATTTTAGAGATCAGGTGCTGGTCGGAGATGTCATAGCTGAAAATTCTTTCCCAGTCTGTAGGTGGTCTTTTTACTCTTTTGGTGAAGTCTTTAGATGAGCATAGGTGTTTGATTTTTAGGAGCTCCCAGTTATCTGGTTTCTCTTCGTCATTTTTGGTAATGTTTTGTATTTTGTTTATGCCTTGTATTAGGGCTCCTAGGGTTGTCCCTATTTTTTCTTCCATGATCTTTATCATTTTAGTCTTTATGTTTAGGTCTTTGATCCACTTGGAGTTAGTTTTTGTGCATGGTGTGAGGTATGGGTCCTGTTTCATTTTTTTGCAAATGGATATCCAGTTATGCCAGCACCATTTGTTAAAAAGACTATCTTTTCCCCAATTGACTGACACTGGTCCTTTGTCAAATATCAGCTGTTCATATGTGGATGGATTTATATCTGGGTTCTCAATTCTGTTCCATTGGTCTATGTGTCTGTTGTTGTACCAATACCACGCTGTTTTGACTACTGTGGCTGTATAATAGCTTCTGAAATCAGGTAGAGTGAGGCCTCCCACTTTCTTCTTCTTTTTCAGTAATGCTTTGCTTATCCGAGGCTTCTTTCCCTTCCATATGAAATTGGTGATTTGTTTCTCTATCACCTTAAAAAATGACATTGGAATTTGGATCGGAAGTGCGTTATATGTATAGATGGCTTTTGGTAGAATAGACATTTTTACTATGTTAAGTCTTCCTATCCATGAGCAAGGTATGTTTTTCCACTTAAGTATGTCCTTTTTAATTTCTTGTAGTAGAGCTTTGTAGTTTTCTTTGTATAGGTCTTTTACATCCTTGGTAAGATTTATTCCTAAGTATCTTATCTTCTTGGGGGCTACTGTGAATGGTATTGATTTGGTTATTTCCTCTTCAATGCTCTTTTTGTTGATGTAGAGGAATCCAAGTGATTTTTTTATGTTTATTTTATAACCTGAGACTCTGCCAAACTTTGCTATTAGTTTCAGTAGTTTTCTGGAGGATTCCTTAGGGTTTTCTGTGTATAAGATCATGTCATCTGCAAATAGAGATAATTTTACTTCCTCCTTGCCAATCCGGATGCCTTTTATTTCTTTGTCTAGCCTAATTGCCCTGGCTAGGACTTCTAACACGATGTTGAATAAGAGCGGTGATAAAGGGCATCCTTGTCTGGTTCCCGTTCTCAAGGGAAATGCTTTCAGGTTCTCTCCATTTAGAGTGATGTTGGCTGTTGGCTTTGCATAGATGCCCTTTATTATGTTGAGGAATTTTCCTTTAATTCCTATTTTGGTGAGAGTTTTTATCATAAATGGGTGTTGGACTTTGTCAAATGCCTTTTCTGCATCAATTGATAAGATCATGTGGTTTTTGTCTTTTGTTTTATTTATGTGGTGGATTACATTAATGGTTTTTCTGATATTAAACCAGCCGTGCATAAAAAAATTTGCATACCTGGTATAAATCCCGCTTGATCGTGGTGAATTATTTTTTTGATATGTTGTTGAATTCTATTGGCTAGAATTTTGTTGAGGATTTTTGCATCTATGTTCATGAGGGATATAGGTCTGTAATTTTCTTTTTTTGTAATGTCTTTACTTGGTTTTGGTATCAGGGAGATGGTGGCTTCATAGAATGAGTTGGGTAGTATTCCGTCATTTTCTATGCTTTGAAGTACCTTTAGTAGTAGTGGTGTTAACTCTTCTCTGAAAGTTTGGTTGAACTCTGCAGTGAAGCCCTCCGGGCCAGGGCTTTTTTTTTGTTGGGAGTTTTTTGATTACCGTTTCAATCTCTTTTTTTGTTATGGGTCTATTTAGTTGTTCTACTTCTGAATGTGTTAGTTTAGGTAGGTAGTGTTTTTCCAGGAATTCATCCATTTCTTCTAGGTTTGCAAATTTGTTAGAGTACAATAATCTGATATGATTCTTTTAATTTCAGTTGGTTCTGTTGTGATGTGGTCCTTCTCGTTTCTTATTCGGGTTATTTGTTTCCTTTTTTGTATTTCTTTAGTCAGTCTAGCCAATGGTTTATCAATTTTGTTAATTTTTTCAAAGAATCAGCTTCTGGCTTTGTTAATTCTTTCTATTGTTTTTCTGTTCTCTAATTCATTTAGTTCAGCTCTAATTTTTATTATTTGTTTTCTTCTGGTGTCTGATGGATTCTTTTGTTGCTCACTTTCTATTTGTTCAAGTTGTAGGGACAGTTCTCCGATTTTGGCTCTTTCTTCTTTTTGTATGTGTGCATTTATCAATATAAATTGGCCTCTGAGCACTGCTTTTGCTGTGTCCCAGAGGTTTTGATAGGAAGTATTTTCATTCTCGTTGCATTCTATGAATTTCCTTATTCCCTCCTTGATGTCTTCTATAACCCAGTCTTTTTTCAGGAGGGTATTGTTCATTTTCCAAGTATTTGATTTCTTTTCCCTGGTTTTTCTGTTATTGATTTCTAGTTTTATTGCCTTGTGGTCTGAGAAGATGCTTTGTAATATTTCGGTGTTTTGGATTCTGCAAAGGTTTTTTTTATGACCGAATATGTGGTCTATTCTAGAGAATGTTCCATGTGCGCTAGAAAAAAAGTATACTTTGCAGCAGTTGGGTGGAGAGTTCTGTATAAGTCAATGAGGTCAAGTTGGTTGATTGTTGTAATTAGGTCTTCTGTGTCTCTATTGAGCTTCTTACTGGATGTCCTGTCCTTCTCCGAAAGTGGTGTGTTGAAGTCTCCTACTATAATTGAGGAGGTGTCTATCTCACTTTTCAGTTCTGTTAAAATTTGATTTACGTATTTTGCAGCACTGTCATTGGGTGCATAAATATTTAATATGGTTATGTCTTCCTGATCAATTGTCCCTTTTATCATTATGTAGTGTCCTTCTTTATCCTTTGTGGTGGATTTAAGTTTAAAGTCTATTTTGTCAGAAATTAATATTGCTACTCCTCTTCTTTTTTGCTTATTGTTTGCTTGATGTATTTTTTTCCATCCTTTGAGTTTTAGTTTGTTTGTGTCTCTAAGTCTAAGGTGTGTCTCTTGTAGGCAGCATATAGACGGATCGTGTTTCTTTATCCAGTCCGAGACTCTCTGTCTCTTTATTGGTGCATTTAGTCCATCTACATTCAGTGTAATTATAGATAAATAAGTGTTTAGTGTTGTCATTTTGATGCCTTTTTATGTGTGTTGTTGACAATTTCATTTTTCCACATACTTTTTTGTGCTGAGACGTTTTTCTTAGTAAATTGTGAGATCCTCATTTTTGTAGTGTTTGACTTTATGTTTGTTGAGTAGTTACGTTTTTCTTGGCTTTTATCTTGAGTTATGGAGTTGTTATACCTCTTTGTGGTTACCTTATTATTTACCCCTATTTTTCTAAGTAAAAACCTAACTTGTATTGTTCTATATTGCCGTGTATCACTCTCCATATGGCAGTTCTATGCCTCCTGTATTTAGTCCCTCTTTTTGATTATTGTGATCTTTTACATATTGACTTCAGTGATTCCCTGTTATGAGCATTTTTTTTAATTAATCTTAATTTGTTTTTGTGATTTCCGTATTTGAGTTGATATCAGGATGTTCTGTTTTGTGACCTTGTGTTGTGCTGATATCTGATGTTATTGGTTTTCTGACCAAACAATATCCTTTAGTATTTCTTGTAGCTTTGGTTTGGTTTTTGCAAATTCTCTAAACTTGTGTTTATCCGTAAATATCTTAATTTCGCTTTCATATTTCAGAGAGACTTTTGCTGGATATATGATCCTTGGCTGGCAGTTTTTCTCCTTCAGTGTTCTGTATATGTCGTCCCATTCCCTTCTTGCCTGCATGGTTTCTGCTGAGTAGTCTGAACTTATTCTTATTGATTCTCCCTTGAAGGAGACCTTTCTTTTCTCCCTGGCTGCTTTTAAAATTTTCTTTTTATCTTTGGTTTTGGCAAGTTTGATGATAATATGTCTTGCTGTTTTTCTTTTTGGATCAATCTTAAATGGGGTTCGATGAGCATCTTGGATAGATATCCTTTTGTCTTTCATGATGTCAGGGAAGTTTTCTGTCAGGAGATCTTCAACTATTTTCTCTGTGTTTTCTGTCCTCCCTCTTTGTTCTGGGACTCCAATCACACACAAGTTATCCTTCTTGATAGAGTCCCACGTGATTCTTAGGGTTTCTTCATTTTTTTTAATTCTTTTATCTGATTTTTTTTCAGCTATGTTGGTGTTAATTCCCTGGTCCTCCAGATGTCCCAGTCTGCATTCTAATTGCTCGAGACTGCTCCTCTGACTTCCTATTGCATTGTCTAATTCTGTAATTTTATTGTTAATCTTTTGGATTTCTACATGTTGTCTCTCTATGGATTCTTGCAACTTATTAATTTTTCCACTATGTTCTTGAATAATCTTTTTGAGTTCTTCAACTGTTTTATCAGTGTGTTCCTTGGCTTTTTCTGCAGTTTGCCTTATTTCGTTTCTGAAGTCTTGAAGCATTCTGTAAATTAGTTTTTTATATGCTGTATCTGATAATTCCAGGATTGTATCATTTGGGAAAGATTTTGATTCTTTTGTTTGGGGGGTTGGAGAAGCTGTCATGGTCTGCTTCTTTATTTGGTTTGATATGGACTGCTGTCTCCAAGCCATCACTGGGAAACTAGTTTTTCCAGAAAATCCACGAAAAAAAATGCAGTCAGATCCCCATCAGAACTGCCTTTGGATTATAACTGCCACCTTGTTCCCTGACTGGGACGCTGGCTCCAGGCTCTGAAAACAATCGCTGCTTCCCCGTGTTTGTTCGTTTTCCATCTCTAAATCTGTGTTTGTTGTTCAGGGTTCGTAGATTGTTATGTATGTGATCGATTCACTTGTTTTTCCGAGTCTTTGTTGCAAGAGGGATCCGAGGTAGTGTCTACCTAGTCCGCCATCTTGGCCCCGCCTCAGTCAACTCATTTTTATTGCTGAGTAATATTCCATTGTATGGATCTACCACGGTTTGTTTATTCATTCACTTTTTGGTGACATTTGGGTTGCTCTAGTTTTTAGCAATGACAGATAAAGCTGCTATGAACATTCCTGTACAGTTATTTGCATAAACAGATGCTTTTATTTCTCTTGGGTAAATAAAGACCTGGGAGTAGAATGACTGGGTCAACTTTTTAAGAAACTGTCATTTCCCAAAGTGGTTATATCATTTTACATTCCCATCAGCAATGTATGAAAGTTCCAGTTCCTCCATCCTTACCAACACTTGGCATGGTCAGTCTTTTTATTTTAGACATTCTAATAGGTGTGTAATGATGCCCAAAGAGTCTTGAGTTACACTCGTATCCTCTTTGGCTCCCAGAGCAATGCTATGCATAGAGGGAATACTTATTTCTTTACTGGTCAGTCTTTTACAGTAAATACAATTAGTTACAAATTAGAAGTTCCACTGAGTTAAACTGTGTCTAATCGAAGGACACATATACAGAGAGAGTGAGGTACATAAGACAAAGCAGAAGATTGGCAAGGAGGTGATTTGACCTCTAGTCCTGGCCTGTCACCTAATCAAATATTAGCTTAGGAACCATGGGCAATTCACTTAACTCCCCAGGGGCTCAGTTTTCTTATTTATAAAATGAAAACATTGGAATAGTTGATTTGCCAATATTCATGGGAGGTCAAAATTACATAGGTGTGCAAAGAAGATCTTGCTTTAATACATTATAAAAATTTCACTTTTATGGGAGAAGCAAATTTCCAAATATTTTAAACACATCAGACACAAAAGAAGGGAATGTAATTTTTTTTTTAGTCCTAATTATTTGTCAGGAAAGTCACATTTCATTTGATTTTCATGTCTGTCTTCTGAGGAAAATCTAGTTACCCCATTTAAAATGAAAACTCTAATTTGTCTGATTCCAAAGCCCAGATTCTTTTTACTACAATGCGAAATGAGCTAACTAGTTCCCTGCAGGTACATTAACCACTCAGGGCTCCCACACATGTGAATTCTGTCCCCCAAACCAAATAGAGTTGTAGTTTCATAATAATTTCCTAAATCGTCATTGATTTAATCCTTAACACAAATGGTGTGGCCAGGCCTTGTCTCTGGAGACAAAATTGCTGTGGGTTGAAAGGAAGAAAAATGTGTTTCACTGTGAGAGTTCACCTCTGCTCCACTGGAAAGTGATTAAAACCCACTTGATGAATAGAAAGGCCACCCCACACTCTCAACCATACTTCGGGAGAGACAGAGGAAATTTAGTCTGTAGAGGAAAGCAACCAGTTCAACAAGGGGTCTAAGAAACAAATTATGTGAGGAGCAGCTGCAGAAAACTCCAGGGCTATGTATGAGATGTCCTCAAATTCCTGAAGGGCTCTCCTCTGATGTCAGACCTCCTGTGCATCTTTGAGGATATGCTTAGGACAAACAGATGGAAGTCACAGAGGGGCTCACAGATTTTGGTTCAGCAGAAGGGAGGCCATTCTAATAAAGAGCTATCCAGCTGCTTTCCAATGTAACAGGTGTCCCATCTCTTTAATCACTGTATTCTTCATAGGAATATAGTAGAAGCTACTTACTCCTAACCCAAGGAAGAGATTGGACTGAGAGATTAACTCCAAATTTCAAAAACGAAGCAGCAATGGGCACATACTACTACCACCAGCACCAGTTGCCACTGACTCCAATTCAAGACGACCTCATGTGTGTCAGAATAGAACTGTGCTCCACAAGGTTTTCAACAGCTACTTTACACGTAGTAGGAGTGTTTACATTGTTTCATGAAATTAAACAGCTTGGAGAGGAAAAGCCAAATTAGACTTAATAGAGACTTATATTAAGACACAGGAGTTCTGGTGGTATTGTGATTAAAGCACTCAGCTGCTACCCTAAAGGTTGGTAGTTTGAATCCACCAGCTGCTCCACAGGAGAAAGATTTGGCAGTCTGCTTCAGTAAAAATTAAAGCCTTGGAAACCCTGTGAGGTGGTTCTACTCTGCCCAAATGGGTCACTCTGAGTCGGAATTGACTTGACAGCACTGAACAACAACAAAAATATTAAAACAATGTAAGTAGATGGTACCTCAACCACAGTTGTGAGGGCTCGGCAGGAAGATTTCCCAGCCTATTAAGTAATGCTGAACATGTGGCCACTTCTGGTGGCTACATTTGTTTGGAAAAGGGCAGAATGGAAGGAGTTTTATACAGGGCTCTATTACCCAAGCAGCCATCAAGGGGTCCAAAGAAAAGAGGAGCACCCCTTCAAGAGTCCAGAAAAGAATATTCATAAGAACTGAAGGCCAGAAGAAGATCCCTTTGTAAAACTCTCATAGGCAATTGAGGAAGAGGACGGTATTTTTAATTTTTTTTTAATGACAAAATAATATGTATTTTTGGTGGAAATTTTTTAAATGGTACTTTAGATGAAGGTTTACAGAGCAAACTAGTTTCTCATTAAACAATAATATACACAGTGTTTTGTGACATTGGTTGCCAACCCCACAACATGTCAACACTCTCTCCTTCTTGACCTTGGGTTCCTCATTACCAGCTTTCCTGTCCCCTCCCGCCTTCTCATCCTTCCTCCTGGGCTGGTGTGCCCATTTAGTCTCATTTTGTTTTATGGGCCTGTCTAATCTTTGGCTGAAGGGTGAACCTCAGGAGTGACTTCATTACTGAGCTAAAAGGGTGTCCAGGGACCATACTCTCAGGGTTTCTCCAGTCTTTGTCAGACCAGTAAATCTGTTTTCGTTTGGTTGGTTTTTGTTGTTTTTTGTTTTGGTGAGCTAGAGTTTTGCTCTACATTTTTCTCCAGCTCAGTCTGGGACCCTCTATTGTGATCCCTGTCAGAGCAGTCAGTGGTTGCCAGGCACCATCTAGTTGTGCTGGACTCAGTCGGGTGGAGGCTGTGGTAGTTGTGGTCCATTAGCCCTTTAGACTAATCTTTCCCTTGTGTCTTTGGTTTTCTTCTTTCTCCTTGCTCCAGATGGGGTGAGACCAGTGGAGTATCTTAGATTGCTGCTCACAAACTTTTAAGACCCCAGACCCTACTCACTCAAGTCAAATGTAAAATCGTTTCTTTATAAACTATGTTATGACAGTTGAGCTAGATGTTCCTTGAGACCATGTTTCCCACAGCCCTCAGCCAAATAATGTGATCCTTCAGGAAATTTGGATGCATCTATGGAGCTTCCATGACCTTGTCTTGGACAAGTTGTGCTGGCTTCCCAAGTGTTGTATACTGTCTTACCCTTCACCAAAGTTACCACTTATCTATTGTCTATTTAGTGTTTTATGTGGTGGAAATTTTTTAAAATAAAGAGAAGCACAAAGAAGAAAATTTTTTTAAATCCATAATCCCACAATGAAATATTACTACTGTTGACAGATTGGTATATATGTTGCCAGTCCTTTTTGTTTTTATAAAGTGGAATATGTATACTGCTCAGTAACTGAAATGCAAATCAAGATGGGGAGGAGAAACATATTTGCTTTATTTGTGTCGATGAGTAACAAGAAATGTTGAACAATGAAAATGATGAAAATCAATAGTAAGAAATTAATGAAAAATTGTTAAAGTAAAAACAGCCAGCATTGGTGAAAGCGTGGTAAAGTGGGCACTCTCATGCAATGCCATTAGGAGCATAAAGAGACACAACTTTTTGGCAGGACAATTTGGCGATAGAGTAACATAAACCTTACAAATGACAAGACCTTTTGGCCCTGAATTTCACTTTTAAAAATTTATCTTAAAGATAATTTTTTTACATACAATTTATTGTTTCTAATTTTGGTATCATGTTTAGATGGCCTTTACTGTCCCTCAAGATTATATAAATACTTGCTTTTATTTTCTTTTGATGATTTTATGGTTTAATTTTTTTTTATGTTTAAACTTTCATTTTATTTGGAACTTAATATGGTATGAAGAAGAGAATGTAAACTTTTTTTTTTCCAAATGATTAGTTGGTTCTCGACACCATTTTTTGGTTAATCCATTCTTTCCCCTCTAGTTTTAAATGCCTAAAGATATTCTTTTAAATGTTCACCACTGCCTTTCAGGCTACACTTGAGGAAATCTTAAGCTGAGGGTCAAAAGATTCTGTTTCCTCTATCACACCTAGTATGAGACAGTGAACACGTCACTTCCCCTGTCTCCACTTTGGTTTCTATGAATTCCTTACCCTCTGTAAAGCTACTGGTTCAATTCCACACAAACTACCAGGACTTGTAGACAAAGCAGAACTAACTATATGAGGAAATCTGGGAAATGCTTACCTATTCAGTTAAGCCTACCCAATATAGTGACTTAGCTTGTCTAGAGTATAAATCATCGTTTTTTCCCCAAAACCAGTTCCTTCTCAAGACTTCTCTCTTTCTGTTGTTCAGACTCAAGATCTTGATGTCATCCTTCTTTCTGCCGTCCTGCAAACCCAGGCAACCATCATGCCAGTTCTCTGTTCCCTACACATGCCTCTCCAAACCATTCCATCTTTTCTGGTCCCACCACTGCCTCCTTCAGCCCAGGCTGCCTTCACTCCCTGCTTCACTCACTTCCTGTGCTCACCTGTTAGGTTCATCACCATCAGAACCTTCTGCATCACATCATTGCTCTTCTCAAAACCCTATAGGGGATTTTCACCGCTCGCACATGAAAGTTCAGATGTTAATCTTAGCAAGGCTCAACACAATTTGGTCCCACCCCACCTATCTCTCCAATCTTTTCTGCTGTTACTCTGAAATAAGTTCTCTGTCTATCTTTTACTACATTTGTTATTTCTCACCTCTTCTACCACTGAACTTGTTCAGGGATTTTCTTTAATATTCCTTTCAAATACTGAATAAAATATTATGATGCTGAATCTTAATTTTTTTAATTTTAAATTACATTGTACCCTGATGCCCATATATTTACTTTTTTCAGTGGATCAGTAGCTGTCACAAAAGTAAAGCTCCCAGGCCCAATGTAAGGTCTAGCTTTTTCTAAGCTCTTCCTTTAAAAGAATAGTGACTGGGAGTTGTACATATTAGGTCCCAGAGGCACCTCAGAAGAAAAGCCTGGTGATCCACTTCTGAAAAATCAGCCACTGAAAATCCTATGAAGCACAGTTTACTCTGACATACATGGGGTTGCCATGAGTTGGAATTGGCAACTGGTTTAATTTTGCATCAAAGATTTTATCAGATCACTTTCCTCTAAGTCAGGAAATAGCTGAGGGAAGAATACAGAACTGAGCGACTGGAAAAAATTTGCTGCGACAATTTCAGAGGACACTAGAAGGAGCAATGAAGAACACCAGAGCTGAGCCAGTACTGACCTCACTCTCACTGGAAAGTGTCCAGCACACTAATTGTATCTACACATGGATGGGCCACTGCTGTCAGCTCCTTGACTTCCAAGACACAACATTCTCCACTTTCCCCCACCAGTTCCCTGGCCTTTGCTTCTTAATTTACTTTATCAGCCCCTTCTTGGGCGCAGGCCCTTTGACTGCTGTGTGCCCCTTTGCATTCCACACACAACCTCCTGGCCATCTCACTCACTCCCATGTCCTCCACTGCTAAGGATTCTCATATCTCCAGCTCTAGCCCGTTTGTTTCTTCTGACCTCTAAACTCATGCATGCAGCTTCCACTGGATTTGCCTCACAGGCTCCTCACGCACAACATCCTTTTCTCCAAGTCTCCGTCTCCCAGTCTGCAGCTTTACCAGTATTTCTCTTAGAATATGGTGCTTTGGTGTTCCTCACTGTTGCTTCCAGAATATGTATAACTCAAAAACATCATCCATCTAGTATGTAGTTTTCTTTGAGTAATCCATCTTCCTCACACCCCACATCTAATCAATTACCCAGTCACGCTGATTCTAACTCCTAGTAAATCGAGTACATCCACTTCTCTCACCTCCACTGCCACTATTCAAGTCCTAGTCATCCTCATCTCTCACCTGGAGGATTGCAACAGGCTTTTCCTCACGTTTGTTCTCTCTCCTTTAGAATCTATACAGCCAGAGTGATCTTTTTAAAACACATATATTATTTAAAACACTTCAAACTGACTTCAGAATAAATTCAATGTCCTTAACACAATTACAAGGTTTCACATGACCCAGCACTTGCTTACCTCTTCAAACTCATCTTATGTCACTTTCCCCCTCACTCTCTGGGCTTCTGCCACACTGGCCCTCTTCCGGTTTCTCTAATATGCCATGGTCCTTCTAGCTCTGTGGCCTGTGCATGTATTGTTCCCATTGTCAGGCACGAGTGTCTTTCCTTACTTCTTCCTGCACCTCCATCTAGTTAAATCCTACCCATTCTATCCATTACGTTTCTTTCTCAGGGAAAAGTTCCCTAACCTTCTAGACTAGATCAGTCCATCTGTTACATATTCCCATAACACCCTTTACTACCCCTTTCTTAATAACCACCAGAACTGTGATTCTAAGTACAAATTGTGGCTTTTCTGCTAGCATAGAAGCTCCATGAGGTTGGAAACCATATTTGCCTTATTTACTACTGAGTCCTTAGCTCTAAGAATGTTCCTGGAGCAAAGATTCTCAGCTTTTATGAATGAATTAGTGGATGAATGAATAAATTGATAACCCTTAATAATTATTCCGGCCTACTATACCCACTGATGGGTAGACAGTCTTGCCTACTTAGAATTTCTTTTGACTATAACTTTGGCTAGCCATATTTAACATTTCCTTTTTTTTTATTTACAGTAAATCTATACTTTCCATCCTACATCAAGTAGCAGCCTGGACTAGTGGAGTGAAGAACAGGTCTAAAGCCCCTGCATGGGTGGAGGAAGAAGAGAATAAATTCCAAAAGTAGGAACAGCCTAGGCAAAAATAAAAAAATATACAGAGGTGGGAAAATGTCAGACATTTGAGGAGAAGGGAAAGGAAACCAATACTAAACTAACACTCTCACAGCACAATCTCATATAATCCTTCCAAAACCCTACAAAGTAAGAATTATTATCCTAATTTTATAGATGAGGCAACCAAAACTCTAAAAGTTAAGTAACTTGCCCAAGGCTACACAGTAGGAAACACAGACATGAAACGTCATGCCTTATGTCATTACTCACCCAATTTCCTCACCCTGGAATTCTATTCTTCACTACCCAAATTTAACTCTTCAAGACACAGCTAAAATGTGGCCTCCCTGGAGCCTTCCTAATACCCTGTGTGAGCCTCAGCCACTCCTTTTCCATCTCTCTGCTTCTGTCTCCAACATGGCGTATCTTTTTTTTTTTAATAATATATTTTATTTAACCCAATATATCCAAAATTTAAGGAGCCCTGGTGATGCCATGGTTAAGCACTCCCTGCTAACCAGAAGGTCAGTGGTTCAAATTCACCAGCAGCTCCATGGGAGAAAGACCTGGTGACCTGCTCTTGTAAAGATTAGAGCCTTGGAAACCATACGGGGCAGTTCTACTCTGTCTTTCAGGGTCATTATGAGTTGGAATCAACTTGGCAACATACAACAATAACTTCCCAAATACTATCATTTTAACATCTAATTAATAATAAACTATTAATGAGATATTGTACATTCTTTTTTGTATTAAGTCTTTGAAATCTAGTATAGATTTTACACTTACAGATGTCATTTCTGACAAGCCATATTTCACATGGTTGATTTCCACACGTGACAGGTGGTTACCAAATTGGACACTGCAAGTCTACAGTTGAACTGGTAGTTGGGATGGTGGGGATTTAGATTTAGTTTAGTATAAGGGCAATTGACAGAGGGGACTACAGAACAAGAAACCCAATAAAACTAAACTCACTTTGGAATTTTGCCCACTCATCACACTTCTTTTATTCTGCTTGTATTATAGTTATATCTTTACATGTCTCCTCCACAAGTTAGAAGCTGGTGGAGAGCAAGTGGAATTCTTTGCCACCTCTGTCTGCATAGTGTCTGGTATGGTTCCTTCCATGTGACAGAACTGCGAAGCAGGTTGCTAAGCCCGCTACTTCCAGGAAGGTTTGCACAGAACTCTACTCTACAGGAATGCCTGCTTCCCTGTGGTCCTGGGTCCTGCTCCTGAGTCCAGGCTCTCTCATTCTGCTCTTTGTCTCCCAGGGAAGCACAGTCTCTTTAAATAGCCCTCCAGGGGACAGAGTGGCCTAATGGGGACATCCCTCAGATCTCACAGAGGGAAGAGTGCAAAATGAGAAAAGTTAAGATCACATTTTTCCCCTTAGGTGTTCACTTATCAAAATTCTCCAATACTGTCTAGCCTTTCAGACTCAGAAAACTAAATTTCCTTTTCTGGAGGGTAACCAAGGGCCTAAGCTTTCTAGGAAATAAGGCTGAGTCATAATCACACAACAGAAAGGATGAAAATGGCCATTTCCTTCTGTTATACATTTCTTTACTAGAAAAGGAACTTATTTCTATTTTGCTCTGAATGACAACTTGAATTTTCCACTAAGTAATGAAGGAGAAAAGCAGAAAGAGTTTAATATGTACCTATTTGTGACTCAATTGTGCATGTGACAGAGAAGGGTTCTGTAAAAGGACAGTAAGGAATGGCTCTAGTGTGGACCCTATAGAACTGAACACATTTCAAGAGCACAGTCATGTTCAGGATAGCCTGAATCTGGAACCTTGGACAGACACTGCTGGAAGAATCCCATCAGTCATCTTTCATCTGTAAGGAAAGCTCAAAGACGTGAGAGAATTGCACAAGGTCACACAGCTGGTTGGAGTCAGAGCCAGGATGAGGATCTCTTGCTTCACTGGCCACATTATATGCCACACCCGCCAGCTCCAATCAAGGGCCCATCCTTCCCTGCAGTCAGGGGTTCACAACAAAAAGAGGAAGAAGAGAAGCATGAACTGGGCATGGGACTTTCTGATTTTGCTGTTGGCTCAGTTCCCGTGCATACGAAGTCAGCCTCACATTAAAAAAAAGAAAAAAATTTTTTTTCTCATTAGACTGGGTTAATTAATCAATTCCTTGAGAAACTGTAAAGCACCCTATAAATGCTAGATTTTAAAAATATAATTATTAAATGATTTGTATTTGAGATATTAACAGTATCAACTTTATTATTAGCCATTTTATTTTTACAGCTAAATTTTTCTTTGTATCCGGAAACAGAATTTGGCCAAAACTAAAGCATCTGATTAGGTTCTTGATTTGCCCTGTTGGAAAATTCATTTCCCAGAGGGTGGAGAATATGACAAGAGGAATGCTAACCTAAACACAATTCTGTCCAAGAAAGAATTGACTGTCAAAGAGGGACTTTGAAATAAAGTGTATGTCACTTCGGAGTTCATGACAGAGGTGAGAAGGGAGCTCAGCTTGGTCATACTTAGTATTAGAATAGGTTAAATAGTCAGAATAGGTTAAGTTATACCACAGCAACAAATAAACTGTCAAGTCTCAGTACCTTAACGTGTTCAAAGATTGTTTCTCATGTATGCAAGTTATTCCGTTCCCATCCGCTTGTAGCCAAGCCTCACCTATTTGCAGCCACACCTTCTAGAACAGGTGACCTCCAAAGCGGCTGCATCAGGAGAAGTCAGAGATGAGGAAGGCACATCCTGGCCCTTGATTGCATCAACCAGGAAACGTAACACATCACATGTCACTTCCTGCTCACAGTACATTGGCCAGAACAAACCACATGTCCCCAACCTAACTGCAAGGGAGACAGGGAAGTGAACAAAGACATTGAACAGGTAACCTCCAAATCACCAGGTGGATATTGGGTAAGCATTACCTCTACTATAAATATGTTCCCTAGATATCAAGAAATCAAATACTAAAATGTTCAGAGTCTTCCAGTTGTATAAAAACATATATATATATATATAATTCTTGAAAAAAGAAAAACTAAAATCAAAAACACCAAAATATTAATAGTGATTATCTGGAGTCCCTGGGTGGTACAAATGGATAATGTGCTCAACTGTAACCAAAACGTTGGAGATTCAAGTCCAGCCAGACATGCCTCAGGAAAAAGGCCCAGAGATCTACCTTCAAAAAAATCAGTCATTGAAAATCCCGTATAGCACAATTAAGTCTGTTCTGACACACATGGGGTCGACGTGAGTGAAAGTTGACTCAACGGCTACCGGTACTGGTGTCTCTAGTTATTATTTGTGGGTTTTACTTTCTTCTGCATATCTTTATATAACCCTAGAAATATTTAATAAAACATGTATTAGAATCCAAAAAATAATAAGTTAAAAAAAAAAAAACAACTGAGAAACAAGTTTAGATCACAAATAACTATGACTCTAATGAGAAAAATAAAGGAAAAAAAAAAAGGAAAGGGGATTTCTAAAAAGTGCATTTCGGATCAGACAATCACAACACCCCAGGAAGAAGGAGAAGTGAGGGACAGGCATGGACATGGCTGTAACCACACAGGAAGCAGTCTGGCGAACTCTGATTTTGTCAAGAGCATCTGTGAAAGATGGGAAAAGGGCACGTACCCAAGGGAGGAGGCAAAGAGGGGACACAGTCCTGTAAAGCACCACTTCAAGAGAAGAGAGGAAGGGGATTTAGGAAGAAAAGTATATAAATTAGGGAACAAATGATTAATTAAAGATAGGAGAAGGAAACACTGCTCACTGGGGATTTGCTGACTGAATAGCAGGCTTCAACCTACGTGAACTTCACCACCTGCTCCCAGCCAAGGCAGCCCTCTGCTCTTCGAGCTCCCAGAGCACTTGCTGCCTCTGGTACACAAGCCAGAGTGAAGAGAGCAAGGCCAGTTTTCATGTACGCTTTGTGAATACATTCTCTTCACTCCGTGTAATTCCTATCCTTCGTCTACTGCTTTATAATCTAGAAATTGTTTTCACGCACAAGAGCGATCTTTTAAAAGTACAAAGCTGCTTATGTCACCCATACGTACAACCCTTGTGGTTGTTCTTGTTGTTATGTGCGGTCCCATTAAACTTTGGATAAAGACCTTAGCTGGGCCTACACGAGGCCCTGCCTGTCTGGTGCTTGCCTTCCTCTCCATCCTTATCTTGCCACCTCCTCTCACCCCCTGCTGCAGCCTCAATGGTGTACTTTCACTTCTTTGATCCCCATAACCTTTGCTCAGCCTGGAATATTCCCTCTTCCCTCCCCATTGTACTATCCATTCCCAGTCTAAGACCAGCTCCTCTGTGACATGACTTACTGTATTTGCTTGTCCATACATACTGTTTGGGGAGATTATTGATTAATGTCTTCACTGTCAGCTTCCATGAAAACAGGAACCATAGCTGGTTTTGCTTACTTGATGGGGTTTCATTGTTTTTAATTCCTTTTTTATTTACAGGTGAGGAGCCATATTAAAAAAAAAAAAATTTTTTTTTAGAAGAGATTATATCTTCACTTTTCCTCTGTTCACTGAAGAGCCAGTGTTAGTAGGTAATAAGATATTTTGAACTAGAAGTCAAGAAATAGTGAGCTTCAATTTTAGTTCTTGCTCTCATATGAATTCTTCATGTGACCATGGGGTAGTACGTCCTCCCTCTGAGACTATTTCCTCTTTTTTAAGAATTTGAACTTGATGGTATCTGAGGTGCGTCCTTCTCTAAAATATAATTCTAGGTCCTTCAATAGACTAACAACAGAAGGCAGAAGAATTAAACATTAATTTAAGGGAACAAAGGAAAGGAAGAGGCTACACTAAGGAAAAGAGAAGGCCTCCTGTTTGGTTGACTGCATACTAGCTCTGGTGTCTGAAACCCATTTCAGCAATTTGATAACTTTGTGATCCTGAGCAGATTGCTTAATCTCTCTGAACCTCGATATCCTCATCTATAAAATGTGATAAGAACACCTACCTCACAGGTAGGATCAGAGGATTAAATGAGATAATGTATTACAGCACCTGGAACACAGTAGACGATGTTGTGCCCTTTCCTCCCTCCCCTTCACCATCATAGAATTTAAAAGCAGATTATAATTAAATAGAGCATGAGTTGAGACTAAAGGCCCAATTGTCTCTGTAAGCAATGGCTTATGCATTGTTTATTCCTCTGAAGAGGCTTTATACCGCCCAAAAATTAATGAATGCATGTCCTGGAAATTCACAGAGAAAAGTCTTGTTTCTCTCTGCATTCAAGTGATTCTGTTAGATTCAATCATATGCAATGATTCTAAAGTTGGTCTAAAAATGTTTACAAGCATTTCCTGTCTTCCTGGTACAATGGCAAGAACAAGACTCGGGTTCCCATCCAGGCTCCACTCCTGACCATGTGCTCAATACCTTCCTCCTGTTCCTGTATGTCACAGAACAAAATGAGATTAGGGAAGAAAGGGAAATATATTTCAAATCTTCTCTTTTTTTATCTTTTTTTTTTTTTTTTAACAAGAGTCCAAAATCACCAAATAGAGTGTTTGAGGTGGGAAAGACCTTAAGAATGATCTGTTTCGGCCCTGTCACTTGGTATTGGTGGTGAGAAGAGACTCAGAAACCAGAGTTCAAGTACTGGTTCTGTCAGTTTTGTGATCTTAGATTAGTCACTTAACCTGTTCAAGGGTCCTCAGCAAAGAAAAATGGATAATAATAGCTACCTCTTACAGATGCAATGAGAAGTCAGTAAGGCATAGCAGTTAAGAGCTCTTTGTGAACTCTAAAGCAGTTTCAAATGAAAAGCATCATCATGATTCTTTGGACGTACCATCTCTCACCTGGTAAAGCATATCCACTAACTTGCCAACATCCATCATCTCATCTTGCATATCTAATTTTTTGAATCACGAAAGAAAAACACCGGTGCCTAACAAAATGCCTGGCATGGAATAAGTGCACAATAATTTTTTCTGAATGATTTTTGTAAAAATAACTCAAGAAGGGCTTTTCATGGTCTCCTGAGAGCCAAGAAGTATGTACATGAAGACACTGAGAGCTCCTGTCATAGGACAGCCCACCCCCTACATATCCTAGACTCCATTAGAGATACACCAAGTGTATTCTTCTCTCCACTCCTTAGAAAGATGTGGTCTTAGAGGTAAGCAAGGTTACTTACAGGTCAGCCTCCTTCACCCTCGTGCAAACAAGGCTCCCAAAAACAAAGCAAGGGCCTCTCCCACCCTGAACTTTATCCACCTTGTTTTTCCTTGAAAAACCAAGTCCAAGGAGGTCAAGTGAAGGAAAATGTTGGGAGATACCCCAACCTGAGTTAGCTTTCTAGAGAAAACTAAACTCTTTTTGAGAAACTCAACAACCACTTTTGGGGATTTCTTTACAGTGGAGGAGCGATAAAGGCCAGGACGGACGTTGCTGCTGATGGTGGAAGCAAGGGTGATTTCCTGGATTACCAAAAAGGTGGTATGCTTTGCTCCCACGGGCTAAATAAATGCCTTCAGGGATTCAATAATGACCTTCAACTGGAATTTTTCTCCCTGTTGAAGTTTTCAAGCTCATATTTTCCTAAGAACTATATCCTCTTCAGTGAACCAAGGCGTTACAACTGGAGCCATCATTAGTGTCATTATTTGTGTAGCAGCCCACATTCACAATGTGCTTTGAAATTGTTTCTTAATAATAGTCCTAACAAGATGCACCAGAGGCAGAGCGGGTGACTAGGATTAACATTTCTGTATTGCCTGAAGGGGAACTAAATGTGAAGAGTTGACTGTCATCCTTGTTCACCCAAGGGTCAATCCAAAGACACCCAAACTCTGTCTCAACTTGATCCTACATTTAGAGTACCTTCTTCCAGGGTGCCAGTTGTTTCTGTGGCTCTTGTTTATAACTATTACAACACCAAGTCTACAACCAGGAGGAACTGGGCTACTGAGAGAGTAAGCAACAGAATCAAAGATTTTTGCAGTTATAATAGACCTGATTGATCATCTAACCAAGTCCAATATTCTCAGTTAAACAGTCCCAGAGAGTTTACCAAACTCGCACAAACCACCCCACTTCCAGTTCTGTGATTTTTTTGCCTTTTTATATCATGTTTTATACCATATGTATCAAAGGCCTCACCTTTCTCTCTCTGCTTTTTCTCTCCTCTGCCCTTTTCTTCCATCCATTTACTTTACTTAAATTTGTGTGGTTCAAACTCCCACTAAGAAACCTGAAACATTCATCTGCTAAGCAGCCTGGTGTTTTATCACCTGAACTGGGCTGGCCTCAGGATACCAAAAAGCCTTTAATAGTAACAATGAGACATCACTGATGTAACCTCCCTCAGCCTCCTTTTGAGGTCCCTGAGTCCCCCAGTTCCCCGAGGATGTCCTGTTGGCTGCACTGCAGACTTGTAAGATACTGCTGCTGAGACCCCAGCCACTGGTCTCTGCCCAGGGTCTTACCCGCTCCTCCCCAAGGGTGCAGCTACCCTTACACACCATGGGTTGATCCTGGAGAAGCCCAGGCTTCTCTTTGGGTTCTGGCAGAGGCCTGCTTTGCTGAGACATGGCTAGGGCAGGGAGTTCTCTGTCACCTCTGTCAGAAATGAGTTGACAGTATTCAGAGGAGCAAAGGATTAAAACTTTTGTGGTCAAATATCACTTCTCTATTCTGCCTAACCAGGAGATCATCACCTCCTGCTCAGAGTGATTTATGTCTTATTTAAGCAAACCTCTCTCCAAGAAAGATGTGTCATCAGTTCCCTTTCAGCCTGCGCACAATAAACAAATGAAGCCAAGACACCCACTACAGCTACTAAGCCCCCTCCAACGCTAACCACTGTAACTTCCTCCCCTCACTGCATATTTTTAGAAGCTTAATACGTTTTCTGCTCTTCTTCCCTTTTTCTAAGACTGCATGTTTATAATTGTATAGAGCAAAGCAATAAGTCAATAAGCCTAGTGAATAAAAAAAAAGTCCTGGGATCTCTGCAAATAATTTGGCAATACCATCAACTATACAATCTGTCTTATTTTAGCCAGTATCAAGTTGATTCAAAAAGAATTCTCTCCTGTAAATTCCCTGGTGACGTAGTCATTGCCACACCTACTTAAGACAAGACAATTACAAAAGGCGAAGCAGCCTGACTCGGTCTTAGTTCTCCTGGCAGAGAAGGAATCACTTCATTGGCGCTCCAGTCGGCAAAGGTATCGTCCTTATCACGTGTTTCTCTTTTTAAATATTTTTTGTTTTTTTTCTTGGCTGCTGTCTCTCAAACTGCCTTCTATGAAGCAATAACCTCTCTCTTCCTTTCTTGTCCCTCCCTGGTTTGGGATGTGAGCGAGAATCACAGTCAGATCTCAGAAAATCTCTCATTCTGCTGGGGAACCCCAAGGACAGAGGAATTGGCTTCTTATGAGGGCGTTGGTGGGCACATCTGAGCCTTCCCTCTGAAGGAAATTTCTCTACCAAAAATTATCAGGAAAAGAGCTGGAAATTTCCACCTGTCTTTCTCTTACATCTGTGTAAGATAAATATCTCATTCTGGTGACTTTTAGTTCCCTCGATGCCTGCTATGTGCAGTGCATTGGGCTGGGCATGTAAGGGATACCAAGATAAATAAAACAGATTCTAAAAAGGCTACAGTCCAGTGAAGGAGGTAGGTATAAATAAAAACAGAGCGAGAGAGTGAACAAGAAGAATAGGGGAAATGCTGAGTGTGGGCTAAGTCAATTCAGTCAAGTCTCCCAAGAAACATAGAGTGGAGTTGGCTCCATCTGATTCAAAGGTTGGCTGAGCCGACAGCCAGTGTTCTCTGTTGCAGAAAATCAAGATGGCCAAAGTTCCTGACCTGTTTGAAGACCTGAAGGACTGTTACAGGTAAGAAATAGATTCTATCTCTTGTGATTTAACAAAGGGATCAAGTCTCATTAGAATCCCGCTAGGAGTTACGGTGACCAACATGGGGTCAGATCAGCAGAGAGTGTGGAGAACACTACTTCTGAATTCTGTGCAAGTTCAGCTGAAGACTCAGGGAAATCAAGCATCCAGCGTGTTAAACTGAGATTGCACTGACAGGGAGACAGTCATTTTAGAAAAATGATTTTTGAAGTCTACCGAGTTCTACACGAATTTCAACATCTACTTAAGCACAGCCCCAATTGAGCTCAATGCCCTGATACAGTAATGGGTTTTCATGGATGAGAAAGAAGCCATTCTCATGCAAACTTCTTATCCCAATCAGGATCAGGAGTTGGCTACACAGCAATTCGAGCTTGTGAATGCACACACACACTCAAACTTCATTCAGACATAGGAGAAAGATAAAGAAATAAAAAATTGAAATTACAGAACATTTTAAACACTTATGGCATTCTCACTACCTATAACATACACTAATACAAACTAGCCTATCAAAATGCTACCTGAATATTTTGCCAAATATAAATTATTAAATCTACTTTGTAGAACCCAGGAAAACAATGTGCAACATATGATTAAACATTTGGTTTAAAAAAATGGAGATGTTTCAAAAGTTTTTCTTTTCTCTTGAGGAACTTAACATTTTTTCCTGACGTTCAATAAAAACTCTTTAATTTGTTAGCCAAACCCAGTTTTTATAGATGAAGCACAGGTAAAGTCCAAGCCCTGTCCTGATTATTCCTAACTGCAAATTAGTACGGAATGAATTACTGTATGTATGTGTGTGTCTAGAAGTCCTTTAATTTTCAAAGATGACAGTAATGTCCAAGTGTGTGTGTTACCCAAAGCTAATGTGGTCATTAAAATAAGTTGCCCAGTGACCGTAGGGAAATAAACAGAATTACATTCTCATCATCTTGTTTTGACAGTGAAAATGAAGAATACAGTTCCAACAATGACACCCTCTCTCTGATTCAGGTAAGCAAATGATTGCAACTCCTAGGGCACTGGTATTTTTATACAGTAGTTTCTCACCAGGAGAGAATAATGACTTGGGCCGTCGATACTTTTGTTTTACATCCACTAAAGGTCCAGAAACTTGCATTTCTTCATTACAAGTGAGACCAGCTGCCTCTCTAAACTAACAGTTAATGGCATTCCTCATGCTCACCACCTTGCCCAGAACAGAGCAGAACTTTCCTGAAGCCACAAGGACCACAGCCTCCTGGGTCAGGCTTCATCAGAACATCAGTTATGCCATCCTGAAGCAGCCCCTTCAGGTCACTTCACTAGGTGTCTGTCTCCTAAAGTGAGGTTAGGTAGAGCCCTCCAAACATAATAGCCCATGAAGTAGAAGAAGCAGACCAATTGAAAGTGAGAAATCTGCAGCCACTCACCTGGAGTCCACAAGTAGGTGGGATAAGTTCTGCCGTGTGTATTTCTGGTACCGACTGCCAAAGCTGTTCTCAGAGGAACATTTCTAAAGCAGAGGTCAAGCAGAGATTACCATAACCTCCTGAGCAGGAACCAATTTGAAGACTACCACTCACGAAGATCGCTTGTTAACCTATTTTATTACAATATCTCAGTTGTGAGTCCTTGCACATGGATGACAAAGTCTCGCCCAAGAGATCACATCCTTTTAGGGACATCCTAGAAGAAAGAAAGGGAGGGAAGCAAGGAGGGAAGGGAGGAAGAAAGAGAAAAGCGAGGAAGGTAGGAGGGAGGGAAGGAGCAGGAGAAGACTGATGAAACATAGGTTACCCAAGACCAAAATGGAGACCCTTCTCACTAAGTCAGTTGGACAAGATTCCTACTGAAAAGTGTGTCATTCATTCCACAGCCATGGCAGCCTCTCAGTATCCATTTTCTTCTTTACAGAAATCCTTCTATGATGCAAACTATGGCCCACTTCAGGAGGTCTGCATGGATAAATTTATGTCACTGAGTACCTCTGAAACCTCTAAGATAGCCAAACCTGCCTTCAAGGAGAGTGTGGCAGTGGTGTCAGCCACAGGGAAGATTCTGAAGAAGAGACGACTAAGTTTAAATCAGCCCATCACTGATGAAGACCTGGAGGCCATTGCCAATGATCCAGAAGAAGGTAAGAGGTCAAGCCAATCATGTCCATTTTTAAATAAATAGGGACAATAGAGTATTAAGGGAAATAAAACTTAGAGTAGCAGAAGGGCAACCAGACCTTAGTCCAGTAACATAAGGAAGGAAAATTAATTTTTCTCCTTCTCTAAAGCAGAGACAGCAGCAGTGACCTGAGTGTAGAATACTTGCCCACAGGCTCATTTACTGATCGTATTATAAAGCTCGTGTGACTTTTAGCCTTTCAGGGGGAAAAGTAACTATATACTGTTAGTGGGTGACCACTTACAAGATATGTTCCTCCATTCACTAGTTATGCTCCCGTGGCCAAGTTATTAAACCTTTCTCTACTGTAAAATGGAGATAATCAGAGTTTTTACCTCACTGTATTATCATGAAGATTAAATGAGTGAACACCCCCCAACTCCTGGACTAGAATAATGCCTGGTGCATAGTACCCAAAAAAACCAAACCAAACCCATTGCCACTGAGTCGATTCCAACTCATAGCAACTCTATAGGACAGAGTAGAACTGCCCCATAGGGTTTCCAAGGAGCACCTGGTGGATTTGAACTGCCGACCTTTTAGTTAGCAGCCATAGTTCTTAACCACTGTGCCAACAGGTTTTCCTGGTAAGCACCCAAAAAATGTCAGCTATTATTATCGCAATTATTCCTTTGTTGTTATTACTACTACTACAGTTAATACTTCTATTAATACCACCAATACTACATTAATTTATTAATGCCTGAATTATATATAAACCTCACAATAACCCTACATTCTCATTTGACATGTGAGAAAAGTAAGCTCGGCGAGATAAGTGACCTGCCCAAAGACATGCAGCCTGTAAGTGGGAGAGTTCCAAATCAAATTCAGTTCTACCTGACTTAAAAAAAAAAAAATGATTTTTCTCTCATGCCTTTACTGTACAAGCCTCCACATGTAACATAAACCCATTATTCCTGTTTTTAAGATAACATCTAAACAAAAATGCATGTACACCTAGGAAGTTGAAAAATGCAAGAAAATATTTTTTTAAAAAAATCAAAATCACTCATACTACCACTCAAGAGTTTACCACTGCCAACACTATGGTATACTTCCTTAAAGTATTTTCTATACACATACACATACATAAACAAACGTGTTTGTTATTAGGATCACACTATATACAATTTTATATCTGGCCCTTTTCACGTAGCAACGTGTCAAGGACATTTTGGAGTGCCAATTTTTCAGCAGTGTAAGTGACGTGGCAATGAACATTTGTATCAACAAACCTTCATTTCCATCAGCATTTGTTTCCTAAGAAGAGATTCCCAGAAGCGGAATTACTCAGAGCTCTGAGGATTTGTGAAGCTATTGATACATACCACTTTCTAGAAAAGTAATAGACATTTAGACCTGCACCCTCAATGGCATATACAATTCTTAATCAATTCTTTTCTTTTTTTTCTGAGTACATTCATTTGAAAATATAGATGCGGAATACTTCTAGTCTTCCCGGTTACTTAGAAACCTCCCAACAAGCAAAAATAAGGAAGTTTCACAAATAATTTTGGGGGGGGATGGGGGCGAGGGGGAGATGATTGCCTGAGGAATCAAAGCTTAAAAACCACTTCTACTGCTGCCTGGGTAGTTTCACTTCTCTAACAGTTTCCCACCTGGACGGGAATATTCCTAATATCCCTCCCCCAGCTACTTTCTGCAATTACATGAGGGTATATACATCATCTATGTTTGCACCTAGACATTAATCTGAGCTTGTGGTAATGGTTTTAGAAATCATCGAGAGCAAATCAGCATTTTCCACCTTCCAGAACAAAGTGAAATACGGCTTTACAAAGACCATCAAAAGCCAGTGCATCCTGAACGACATCCTTGCTCAAAGTTTAATTCGAGACCCAACAGGTCCATACCTCAAGGCTGCTGCTTTAAATAACCTGGACAATGCAGGTAAATGGCCAGCTCTGTTGTTCCCCTGCCTCTTATTTCTTTACTTCTTTCAGATTTCTACTCTCAAAGAATAAACCTCTCTAGATTCCTGGCTTTGTTTAATTCTAGAATCTGATGAAACCCATAACCCCTGGTAAAACTCCCAGGCAGGGACAGGAGTTTTAGCAAAATCTGGAAACTCCACATGAGGTGTTGCCTGTCTCTGAGAGCACTTAGTGGAATACAAAGCTTGCTGATACACTATCTCATTTGAATCTCTCTGATTTTAAAGATGAAGAACCTGAGTCTCAGAAATATTACAAGACTTACTCAGATTTACCCAGAGACCAACAAGGAGTAATCATTCCTCAATGGAAATTCTGCTGGTCAAACTTACAAATAGCACTAAATTAGAAAAATCATTTTTATCTTTGGTTACATAATTGTAAGGCAACACCAGCAATTAGCTGCAAATATGGTCTGAAGGCTGAGATGGGGTATGTAGAAATTTTTGTCATACAGATCCATTTACCACGGTGGATATATTTTAGCTTCAGGACATGTCATTAGTATATAAATTATTTTCACAGACCCAAAGAGGCAACTGTGCAATAAACAAGCAGAGCTCTTTTTGATTGGACACACTATAGCTAATATTCTTTTTATTCTATGACATTACAGATTACTTTGTGTTCTATTTTCCTACTTCGTATCATTTCACACCAGATTCCCACATTTTGACGTAGTATACGTACTTATCATTTTTAATGACACTACAGTATTCCATCAAGTCACCATGCTGGTCCCTTGGGTTTGGTCTAAGTAGCTCTGCTGCAATTATCTTTGTATTTTTTCCCCTTTTGAGTGTATTTTTTTTTTGGAGCATATGCCAAAGTGGAATTCCTGGGTCCACAGACATAAATAATTTTATAGTTCTTATTAAACAATGTTCTTTAGGGAAAACTGAACTACTTTTTCAGTATTACTAGTAACATCTGAGTGTCTCAGCCTCCCTAAACCTCTGCATTTTAGGTCATTTTGAACTCATGACCTAAATTGCAGGGTCTTATCCTACCTAAACAGTTCGAAGACATTGAAGAAATTCTTATTCATCCTGCAAGAATTCGTTCAACATAGAAAATTCTGAGTGCATAAAAATGCATAAAATTTCTAAAATGACCTCGAGGAACTTACCCCAAAGTTGGGGACCTAACCACTGACACACGGTATCTACATAAACATTTCATTTTATGCAAATGCAATAGATTTACTTTATTTTTGGCTCTTCTCTCTGCCAGTGAAATTTGACATAGGTGCTTATAAACCAGCAGATGGTTTTAACATTCCCGTGACTCTAAGAATCTCAAAAACTCGACTATTTGTGAGTGCCCAAGACGAAGGTGAACCGCTGTTGCTGAAGGTCAGTTGTCCTCTGCTTCAAACTTACCCTTATTTACATTGCATACATTTGTAAATGATCCCAGTGGGCGTTGGGGTCACTAGAGGGGTGCAGGGAGTGCAGACTGCACCTGGTGACACTGTCAGAGGGGTGACACCAAAAAGACTGTCTATAAAAATATCCCTGTAGTTAAACCACAAAAACATTTTTTGCAAGCCCAGCTTACATGCATCAATACAACTACAAGGTTAAAGCTCAATACTAATTTACTTTTTGAACCTTCTAATGCTCTCCGGTCAGAGCTGTCATTATTACCCAATGACAATGATACTTCAGATCAAGTGGTTTCATCTGCACGTGCTAAAAGCACACGCTGTTGTTTTCATTGTTGCTGGTGTTTTTATAGTCGCTGCTTTTGTCAAATTTTCTGGTGTTTTAGCTACAATATTGTGGTAATTAGTATTTGCGAACCTATATCAATAACTTTTTTGAGGATGAAGTTTCTATTTCATTAAAGGAAAAGAAGGAGTGATGTACTGGAAATATGATTTACCAGTAACATTAGTACAAAAACACTACTAAGGATTCTGTATGGTCTGGTACAGGAGGAAGTCCATGGTGGTGGGGGGGTGACACCATGAGTTACCACACTGGGTGACCCCAACCCTAGCAATGCCACTGCCAGTAGGCAGACAACCCTAGCAGGATGGCACTGTCCTCTTTCCTCTCTTTCACAATCCTCACCTGCCACCCCTGCACCCTACTGCTCACCTATCCCCAGAGGCAATCCGAGGCAGGATCTATGAGAAAGTAAAATGGAGGCGGCAAGAGTCAATAAGAGATCAATCACCTTCTTCCTCCTTTTTCCTTTCCCTACCTGATCCTATTCACCTTCCATCCCTGGGCATCCATTTATTCAATCAATGTTTACCAATGCCTACTATCTAACATACATGGTACAAGGCATTGAGGACAAGAGGCCTGCCTCCAAGAAAGCCAAATGAGATCCCAGAGGATAAATCACCTGCCAGTTGTTGCACGGCAAAAAGTTAGGAACGAACACTCTGGCCTTCTGACTCCAGTTCCCCTCCTTCTTTATTATTACCAGCACTATCCCTCATCCTAGCCGCATTTCCACTGCCACAGTCTCTTTCCTCTTCAAACATAGACACACACAAGCCTACTATTGCCTTAGGTGTTTTCTCCATCTAAGTGTCACCTTAGCTAATTAAGATCTATATGGGTGTATTTGTTTCTCTACCTGGATCAAGTGCGGAAGTAATATCTACAGAGTAGGGTAGTAGCGTCATTCATGAATTCATTCAACAAACGTTATTTATTGAGAGTCTTCTACTTTTCAGACATAGCACTAATGGCTATGTAGACAATTGCAAGCCAAAGTCCCTAGCCTTATAGAACTTAGTCTTCTGGGGGGACACAGACAGTAGAAAACCAACAAAAAGTGCAGAGTGCTGTAAAGAAAATGAACAGGGTGCTGAGATAGAGGAAAATGGAAGAGCGCCGTTTAGGTAGAATGGCAAGAGCAGAGCTCCCTCGGAGATGAGAGCTGCTGAAGGGAGGGAGCACACCAGGCAAGGGAGCACAAATCGATCTGCACCCAACAGGTCCTAGAGCTTAAAGGCCAGCTTCAAAGAGGAGAAGGAAGACTCTTAGATCTGGACATTGTGAGGAGAAAGAAGAGCAGTTCTACTCTGACCCTGTAGGGTTGCTATGAGTCAAAATTGACTCAACAGCAATGGGTTTTTGGTTTGGTTAGTGTTTGCAGGGCCTCTCATTTGGATTTCGTTTGAGGTGCAATGAAAAGACATTAAAACCTTTCAAACAAAATCATGTCATGACCTTTCTATATTGTCTAAAACGGAGAAGCAATCAGAACAAGGGCAACCGGGAAAGCAGAAAGCCCAATTAGGAGGTTCTAACAGCAGTCATGGGGGTGGGGAGAGAAAGAAAGGGGAGGAAAAGTAGACAGAACTGGGTTATATTTTGGAGATAGAACCAACAGGAGAAAGAGGGAAAGTCCATTTACTGAGATGGGAAAAACTAGGGGAGGAATAGCTTTGGGATATAAAATCTTCGTTGTCACTGAAAACTCTAAGAAAACCTTAAAAGGATATTTACATGCTGTAGATTAAAAAGATTAAGGAAGAAGCATCTCAAGTTGGAATTTGAAATTTTTCCATACATGTATTGTTAGACTCTATTCATACTGACAAGAACAGTACCATCTAAAAAGATCACAATTGCCTAGAACTTACATTCAAAGCATGCAGTTATTGATATATCTGGGAAGTTTTTTGTGTTTTTTCTTTAAACCTTCAGTTGTTGACTTATATGCCAAGGTAAATGTCATCAAAATTGTTTGCCAAAAGTGAGATTTGTATGCTTAGAGGCCAACATGTTTAGAAGTCTTTCACCATTGCTCTGATTTGCCTTATGCCTATGTTGAAGGCAGGATGAGAAAATTGTTCCCCCACTACCTGTCAGGATACAGTGAGACATAAGTGTTGTTAGCAATCCAAAGACTAATTTGGATTTCTTTTCAGTTAACTAAGAACGTCAACTATTATTAATAGACTGGCCACATATCTAAAAGGTGTGTAATTAATGCTTGTTGAATGAACAAATGAATGAAGGGCCTATATCATCATATTACAAAGTCATAGTCCTGGAGTACTGTGTTTTTCATGAAGACCAAATGCCAAGGGATGGAGCTTCAGTTCTTTTTCTAGCATCTTCTTATTTTCTAACAGAGCTCTGTTCTCCTTATCACAGGAGATGCCTGAGACACCCAAAGTCATCACAGATGAGACCAACCTCCTCTTCCTGTGGGAAAACCATGGTATTATGCACTACTTCAGATCAATGGCCCATCCAGAGTTGTTTATTGCCACAAAGAATGAAGAACGTGTACACCTGGCAAGAGGGCAACCCTCTACCATTGACTTCAAGATATGGGATAACTAGACTCTGCAGTCTGCATACCATGAAATGGTGACAGCCTGTGTGTACCATGTACATACGTCCTTTACTCTTACCATTTGTGGAGCATGGCTGAGCCTTTGCAATTCTAAATGAATGTTTACCCTCTTTGTAAGAGAAGCAGCAAGGTCTAGTGGAACCAACACTAACGTACTACAATGTTGTTTGTTATTTAAAGAACACCCTGTACTTTGCAGAGTACTAATCATTTTAATTATTATTCTTCATAATGGGAGGACCAGGGCTACTGACCATGGCTACCAAAAAGACTCTACCCATATTACAGATGGGTTAACTAAGGCATAAGAAAACTATAAAATACAAACAGATGCAGTTGGAATGAAAACCTACAGACCCAAGATTTCATTCCAACTGTTTGTCTTCTGCTTTTAAGTTGCTGGCAGGCCCTTACTCAAATAGCACAAGTTTCTGGGACCTGTGTTTTTTCATCTTCAAAATGAAGGGAATACATGTATTCTTTCTGCCTCAACAGTTTTTTATGCCAATTGGTGGGGTCATTTTGATAAAACACTTTTTGAAGCTAAGCCTCAGGAAGAAGGCAAAGTATGAAATGTTATTTTAAATTATTATTTATCTATATATACTCACATATATATGTATTTATAAATATATTTTAAGATTATTATAACATATTGTTATATTTATGGCAGTTCCTTGTCTGAGTGTGACCAGACAGCCTCAACAGCTGACTGTTTTCCAGGCCCATAACTGAGTGAGTGTGTGGTTTAGTTACATCAGGGCATTTTGGTCCAAGTTGTACTTTTTCATAGCTGAAAAAGCTCTGCATTCTAGTACCTGGAAGCTCTTTAATTAGGATAATACATTAAAACTAATAACTTTTGTTTGAGCTGATAATTGAACCAATCTGTTCATTCTGCTGCCCTTAACCATGCTTTGGCATTCTTGGTTCATTCAATTAGAACTGTAATCAAGTCCTACTATTTAAAATGGGTTGAACTTAACTTTGGCAACAAGGGGATCATAGTTTTCTAGACTTTCTTTTCTGGGATGTAATCAATGTTCCTTCTAGGTTCTAAAAATTGTGATCAGCCCATAGTGATACATCATCAGCAGCAATAATAATTAATTCACAATTATCAATCATAATTGAATAAAATGTACAACAAATCTGACACAGTTATTCATTGTGTTGCATTATTTTATTATGTGGTAGTTAGGGACAAGTGATCAAAAAGGTCACATAAATAACTACAATTACTGTTACTTTTGCAAAGCCAAATCAAGATTTTATGGCTTTTCTCTTTTCTTTGCATAAAAGACATTAAGAGTGACAATATTCCTGGATTCATTTAAAGTTCATGTTACACGTGTACAATACATGCGTTGATATAGCCATACAAATGCGCATACACAGAGCTACATTAAAAGCCTACAGTTACTGGATCCAACTTCCAAATGGATAAGGGTCTCTGTATCCCCTAGCCCTGGGCTGCAACAACCTACCATCTCTCATGTCTGATTGAACTCCATGCACCCATCAAGAACTCGGCTGAGTTCTGTGAACTTTCAACTAAAGCACAATAAAAAAAAATTTGTATCGAGTCACAAAAAAAAAAAAAAAAAAGGACTAGCTCTGGGTTTCCTGTTGTTGTTGATGTGCTGTTGAGTCAATTTTCAACTCATAGTGACCCCATGGGACAGAATAGAACTGCCCCATGGGGTTTTCTAGGCTCAAATCTTTACATAAGCAGATCACCAGGTCTTTTACCCACAGAGCCACTGGGTCGGTTCAAACCACCAACCTTTCAGTTAGCAGCTGAGCACTTAGCCACTGCACCACCTAGGAATCCAAAAACTCAAGGTACCAGAAACTCTTGACATGAGGTATGGCTGGCCAGCCCAGTAAGCAAAACCAGGACCATATAAGAGGCCCTTGGGAGAGCTGTGCTCAGATGTAGCAGCCTGCAGGTTCCAGAAATCTACCCAGGAGTCTCTCATAGGCCTTGTCAAGCACCCAGCTCCTCCAGCTATGATTCTCTAAAGACCTGCTTTTCCTAAGGCAAAAGCTAGCTGGAAGAGCCTCCTACTACTGGTGAAGCCACTCTACAGGAATTCTGTAGGACTGGAAGTACTCAGAAAGCACAGCACTCTACACTCTAACAGATTTCATAAGGTACTTTTCCTGAAGAAACTGGATCTGAGAGAAGAAAAATAAGGTTTCCTGTGCAAAAATAGTGTTTCTCCTGCAACTCTCCCCACTAACTAGAGCTCCTTCAGATCTGTGATGCCCCTTTAATGATTATCTTCCTCTCTCCCTCCTGCTAGGACTCCATGATGCATTCCAAAACTGCAAGTAGCTCAGTACAGCATGAGAGCAAGCAGCATGCATGGGTCTAGAAAAGACTGGACAAAGAAGCAGGGTCAGCCCTGGGAAAGCTGATCCTCTATTCTAAAGAGACTGCCCTTAAGTCAACTGGGGAGGAGTTAAAAGTCAGGAAATGAAATTATTACATTCATGTTTAGACACATCACAATGGAGGACAGGTTATATGGAGAACAAATTAGCATGAGGGATGACTGTGGCAGGGAATCCAGTTAGGAGACAGTTACAAAAGTTTTAGGCAAGAGATACTAAGGACCTGAATTAAGGCAATTTACATGGAAAAGAGAAGAAAGCATGGATACAAGACAGGTTGAGTTGTAAATAGTTAAAATCAAGGGCACTTGGAATTAAATGTGGGGGATAATGAGGAAAGAGCAGTCCAAGGTGACCCTCAGTTTCCTGAGATTGAAGACTGGGTGGGCAGTGGCATCCTTAGTATTTTCAGTGGAAATGTGGAGTTCTCAGTTCTAGGATGAAGCATGGTAAGTATCATTTTAGACATGTAATTTGAGCTACTGGGAAAAACCCAAGTGCAGGTGTGTGGTAGGCTGATGATCATGTGTCTGGAAATCAGGAGAAGTTAGAACTAGATATAGATCTCAAAGACATCAGCAGGTATGTAGTAGGTAAAATCCTAAATGAGACATCAGAAAGAGAAGACAAAAGAAGCATATGACTACCACTGTTGGTTGTTCACACAGTCACTGTCTCCCCCTTCTTCCTCGCTATCAGAATTTTAATCTCGTTCAGATGCCCCAAGGAATGAATCTGATTGGTCTAAACCAATTGTGGCCATTCTATTTCTCATATGAACAAGTCATGCTGACTTAGTCCCGTCTAATGAGATGTCAACCGCTAGGGGTGAATTCTGTGGAAATTTTTTCTACCTGGACAAGAGACAAAGCCATGTGAGTAAAAAATGTCCTCTTTCCTCCTTCCTTCCTGCATGAGACATGTTCTGTAAGGATGTGAACCTTGGAGCTGTAGTAACCAGCTTGCAAGCCTTAGGAAGATAGAACCACACACTGAGGAAGGCAGAGTGGAAAGAGAAAAAGAACTAGCAGCCCTAATGACATTGTTGCACTACAGAAACTACCTCTGACTTTTTAAGAAAACAAGAAACCTCATTGTGGTTTAAGGCATTTTCATTTGGTTTGCTATTACTTGCAGCCTAACTGAGAGACAACACCAACACAGAACAGTGAGAAAAGGAGGGAACGTGCTGTCTTGCTTGTTCCACCGTGTTCTTTCTAGCTGCACTATTTGCTTAAGATTTTCTTCCTCGAAGACTGTCTATGGTAGGACTAGATGTCTCCTTCTGGGCTGTCCTTTTGTTTTAAGAAATACAAAGAAACATCTTTGTGTGGGAGAAAGATGTGGCAGTCTGCCTTCATAAAGATTACAATCTTGAAACACTATGGGGCAGTTCTGCTCTGTCCGATAGGCTCACTATGAGTCAGAATTGACTCAACAGCAATGGGTATAATGGGTATTTCTTTTATGATGGTCTTATACCTCAGCTTCCAAGCTGATGAGAGTAAAGCCTCATCTTTGCCTTTAAATCCACAAGATACAGAAGCAAAAATCCAAATGAGATTTCCCATTGAGTTGCCTCCCCTGACCTTTAAAATTACCTACACTCAAACTTTTGGGGTGACAGAAACAGGATAGCAATAATTATTGTGGCAGATGTAAAATGTGTTTGCATATCTGGATCTATTCCTTGGGTGTAAAAAAAAAAACCATCAAGTCAATTCTGACTCATAGCAACCCCATAGGACAGAGTAGAACTGCCTCACAGGGATTCCAAGGAGGCTGATGTATTCGAATTGCCTACCTTTTGGTTTGCAGCCGAGCTCTTAACCACTGCACCACCAGAGCTCCTTCCTTGATTATAGTGGTGGTTTAAAGCTCCAAAGGTAATTTTCATGTGTATTCGTGGTTAAGAACCACTGAATTAAGGCATTCCTGGAGTCAAAGATGGTTTGATCATAGGGTTAACAATAGCTCCTCTTTGGGAAGTGCCATCCACGGTTAGAAGAGGTGAGAACACACCAGTCCCATCACTTTAGCAGAGGTCTTCTAACAGCTGCAAGAAAATTAATGGGCCCCAACTGGAAATATGGTACTGAACAGCAGAAGTAGCCCACTTATGCATACTTAGAGAAGCTGAGGACCTGCCCGGAGGTTCTTACCCTTGATTTACTCTTCCAAAGATCTGTGGTGTTCTGCCCAACTGAAGAGGTCTACAGAACAAGGAAAAACATGAATGAATTGTCCCTAAATTGTCCTCTCATCTCTCAGCACCCCAAAAATCACAAGAGGCTTTGATTTCCAGAGGAACACTCCATACCCACCAGCGCCAAGAAATAGGGCTCATTTTTTTCCACACGGATCCTAGTCACTACTTGGTAGAAATGAAGCCATTTCTTCATCTCTTGAGAGAAATGCTGCTACTGATTTTTTTAAAGAGGGAAAAGAGAAGATTTGTGGAGATTACAGATAGGAGTTCTTGACATGAATGTCTTGCAAATATTTAGAAAAGATTATTCAACATGTTTTGTGAGTATATAGAATAGAATGCCACAATCACAAGGCATCAGCCTGAGCTTACTGAGAACAAGCCATGCCACACTGATCCCCTTTCTGTGTTTGCTGGGCTTGCCAATCAGCATACAATCTAAAGGCGAAACACAGAGGATCATATTAAGGTGTGACACAGAGAGCTTGTTAAAAAGGAAGAAACTAACTCCTGAAAGTGTAAGCTACAGGATCAATATAAGAGATTGTAATTTTTTAATAGATGTACTGAAGTCAATATAAAGACACAGGATGGCTCCTGGGCCAGGCGTAATATTTCACTTAGTATTTACACATGTAATAAAAAACTGTGAGAGAGTGTGTGTTAGTAAGCAAATAACTTATACAGAGAAAAAAAAATGGCAAAAATAAAAATGAAGGCTTGCAGGACCCATGAAAACATTGTCCAGGAAAGAGGATGTCTTGGCCAAAGACCAAATCTGTTTGGTGTCTATTTGGCAGGTATATCTCTGTTGTGGAAATAGGTTTATTGTGCCTTCATGTCATTAAGAAAAAACATATAACTTCTCTTGTTCTGATCTATGCTTTCCAAAGAAATTGCTGATTATAACCTGGTTTCCTACATGTTTGCATCCAGAAAGAGAAGGTGCTAGCTAGAGGATGTGAGTGTCAAGTCTCTTCTGCAGTCCTAGGCCCACTGAAAAGTGAAATTGGCTCTGCATATTGTAAGTTGAACTCTTATGAACTTAATTGTAGAGATAAAGAGGACACAAATCTAATTGACTGTTACTTTAGGCTAGACTCTTAATCTCTCGTCCTCAATTTCCTTATCTGTGAAAATAGAGACAGTAATAACTTCATAAAAGTGTTGTTGGATTAAGGACATAAAATACAAAAGGAGTTTAGCACGGTACCAGAGATTTAGAGTGTTCAATCCATTCACTCGCTTAAGAGTAGCTGTTACCACTTTTACTTAGTAAATACATCCCTAAGAGACTGCTCCAAATCCTACAGGACAGTTCTACTGTGTCCTGTAGTGTTGCTAGGAGTCAGAATCGACTCAACGGCAACCCACCCTGTTCTTAAAAGCTTGCAAGCATCCATCCATGGTACAACAATTGGTCTCTATTTGCCTGGAGCAGGAAAAGGAGTAGGAAATGGAATGTGTGGCTAATTGCCTCTATAAACAATTACCTCCTTTGCCATGAAACCAGAACTGAACTTTTTTTTTTTTTTTTTTTTTGCATTTACAAAGAACAGGATTATATAACTGGGAGCAAAAGAAGAAAAAAGCAATAATCATAGAAATTCTGGCTGCTGGGCTGCTGGAGGCATCCAGGAATAGAGCAGTTCTGTCCAGACTACTCCCCCATTTCCTTTGAAAGACTCCCAGTGTTTCCTCCTCCACTCTCTCAATTGCATAAGGCAGACGCCTCCATTATCCTGTTTGGCAGCTTGTCACTTCAGGAATCTTGCACCCGAATTTTCCCAACCTATATCCCCCATTGTCTTTAAGTCTAGGGTCTGAATTTACTAACCCAGTCAATCCATCACGTTTATGCACCATACTTATTCCTTTCACCATACTTATCCGATCTGAGAAAAGAATCTGAGAAGGGGGACTAGATGAAGAAGAATGGGGCATCAGGACTGGAGGAAGACTCATTAACAATCTGCGATATGCAGATGACACAAGCTTTATTGCTGAAAATGACGAGAACGTGAAGCATTTACTGATGATCAAAGACCACTGCCTTCAGTGTGAATTACACCTCAACATAAAGAAAACAAAAATCCTCACAACTGGACGAAAAAGCAACATCATGATAAATGGAGAAAAGATTGAAATTTAAAGGATTTCATTTTTCTTGGATCCACAATCAATGTCTGTGGAAGCAGCAGTCAAGAAATCAAACGACACATTGCATTGGGTGGATCTGCTGCAAAAGACCTCTTTAAAGTGTTAAAAAGCCAAGATGTCACTTTAAGGATAAGGTGTGCCTGATCCAAGCCATGGTGTTTTCAGTTGCCTCATATTCATGCGAAACTGGACAGTGAATAAGGAAGACCAAAGAAGAATCAATCCCTTTGATTTACGGTCTTGGCAAAGAATATTGAATAAACCATGAACTGCCAGAAGAATAAATAAATCTGGCTTGGAAGAAGTACAATCAGAATGCTCATTAGAAGAAAGGATAGAGAGACTTCATCTCACATACTTTGGACATGTTATCAGGAGGGACCAATCCCTAGAGGAAAAGGCGATCATTCTTGGTAAAGTAGAGGGTCAGTGAAAAAGAGGAAGACCCTAAATAAGATGGACTGACACAGTGGCTGCAACAATGGGCTCAAGCATAACAATGATTGTGAGAATGGCACAGGACTGGGCAATGTTTTGTTCTGTTGTGCATAGGTTGCTATGAGATGGAGCTGACTCGATGGCGCCTAACAAAAACAACATCTCCAACAGGAGCTACTGAGAGCAGAAAGTTTTACTAATATTTTCCTGGAGGAGAGAGTTTGCCTATGTTCTTGTCTGTTTACTTTGTTTTATGGTTTTTGTTTTTAATATTATTGTGCTTTAGGTGAAAGTTTACAGCACAAATTAGTTTCTCATTCAAAAATTTATACATAAATTGTTTCATGAGATTGGTTGCAATCCCCAAAATATGTCAGCATTCTCCCCTTTCCCTTTACCCAGGGTTCCCCATGTCCATTCATCCAGGTTTCCTGTCCCTTTGTGCCTTCTCATTTTTTGCTTTTGGGCAGGTGTTGTCCATTTGGTCTTGTATACTTGATTGAACTAAGAAGCATGTTCTTTACTGAACATTTTGATCAAAGAGTCTGTAGAAGAATCCTGATCAAAGGAGGGAAAATGGGAACAGATTTCAAATTCTCATGGAATCCAATTTCCTGGAGCCATGGAGGCTGAATCAACCCCCAAAACTATGCCCTGAGATAATCTTTAAACCTTAAACCAAAAGTATCCCCTGAAATCTTTAAACTAACCAATAAACCAATAGTTTAGTTTAATTAGTAAATAATGCCTAATGGACCACATCTACCACATCCTCCACCAGACTGACTCCAGTACAACTAGATGGTGCCCGGCCACCACCACTGACTGCTCTGACAGGGATCACAATAGAGGGTCCTGGATAGAGACAGAGAAAAATGTAGAACAAAATTCTAACTAACAAAAAAAGATCAGACTTACTGGCCTGACAGAGACTAGAGAACCCCCAAGAATATGGCCCTGGACACCCTTTTAGCTCAGTAATGGAGTCACTCCTGAGGTTCACCCTTCATTCAAAGATAAGACAGGCCCATACAACAAAATGAGACTAAAGGGGCACAACAGCCCAGGGGCAAGGACTAGAAGGCAGGAGGGGACAGGAAAGCTGGTAATAAGGAGCCCAAGGTTGAGAAGGGAGAGTGTTGACATGTCGTGGGGTTGTTAAGCAATGTGATAAAACAGTGTGTGCACTAACTGTTTAATGAGAAACTAATTCATTCTGTAAACCTTCCTCTAAAGTACAATATTAACAAAAATAAAAGTGAAAAGATAGCCCATGGAACGGGAGAAAAATATTTGTAAATCATATCTGATAAAGGACTTGTTTCTAGAATATATAAAGAATTCTTAAAACTTAATTTTTTTTTTTTTTTAAAAAAAAAAGCAGGTCTGCCTCAAGCAGGGCACTCTTTTAACAAATTATATAGAGGATCAGATTGACAACAGCAACTCCAAAGGTTGGCTAGGAAGTTTAGGGGGGCAGTGAGTTTATGTCAACTGTGAAGAACAATGAGTAAGAGGAGGTGAGAGTGGCTGCACAATTTGAGGAATGTAATCAAAGTCGCTGAATTGTGTTGTTATTTTTGCTGTTGTTAGGTGCCCTGGAGTTGGCTCCAACTTATAGAGACCCCAGGCACCACAGAAGGAAACACTGCCTGGTCCTGCGCCGTCCCCACAATTTTTGTTATGCTTGAGCCCACTGTTGGCCCCACTGTGTCAATCCACCTCGTTGAGGGTCTTCCTCTTTTTCGCTGACCCTCTCCTTTGCCAAGCATGATGTCCTCCTCCAGGGACTGACCCCTCCTGACAACATGTCCGAAGTATGTAAGACGAAGTCTCGCCATCCATGCTTCTGAGGGGCATTCTGGTACTTCTTCCAAGACAGATTTGTTTGTTCTTTTGGCAGTCCATGGTATATGCTGAATTATACATGTGGAAATTGCTGTACTGGTGTATGTTCTGCTGTATATGTTTTCAACAAAAACGAAAATAAAAAATTTGTTAAAGAACCTTTGAGATTCATCAGACCTTCAATGGGATATATTCTTTTGCAGAGGCACCTAACTCATCAGGTTTTGATTTTAGCGTATTTTTCACAGCTCGGGTGCAGCCGAAGGTCTGAGAAGGAGGAGGCAGCGAGGCGGCCCCAGCGGTCCGCGAAGGCAGCCGCCCAGGTCCTCAGGAGCTCCTGCAGCGCCAGCCGGGACAGCACCGTAGGTGCCCCTGTGGACTCCCCGCTGGCTACGCCACCGCCACCCCTACAGCCTTTAAAGCTGACTTAAACGCCGCACCGTGGTCCAATCAGAGGTCACAGGGGAGGGCTCAAAAGGCCAAAGCCAACTGCCAAGCGTTTATTTTGCTGTTGTCCCTCCCCCCCACGCCCTGCCGCTAATTGGTGGGTTTCAAACCCGCGGGAGCCAATGAGAGCGTACGGATTCGCGGCGCGCCTTGCTTTGTCCCGGCGCGGCCTTTGAACGAAAACTGTCGCGGAGGAGCCATGGTGGGGCCCGGACCCGCCGCCGCCGCCTCTGTCGGTGAGTACTATCGTCTCTTGCAGGCGTTGGAAACGGGGGGAGGAAAAGAGGACCCTGAGTGCGTCCTCTCCACGGAAGCCGTCCGCTCGCTCCCTCGCCGGCGGGTCTCAGCCTCCCCTCGGAGATTCCGGTCCGGGTTCCTAGCCCACAGCACAGCCCCGGCCCTGCGGCCCCAGCCCTGACAGCGCCTGAGCCTCGGGCGGAGACCGCGTTTCCCCGAGCGCTGACCGTGGGGTGGCCGAGGCCGTGAGCCATCAGCTGTCTCTCGGGCCCCTTCCCGGTAGGTCCCGCAGCAGCCTCACTGTCAGTGCCTTTAGACAAAGACACCCAGGCCGTTGGGGCCAGGCTGGTCGCAGGCCGAGCCGGGGGACCACCTCCCCCGCGCCGCGCCCGGGGCTTTGACCGAGCCTGGTTCCCGCCCCTCCAGGATGCTGCCGACTGCGAGTGACAGGTAACATCTGCACCGACAGCTGAGGTTCCCTGTCCTTAGAGGAGCCCTTCAAAATTCTCCTGTGACAGGCGACATCTGCACTGACAGCTGAGGTTCCCTGCTCTCTTAGAGGAGCCCTTCAAAATCCTCCTGTGACAGGTGACATCTGCACCAACAGCTGAGGTTCCCTGGCCTCATAGAGGAGCCCTTCAAAATCCTCCTGCCGATGCCGTCCTCTCCGCGACACACACGGTGTTTGCCTGTTAGGTGCCAGGCACGATCGGAACGGTCCCCAAAGCAGGTGTTTCTGTCCCCATTGCAGGTTCGGCTGGAAGCCACAAAGCTGAGATTCCTACCCCAGCTTGGCAGCCTGCTGGCTCCTGCGCTCTGCACTGCCTTGCCTGGACCTAAAATGTTGCCTTTCTTCCTACCTCCTGTGGATGCATCAGATACCAAAATACAGGCCAACTCAGTTCAGGCCTCATCAAGAGTAGTTTTGCACCCCTGTAGTTTTTGGGTTTTGTTTTGACCATTATTTAGTTTTAACCTCTTCCTGTTTTTCTCACCAGCCCCTACTTCTGAACTCCCATAATGCTTTCTTTGCTCCTCTCTTATGGTACCTGGGTTTTGCCTTATAATTACTGTTATGTTGATTTTATCTCTGCTAGCTTGAAACTTCTTGGAGGCAGAAATTTTGACTTCCCAACCCCTCACAAATGCCTTGTATATAAATGTTTCCCATGAGCCCTCTAACCTGGTCTGTTTTGTCCTTAGTCCCAAAGGAAACTGTGTAAAAGTTCGTGTATAAACCTCATCATTTCTGTCAGAAAAAAAAAAAAAAAAAAAAGACCAGGCCTGGCTCCCTTTCCAGGCGGACAGTAAAGCAAAGCAGAGTGTGTTAATAGCTGAGAACAGCAGCTGTTAGCAAGCTCTCTCGGGTTGGATAAAACCAGCTTCAAATCCTGGCTTTGCCACATGTGAGCTGGGCAGAGTTGGGCAAGTTATTTACCCTCACTAAGTTTCAGATTGTAAAATATCTGATAGAATTGTTGTGAGGGTTCACCCAGGTAATAAAGCGTAGAGTGTTTAGTATAGTGCCTGGTGCATAAGTGCTCAATAAATAATATTGTTGATGTTGGTATTAATTTGAAGGCAAACTTAAAGGATTAGGGAACTTTATAACATCATGGTCCAAAACCAAAATTATACAAAAGTGTCATCTTTAGGAATATAAATGAACTGGTTAAAATCCCAAGCTCAAGTTCTGTTTGCTTGCCTGTATTGCAGAAGAGCGTCAGAGAAAGCTCCAGGAGTACCTAGCAGCCAAAGGAAAGCTGAAGTGCCAAAACACCAAGTGAGTTTGTCTACCTCGGTTATGCAAGTTTTGTTGCCCTGGTTACTAATAACATCTTAAAGCTTTTCAAAACATAGCTCTTTTGCTTTCAGTCCACCCAAACTACATTGGGATTTTGTGATAAAAAAGGGTATTTCAGTCTAGACATGGCAAAAACCCCTGGACTGTGCCTAGTCCATTGACAAAGACCTAAACATTGTGATACACTCCAAAGGAAGGAGGAATGAGTCTACAATATTACTTACCCATGTTGGAAGCTTTTCCTGTTCCTCCTTTTTTTCCTGGGAAAGTGATTCTCATGAAGGCAATTTTGGTCAAGGAGTTGAATGTCCCTGGTTCTGCTGTTTCTTCCTCGGAGAGGAGAGCCAGTTACCATCAGTCCTCAGCAGCAATATGCCAACGTACTCCAACCTGACAGTGCTCTTTGGTCATTCTATTAGCACTTACCCTTGAGGTGGACAGAATGTGACCACTTCCTTTATCTTTTGTTAACATTTTGCCATCTTAGTGGTATTACTTATCTTTCTTACTTAGCATTGATGAATTTTCTCCCCATTTGGGTTGCTAAATTTTTATTTGAAAATTATTTTTGTACAACATTAGCTTTTAATCTTTATTTTATTTTTATCCTGGGCTTTACTCAACTCTGTTTCCTTCATTAAATTAAGACAATTCATTTATTCAACAAATATTTATTTAGTAACTACAGGAGGATCCCTGGTGGCATAATGGTTAAGCACTGGGCTGCTAACCAAAAGGTCGGAGATTTGAACCGCCTAGCCACTCCACAGAAGAAAGATGTTGCAGTCTGTTTTGTAAAGATTTACAGCCTTGGAAACCCTATGGGGCATTTATAGCTGATGGTTGATGGTTGCTATGGATCGGAATCTACTCAAGGGCACACAACAACAACCTACAATGTATCAGTCACTCTTGATGGTAGAGATATGATGACTAACATGACAAAAAGGTCCCTGCCCTTCCAGCACCTATGTTCTAGATGGGAGAGACAAACATTCAACAGGTGATAACCAAAGTCCCTATTAGTCTGGCAGTTGTTTTTGGTCCATAGGGATCGAATCCTTCTAAATTTTTCTCTAGTCTTTTTTTATCCTTTTTTGTATTTTCTGTCTCACTAACTGGATTTCATAAGTGTCCCTGGCTTTTCAATTATATCACTTTTTTTTCCCTGAAAATTCTGTAGCTGGAGATATTAAACCAAGAAATTTTTAAAGATAAGCAGTGAATTATCTTATTTGGCACTGTATCTCCAGTCCCTGGCACATTGCTATGTCCAGGGAATGACAACTGAATGAATGATACTATGCAAATATGAAGGAGACACATTTCATAAATATCGTTAGAATGCTATATTTATGCATAGGATATGTCTGAAAGGATCACACACACAAACAGAAATGAGTAATAGCAGTTGTGGTCTCTGAGGAAGGAAATAATGGGATCACACACAAAAATGGGTTATAGCAGTCGTGGTCTCTGAGGAAGGAAATAACGGGATCACACAAACACACAGAAATGGGTAATAGCAGTTGTGGTCTCTGAGAAAGGAAATAATGATACTAAGGGAAGGATGATAAGGAGACTTTTTATTGAATATAATTTTGAATTCTTTTATCATCTACAGAAATTCTAATAATTTAAAATTCTAACTTATAATCATTTTAATCACTATACTTCCCAAGCCTTGCAGATTCTTTGTACTGAGGATTAATTTCATTTTGTCTTTTGTAGGCCTTATCTAAAAGCCAAGAATATTTGCCCACATCCTGCACCTTCTAAATCCGTGAGTAGAAACTAATCTTTTAAGAAATATCCATTTTGGAAAAAGTAAAGATGTTAGCAACCTAAAGAACATGTATTGCAAAGATGTTTTTCATAAACGTAAGAGCAGCTTTGTTTAATGACGGAATCATTTTTTTTTTAAAGTACAGCATATTATAGTTTAGTTTTATTAACCAAAAACAACCTTGAGTAGACTTCGCTCCTGTTAACAGCTAACATTTATTGGATACTAAACTATATGCCTGACACTTTTTTGACTTGCATTAGCTTATTGAGCCTTCAAACAACCTTGTGAGATAGCTACTATTGTTGTTGTTAGGTGCCATCGAGTTGGTTCTGACTCATAGCGACACTATGTGCAACGGAACGAAACACTGCCTGGTCCTACACCATCCTCAGAATCGTTGCTATGTTTAAACCCATTGTTGCAGCCACTGTGTCAATCCATCTCGTTGAGGGTCTTCCTCTTTCTCGCTGACCCTCTACTTTCCTGAGCATGATGTCCTTCTCCAGGGACTTATCCCTCCTGATAACATGTCCAAAGTATGTGAGATGAAGTCTCGCCATCCTCACTTCTGAGGCACATTCTGGCAGTACTTCTTCCAAGACAGATTTGTTTGTTCTCCTAGCAGTCCATGGTATATTCAATATTCTTTGCCAACACCATATTTCAAAGGCATCAATTCTTTGGTCTTCCTTATTCATTGTCCAGCTTTTATATGGATATGAGGCAATTGAAAATACCATGGCTTGAGTCAGGTGCACTTTAGTTCTCAAAGTGATATTTTTGCATTTTAACACTTTAAAGAGGTCTTTTGCAGCAGATTTGCCCAATACAATGCGTCATTTGATTTCTTGACTGCAGCTTCCGTGGGCGTTGATTGTGGATCCAAGTAAAGTGAAATCTATGACAGCTTCTATATTTTCTCCATTTATCATGATGTTGCTTATTGGTCCAGTCCTGAAGATTTTTATTTTCTTAATGTTGAGATGTAATCTATACTGAAGGCTGTTGTATTTCATCTCCATCAGTAAGTCCTCTTTGCTTTCAGCAATCAAGGTTATGTCCTTTGCATATCACAGGTTGTTATGAGTCTTCCCTCAATCCTGATGCTGCGTTCTTCATATAGCCCACCTTCTCAGACTGTTTGCTCAGCATACAGATTGAATAAGTGTGGTGAAAGGATACAACCTGACGCACCTCTTCCCTGATTTTAAACCACGCAGTATCCCCTTGTTCTGTTCAAATGACTGCTTCTTGGTCTACATATAGGTTCCGCATGAGCACAATTAAGTGTTCTGTAGTGCCATTCTTTGCAGTGTTATCCATAATGTGTTATGATCCACACAGCCAAATGCCTTGGCATAGTCAATAATAGGTACTATTAGTGTTCCCATTTTACAGATGAGGGAACTGAGTCACAGAAAGTTCCCCAAGGTCACATAGCTGTTAAGTGACACAGCTGAGAGCCTGTGCTCTTAACCACTTTGTTATTCTGCCATGAAGTAGCTCAGTAGCCATTAAAAGAGAACAGCTATGTTGGATCTTCTGAACTTCTAAACAAGAATATGCCTTCTGATGGGTTCAATTCAGCTAGATTGTGGGTAGAATAGTAAAGCATCCTAAGATATTTAAGGTTTAAGTTGCAGAAATAAGCTCTCAGAAAGGGGCACAAATTCTTCATCTACAATAAAATAATCAGTTTTGAAAAGTCCCACTTTTAATTTTTAAAAAGATAGTTTTATCTAAGTTCTAAAATATAACCGAAATAGTGTTCCCCAAAATGAGACATTTGTACAAATTTTAATAAATTTTCATGACTCTGTCTTCATTTATATCAACTTGACAGCAAACAACGTGTATGTTTCCTTTTCCAAACTGATGACATCACTAGACACTGTGGAGGATAGAAAACTGTACATAAGACAAAATTGGCCTACAGTGTGAACAGCTGGTTGGAAAGCACTGAGTTCAATTTTTGCTTTATGCAGATTGAACCAGTGCAGGGTATAAGTCTTAATGGAAAACTCTGCTGGGAAATGCCCTCATTCAGATCAGAGTACTATTGAAGCTACTAGGCTTCTCTAGAAGCTGACACTACTGACTTCAGTAAACCATCTCTTAAATAGGGATGATACCTACTTCATCTACTTTACATAGTTGTAAAGATAAAAATGAAGCAGGGAAAGCAATTATGGAACTTAGGAGAAGTTAAAAGCACTATGCAAATAATGCTTATCACTACAATTGTATAATGTTTTATAATTTACAAAACGCGATACATAAAAATAATAGCTAACATTCGAGTGCTTGTTTTCATTCAGATACTGGGCGAGACAGTTTACATACAATATCTCAATTAATACTCAAAACAGTACTGTAAGAAGGATATTTATCTTGTTACTGAATTATTTTAGTCACAGAAGATAAATTTACATATATTTGTGGAGCAGTTTGGTAGGGTAATGAATAATAAACTTATAAGCATAAAAATCTACCATCAAAATTATGTGGTTGAACTGGAATAAAAATAGATCAACGAAAAAAGGGAATGGTGTTATATTTTCAATTTTAAAGAAAAGCATGTTGTACAGTTTTTTTTTTTTAATGGATTATGTTGAATATCAAATTTCACTTTATCTTAAAATGCCAATATTTGCAATGAGCCTGAAATTGCACCTTTTGCAACTACTGACTAACAATGAAAAAGTATTAGATGTTAACTTTTACAAGTTTGGAAGGGTAGAATTTGTCAAATTATATGAACAAAAACACTTCAAAACCTCTGACTAGGTGGCCTCTACAACCCTTTACAGACCTATGATAGCCCTTATTGCATTGTATCATATTTTTTGTGTATATATCTTTCTACTAGAGCTTCTGAGAGGCAGGTGTCATCTCCTTTAGAGTCTAGCACAGTGCGTAGCACATAGTTGACATTTAGTAAATCTCTCCTGAATGACTAAACTCTAGTCATGCCCTTTGTAAATTTTATCTCTTCTCCAGCTTCATGTGTCCAGAATGAAGAAACCAAATTCAGTTTAACCTCAACTCTTTCTTCTTGTACATTCAATCTTTGTTTTTTATTAAATTGATCCATTAATTCTCAGGTGGGTTGAAAAAGACCAGGAGTCAAATCTAGCTCCAACCCTGCCTCTAACGCCCTGCCCAGCCTTGGGCAACTCAGTTTCCCTCTCAAATGAAGAGGATAAATTCAGTGATCTCCAAAATCTCTTCTAGCTCTAATGTTTTATATTTGCCTATTGATTGAATGTTGATTCTGCTAGCCTGCTGACTCTTCTAAGCACTGCTTTTATCTCTCAATGGACTGAAACTGCATAACCAGTTTTACCACCAGTGAGTTAGCAAGGTCAAACTGACCTAAATGAAAGATATTTAAAAAGATATATAAAAGAAAATGTTTGCAAATCATGTATCTGATAAGGGTCTAGTATCCAGAATATATTTTTTAAAAACTCTCACAACTCAATAATTAAAAGACAGCCCAATTTAAAAATGGTCAAAGGATGTGAATGGACATTTCTCCAAAGATAAGCAAATGACCAATAAGCATGTGAAAAGATGTTCAACATCATTAGCCATCAGAGAAATGCAGATCAAAGCCACAGTGAGATACCACTCCATACCCACTATCTTAGGCTGGGTTCTCTAGAGAAGCAAAACCAGTAAAGCACATAAATATTTATAGAGAGAAATTTATATCAAGGAAATGGCTCACGCAGTTGTAGAGGCTGGAACATCCCAAGTCTATGGGTCAGGATAGAGGCTTCTCCTGATTCACATAGCTGCAGGGGGTGGTGAACCCAAGATTGGCAGGTCAGAGAGCCAGGGCTCTTGCTCACAGGCTGCGAAGGTCAAAAAAAAAAAAACAAGATCAGCAGGAAATGCTACAGGTAAGCTACTAGCTCAAGTCCCAGGAACCAGAGGTCAGAGGAACAGGAGCCAGCTGCAGGATCCAGAGCAAGCAAAAGCTCACGAGCCTTGCCAGAATGTCCACTTATATTTGATGCAGGCCACACACCCAGAGAAACTCTCTTTCAACTGATTGCCTACTCACAGATCCCATGGAGGTGATCGCATTATATCAAATCTCATCACGGAAGTGATCACAACATCATACGACTGCTAAACCACTGACAATCATGGCCCAGCCAAATTGGCACACAACCTTAACCATCATAGCCCACCCCTTGTCAACTTGGCACCTGTACACATCTCCTTAAAATATACGTAATCTCTAAAGAAAGACAATTATAAAGTCATACTTGCACCTGACATGATACAACAAACACACATAAAACCAAAAATGCACTAGCACTGATCACATCTTATATTTTATAAGTGAAGAAAACAAGAATATTTCATGCACAGAGCAGAAATACTCATAGCAATTATAGTTTTCGTTTCTGCAACTGGTCACATGACCGTAACTGGTATTTAGAACTACCTTCTTCCACCACCCGTTCCATATTCCCTTTGCCCTCAGCAAGCTCCTCACTTGCTCATGGTTCTTTGCCAAGTGGGATGACCAAAACCTTCATTCCTGAAGGGTCTGGGTCATTAGTAGCCATGTCAGAATTGCGTTGCTATAGTTTTCCGTTGACTGTAATCATGGGGCATGGTAATACTAAGAGACAACCTAAGGGATGTCTTGTATTCCAGACATACTCCTTTTTACCTCTATTATGTGATATTGATCAGATTTCCTCTTGGTAATCAGAATCAATCACACCAGCCAGTAGGGTAACTTCTTTCTTTGCCTGTTGTCTCAGAGGTATAAGGAACCCAAAATGGCCAGGTGGCATTCTTAGTTCCAGAGCATAAGGTCATGGGGACAAAAAGCAAAAATCTTATGAATGGGTCAGTAGGGCTAATAGTGAGCGATGCCACTCTCATTTCCACCCCTTGATATCTGAACCCATGAATCCTGGCTACGGGAGAAATAGCACTGTATATTGGACACTGGTTTAGAGCATATACAGCTTCCTGGAGAACACTGGCCCAACCCTGCAAGGTATTGCCACCTGGTTGGCAACATAATTGTGTCTTTAGAAGGCCATTCCATCCTTCTATCAAGCTAGCCACATCAGGATGATGGGGAACACTGTAAGACCAGTGAATTCCATAAGCATTTTTAGTCTTCCACATGCTTGCCTTAGATGTGTACTTTTAAAAACAATTGATTTCTGGAGAATAACTTGACAGAAGATTTTTACAGTTCACCTGGAAGAACTGGCAAGGGAGACTGGGCACTAAGCAGAAATAAACAAAATCATGTTGAGTACAAGAATTTGATCTGGGTGCTGATTAATGGATGAATGTCATCTGGCATTAGTTCAGAGCCAGTATCCAGTAATTCCCAAAAAGTCTGATTATTTTCTTTTCCCCAGTGAGCAGTCACTGTCATAAAAGGCTGTAGATCCCTTTGTGGAAGGCTAGGAGAAAGATAAACAGATTTTTTTGGCATTGTACTGGAGTCCTTCCTTGAGGGGATCTGGCCTCCCCTTCATTCAAATGGTTGTGGGTCTTTGAGTAGTCGTGACTGTATACTGGCAATCCAAGTTAGACTGCTCTTCACCTGATCTAGAATTCATCCATTTGTATAGATTAAGTAAATATTTAGTAGATTTCCTATCTAGTTCATTCCCAGGGACACCATGACTAAGTAACCAACGCCATAAGTCCATACGAGTCAGACTGTTCTGATTATTGCTTTGACTTCGCTGTCCATTACTGTAACCACACCCACCTTGTCTTTGTTGATTAAGTGCCACCAGTTGGCCCCTGCAACCACAGCGTCCAATCAGCCCCATTGTAGTTAGGTGTCTAATTAGGGCAGTTCTCAGTGTCAAATCTGACATATAAAATAGCAATGACAACAGTCTCCAAGGATGCTGGGGCAGCCTTCACAAATTTGTTCCTTACCATTGTAGTAAGAGGTGTGTCTTCTGGGCACTCCACATGTGGGTCTGTGGAACTAACCTGATAAACCCACTCTAGCGTGCCAGTTTCCCTCAGCCTTTGAATACTTTCTTCTACAGTATACCAAGGCAGGTGTGGTACTTCAACTTGATTTAGTGTAGGCCACCACATAATCCATGGCCCAGCCAAGGTGACACACAACCTTAACTGTCATACCCACTAAAACTCATTGCTGACTCATGGCGACTCCACATTAGAGTAGAACTGCTCCACAGGATTTTCTTGGCTGTAATCTTCATCAAAGCAGATTGCCGGGCCTTTCTTCCACAGCACAGATGAGTGGCTTCAAACTACCGACCTTGCACCACCCAGGGACCTTCACACCAACTAGGATGGCTATAATCAAAAAGACAGACAATAACGAGTATTAGCAAGGATGTGGAAAATTTGAATCCTCATACTCTGCTGTTGAGAATGTAGAATGGTGCAGCTGTTTTGGATAACACTCTGGCAGTTTCTCAAGATAAATATACACCTACTACATGACCCAGCCATTCCACTCCTAGGTATATACCCAAGAGAACTGAAAACATGTATTCACACAAATGTTCAGGGCAGCATTATTCTTAATAGCCAAAGAGTAGAAACAATTCAAATGTCCATCAACTGATGAATGGGCAACCAAACTTTAACATATCCATACGATGGAATATTATTCAGTCATAAAGAGGAATGAAGTTGTACATGCTACAACATGGATGAGCTTTGAAAACATTATGCCAAGTAAAAGATGCCAGACACAGAAGGCCACATGTTATATGATTCCATTCATATGAAAGGCTCACAATTGGCAAATTCACAGAAACAGAAAGTCAATTGTTGGTTCCCATACCATTCCAGGGTGGACATCACTTTACCCTCAGTGCCCAGAGGTTCTGGTTGCTGATTTCTTTTATACACTACCCAGGTTTGCACAGTGATTCCTAACAATATCATCAAATCAAAAATGAGAGTGGTCATATATATGAAATACCTAGAATAGGTAGGTGAATAGAGTATAAAGCTTATCAGTGGCTCCAGGGGTAGGAGGGAAAGGAGAAAGCACTGTTTAGGGAGCGTTAAGTTTCTGTTTATGGTGATGGAAAATTTGGCAAAGGATATTGGTGATGGTTGAAAAACATGATTAATTACTGTCATTAAATTGTCCATGTGAAATATATTGAATGGGCAATTGTGCTTCTATATACCTTTAAAACAAGAACAAAAAATAAAAAGAGGGAGTGGTAACTCTGGCACTCCCAGGTCTTCCTCTAGAGTCATATGTCCTACAAATCTCTGCCAAATTCTCCTTTCTGAGTGATTGCTTTCACTGTGGATGCCCTATAATCCACGGTGGCTCACTCTTAATATTTACCACATCAATTTTAACTCCCTTCCCTAGCTTCCCATGCCCTCTGTAACCTAATCCTACCTTTCTTATCCAAAATTACATCACATGACAACCATTTGCTTGTTAATGGCCTGAAATCTAATCTCACAACCCTGTCTTGTCTGACTTCACAAATAGGACTTACTTTCTACTGAGATGTTAGATGTTTACTGAGAGCTTTTCCCAAGTATCTCAGGCCTCACAGTACCTACCACCTGTAGGTCTTCTTACTCCCTATCTCTAGGGACGAGGCAGAAGTTCTTGAGTGATACTGCGACCTTACAAAAGAGTGTTTCATCTTTTTTTTTTTAATAGGGCAGCAGTACAAAGTAGTAGGAGAAATTTGTTGGGAGGTGCCCTAACACAAGCTTAGTATGCAGTTATCTCTCCAGTGTCCCTAGAAGGACAATCATTGGGACATAATGGGCATTCAGCAAGTATTTGGTTAAGTGAGGTAAATTCTGTTTTTAAACAGCAGTTTTTGTGTATTCTCTGCATTTCTGCTTAATTCTATCACGCTAAAAGATTCTGGTGTATTTCTGACAGGAACTCAAGTTATTAAAATCAACTATTTGTTTCATATATAGCTCTCAAAAGTCAAATGATTTGTTATATATATATATACCACAATTTAAAAAATGGTTTAAAAAAATCAACTTTTGTTACTGTCTCAGGATTGAACTTTCTTAAATTAGATTCTAACTAAAATACTTAATTTTTTTCTAGCATATGTTTAAACAGGATTTTTTATTATTTAAAAAATAATGACCTGTTATGAATTTATTTTTTGGATGTTTTTCTTTGTCTTTACAGACTACTAGACCCAAAAAGGATGTTACCAACCACGTTGCTTTGCCTGTCAAAACTACAAGGCCCATTAACCTTAAACTCCAGCCTAGACCCACCAATATCACAGAGACCCAGAGGCCGAAGTTGGATCCACCAAAACTTCTGGGCAAAAGGCTAACTTCAGGATGTGTTTCTTCTCACCTAAACTGTAAGCCCTCCAGCAGTAGTCAACAGCAGCTCAAAACTGGATCATCTGCTACAAGAGAACCATCAAGAAAACCCATGGGTTCACTTTACAGACAGGAATTGAAAACTACAAAGCAGCAGGTAACAGATCAAGGAAAGGTTAAATGTATGGATTCTGTGGACAAAACCCAGGTTGAAAATGGATCATTGGATCACTTTCTAAAGGAGATAAATAAAGAGAACCTGCCCCAAACCTTATTGGACTCTGAGAGGAAGCCAGATCCTGGATTTTGTACTATAAGTAAGCCAAAGACTAACTCTCATGATCCAACCAAGAGCAGGTTGGCTCCTAAACATGCCTTGGGCAAAAGTTTGATGAATAGTGCTGCTCTGAAAGACAGAGTTAATAAGCAATTTGTTGGAAAAACACAAATCAGAATTCTACCAGTAAAATCACAACAACTGTCTAGAGGAGCAGATCTTACAAGACCAAGAGAAAAACCTCTAAGAACGGTTCCCTGTCACTTTGTTAAGACCCCTAGTAGGACTCCAGCACCAAAGAAACCTGTGGCCAAGGAACAGGATATAAAGGTTAGCAGGGTTAAACACGAAAGACGCAGTGAAGCTAAGTTACAGTCATTTCCTGTTAATGAACAAAAAACAAAACGTTTGGTATCCCAGACCTATGCCAGTTTGCTTCAGGGAGGAATTAACAACAGACATCCAAACATTAAGCAAGGTCAGAAGTCTAGTCAGACTTGTTTTAGACCCCGGGCATCATGTGTACTGCAAAATTCAAAAGCCGTAAGCCAGAGGCCTGGTTTGACCGTTGGCAGCTCTACTTCAGTAATGCCAAGCACCCCTAGCATAAGAGCAAATGGGACAAATGGGAATAAATGCAACGATGACTTTCAACAAAAAGCACAAACTTTGGACTCCAAGTTGAAAAGGGCTCTTTCCCAGAACTATTTTCTGAATAAAACAGCTCCCAAAATTCAGGCTGGTGACACAACCATGAATAGAAGAGAGGTCCCAAAAGGGTCGCAAACTAACCCAAATATTAAAAAGAAGGCAACAGAGGATCGAAGGTACTTTGCTTTGATTCTAAAATTATTTTGGAACTTAAATGGTTAGGCAAATTTCCTGATGGAGAATACTTGATCAGGAAATAGGCCATAAATAGTGGTTCCTAAGTAATTTTTAGGTGTAGCCCTGAAAAAAAGGAAAGAAAAAAAAAAGATTGGAAGCAAATATAACAAAATACTAAGATTTGACAAAGCTTAGTGGTATATACATGTGTTATAAATCATCCTATGTAATTTTCCATATGCTTGAAGTAGTTCATTTAAAAAAAAAAAAGAAATGAAACTGAAACAGAATGGATGAGTATAAAATAGAGGTTGTAGGTGTAGACTCCCTATTCAGGAAGTACCACGCAGGGACTGAGCAATAGGCAGGTTAAGAGGAGCCAGAGTAGTGAGTTCACAGAGCTAGAAAGTGGGGAGTTGGTGGCCGCTTGTCAAGCAAACCAGTGGTTAAGTTCAGAAATGTTATCAGGGAAGAAGGAACAAAAAGGTTCTGTGAGTCTGAGTGGGCCAAGTTTGGGGAAGTAAGCTAAGGCAGACAAGCAGTCAGTTCAAAATCAGAGTTCAAAGGGTCAGATGATAGAAAGCAGGATCTCAGTTTTCTGGGGGTTAGTATTAATAGACATGACTCTTGAAACTGAGCCAAAGGATTGTGTACAATTTTGGCATAGGGCCAGACCTAGTCTCATAATTGTAAACCTCTCGGTGGAAGCACCTATGTACTCCTGGTTGAAGAAGAAAATAAGGAGATTCCTGGCAAGAATGAAAGGAACAGGTACAGCCCTGACCAATAAGCTCTCTGCTCACCTCAAGAGACAGAAAATAAACAACTTAATTCAGGGTAATCTGATAGAGAGGGCTGGGGTGGCTTCTTTAAATAGAAGGATCACAGGAGATACTCTGTCAGGTAGTGACAGTAACAGCTGAGACCTAAGGTTGAGAAAAGGCTAGTGACAAGAAGGACCAACCTTCTGCACATGAAGAAAACTGAGTGTAAAGACCCTGAGCTGGGGAATAAGAAAGTCAGGGTCTCAGCCCTGAAGCTCACAGTCTAGATTAGGCAACAATCCATCACAAAACAGTGTGTTGAATGCAGAACATGCCTGATTACAAAAGGGAAGGGACAATGGAGAAGGTTAACTTTGTTCGCTCCTTCCTGGAGTGTTCCTTCACCAACAAAGTGTTGGGCACAGGTGGGTGTGGTGGTGAGCACATGCTCAGTCTCTCCCCAAAGGGAGCTTATTGTCTGTGTGTCAAAATCTAGACAAATAAAGTTATGCCAGTGTTGTTGTTAGGTGCCGTCCAGTCAGTTCCAACTCATAGCGACCCCTGCACAACAGAACAAAACACTGCCTGGTCCTGAGCCATCCTTACAATTGTTGTTACGCTTGAGCCCATTGTTGCAGCCACTGTGTCAGTCTACCTCATTGAGGGTCTTCCTCTTTCCCGCTGACCCTGTACTTTACCAAGCATGATATCCTTCTCCAGGGACTGATCCCTCCTGACAACATGTCCAAAGTATGTAAGACACAGTCTCGCCAACCTTGCTTCTAAGGAGCATTCTGGTTGTACTTCCTCCGAGACAGATTTGTTCTTTCTTTCGGCAGTTCATGGTATATTCAATATTCTTCATCAACACCACAATTCAAAGGTGTCAATTCTTCTTCAGTCTTCTTTATTCATTGTCCAGCTTCCACAAGCATATGACACGATTGAAAATACTATGGCTTGGGTCAGGCGTACTTTAGCCTTCAAGGTGACATCTTTGCTTTTCAACACTTTAAAGAGGTCCTTTGCAGCAGATCTGCCCAGTGCAATGCGTCTTTTGATTTCTTGACCGCTGCTTCCATGGGTGTTGATTGTGGATCCAAGTAAAAGGAAACCCTTGACAACTTCTATTTTTTCTCCGTTTATCATGATGTTGCTCATTGGTCCAGTTGTGAGGATTTTTGTTTTCTTTATGTTGAGGTGTAATCCATACTGAAGGCTGTGCTTCAGGTCCTGCTCACTTTCAGCAAGCAAGGTTGCGTCATCTGCATAATGCAGGTTGTTAGTGAGTCTTCCTCCAGTCCTGATGCCCTGTTCTTCTTCATGTAGTCCAGCTTCTCAGATTATTTGCTGAGCATACAGATTGAATAGGTATGGTGAAAGAATACAACCCTGACGCACACCTTTCCTGACTTTAAACCACTCAGTATCCCCTTGTTTTACTTGTTCTTCAACTGCCTCTTGATCTATGTACAAGTTCCTCATGAGCATGATTAAGTGTTCTGGAATCCCATTCTTCGCAGTGTTATCCATAATTTGTTAGGATCCACACAGTCGAATGCCTTTGCATAGTCAGTAAAACACAGGTAAACATCCTTCTGCTTTCAGCCAGGATCCATCTGACATCAGCAGTGATATCCCTGGTTCCACATCCTGTTCTGAATCCATCCTGAATTTCTGGCAGTTACCTGTTGATATACTGCTGCTGCTGCTGCTTTTGAATGATCTTCAGCTAAATTTTCCTTGCATGTGATATTAATAATATTGTTCTGTAATTTCTGCATTCGGTTGGATCACCTTTCTTGGGAATAGGCATAAATATGGATCTCTTCCAGTCGGTTGGCCAGGAAGCTCTCTTCCATATTTCTTGGCGTTGATGAGTGAGCACGTCCAGTGCTGCATCCATTTGTTGAAACATCTCAACTGATATTCCATCAATTCCTGGAGCCTTTTTTTTCACCGATGCCTTCAGAGCAGCTTGGACTTCTTCCTTCAGTATCATCAGCTCCTGATCATATGCTACTAATTCTTTTTGGTATAATGACTCTGTGTATTCCTTCCATCTTCTTTTGCTGCTTCCTGAATCATTTAATATTTTCCCCCATAGAATCCTTCACTATTGCAACTCAAGGCTTGAATTTTTTCTTCAGTTCTTTCAGCTTGAGAAATGACGAGCGTGTTTTTCCTTTCTGGTTTTCTATCTCTAGCTCTTTGCACCTGTCATTATAATACTTCACTTTGTCTTCTTAAGCCAACCTTTGAAATCTTCTGTTCAGTTCTTTTACTTCATCATTTCTTCCTTTTGCTTTAGCTGCTCGATGTTTGAGAGCAAGTTTCAGAGTCTCCTCTGACATCCATCTTGGTCTTTTCTTTCTTTCCTGTCTTTTCACTGGCCTCTTGCTTTCTTCATGTATGATGTCCTTGATGTCATTCCACAACTTGTCTGGACTTCTGTCATAAGTGTTCGACATGTCAAATCTATTCTTGAGATGGTCTCTAAATTCAGGTGGGATATATTGGCTCTCATAGACTTGTTCTGATTTTCTTCAGTTTCAGCTTGAACTTGCATATGAGCAAGTGATGATCTGTTCCACAGTCAGCCCCTGGCCTTGTTCTGACTGATGATATTGAGCTTTTCCATCATCTCTTTCCACAGATGTAGTCAATTTGATTCCTGTGTGTGCTGTCTGGCAAGGTCCATGTGTATAGTTGCCGTTTATGTTGGAGAAAAAAGGTATTTGCAGTAAAGAAGTCGTTGGTCTTGCAAAATTCTATCATTACATCTCTGGCATTGTTTCTGTCACCAAGGCTATATGTTCCAACTACCAATCATTCTCCTTTGTTTCCAACTTTAGCATTCCAATCACCAGTAATTATCAGTGCCTCTCCTGATTGCATGTTTGATCAATTTCAGACTGCAGACGCTGATAAAAATCTTCAATTTCTTCATCTTTGGCCTTAGAGGTTGATGCGTAAATTTGAATAACAGTCTTATTAACTGGTTTTCCTTGTAGGCATATGGATATTATCCTATTGCTGATAGCGTTGTACTTCAGGATAGATCTTGAAATGTTCTTTTTCACGATGAACGCAACACCATTCCTCTTCAAGTTGTCATTCCGAGCATAGTAGACTAAATGATTGTCCAATTCAAAATGGCCAATACCAGTCCGTTTCAGCTCACTAATGCCTAGGATATTGATGTTTATGCATCCATTTCATTTTTGACATTTTCCGATGTTCCTAGATTCATACTTTGTACTTTCCAAGTTCTGATTATTAATGGATGTTTGCAGCTGTTTCTTCTCATTTTGAGTCATGCCACATCAGCAAATGAAGGTCCCAAAAGCTTTACTCCATCCACTTTATTAAGTTGGCAGCTCTTCCCCAGTCATCTTTTGAGTGCCTTCCAACCTGGGGGGCTCATCTTCCAGCACTATATCAGACAATGTTCCACTGCTATTCATAAGGTTTTCACTGGCTAATTAGTTTCGGAAGTAGACTGCCGGGTCCTTCTTCCTAGTCTGTCTTAGTCTGAAAGCTCAGCTGAAACCTGTCCTCCTTGGGTGACCCTGCCAATATCTGAATACCAGTGGCATGGCTTGCCAGCGAGGTCCTGGTAATAAGTTGGCTTCACAGAAGGAAAGCTCCCTTTTACCTGTGATTCAAAGGAAGGCTGAGGGGACAGGAATTGAACCAGGAACAGAGGAAATGGGTGCCTGTTGTCTCAACTTTATCATTAAATAAGTACTTAGGGTGAAGGTGAGTGGGGAGCAGTTGGGGCTGAAATAGGCACTGTATGGATTGTGCTCTGGAGTCAAGGAAAGAAACAAGAGGGTTAATAGGAACATTCGTTCATTCAAAAAAAAAACAGTATTGGCATTTTAATGTTGAAAAGCAAAACTATAAGGACAGAAAACAGATCAGTGGTTGCCAGGAGCTGGAGTTGGGGCTGGGTTGAATAACAAGGAGGGTGAGAAATTTTTTTGAGGATGCTGGAATTGTTTTATATCTTGCTTGTATTGGTGGTTATGTGACTTCATGTACTTGTCAGAACTTACAGGACTGCACACTAAAGGGTGAGCTTTACTGCATGTTATTGAATACCTGTGTGTACCCGACACTGTCCTAGGCACACAGCATCCAGTGACTTCGCAGAGCTTGCATTAACTGGAGAAGACAGAAAAATCAACATGTAATTAAGTTAAGACAGGATAATTACAGATTATCTCTTCAAAGAGTTGACGTTTGAACAAAGGACTGAAGACTGAAAATGGAAGTCCCTGAGGCAGGAATGAACTTGGGTCAGGAAACTGAAAGGATGCCAGAGTTTCTGAGGAGCAGTGAGAGGCAGGGAGGGAGAGGGGTATGGCGAGATGTTGGAGAGGTGAGCAGGAGCCAAGTAACACCAGTCCTTTCAGCCACGGAAAACATCTTGAGTTTTATTCCCAGAGCAATGGGAAGACCCTGGTGGTTTATGAACTGGTTTACATTTTAAAGATCACTCTAGCTACTGTGCAAAGAACAAATTTGATCAAGGTTAGAGTGGAAGCAAGGAGATGAGTTAAGAGGCTGTGTGGCATTTCAGACAGAAGAAGACAGTGACTTGGACTAGGGTGCTGGCCTTGGAGACAGAAGTAATACTAGTTCTGCACCGTCGTGTGTCAGGTATGGGGACAGGAAGGGACTACTCAAAGACAACTTCTAGTTTTGGACCCTAGCAACAGGGTGGGTTGGGTGCTGTTTACCAAGGTAGGGAAGACTTGAACAGATTTGGAGATGAAAATCAAGAGTTTGTTTTTTGTACAATATTAAATTTGAGATGCATAGCAGATATCAAATGGGAGATATCGACTAGGCACTGCATTTTGTGAAGCTTGGGGCTCCAGGGAGAGATCCAGGCTGAGGATGTACATTTGTGAGTCATCAGTATGTAGTTGTCATTTTAAGAAGCCAGAAAACCCACATCTGCAGACTTGGGTCTGCATATCTTGGTGCCTCCCTCCCTGGAGCAGTGGGTAGGCCGCTTGGAAGCAGGAGAGGAGAATCTGAACATAGAGGAGGTCTAGGGTTAGGATTTGGTAGCCCAGAGACCAGCTACCTAAGAAAAGAGCCCTAAAATTGTCCATCACTTCAGGAAGAAAAGGACTCACGTATGGCCAAGAGAGGGCCAAGGAACTGGGTAAACTCGGGGGCAGAACACAGATTTGGTGGGTCTGGGTGAGTGACTGATAACAAGTTTATCATGAGAAAGATGGGGTGCCGAGTGGTCTCAGATATAGAATGTCTTAGGAAACGTCAGAGCTAGCGTGTAGGTGAAATGACAATTTCCAGGGAAAAAGAATAAAGAATAATCACAGTTAAAGAATTTGAAGACTGAGGTGCTGCTCACCTGCGATCCCAGTGATCCCTAATGGCACCTGTCTTCTGAAGGGTGGGGCGACCCAGTGCTGCCATGATCCATTTGTAAGTTGTTTTTTCATTCTACTGACTTTGCCTGCAGTTGAAGGTCTTTAGTTATACTCAGTCTATGCATACCATATACCTGAGAAGCTTGACTATGTAAAAACTAACCCCCAACCCCACCACTTTAATTGCATTACAGGAAACAGCTGGAAGAATGGCAGAAGTCTAAGGGCAAAATTTATAAACGGCCTCCTATGGAACTTAAAACAAAAAGAAAAGTAATAGAGAAAATGAATGTTTCATTCTGGAAGAGCATTGAAAAAGAAGAGGAAGAAAAGAAAGCCCAACTTGAACTGTCCAATAGAATTAACAACACTTTGGCAGAATGTCTGCAACTCATCGAAGGGGTGAGTGAGGAGGATAAGCTCCCAGAGCTTTGCCCCAGAGTCCTGTTTCGTAAATATAGTGTAGGGGAGTTAACTATTCCAGATGTCTCAGTAGAAATTTAGCTGCTCTTTTTAATACAGAAGAAGAACACTAATAATCCTGGTGGGTTTTAGATAGTAGCTCTTGTCTCCCAGGCACTGCTGTAAGCACTCAGCCTGTATTACCTCATAACCATCATCACAAATGTTGCTGTCCTCATTTTAGAAAGGAAGTGGAAGCACAGAGAAGCTAGGAAAGTAACCCAAGCAGTCTGGCTCCAGATCCAAAGATCCAAAAGGAACTTTGTCTTCTGTGTGTATCAAGGTCCAAACAGTCCACCTTTAACCTTTGGGCATGAAGCTGAAGTCAAAAGCAAGATCATGTGTAAATACATGTTGTTCTAAATTCTCTGGTAGCTATAAACAGTGTTAAATGATGTCTTGGATTCTGCAGATAAGAATAAAGTAGATGATAGGAAAAGGGTATGACCCTCAGGAGTATTCCCTGAAGGAAACACAGTTTAAAGTGATGGAACAGACAGACTTCTGTAGGAAGGCCTTTGCCTGAAACAAGCCCCATCCTGTCCTTTGGCTGGTAGTATTGGGAAAGACCATCAGCAAAAGAAGGAAACGTTCAGTCTAGGTCAGCCCCAGGCAGTTTTTTTTGTTGTTGTTTTTTGTTTTGATTCCACAGCATTCAATTAAACATTAACTATTTCTCTTTTGTGGAATTAAACTTCAGCTTTTTTTGTTTTGATTTCATTCCTTTCCCTTTTCAAACTTTTTTTTTTTTTTTGGTTCTTTTTATGCTTAAATTAAAAAAAAAAAGAATACATTTGTAGTATTGAAACATTTCAAACAATGTAGATAAATGACCATTGTCCCTTCCTCCCTCCCATAACCCTACCCCCCCCCCCCACACACACACACTTACACATCCCACGCTTCTCCCTGGAAGCGACCATTTATTCTTCCAGGCGGTTTTTATGCATGTGCGCACAGTGTAGGTCCATAGAGAGGTGAAGTACTCCCATTTTGTGAGTTGCAATTATTTTGTTGTAGATTTTTACACATGTTCTTAGGTTGTCTTTTGTGCGTTCCTATGAGTTTTATCAATGAGTTCGGTAGTTTTCTTTTCCCGTACGCTGAAAATAGGTTATACAACTTGAGAATCGTTTAGGTCTTGGAAGTTTGGTAGAACTTTCCCATAAAACTACCTGAACCATGCTTCTTTGGGCATAGTTTTATGTATATCTTTTCAATCTCTTCTATGGTCATTGGTCTATTTTTATATTTCTTCTTGAGCCAATTTAGGTCATTTATTTTTGTGTCTTTTTTTTTTTAAATCAGGCTTGCCAAAAATTTCTGTTTATTTATCTTTTAAAAGGCTCATGCTTTGGTTTTTATTGATTATTTTTTCTCTTGCATTAATATCAGTACCTATACTTTTTATCATCATGTTTATTATTCTTTTTCTAGCTTTTTTCATTGAAAGCTGTATCATTTATGTCAATCTTATTTTTTTAATAAATGTATTTAATGCTATAAATTTGCTTCTAACTTTTGCTTGGTCGTATGCCTCAGATTTAAATAATGTTTTTTTATCAGTCAAGCTCAACTTAAAAAAACAAACCACACCTGGCATTTCAATAAAAGGAATGTAATGCGGAAATTGGTTACATGATGTCTCATGCAGAGACTGGGGTTTGTGTGAAAGTAACTTGTTAGGAAGAGGTTCCCAGGGACAACTGGTAGGGGAGTGCTGGGATATGGGGTCAGAAAGGAGGGGAGGCCAAGCAGGGTACAGTGTCAAGCAAAGTCCCATGGAGGGTGACTTGGCACAATCTCACAGGGAGCTCTGGAGACAGCGGTGGTAACACCCCTCAGAATCTACTGATCAGGGGAAGGGAGCTGGGGTATTAATACTGCCACAGTCGGTGGTGAATGGCTGCCCCTAAAGAAAAAAAAAATTTATAAATCCCCAGGCACTTGTCTTCTGGCTTTCTGGACACATACAAGGAGGCCATCAGAAATAAAAGCACATTGTGACCCTGTGTGCACAAAAATGATAAAGGGACAGAGGCAATATGGTTGCTACACACAGGGTAACAAAAGCAGTGGGGACCTCAGGTAACAGTCGCAATAACTGCAGCAAGCAGCTGGCACCTGCTGAGTTTAGGGGAACAAAGACAGGCTAGGGGTATCAGAAACTAAAAACTAGGAGACACGAAGTCCTGTGAAGTGGGACTCCACTTCTGAGGAAGGCTTACTACTCAGCAAATGCTGGTACCCCAGGAGCTGAAGGAAGGGCTGTAGGGCTGGGACTCAGACCTTGAGGAGAGAACGCTGCCCAAGTGGTGTGCATCCTCTGACAGGACACGGTGAGGCAGGTTCCAGGGATGCCAGAGAAAAGGTGGAGGCTGGCACCAACCGCTGCTGCCAGGGCACAGGGCCACTGCTGGGATGACAACACAGACGGGAAGGAGGACGTCCCTTCTCCATCTCTGCACTCTCCCTCTACTGCCCTCTTTTGGCAACAGCCCAACAGCCAGCCTCTGGAATGTGGTTTGCAGAGCTCTGGCCCCAGCAGAAGAGCTAAGAACTTAAAAAAAAAATTTTTTTTTTTTAACTGATATATGCTCTCATTATTGTTCACTCCTAAATAGTTCGAGATTTTGAGTTCTTTAATCCAAAAGTTATTTTAGAAGAATATGATTTTATTTCCAGATGTGTCGCTGTTTTTTGTTTTGTTTTCTGGCTCTCTTTGTTATTTTTAATTATATTCTTTGTATTTCTGTCAACTTTTACCTTACATTTTTCATAGGTATGTTGTTAGGTACATAAAGATTCATCACTTGCTTTGATTTCTGTTTTGTCTGGTATTCATCTTGCCACACCTGCATTTTGTTGCTGTTGTTAATATTTGTCTGATAAATCTTTTTCTATCCCTTTATTTTCAAACTTTCCTGTGTTGCTTTATTTTAGGTATGTCTCTTGTGAATGCATGGAGTTGAATTTTTTTTAACCAAATCTGAAAATGCTTTCTTTAATTGTAAACTTAAATTTTTTTTTAATGAATTCAACCCATACGTATTTATTGTGACTATTCATATGTTTACACTTAACGTGCACCATTTTATTTTGTAATTCAATTTCCATGAATTCCTTTTTGTTTATTTTCCCTGATTTCTGTATTTGATCCAGTTTTCTTTATTTCATAAAAAAAAGCATATAAATAGATATTTCAAAATACAATGGTAGGTGTAAGTTCAAACATGGTTTGCAAGTTATATATGCTAGTCTTCTGTTAGTTACTGGTAAATGTTTGAAATATATTTAGGATTGATCAGCATATATATTCCCGTTTCCACCTCCCTTTTTCTCACCAAACAGAAAGGAAACTTAGCAAGCTTTTATTGTCTTCCTTACCCCTCTTTCAGCTCCTCCTTACGTGCTGAGATCATTTGGATTTTAGTTCCAGATTGATGTTACTTTTTAAAAGTTTTACTGGTTTCCTTTCTCACAACTCTTTTTTTTTTGTTTTGAGACTTCCACTTGGATTCTAAAGTTCATTCACTAGTAACCTTATAGTTTTTCAATGATAAACTTTCTGTGTCCTTATGGTTGTGAAAATGTTATTATTTTGCCTTCATGCTGGAATCATTGTTTGACTGGGAAAATTTTCTAATTGTACATTATTTTCCCTGGGAAATATTAAGTTAATTGCTTCATTTTCTTTCTTGCGTTTGGAGCTCTTGGTTTAAAACCTCATGTCAGTATGATTTTCATTCTTCTATGGGAATCTTTTTTTTTTTTTTTCCTCTTATCTGAAACTTTTAAGATTTTCTTTGTACCCTTGGTTTTTCTGAGTATGGTTCTTGTTTCATTCATCCTGCTTGGCTCTCCGAGGGCCTTTTCAATCTGAACACTTATATCTTTGTTCAGTTCCTATAAATTTTCTTCTACAACTGCTTTGAGTGTATGTTCTTTGTTCTCTTGATATTTCTCTGAGAAATTATCTTAGATGGGTATTGAAATTCCTGAGTAGTAGGGGTATCCTCCAGAACTCTTAACGTTTCTCTTCATTTCTCTGTTCTTTGGTGCTGGGTTCTGGGAGGATTCCTCCACTGGATCTTCAGCTCACTGCCTTATTCTTTAGGGGGATCCATGCACCGTTCAGCCCTTTTCTTGGTTCTGCTGCATAGTAGTCCATTCTAGTCTTCTGGTGGCTGTTTTCTCTTACCACTCTGAAGATACTGACTGTAGTACTCTTAAAGTTTATTCCTCTTTGCTTCCTCAACTTTTACTCCAGTGTTCATTCTTGTGTTTGTTGGGTTTTGTGCCTCTTCCATGTGGTGTTGGTTTTCTCAAATATTGGTGAGTTATCTTCTATCTCTTCCATCTGAGGCGGAGTAGGAGTTGGTGCTTGCGTGAGTGTGCCTGTACCTCAGCTCCTGGGTGTGGTAGTTCTTCATTCCTCCTGGTCCATGTCACTGTCCTGCTCTGGGCACCAGCCAGAAGGGGACCAAACCGGTGAAACCATTTCCAAATTCCTTTTTGTGCGTAAATGATTACACTAGGGAGTTTCTTTTTTTGCTTGTTTGTTTTTCCACAAATAAAAATGAAGAGCATACTCCCTTACCTTCCTTACCTTCACATTTTTCTGTATGTTCGGTCTCATGTAAATTTAATGATCGTTGTCAAAACTCATTGAAATGTACAATTAAAATGGTTGTATTTTATTGCATGCAAACTGTACATCAGTAGAGTTGAAATTTTTTAAAGTTCAAAAACTTAATGATCAGACTGATTTCTGCATACTTGCTATGATAAATATTAGGAGATGTGAGATGGTAATGATGTCCTCTGGGCATTTTATTTTTCCAGGGCATATTTTCTAATGAAGTATTTACCATATTGTCCAGTATTCCTGAGGCTGAAAAATTTGCTAAATTCTGGATCTGCAAAGCAAAGCTGTTGGCAAGTAAAGGCACCTTTGATGTTATTGGGCTGTACGAAGAAGCCATTAGAAATGGGGCAAGTGTGAGTATCTGTCTTGGGTGGGTGACTTCTTGAAAATTCTCTTTCATGTGGGTTCTCTATTATGTGTAATATGGCAGTTACATCATGTGGTGTTAAGCTCCTAAGTATCATTTCATAAAGTTATATACAGAATATGAAGTGCAGTATGTCCTTTGTGAAAATTTTAGATGAAAATACTTATTTTGTAGAAAATTGTATTACATGTAAACCAACAGAGCTGGTTTTCTTTGTCAAGTGAATGTGTCTCACTTACTAATCACTGTAGAAATGTGCACTATGGAGTATAATAGCATAGAGCGTTGTAATGTCAATATCCGGTGCTTATAAAGACAGGTCTTACTATAAAGAACCTAGAAATATATTTAACCCAACACATCCGCATCCATAAGCCAATAATTCAGAGCCATCATGAGAAATAACTTGTAGTTCTCAAACCTGTCTCTCTCTCTCTTTCTCTCTGTATATATATACGTATATGTTTGTTTGTTTTACAGACTGCATCAAATAGCTGTATAACTCTTTTCATTTAAATGTCACTTTCCGCGTCATTGCATACTCTGCAGTACCTTTTTCCATGATAGTTAAAATTAGAGTTATACCTGCAGATAGTTTAAATAGTTCAAGGAGATGTTTTAGGAAAAACATCAATCCTTTGCTTTCCTCCTCTCCCCTGTCATTTCCCACTTCCCAGGGCAAACCGAGTATTTTTATATTTAACACTGTAGTTTCAGATAATATACTTATATTGCTATTGCTCAGGTTTTCAGTTTTAGACATGAATTGTGGGCTTACATCCCTGGAAGACAAGACTTAGCCTTCTTTTACATACACCTGCACGGACCCCCAGCACACAAGCATACATACCTCTACCACCTTTGAATACCTTTGCCATCTCCATACTGCCATTAGAATCATATGGAAAGCCTGGTCACTATTCAGTCATACTATATGTATAAGAAATATATCAATACATTGAGCCATGTAATATATACTAAGATTGCTTTGCCTTTCACGTACAACTTTCTCCTTCTCTGAAATGAATTATTGTCTTGTTTTTCTTTTGTTTAGTTATCTGAGTATTTAATATAATTAATACCCAAACCCTTCTCTAATTGTCTAAATTTCTCAATATTTTTAAAACAGCAGATATTCTATTGATGCCTTTTTTGTTGGAGAACTTTCTCTCAGAACCTTTCTGTCAGTTCCAGGTTGCTCTTTACCCACTGTTTTTCCAGCTGTCATCCTGGGATCTCCCTTCACCATCACCTCGGATCCCCTTCACATCGTTCTTGAGTTGGGTAGATCCCCTGTTTCCTGAATATCTTCATTCTTGTGTTATTCCCTCATTTTGGCAGAGCACATTCTCCAGTAGCTTCAGAGACAAACATTTGGGAGATAAATTTGATACCTGGGCTGGGTAAAGAATTCTAGGTTAGAAATCATTTAGAATTTTAGAGTGTTGCTCCACTGTTGGAAAGACTGAAGTCGCTCCAATTCTTGATCCTTTGTATTTGGTTGTTTTCTCTGTGGTGATTGGAAGGACCTTCCCCCACCTCCACACCAACTGTTCTGAATTTTCACTAAAATGTACGTAGGCACCTCTCATGCTGGGCCCTTCAGCTCTGGAACATTTTCTTGCGTGATATTGTCAATGATTTCCTTCCCTGCAGTTTCTCTGGTCTCTTTCTGAAATTTCCATCATTTTGACATTGGATCTCTTAGACCTACTCTCTAATTTTCTTACTTTTTTTCTTCTATATTTCATCTGTCTTTTGCTCTGCTTTCTAAATGATTTCCTAAAATGTGTCTTCTAACCTTTCTATTGAGGTTTGCTTTCTACTATCTTATTTTTTTATTTCCAAGACTCCTATTTTCTGATTGCTTATATATATACGTATATAATATTCTGTTGTTAGTTGCAGTATCTTCTCTTACCTCTCTTAAAATATTAATGATAGTTTTTTTAAGCTTTTTCCTTCCTGCATTGTCTGTTTCTTCAATGCTTTTGTTCATATTCTCTCTCTCTCTCTTTCTCGTTATTGTTGTTTTATTTTGTTTTGTGTCATTCATTAACGGCTTTATTCAGATGTTAATGAAACTGGGCTGTTTGCATGTATTTAAGAGATGGTTTTGAAAAAGCTTATTAAAGGCTCTGGACACATCAATGGATCTTTACCATAGGGTGAACTTAGACAAGTCAGATTTTCTAGAGAAGGCTCTTCTAGTCTCCTTTCTGGGAACTATAAACCATGCTGCCAGTGTTGTGGGAGAGAAGAGAGCTGGGAGTCTCAACCTTCAGCATGGAAACTTTAATTTATTCCCTTTTCAGTGGGCAAAGACTAGGGACCCTCAACCTTGAATGATGTCCACCAGAGACTGACTTGGAGAATACATTCCCAGTTTGCTGTTAGAATGAAGTTGGGGGAGGGGGAGCTGGCACACAGTCACCTGGCTGCGTGAAGTTCAGGTATGGAGGGTGGACTCGATCAGATGCTCAAGAGTCCTCCTGATATTCGCCCCACCACTCATTTCTGAGCCTTTCTGGGGCCCTATAGTGTGAATCAGGTTGTTTCTCAGCCACAATGCCAGCTTAAAATTTGACCCTGTCAGGTTGGTTATCTCTCTTCCTTCTACATTCCAACTTCCAAAATCTTACTGCTATTTCTTCTCTCTATGCTTTGTGGATTATTGCCTTTTTAAAAATCCCTTTATTGTCATTTCAGTAGAGTTTCAAGAGGGATTAGAAATAAGTTGGTATTCAATACTCTTTGTCCAGAAGTCTGTAAAAGTGTAAAATACACTTGATAAATGTCGTATATAATTAGGACTCTTTGCAGTGCATTCTATACATTTATTCCCATTGGATTAAGCTTAAAGCATTTTTTTTTTTTTTAAATAAAAAAGTATGGCTAGCTTTGCTTTTCTGCTATATTGTCAATTTACATCCACTATGTATTTGCTATAGAATCCCAGGTCAGGAAGATCAACCTCCAAATACATACTGTGATTCATGGTATGGGTCACATAATTTCTAAGAGGGAGGCTATCTTAGTTATTTAGTGCTGCTGTAACAGAAATACCACAAGTGAATGGCTTTAACAAACAGAAGTTTATTCTTTCACAGTCTAGTAGGTTAGAAGTCTGAATTCAGGGTGCCAGCTTCAGGGGAAGGCTTTCTCTCTTTGTTGGCTCTGGAGGAAGGTCCTTGTCATCAATCTTCCCCTGGTCTAAGAGCAGCTCAGCATAGGGACCCCAGGGTCCAAAGGACACACTCTGTTCTTGGTGGTATGAGGTCCCTCTGTCTCTCTGCTTGCTTCCCTCTTTGATATCTCAAAAGAGATTGACTCAAAATACAACCTAATCTTGTAGATTGAGTCCTACCTCATTAACACAACTGCCTCTAATTCTGCCTCATTAACATCATAGAGGTAGGATTTACAACACATAGGAAAATCACATCAGGTGACAAAATGGTGGACAATCACACAAGACTAGGAATCATGGCCTAGCCAAGTTGACACACATTTTTGGGGAACACAATTCAATCCAAAACAGAAGCTATCTCAGATAATTTCATAAGAAAATTACTTTTCTATAAAGATTTTTTTGGGGTTTTGTTTGTCAGTTTGTTTTAAGGTATGTGGTTATGTTACTAAATAATAGAAGAAAGGAAAGGAAAGACTGGGGGGAAAATGCCCAAAATGCTAACAAAGGTTTGGGTAATGAAATTATGGATAGTTTCTTTTCTTCTAAGTTTAATCTGTTTCTCAATTTCTCAGTAATGAGGTATGTGATTTCTATAATAAAAACAAAAATTAAACTAAGACAAAACTACAAGTGTATTTTCTATGTGGCTAGCTTTACATTTTTGGGTCAGATCTTTCTGTGGGAGCACATCTCCAGTGTGATCATGCAAATCACTAAGAAAATAGAATTTGATTTACAGAGTTTTATTGACAACTTTCCACAAACACATCTTGTCATTAAAGTCATGTGCCTACATTTAACCAATATTTTCTCTGTTCCTTCATTTTTCCCATGAACCTATCAATCTGAAACGTTTTAAATGTAATTTATAGCTATAGGCAAGAGGTAAAAAAGGAAACATTTTTGTTAGAAAAAGTTCCTTTGATGTTAAACAAAGTCCCTTAGCTCATTTTTTCCGTGAATGTTTTTAATATTGTTTATGTATATTCTTCCTTCCTTCCAGCCAATACTAGAGTTGCGGGAAGTTATTCTTAATATTTTGCAAGACCCAAACAGAACCACAGAAGGTACTGCTATTTTTGTATTTAAATTTGTTTCCTCTAGCTGTGTAAGGAAAATTCATCCAAGGAAAAATGGAAAGATTTATAAGTCCCCTGAAATACCTCTCACTTCTTGATTTCTGTGGCCTAATGCTTACAGTCATTGTCATCAGCTGATTTATTTCTATTATTACAAGCAAATATAGTGCTCAATGCTGAGCAAAATGCTGTTTGCACTAGAACAGCCTAGACTCAAGTGTTCTGCTTCCTTGGAGTCCTAGGTGGGAAAAGACAAATGGCTTTCTCAGAAGAGACTGAGACAGAATGGAGAAGTGCCTCGGTTTAAGTTACATGAAGTTTAATCATAACAGACTCACCAACACTTATACACCTAAACTCATGCTTCTTGTTAAGAACAGCCATCTGGAGGCTCTTCACTTAGTTACCCATTCCTGTCTTCAGAGGACTCTGCTTTGATCAATATTGTGCCCAACACAGTGAATGGCACGCTGTAATTGTTTATATTCATTATATGAATCAAAAGATAAAAAACAAGCTACCATTAGAAGATAAAATGGATTCTTTTTATTATCTTAGAATGTGACAAATCTCTTTCTTTTAAGAGTATACTTAACTCTGGGGAACAATCATGTCATTTGGAATTACAAATTAGTAACCTGTGACTTTTGGGAATAGGGTCAATAGTAGACTTTTGCTGGAAATGGTGCTACAGTTCAAATATGTCGTTATAATAGATAGCGGTGTTCTTCAAAGGATGAAAAAAGGAAGAGTCAGAATTCATGCCTTTACCACTTATTGGCCCTACTGACCTCTCTTTTGGTCTCAGCCACTAGCCACAATGTCTGTCTAATTTCCTTCCTTTCATTTTGAACATTGTGTTAGTACAAGACATTTTTTTCGTCCACTGTCCAAGGTGATGGCCATGTGTTTGTCCCTGGGGAGAGAGGGGATCAGGAGTTAACCCCAAGAGTCCAAGGTATGGTGTGAAGGACAGAAGGCCAGTGACTAGCTAAGGGAGCTCTCTCGAAGAGTTTGGAGATGTATTCAGAGTGTTGCACGGATATCAAAGATCCCCCGTCAAGTGGCAAGGAGGCCTAAAGCTGTCTTGAGTGCTGGTTAGAAGGGCTAGCCTTGCCCAGCACGGTGCTGCTACAGTGCTTAGAAGGAAAAGCTAGTTATGAGTCCCACTTATTTGGTGTACAGAGTCCATGAGGATCGCTAGAAATCATTATCTGTATGTGTTACTCTTTCATTTTATTGATTTTTAGCTTAAACATTGAATTGTTAAGCCTGACTTTCCTCTTGACATTTTCTTGACAGGAATTACTTCTGACTCTTTAGTTGCTGAAGAGCTGATCAAGAAGGTGGAATCTGAGAAGTCTCATCTTTCTCCAAAAGAGAGGGAACAGGTTACAGCAACACCCCAAGTAACCAAAGCAAGCCAGGATAATCATCCAGGCATCAAATTACAGATCGCCCCAATTCCTCGGTAAGCAAACTCTAAAGCCCGCTTTTGTGTTCATGGGTCTAATTCAAGTCCAGCTCTCAGTTTCTCCTCCACAGACCCAGAGTGACAGCAGTTACAGATATCTTCTGCCTAATCTGAGGGCCAAGCAGTCTAATCAGGTGGACATTACCCAGTTCATTCTGGAATGAGGGAAAAGCCGTCTCAGGATGTGTGCTGCCCTACACTGTACCACCTACGCTGACCTGTCTGTCATGTTATGTAACATGGCTGTCATGCTTTATTTCAGAACAGGAAACAAAAATAATGTATAGAATTTCCAAAGAAGTTACAGGGTTCTGAACAAGTCTTCAGACTGGTTCGTTCTGTTGGAACCTCTGCTGAGAATTTGCCTTTCCACCCCAGAAATACTGAATCAGAATCTAGAGTTTAACAAGATACCCTGGAGATCTTGTTAAAATGTAGATTCTGACGTAAGAATCACCTGGGAATCTTGTTGAATTACAGAATCTGACTCAGTATATCTGGGGTAGAAATGGGAATTCTCAGCAGGGGGTCAAACGGTAAGGAACTGGTTCAAAGCCCTGGTTCTGAATGAGTCTCTTGCTGTCCTCTCTCTCTCTCTCATCTTTCAGACTAATTGGGATGCCCGAAGTGCCAGACATGAAGCTCATCACTCCCGTACGGCGTTCAGTGAGGATCGAACGGGCCGTGTCCCGTTATCCGGAAATGCTACAGGAGCATGATTTAGTAGTGGCTTCCCTTGACGAACTATTAGAAGTGGAAGAAACAGAGTGTTTTCTGTTCCGCAAAAATGAGGCTTTGCCTGTAACCCTAGGGTTTCAGATCCTTGAATCATAATTTCTTGATGCTTAAAAAAAAGTCTCTGGTGTCTCAGAGCCTCCAGGAGACAAGAACCACCCTCGTCTGAGTTACCTGGAAAAACATGGATAATGGAGAGGCGTCATGGATGCACATTACGGAATCTTGGGACTTACAAAGTGATTCACCGGCCTTAACTCTGAAATGTTCTATCCCAACAGGAATATCTGACTTATTTAATACTGTAGTTCTTAACTAATTTACTCCACAAGGATGGTAAAATTTGGGCTTTATTCATCTACTTTAATCCCAACATAACTAATTTTTGTATCAGACAGTTGATGCCACAATATGATAGAGTTTTGTTTCTGTATTCACCTTAGCAAAGAGAGCAAGTTCTTATAGTATGGAAAATACGAGCTTTGAAACTAGCTTACACTTATCTGCCAGGCTTGACGGCCTCGGCAGACCGTCGGGTCGAATCCTCTCATCTTATAGATGCCACTATCCGAGCTATAGCTTTGCTCAGAGGTTGCAGATGCCTTTATGTGTGTGCTTTGACTTGCCCTAGCAGTATGCTTGCAGATGAGGGACAGTTCTCCTCCTTTCTGTGTCAGGTATCTTCTAATGACACAAAATCCTAAGGCAGATGTGGTCCCCACAAACCTACTGGTTAGGGTGGACAGGGTGACCATCTAATTTTGCATTTGTTATTCAGATATAACAAGGGGCAGGAGAGAAAGATGCAGAGGGAGTGCTTGCTTCTTTCAATTCCTTGTCTGCCTGGGGAGACCTGTCCCGAGAAGGAAAGGCAAGCTCCTGAGACCACTATACAGGTTGCTTTTCCTTCCTCCTGGGCAGCTGTCCTCAGAAAGGTAAAGTCAGAATCATTATGTAAATATAATGTATAGAAAAACATAGCTTTTTTTTTTAGCTTTCTTAAATATTATCTAAAAAAAAATAAACATAAATAAATTTTTGTTAGTCTTTAAAAGTTTCTGCTTATTCATTTTTTTCTTATCTTTTGTAGAAAAGTAACAATGGCTTGGCCCAGAGAATTAGGAGCTTGTCTGGGGAAACACCAAGATTATTTCCCAAGAGGCCTGACAGGGAGCACTCATTACCCTGAAGAACTTATCTTGATCAAAGATCTAACCAGCAGCCTTACCCGGGCACTGGATTTGTGAATGTGAGGGAAACAGATCCCTTTTTCAGGATCAGATTTACAGTAGTGAGGTTCATAAAACTGAGGTATAAAATGATAATGCCGGTAAACTTACTTTCAGTAAGAAACAATGGTCACTGCCTCCAAAATGATAGGAACCTGCACAGCCAGCCTCCTCCCTGAGACAACCTTGCCTGTGAGGCCAGAGAGCAGCTGCTTAAAGGCCACAGTCAGGTCCTGGGAACTTAGAGGAATCAAATATTCAAAACCACCAAATTAAGTCTGAAACAAGCCCCTCCATATTAGAAATGTCCTTACTCAGGTTGTCTGAAATCCACTGACAGGGTCCTGAGGGCTGGTCCTACCCTGCCGTCCTTTGCTTGTCCATTCACCTTTTCTAGGCTTCCAGAGTCATTCATCCTTTCACCCAACCTCCCACCCCCAGCCCAGGCCTGGGAACCAGCTGTCTCTATGTTTGCTTTGCTATCTCTCACCAGTTCCTTGTGGGATATCTCCCTCTACCACCCTGAGTACTAACAACAGCAGCCTAGGTTGAACTACTGGAGTTTAATAATGTATCGTTTTCAAAGTGACAAACTGGAGGCTTTGAACAACCGTACCAGACGAGAGAGAGGCTTCAGGATACAAACAGATGTGGACATGATTGTGGGTGCTATAGCACTGCAGAAAGCTGTACCCAGTTCCGGGGCTCTTCATAGCACTCGATAACCCTCTTGTTAGTAAGTAGCTGCTCCTGGAAGCAGAGGCAGAAGGGAAGAAGATTTATAGGAAATTGTAATGGAGATACGGGCCTTTGCAGAAATCAAGTCTAATGTTTAGGGAAGCCTTCTTAGAGGAGCTAAGTATAAAAAGCGAGTTTTAAAGGAAGATACACAAGGAGGATTTTATTGGCATTGTGCGGAATGGCCAGAAACCAGCAGACAGGGGGAGAGGAGCGATAGTTCACATTTTTTAATGTTTATTACGTACCTACACTCGGCTCTGTCTTTTCCATACTATAAAGGACATGTGTTTTTGCCTGCTGGGCATCTTGGTAAGAGCACGCCAGTTTCGTTAAGACCACCCCCTTCCCACTCACAGTCTACATGGCTTAAGCAGAACAGACTTCACCTGGGGTGAGCATTTAAACTAGAGCTGGTCAAGTGGAGCTGAAAGGAGGAAGGGGTCATGTCTCAGTCGGAACCAGTGAGACTCACTTGCAGAACTTTTGTTGGAAAGAGACTCTTCCTAGTAGAGTTGTTGGAAAGATAGGATGGAAATCTCATCACTGTGTGAAACGACCTGCCCGACAATGGCGCCAACACAGTGTAAGCTCCGTGAGCTGCAGACAGCGAGGTTCCATCTGTGACATCATTTGATTCCCTGGCGAAAGCTCTGGCTGGACTTTTCTGTTACATGAGACAATACATTCCCTTTTATCTTAAGCCAGTTTCATTTGGATTTCTGTCAGCTGCTCATTAGCAATCCTGACTAGTATACACACACAAACTGTTTTAATCGTATAGGAAACTCAAACTGTTCCCAATTTGCCAAACAGGAATTACTGTGATAGCTGAACTACTGCCATTCATTCTACAAAAGAGGTGGCTAGATCACGTTTTTACCACAAGATCACTACCCCAGGAGTACTGCTTATGTTCCTCTTCTTCATTTCCTCACCACTCAGGACTAGGTGCCAGAATTAGGATATTGATTCAGCTGCTTCAACTAGATCCAAATGGGAATATGTCTCTCTCGTGCATGAACGGGTTTAAGTGAAACATTTGAGTGCTAATATGGTGTCAGGCCCAGGCCCCGTCTATCTTGTGGCTCTGCCATTCCTGGGATGCAGCCTCGTCCGCATGACCAAAGATAGCTCCCAGCCAACTTCACATTCCACCCAGAGGGAAGGGGAAGGCATACCCTCTCCTTTTAAGGTCACAACTTGGAAGTTGGACACACTACTTCTGCTTGGGAAGGAGAAGCCAGAACTTGGTCACATGTCTCTACTCAACTTCAAAGGCTAGGAAATGTCTTTTGGGTGGCCACATACCCAACTAAAAATTCCACCAGAAATGGAGGATGATAGTCAGTGTCATGGTCTCAGGAAAAGTGGAGTACATCTCTAACCAAGATGTAAATAAACTGGAGTGCAGAGGTTGTTGCTGGGTGGAACCCCAGGTTTTGCTTGGAGTGACTCATTATAGCCAATAAACAAGAGGCGGAGGTGGGAGACCAGAAAGACACCTTTATTTCATTGTACAAGGAAAGGAGCAATCAGGGCTGTTGCCTTTAAGGCTGCTCGCAGGCAGTTTGGAGAGGTGGACTTTTGCAGAGAGCAGACAAGGAAATGCAAATTCATCATGAATATTTAGGATTGACCATTATGCAGATGCTCAGAGCTTGGGAGTGACTATGCATTTTCTTTAAACAAGGGTTCCATCCCTCAGGATGGAAGAAAAAGTTGATTTTTTTTCTTTTTTTTTTAGTATGTTAAGTCTCCACCCAGAGGCAAGTAGAACCCAGCTGTGGCCCATCCTGTGGCTATCCTTTCAAGGACAATTTCAGAAGAAAAGGCAGCTTATTTTGCTTGGTGTAGGAGGATAAGCCAGAGGAGGCGTCCCTTAAAAGAGCTGGGCTCTAAGGCTGCCTGCCTCCAGGTTTAAAAACAAGACTGCACCAGATGAAGAACCCCCAAGTAGAAGTATCTGTCCCACCATACCCTTGCCTCACCCAAGTCCCATAGGGTTTAGGACAGTTCTAGTTCAAAGCTTTATTTTCTCCATTTCCTCTTCTCACAGTGTACCCTGTGCCCTGCTCCTTCCTTTTCAGTCCTACAAGCAGGCCCAGGGTAACAATCAACTGGCTGACATGGCTCATTCAAAATAACATGGAGGACATGTAGATGTCAGAGATACAGCAGCGGGCCAAAAGGACCTGGGCCCTGACCCCACAGAGCTGAGAGTCTAGTGGGGAGATATTTAATCAAAGAATCACAAATTTAAGAGAAACAGAGGCTCATAGGAGAGGGACTAAGAGAAGGAACTCACATAGCCAGGAAGATGAAGAGGACCCCAAGAATCTGAGGGAAGAGCAGGAGTAAAGGGGAGAAGGCGCAGGGGAATGTTCTAGGCAGAAGGAAAGCGTGGAAGAGGCCCTTTGGTCACCTTCTTCCTCCCTTTAGTGTGTGCATGCTTTCTCTCTCCTTCAGCATCGCTCTTGATATTTTTTATCTTCTCTGACCCCTTGGGCTGTTTATCACTCAGTCCCTTTCTACATTTGCTGCACCCTAGGTAGGAATTTTAAGGGATGATTATTATAGTATTGGCTACTATGCCATAATTCGGGACCTCTCCAGAAATGCATGGGCCCTAGGGTTTGAGCAGTTTTCCTGATAAAATACTATCATCTAGCCCTTGCGATGGCTTACGTGTTGCTGTGATGCTGGACGCTATGCTACAGGTTTTTCAAATACCAGCAGGGTCATTCATGTTGGACAAGTTTCAGCAGAGTTTCAGACTAAGACAGACTAGGAAGAAAGGCCTGATGATCTACTTCTGAAAAATATCCAATAAAAACCTTATGGATCACAGGGATCACAATAGAGGGTCCCAGACAGAGCTGGAGAAAAATGTAGAACAAAATTTTAGCTCACAGAACAAGATCAGACTTACTGGCCTGATAGAGACTGGAGAAACCCCAAGAGTATAGCCTCCGGACACCCTTTTAGCTCAGTAATGAAGTCACTCCTGAGGTTCACTCTTCATCCAAAGATTAGACAGGCTCATAAAACAAAACGAGACTAAAGGGGCACACCAGCCCAGGGGCAAGGACTAGAAGGCAGGAGGGGACAGGAAAGCTGGTAATAAGGAATCCAAGGTTGTGGGGTTGTTAACCAATGTCATAAAGCAATATGTGTACTAACCATTTGATGAGAAGCTAGTTTGTTCCATAAGTCTTCACCTGAAGTGCAATAAAAATAAAAATAAATAAAAAAGCAAGGAAATCACTTTGAGGACTGATCCAAGGCATGGTGTTTTCAATAGCCTCACACACATGCAAAAGCTGGACAGTGAATAAGGAAGATTAAAGAAGAATTGATGCCTTTGAATTATGGTGTTGGCAAAGACTATTGAATATATCATGGACTGTCAGAAGAACGAACAAACTTGTCTTGGAAGAAGTACAGCCAGAATGCTTCTTAGAAGCAAGGATGGTGAGACTTCATCTCATGTTCTTTGGGCATGTTATCAGGAGGGACCAGTCCCTGTAGAAAGACATCATGTTTGGTAGAGGGTCAGCGAAAAATAGGAAGAGCCTCAGTGAGATGGATCGACACAGTGGCTGCAACAATGGGCTGAAACATAACGATTGTGAAGATGGCACAGGACCAGGCAGCATTTCATTCTGTTGTTCATAGGGTTGCTATGAGTTGGAATCAATTCAAGGGCACCTAACAAAAACAGCTTTATTTTAAAACTTACCTTTGTGCTTGAATGAAAAAGATACTTTAACATAATTTGGAGTCTCAATCACACATGTTGGGAAATAGAAACTTGAACCCCAAAAATGGACACATCCCCAATTGCAGTTGAACATGTTTGCCCAAGTGAACCCAAATTATTTTGCAGATACCTAATTTTTAGTGTATTACCAATAAAAACTTTTTTTGATTAAAACACACACGCACACACATACACAAGAAACCCTTCTGGATCACAACAGAACATTATACAATATAGTGCTGAAAGATTACCCCAAAATATCAACGACCATGAAGATGGTGCCGGACCGGACAGCATTTCATTCTGTTATATATAAGGTCACCACAAGTCGGAGCAACTAACAACGAGCCCTTGAATAAGAATCTAGTGTTTAAAGACACGAGGACTACCTGTTCTTTGCCTGGAGAACCTGCCCTTGCAGACTCTGGGGCTTGGAAGTTTCTGAAACGTACAGGGGCGTAAAAGATGACCGTGCACTCTCTGAACAGGCAGCCTGTTATCCCTTAGTTATCCTCAGATATCTCAAACGTTTCAATTGTTCAGACACAGAAAACAAAGTTAATTGCATTGCCAGGCATATTCTTTCAAGGTTTTGCTTCATCATTTCAGACGTGTAAATATATACATTCTAAACCAAAAACATTACCATCGAGTGGCTTCTGACTCATGGCGACACCATGCGTTACAGAGTGGAACTGCTCCATAAGGCTGTAATCTTTATGGAAGCAGATCTCTAAGCCTTTCTTCCATGGTGTTGCTGGGGGGGTTTGAACCGCCAATCTTTAGGTTAGTAGTCGAGTGCAAACCATTCGTGCCACCCGGGGACCTATATTCATTCTAAGCCTACATATAATGCCAGCTGATCCCACTAACCTGCAAGAAGTGAACTGTCGGAGTGGATTAAAGTCAGTGACATCAGAACAACGAAGGGCCAGGGCTTTAACATCACAGAGAAGCTCCTACTAAAATGAAGAATCAAGTTTTTAAATCATAGGTATGACTTTTTACGTGTTTTAATGCATTTATACATCAAATGCAAAGACTTTTGGGCTATTTCATTTAATGTCTTCCATAGCGACCTGGAATGAAAGAACAGCTAATGAGATCATCTATAGCCAACCAGGTATTACTGTTATACTAGTAATAGAATCAAAAATGCACTAAAGTACTATTTAAAAAAAAAAAGTCTAGAAATGAGACTGGATGTGCAACAGGATGCAGCTCGTGGGAACTGGGTAAAATAATTCCAAACGCCTCAAAGGCCATGGGGGATGCCCTCTAGAGTGAGAGCAATACTCTTTCTTGCTCCCTAAAACAAATGCTCTGGGGATCCAAACTTAGGAGACTTCGGTATGGTTGGGTTTTTTCCCCGTGTTTTTTTTTTTGTTATTTGAAGTATATCTCAACTAGAAGATGGCCCGTGGTGCCAGCCTATGTCCTGGTTCAGCTGGCCTCGATGTAGCCTGCTTGTCTCTCCCTTGGCCCTTGGCCTCCAAGAAACGAAGAAACTCTTCGCAGGCTCACACAGTGAAGCTCATGGAGTGAAGCTCAGACAGTGATGCTCAGCCAGGGGTAGAAAATGTATCAGGATGCCCTAAACTGAGGTTGGATGAGGATGAAGGAAAGGGGAGGGGATCAAACCACACACATCCCTGAGAGCCACCATTGCACGAAAGTGTGTCTGTCTGGTGGGTTGTGGGGGGAAATAATTGCAAACCACTGACTAAAGGTAATGAATGTGCTTGAATGTTGAGCTTCTCCCAAGCAAGGATAAAGTAGCTTAGGATTCAGTTTATTGCTGGGCATGTAGGAAGCACTCTATAAACACTGATACCACCCAGCTAACGGGAACCTACAGAATGGACATGTCCAAAAGCCAGCCCCAGGGAAGCCAGGGTAGAAACAGGAAGCCTCACCCACGGTTTGTGGATGCAGGACCAGTCTGGGAGTCGAGGCTGCACCCATGAAAGCTGGAGTGTTAGCTCAAGAGAGATCTAGAGTAGGGCCCCTATTCATGGTATTTTCATAAAGGCCTCAGCCTTGGCTGGGGAGAACATGTGCTCTGCAGCGACTCCCAGGGTAGAGATAGCTTGTGATATGGATCAGCCCACGGTGGTCTGTAAGCGTGCAGGGCACCGACTCAGCTAGCCAACCCCTGATGTGAGAATCCGGGAGTCTGGGATCTTATATCCAGTGGTTCTCGGCACTAAAGTACCCAATCCCCCCATTTTCAAAGCAAATATTTAATTTCTCATTTTCTATCCTGAACTGAAATTTATAGATAATATAGTAAGTGTCTCAGTAATTTTAAAGTCAATATAATGCCCTAGATATAACCAGTTGCCTTCAAGCCAACTCTGATTCATGGCAACCCCATGTATACAGAGTAGAACTGCCCCGTAGGGTTTTCAAGGCTGTGACCTTTTGGAAGCAGATCACCAGGCCTGCCTTCTGAGGTGTCTCTGGGTGGGTTTGAACCACCAACCTTTCAGTTAGTAGTTGAGTCCTTAATCATTTGCGCCACCCAGGGACTCCAAATATAAAGGGGAGGTAAAAAGTAATAGTATGTATTTCTACGTAAGTACTCGAATGGCCACACTTGAAGACAAAAAAAAAAAAAAAAAGCCCCACAATTTTCCAAAATGCTTCCTAGGGTTTTTATCTCCCCGTTAGGAACCTCTGTCTTAGCCCAGTGGTAGCCCCAAGCTGCTGAGCTCCTGGGCTGCAGCATGAGGGCTCCACTCAGCAGTGGGGACAGCACCACCACCTCCCGGAAACTCACCCTGTGGCTGCAAGAGTGGAGGTTGGAGGCGGTTCAGACTGGTGCGGTCTTGCTCCACGAGGGATTCATGCGGCATCTGCAGGGACAAAGGCAGATGGAGACAGGGTCGCTCCACCAGTGGTAAGACCTTCAGGGATTCCTCAGTCATGCAGGGACGCCTCACCCCCAAGCTTCCAGGTTCCTTCTGCAGAAGAGGGAGCCCACCCGAGAGGGTCAACAGGGGAAGGAAGGCAGATGGACTTCTCTTCCCCAGAACTCACAGGCCAGCACAGTTGGGCACAGGTCAGATTTCTTTAAAGGCTTCACTTGTTGCTTATGGGTAATTTTTCTTCACCTGACTGGTCTCTACTTTAGTCATGATGTCTAACGACACCAATGGCTGTCTCAGGCTCCTAGCCTGGCCTTTGGCCCTGCCTGTCTAAAAGCCCAGGGATGAGATGAGGCAGTGTGGTGAGCACTCGGTTCCCCTGAGCCTGCGGGCTGCAATGTCGAGAACAGAGAGCCTCCCCTGCAGCTGGGCAGTCCTGGGCTCCACTCCCAGCTCTTCAGCCTGCTAGCGGTATGACAGCAAGTTAAAATGAGGATAATAAAGCCTACTTTGCTTGGGTGCTAAGCAAAAGGTTGGAGGTTCGAGTCCACCCAGAGATGCCTCAGAAGAAAGGCCTGGTGGTCTGTGTCTGAAAAATCAACCATCAAAAACCCTTTGGAGCACATTTCTACTCTGACATACATGGGGTCACCATGCATCAGTGTCAACTTGGTGGCAACTGGTTTGGTTTTTGTTTTGTTTTGTTAGGAAACCCTGGTGGCGTAGTGGTTAAGTGCTACAGTCCCTATGAGTCGGAATCGACTCAGCTGCACTGGGTTTGGGTTTTTTGGGATTTTTTTGTTTTGTTTTGTCGCTAGGTTCTTTTGAGAATCAAGTATAATCAGTGAAAATCACCCAGGCCAGCCCAGTGCAGGAAGCATAGCAGATACGTATGAACGGTTTTTCCTCTTTGGAACATCTAGAAGGCAGCAGACGGTGGCGGGGCAAGCAGGGGGCAAGAAGCCCCGAAGCACTAGTTTCAAGTCCAGATCCTTAACTTAGTCTTGACATCTCATAAAATGGCAATTAGGAAGATGCTTCGCTGGGAGACCTGGCACGTGCGTGCCCAGGGAGGCCTGCGCTGCTGGGGGCCACGGCTCTGCTGAACTTCCCCCTGCGGCCATGGCTGCCTCCACTTCCTTGCTCCTGCTCTTAACCAAGGGACATCCCTGGGTCTCAGAGGAAGACCAGCCAAAGCGCTTGCTGTATCATCTGCTGCTTCCTCTGCCTCCTCTGGAGTCACTGAGGGCAGGAGGACTGTAGCCTTCTTTCTTGCAACTGGTATAATTTGTGATGGTGTTGTTGTTAGCTGCCATCAACGACTCATGGCGACCCCACACACAATGAACAGAATGCTGCCTCCTGCACCATCCCCATAATCAGGTGCAGATCAGACTGTTGTGATCCATAGGGTTTTCATTGGCTGATTTTCAGAAGTAGATCGCCAGGCCTTTCTTCCTAGTCCATTTTAGTCTGGAAGCTCTGCTGAAACCTGTTGTGCATCATAGCAACACTCAAGCCTCCACTGACCGATGGGTGGTGGCTGTGCTTGAGGTGCACTGATTCAGGAGTGGAGCTGGGTCTCCCACATGGAAGGTGAGAATTCTACCACTGAAGCACCACTGCCTCCAGTACCACTTCTACAAGGACATACAACGAGATAACGTGGTCTCACCTCAGCTCAAAGCAGGAGCTAAGGTTGGGCATGGGGAAGCGCTTCCCCAGCACGGGTGTCTTATCCACACTTCCTTAGCTCACATCATGCATTTTTTAAGGTGCAGATAGCTATCTACAAGGTTTTGACCCACTTGTGTCTAGGAGATTGGGTCTGGTGGCCTGGAAAGCTGCTGGCAGGGCTGGGAACCAGCGGGCCCTTCTGGGGCGGGGGATAGGGACGTGAGGGAGGTCCTGTGGGATGCACCAGCTCCGGGGCCGCCCGGAACAGTGAGCTCAGTGGGTAATGCAGGAAGCTGAGGCAGGTGCTGGTGTACAGGTCGGCGTAGCGCATCAGCTGGCTGGCAAAGAGTGTCTGGCGGAAGCCACAGCACAACAGGCTCCCCATGGCGCTGTAGCACAGGTCCAGCTCCCGGGTGACCTTCTGGCCGGGTGGGAACATGCTGAATGGAGACCGCACCCCACCCCTGGACCTGCACCCCTAACAGCACTGACCACCCACCGTGAGGACCAGCCTATCCTGCTGGGACCGCACCCAGCTCTGCCCTCACCTGCTCCATCCCTGAATGACCCTCCCTGGGTCTCTCACCTGGGGACAATGAGGCCTTCGCCCAACCGCTGACTTTAGGGAAGGTTAGGGAAGGAGATGTTTTCTTTAAACACAGAGGCTGCTGCACACACGTGCTTTTGGATGTGGGATGGCTCTCGGTTTGCCGTGAGACCCTCCCCAGCTTCCTGCCCAGTTACCTGCCTGGCCCTGGAGAGGGAGCACTTACCTTCTGATTCTCCCCCAGACAGTTTGAAAGGCCCACACCCATCCCTACTCCTCCCCTCTAGCAGTCTCCACCCCAACACCAGGCCCAGCTTCAAGAACCTGGATAATTGATCAGGACGTTTACTCCAGGGTCATCGAGAGCATGCTGTCCCTTCTCTGAGCCTCAGTTTTCTCATCTGTAATACTAGGGTAACAACCTCTGCCCGCCCAGCTCACAGGGCTATGAGGAGGATTAAATGGCTGCACAGGGGCTTGTAATCTGCAAAGGGCTCTGCCAAGATCCTTCACTACGGGCCCCAGCTGGGCCTGTGACTCCCGAGCAGGAACAGGGGCAGATTGTTCAATAGGCAAGGTAAGCACAGTGCTTACCTTGCGTACCAGATCATCTGTGGTGAACAATTTCACATGTTTTTTACCACATCAAAGATTCTGCTACTGGGTATGGCTGGCACCTCTCTCTCCCAGCCCCACAGCACCTTCCTACAGAAGCAAACCCTCCTTTTAAATTTACAATCCCTAATCCAACAGACACAAAATAATAAATGTTGGAGAGGTTATAGAGAGACTGGACACTTATACACTGCTGGTGGGAATGTAAAATGGTACAACTACTCTGGGAATCAATTTGGTGCTTCCTTAAAAAGCTAGAAATAGAACTACCATACGACCCAGCGATCCCACTCCTTGGAATATAAAAAAAGAAAAAAAAACCACATATATCCTAGAGAAATAAGAGCCTTTACACGAACCCATATTCATTGCAGCACTGTTTACAATAGCAAAAAGATAGAAGCAACCAAGGTGCCCATCAACAGATGAATGGATAAATAAATTATGGTATATTCACACAATGGAATACTACACATCGATAAAGAACAGTGATGAATCTGTGAAACATTTCAGAATATGGAGGAATCTGGAAGGCATTATGCTGAGTGAAATTAGTCAGTTGCAAAGGGACAAATATTGTATAAGACCACTATTATAAGAAGTCGAGAAATAGTTTAAACAGAGAAGAAAATATTCTTTGATGATTACAAGGCGGGGAGGGAGGAGAGGTGGGAGAGTGGTATTCACTAATTAGATATTAGATAAGAACTACTTTAGGTGACAGGAAAGACAACACACAATACAGGCGAGGTCAGCACAACTGGACTAAACCAAAAGTAAAGAAGTTTTCTGAATAAACCAAATTCTTCAAAAGCCAGCGTAGCAGAGGCGGAGGTTTGGGGACCATGGTTTCAGGGGACATCTAGGTCAATTGGCATAAAAAAAGATCTATTAAGAAAACATTCTACATCCCACTTTGGAGAGTGGCATCTGGGGTCTTAAACACTAGCAAGCAGCCATCTAAGATGCATCAATTTGTCTCAACCCACCTGGAGCAAAGGAGAAGGAAGAACACCAAAGACACAAGGTAATTATGACCCCAAGAGACAGAAAGGGCCACACAAACCAGAGACTACATCAGCCTGAGACCAGAAGAACTAGATGGTGCCTGGCTACAACTGATGACTGTCCTAACAGGGAATGCAACAGAGAATCCCTGAGGGAGCAGGAGAGCAGTGGGATGCAGACCTCAGATTCTCGTTAAAAGACCAGACTTAATGGTGTGACTGAGACTAGAAGGACCCCAGAGGTCGTGGACCCCAGACCTTCTGTTAGCCCAAGACAAGAACCATTCCCAAAGCCAATTCTTCAGGCAAGGATTGAACTGCACTATGGAATAGAAAATTATATTGGTGCAGAGTGAGCTTCTTGGATCAAGTAGACACATGAGGCTATGTGGGCAGCTCCTGTCTGGAGGGGAGATGAGAGGGCACAGGGGGTGAGAAGCTGACTGAATGGACACAAAAATAGAGAATGGAGGGAAGGAGTGTGCGGTCTTATTAGGGGGAGAGCAACTAGGAGTATATAGCAAGGTGTATATAAATTTTTGTATGAGAGACTGACTCGATTTTTAAACTTCCACTTAAAGCACAATAAAAGTTAAAAAAAAAAAATTTATAATCCCTGACAGTGGCAGAAGACCCAATAAGCAGAGGTAAGCATGGGCTTACTTGTGCTTACTAATCTGTAGTGAACAATTTCACATCTTTGATGTGGTGAAACCCATGTGAAATTGTTCACTACAGATGATCTGGTAAGCAAGGTAACCACTGTGCTTTCCTTGCTTATTGAATAATATGCCCCTCCATAGGAATCTCCCAGATTTAGTGGCTGGTCAGTAACACCCAAGGGAATTTTTTTCTTTCTCCTCTCTTTCCAGAACCCTCTGGCTCTAAATCCCATCTTGTCAGGACTCTTAGAGTCTGGGGCTCGCCCTCCAGCCAGAGGGCTGACTCGTCAGTCACGTGAGGACCCAGCTGGGCAGGTAGTCACTTCTCAAGAGGGCTTAATGGTGGAGATGGCAGGGCAAGAGCCAGGTCCTACATATCACCCCACGGCTGAGCCTCCTCGCAAATACACTGCTCTCATGTGGAACTCCGGCCAGCAGGGGGCGCTGGCTGACAAGGCCAGGTTGGGGAGACTCAGTTAAAGGACTTAGGGCAAGGCAAGTCTGGGCAGCACCCCCCACCCCCACCGCCCCTGATCTTTTCCCCTTCTCACACCTCATTGTCTGCTCTAACCCGAATCTCCCTCTTGGTGGAGTTGATGACTTGCAGTCCACAACCACTCCCATCCATGTGCCTGGTACAAAAAGGGCCACATGACCCAGGAAGAGAGGATCCAGGCCTCCAAGAGCCAGGGATCTTGTGGCAAGGGGGCATTTCATGGCTTCCAGTGGGAGTGCTGGTCTGATCCCGCACGGGCTGGGTGTGTGCACGTGTGAGATGGTAGGGTCCTGAAAACATGTGTGCTAGGCTAGGAGGGGCCACAGGTCACAGAGTGTGAGCAGTCCCCGGGGGGGCAGTGGGGCCCCAAGTCCAGTTTACTAGGGGAGCCCACCCCAAAACAGACCCTGGTGATTTCCTGATGACCTTCGCCAGGCCCTTGATGCCAAGCCTGGACATGGGCCACCACCCCTCCATCCCTCTGACCCTCCCCAGGCAGCGGCTGCAGGCCAGGGCTCTCACTGGTGCAGGTCGGCCAAGCGCATGTCCAGCCTCTGCAGCAACTCCAACTGCTCTGGAAAAGGCACAGGGCACAGCAGGAGTGAGGGACTGCTGGGTCACCCATAGCCTGCCCTCCTCCTCCTTAGTCAGCCCTAGACCCAGCTGCGCCCACGCAAAGCAGGGACAGTCTAGACCCTGTGGGTCAGGGGAGGAAGCCATTCAGGGAGTCAGGTCACCTTTCCAAGGTCATTCAGCCATGATTCGAACCCAGCTGTTAGAATAAACCCTGAATTGGCTGGGCTCACAGCAACCGCTAATCCTGAAGATTGCTTCAAGTCATTGCTGGATCAGGGATTTTGTACCTCGGAGTGGGTGGGGTGGGTAGGGTGAGGAAGGAGACTCCTCTGGAATCTTCCAGTGCATGGCATGCCACAGGGCCCTGAAGTCAGGAGACTGGGATCTGAGTCCCAGCTGTGTCCCTACTGGCACTGTGACTTTGGGCAAGTCCCTGAAACTATAAAATAGATCTTCCCTCATGAGGTGACAGTGCTTCATAAGCCAGAGTGGGCGGGATTATCATGGCCACTATTAACCCCAAAAGGAAAGGGAGGCAGTGACGATGGGGCAGAACTCTGCACCGGTGGCCGTGCCCCTCCTCCTGTCCTGACCCCCACAGCTCACCCTTCTCCTGGACCCAGATGCCCAGCTCCCGGGACAGCTCAGGAACCACCAGGCAAGTCCGCCAGCCCTGCCGCTTCTTGGACTTGAGGATGTCCCCAAAGATGTGGTCCCCAATGTACAGAATGTCCTTCCCCCGCACCCCGAGCAGCTCGCACACCACGTCAGATGAGCCTGCCTCACCAAGGGAAGAGAGACACTCGCAGCCCCTCCCTGTCCTGGCTGGGCAGGTTAGGGACCCGGAGGGGGCGCCATGGAGGGACAGGGCGTGGGGTGGACTGGGTACCTCCAGAGTAGACAGCACAGTGTTGGTGAGGCCCAGTATAGGTGCCCACGCGGAGCTTCCCCAAGTCCTGGGGAGGGGGGCAGAGGGGCGTCCTGAAGTCAGGAGAACCTTGTCTTCTATCCCTGGTAGAGGGCTGGGGCTGGATGCAGCAGGGGTAACTGTGGGAGAGCAGGAGGAAGGAGGTGGCAGAGGCCCTGAAGAAGTCCCCCTTATCCCCTGCCACCAGGGACAGGCAGACCAGCAAAGCAGGCAACCTCCCAGAGCAGGCTCCCCTCCCTGCTACCCAGGGTCAGCACCCGCCTCAGCACCGTTCCCTCTGCAAAGAATCGGGGCTTCTGTGTGTCTACCACAATAAGGTCAAAGTAGGACCTCCAGGGTCTGGCTGAAGCCTCCGCCTGTGGGACAGGGCTGTGGGAACTTGTGCTGACTCGGGGCACACACACTTGGCCTGAAAAATCTGAGCCAGCTGCCTCCCCCTGCCTCCCCTGGCCAAGCCACCAGCCCAAGCTCCATGCAGCCCAGTGAAAGCCTGCCAGCTCCTGTGCCCAGGTCCTGCAGCCCAGCCGGCTGAGCCATCCCAGGCCCAGGAACCAGGAGTCTCACTGCCCCAGCATCCCCAGCTAAGCCAGGTACGTGATGGTTCTGGAAAGCTGCTTGGGGAGGTTGTGTTGGGTGCCATGTGTACCTGTCAGCCTCCAGGGCCACTCACAGGCACATAGTCAGAGGGACCCGGATGCACAGGGACATGGCTGCCATATGCCCCATGACACCTGGTAACCTCTGCTTCCCTGGCCTCAGCTGCCCATCCTCTGTCCTCTTCGCAACCCCTTCCCACCTTCTCCCAGTTCCTCCCCAAATGCCGGCTTGCCACTTTATGACTTTATATGAGGCCATAAGTGGTCATTTGTCCCCCAAGGCTCCTCCCGTGCCCTGGCTGAGGGAGTGGCCACTTTAAGCCTCTCATTCAGGGTGCTGACCCCCCACCCATCTGGGGAGATTCCAGCCAGGCCCACATGTGAAATGACCCTTCTCACCCACTTGTTCTTCCTCAAGGGGAGGGCTAGGCATGGGAGAGGCCAGAACAGAAAGGCATTCTATACTCCCACCCCCTGACCTGCTGCGACTCTTAGTACCATGGTGTGGCCCTGGCCCTCCCTGCCCTTTGCACAGCCTTTGGGGCCGCTGTGCTGCCCCCACCCCCAGCGGGCACACGGCTCCCAACTCACCTCGCCAACGTCAAACAGGTAGGTCATGATGGCCTGGCAAAGACAGGGCAGGGGTCAGGGCACCAGGCTTGGGCTGGGCCAGGGACCACTGCAGGCCTCTGCCCCTCATCCCATCACCCCCTTCACCCCATCACCCCCTTCACCCCATCACCCCCTTCACCCCATCACCCCCAGAGCATATTGCTATCTCTGCCCCCCACCCCATTGCCCCTAGGGCACATTGGGGACAACAGGTGCACAATGGCAGAGAAGTTGCTCAATGCGTTGAGACCCAAAAAGGCCAGGAAATGGAACCCAAGATGCCAGCCAGGTGGCGAGGGGTACAGGGTCTTGGCTCCTTCCCACCCCTTCCACAGTGCTTCGCTTTCCCCTAGGGCCAGGAAGGAGGCAGTTCTCTGGGCTCAGAGGCTGAGGGCCCCCACCTTCCACACATACTTACATCAGTGTAGCTGTAGCTGCTGTTGGTGGCCAGAAACACTTTCCCAACCTCCTTCATCTTACCCAGCAGGATGGGTATTCGCACCTGGGACAGAGGACAGAGTGACATCCAAGGGTGGACCTCCCTGAGCTGCCCTGGGGACCCATCCTCTGCTCTCAGCTTCCTAAAAGCCCAACCAGGCCTCAGTCTTTCAAAGCAGGTGAGCCCCAGGCCAGCCAGGAAAGCCCTGAGCAGTGCCAGGGTATAGAGCTCCGTCTAAGCCTTGAGAGAAGAGGCCTGCAGAGGGCCCTACTGCCCTAGGGAGCAGCAGGGCAGGGCCTGTCATGGCCCTGGGTCTACAGTCACTCACATCCTTCTCCACGTATTTCTCCAAGTCCTCCAGGGTCTTCTCCTTGAGACAGCCCCGCAGGAGGGGGCAGAGGGGTGCGTGTATGTGTGACCCCGTGCCCCATGCCTGTGTCCAGGATGGTGGGAGTGGCACTGGGGAGCCCAGACCATCAAAGTCCTCAGGAGAAGGGAACATGCTAAAGTGGCTGGTGGCACGGCCCAGGAGAGCCAAGGGTCCTGGGGCCCTGGACCACTCACCGACTCATGGACGTTATTCATGGCATCGGTCACATCCTGGAAGAGGCTTCGGAAGGACATGAAGAGGTTCCCGTGCTGATAGTGTCACAGCTGGGCCCCACCGAGGGGGCACAGGAAGAGCAACGAGGGGACCAGGGTGACCAGCAACCCTGGGGCTTATACCAGAGTGACCCCTCCAGCCACACTGGGAGGGGTGCCGCACTGTGCTGAGGGTCACCCCTTGGGGGCAGCACTGGTTTCTGGGTCAAGGGGACTCTCCCCTGCACTCCAGAGCCCCTTCCAACCCTACAGGAGGAAACTCTGCCCCTCAGTGGGGCCCTCACTTCCGGGTTTGGCCCCTGGACAGCTGCCCCCTACTGGTCACCCAGGGCTGGCCGGGAGTGGGGACGTACTTGGTGTAGCGGGAGCAGCTGGAAAAGAAGTCCACCAGGCAGGCATAGAGGTAAGTTTCTGAGGCGGAGATGTCGGTCAGTTGCCGGCCCTGGGGGCAAGGAAGCAGCCCCCCCCACCCCCCGGCCAGAGGTGGGGTCCTGAGGCTCCCCTGCCCCTGCCCTATCTGCGCCTCACCAGGCAGGTTGAAGAGCGTATTGAGGATGTGAAATCGCTGCACATCATCCCTCTGAATGAACTCGCTGGGGTAGAAGCTCCAGATCTCGGCCCTGGGGAGGGGTGGGCCGGGTGTAGCAATGCCCCCGCCAGCACCTCCCGAGGCCCTCCAGGCCCTGGCCGTTCCTTGCCGCCTCCAGCCATCCCTTTTCCCTCCTTTATCCAGCTTCCTCACTCCCTCTGTCCGTCCTAGCCTCTCTTCCTTGCTTCCCTCCACCACACCAGTGTCCCTTACTCAGAGAGGAGGGTGAAGCCCTGGGTGCCCAGTAGCACGTTCCCATGGGCGTCCACCTTCAGCAGGTTCCCATAGAGCGCGTCAAACACCAGCCCCCTGGGGAGGGAGCAGAGGCTGTAGGTGTGTGCTCAGGGTCAGTGACAGCCCCCATGCCCCCAGCCCAGCACTGCACCTGGTAGGGAAGGTAGGGTCGTAGGTGTAGCGCAGGATCTCGTGTGGGTACCTGATGGACACCAGGCGCTCCAGCAGCAGCTGGAAGGCTAATGCCTCATAGTCTGGAGACCTGTAGGCTGCGGGGAAGCCCAGGCAGATGGAGGCCCAGCTGGGGCCTGGCTTCCCACCCCACCCCACCCCCCCAGCCCCTAAACGCCCTGGGTTCCAGCTCTCTCTACCAGCCAGAGTGTAGTCCATGTCGAAGCCGAAGCAGCGAATCTTCCCCAGCGCCAGGCTGCGGTTCACAAAAATCCTGGGAATGGGAGGGGGATGTTGGAATTATTCCGCGCCCCCCCCCCAAAATCTAAGACCCAAGGAAGGGCAGGGGATGGGGTAGAAAGTCAGGAAAGCAGGCAGAGCACACCTCTGCCCATCATTTCTGAGTCTGAGTGTGTCTAAATGCTTGTGTGTGTGTGTCCGTGTGTGCAGCATATGTCCGTGTGTGCATGTGTTCATGGGTGAGCATGTGTGAATATGCGTGAGTGTGTGCGTGAGCATCCCGTGTGCATACACGTGAGGGTGTGTGAGTGTGTGAGCATCCTGTGTGCATACGTGTGAGGGTGTATGAGTGTGTGAGCATGTGAAAGGATGCGAGTGTGTGTTTCCTGTTTCCATGTGTGTAAGGGTTTTGTGAGTATATGAGCGTGTGAGCATTGTGTGTGCATGTGTGTGAACATTTATGAGTGTGTGAGTGCATGTGAGCATTCATGTGAGCGTGTGTGAAGAGTTGCCATGAGCCAGCAGCTTGCTGTCCCGCCACTTGGGAGTATGCCATGGGCATCCCTCTGTGTGCAAAGATGTGTGCGTGTCGGTGTGGGAGGGTGTCACCTTCCAAAGTGGGGTCACTGTGTGCAAGTTCAGAAGTGATGCATTTGTCACAATCGGACAGCACACACCACAGTGTCAGTAGGTGAGTGAGGGGAGAGGTCTTACGGCGGGGGGGTCTCCCTGTCAGAGCCAGTGGTTCCAGCTGACGGGTCACTGCCCACCTATAGACGAGTGTCTCCTGTGAGTGCAGGCATTTGTCTGTGTCTGGGGGTGTCACCGTGTATTTAAAGAAGTCACTCTCAGTGCTGCTGTGTCCTGTAGTGCATGTCATGAAACAGTGTATGTACAGGCTGAGGTCCTCCCGCCCCCACCTCAAGTGCCCATCTCACCACTGGTGCCAGTCCTGCTCCAGGCCGTGGGAGAAGACACTGGCCATCATCACCAGGAGTGAGGCTGGAGGCAATGGTCTCTCCTCCAGCCACCAACACACTATCAGTGGGGCCCAGCCACGCCTTTCCTCAGAAACTTCGGACAGCACTGACCCAGCTGACCCCACCCTAAGCCCCCATTGCCCACCACTTTGAGGGAGGAGTCAACCAGGACATTTTCTGATATCCCCTCCCTTCTTTAAGAGAGGAAGCAGTAACAATTGAGAGAGAGGAATTCATCTACGCTATGCCACCTCCATGTCTAGGGCTTACATAGCCAAGGACCTCAATCAACTGGAATGTAGCAGAGAACCCAGAATGAAGCAAACACAGCTCTTAAAAAGGGAGGATATCCAGAAGTTCATCCTTTAGCCAAGGATCAGACAGGTCTATGAAACAAACAATAACACACGTGAGGAATGTCCTTTAGTTCAATCATGTATAGGAGACCAAAAGGGTAACACCTGCCTGAAAGCAATGATGGAAGGGGCAGGAAAAATGGACAGATGAAAAGGGGGAATTGGGGTGTGGAAGGGGAGAGTGTTGAGTCTCAATCTGGGGGATTGCAACCTATGTTTACTATCTCATGGTCTAAGAGGCCAGAAGTCTGTGTGTAAACCTGTACATAGATCAAGAGGCAGTCATGTGAACAAAACAAGAGGATATTGTGTGAGGCAGGGCATTTGGGGGTTGGGGTCAGGGTGGGTGGCTCTAAGAGAAAGCTTTCTCTCTCCATCGGCTATGGGGGAAGGTCCTTGTCATGAATCTTCCCCTGGCCTAGGAAGCTTTCAGCGCAGGGACCCCAGGTCCAAAGGACACCCTCGCACTTCTTTCTTGGTGGCATGAGGCCCCTCTCCTCTCTGCTCAATTCTGTCTTTTATGTCTCAAAAGAGATTGACTCAAGATACAACCTAATCCTGTAGATTGAGTCCTGCCTCATTAACATCATTGTCTTTAATTCAGCCTCATTAACATCATAGAGGTTAGGATTTACCACACAGGATAAATGCATCAGATCACAAAATGGTGGACAACCACACAATACTGGGAATCATGGCGTAGCCAAGTTGGCACATATTTCTGGAAGAAATATGTATCAAAAAGCAGAGCACTCCCTGCTTATGTACAATCAAACACCTCATGGGATTTGGTTGCTTGATTCGGAGATTTAGGGTCATGGTTTCATGGAACATCCCAATTAATTGGCCTAATAACGTGTTTAGAGTTTCTGTTCTGCCTCCTAGTTCATTACGTAGTTCCCGGGATCTTAAAAGCTTGTGGGCAGCCATTCAAAGCACAACAATTGTTGTCTAATCCCTGGAACAACAGAAAAAGAGGGAGAGTCAGGAACAGGACAAGGAAGCAGAATCTGAAGCTACTTGCCTCCATGAACAACTGCCTCCTTTGCCATGAGACCAGAATGGATGGCACCTGGCTACAATTACTGAATATTTTGATTAAAAATTCTATAGAAGAATCCTGATCAAAAGGGGGAAAATGCAGAACAAAATTTTTATGGACTCCAACTCCAGACTTTCTGGAGCCATGGTGGCTGGATGAACCCCTGAAACTATTGCCCTGAGATAATCTTTAAACCTTAGACCAAAAATATCCCCTGAAGTCTTCTTAAAGCCAAACAATAGTTTAGCTTAACTAATAAAGAATGCCTGCCTTGAGCATTGTCTTCAGCTGGGTTGTCTAGAGAAACAAAACCAGTGAAATGTATATATATGTATACACACACACACACACACACTCACAGAGAGATTTGTCTCAAGCAACTGACTCATGGGGTTGTAGACATTGGCAAGTCCCAAGTCCGTGGGTCAGGTGTCGGTCTGGAGGCTTCTCCTGACTAACATAGCTGCAGGGGCTGATAAACCTAAGATTGGCAGGCAATACGGCAGGCCACTGGCTCAAGTCCCAAGAATCGGATGTCAGATGATGATGAGCCAGGTGCAAGATGCAGAGCAAGCAAAAGCCAGCAAGCTTTGCCAGAATATTCATATATTTTGGATGCAGGCCATGCCCCCAAGGAAACTCCCCTTACAACTGATTGGCTGATCAAATTGGATCACATCATGGAGGTGATTACATCGTTACATAACTGCCAAACCACTGAGACTCATGGCCCAGCCAAGTTGACACACAACCCTGACCACCACAAGCATTGCACTCTTTTAAGAACTATCTACATGGCATCAAACTGACAACAGCAACTCAAAAGATTATGTAGGAAGCTAAACGAAACGGGCAGTGAGCTTATGTTAACGAGGGAGGAAAAACTGAGAAAAGGAAGTGAAAATAGTTGCACAACTCAGAATGTAATCAATGTCACTGCATTGTACGTGTAGAAACTAGGGAATTGGTGCATGTTTTCTGTTTTCCTCTGTATATTCCCAACAACAAAATATATTAATTTTTTTTTAAAGCAGAGCCCTAGGGGGCCATTGAATATAGAGCTGTACGGCAGCGCCTGAGGGCCCACCCTACTGCCCATTCTTCCAGACCAGAGCCCCTGGCTAACTGCAGGCCCAGCCATAGAAGAACAGACTATCACAGGGCCCTCCCTGGCCCTGATCCTGTGCCACTGCTGGGGGCATGCCTGTGGAGCACACCTGTGAGACATACCTGTGGAGCACATCTGTGAGGCACACCTGTGGGACACACCTGTGAGACACACCTGTGAGGCACACCCGTGGGGCACACCTGTGAGGCATACCTGTGGGGCACACCTGTGAGGCACACCTGTGGGGCACACCTGCAGGGCACACAGCATTTTCAGAACTCCTTCAGGAAGAGGAGGTTTGCCACAATAATAATAAGTGAACACTTGCGTTGTTCTTACTGAGTACCAGGCACAGGTTGAAGCTGCTGTATACATATTCAAGCTATGTAACAGCCCCGTGAGGTAGGTCTACTGTTATTCCAGTTTCACAGATGGCAAAACTGAGGCACATAAGGGTTAAGTAACTGTCCTACTCTCACAGCTAATAAATGGCAGATCAGGGGTTAAAGGCAGCCTGGCACCAATGTCTGCATTCTTAACCACTAGGCAAAACCACCTCTGCCCATGGTCCTTTACGAGAGCCCCTAAACTTTTCAGCATCATAAAAGACAAAGAAAGCCTGAGGAAATGCCCCAGATTAAAGGAGACATGAGCACTGAATGCAATATCCCACCGCATACTGAATCCAGCCCTGCAGGACGCTACAGTGAACATTATTAGATCAACAAATAAAACTGGAATGTGGATGGTAGATTAGATAAAAGTACTATGTCAATGCAAATCTATGAAGCTGATAACCTCACTGTGGTAATATAAGAAAATGCCCCAATTCTTGGGAAATACTGAAGTATTTAAGATAAAGGTCAGGATGTTTGTAAATTCAAATTGTTTGGGAACAAAATTATGTGTATATACACACATACATACCTCTGTGTGTGTGTGCGTGTGTGTGTATGGGAATGGAGGATAAGTGAAAGGCAAATGGGGTAAAATAATAGGTTGTTGTTGTTGTTAGGTGCTGTCAAGTCGGTTCCTCTGTACAACAGAACAGAACACTGCATGGTCCTGTGCCATTCTTAAACAATCTTTGCTGCTTGAGCCCATTGTTGCAGTCACCGTGTCAATCCATCTCCTTGAGGGTTTTCCTCTTTTTTGCTGACCTTCTACTTTACCAAGCATGATGTCCTTCTCCAGGGACTGGTCCCTCCTGATAACTTGTCAGTAAGAGAGACGAAGTCTCGACATCCTTCCTTCTAATGAGCATCTTGGCTATACTTCTTCCATGACAAATTTGTTCGTTCTTCTGGCAGTCCATGGCACATTCAATATTCTTTGCCAACACAGTCTTTCAAATACATCAATTTTTCTTTGGTCTTCCTTATTCATTGTCCAGCTTTCATGTGCATATGGGATGACTGAGAATACCATGGCTTGGGTCAGGCACACTTTAGTCCTCAAAGTGACATCTTTGCTTTCTAAAAATTTAAAGTTTTTTTTTCCAGCAGATTTCCCCAATGCAATGCGTCTTTTGATTTCTGTTCTGCTGCTTCCATGGATGTTGATTGTGGATCCAAGTAATATGAAATCCTTGACAACTTCAATATTTTCTCCATTTATCATGATGTTGCTTATTGGTCCAGTTGTGAGGATTTTTGTTTTCTTTATATTGAAGTGTAATCCATACTGAAGGCTGTGGTCTTTGATATTCATCAGTAAGTGCTTCAAGTCCTCTTCACTTTCAGCAAGCAAGGTTGTGTCATCTGCATAATGCAGGTTGTTAATGAGTCTTCCTCCAATCCTGATGACCCGTTTTTCTTCATATAGTCCAGCTTCTTGGACTATTTGCTCAGCATACAGATTGAATAAGTATGGTGAAAGGATACAACCCTGACACACACCTTTCCTAATTTTAAACTGCTCAGTATCCCCTTCTTCTTTTCAAACTACTGCCTCTTGGTCTATGTATAGGTTCATGAGCACCATTAAGTGTTCTGGAATTCCTGTTCTTCGCAACGTTATCCATAATTTGTTATGATCCACACAGTCGAATGCCTTTGCGTTGCCAATAAAACACAAGTAAACACACTTCTGATATTCTCTGCTTTCAGCCAAGATCCATCTGACATCAACAATGATACTTCTCGTTCCAGCTCTTCTTCTGAAACCAGCCTGAATTTCTGGCAGTTCCCTGTAAATGTACTGCCGAAACCATTTTTGAATTATCTTCAGCAAAATTTTACTTTCATATGATATTAATGATATTGTTCAATAATTTCTGCATTCTGTTGGATCACTTTCTTTGGAATGGGCACAAATATGGATCTCTTCCAGTCTGTTGGTCAGGTAGGTATCTTCCAAATTCTTAGCATAGACAAGTGAGCACTTCCAGATTGTATCTGTTTGTTGAAACATTTCATTTTGGTATTCCGTCAACTCCTGGAGCCTTGTTTTTCACCAATGCCTTCAGTGCAGCTTGGACTTCTTCCTTCGGTACCATCAGTTCTTGATCATATGCTACCTCTTTAAATGGTTGAATGTCAGTCAATTCTTTTTTGGTATAGCAACTCTGTGTATTCCTTCCATCTTCTTTTGATGCCCCCTGTGTCGTTCAATATTTTCCCTGCAGGATCCTTCAATATTGCAACGCGAGGCTTGAATTTTTTCTTCAGTTCTGTCAGCTTGAGAAATGCCAAGTGTGCTGTTCCCTTTTGGTTTTCTAACTCCAGGTCTTTGCATATGTCATTATAATAATTTACTTTTTCTTCTTGAGCTGCCCTTTGAAATCTTCATCATTTTTTTCTTTCGCTTTAGCTACACTACGTTCAAGAGGAAGTTTCAGAGTCTCTTCTGACATACATTTTGGTCTTTTCTTTCTTTCCTGTCTTTTTAATGACCTTTTGCTTTTTTCATGTATGATGTACTTGATATCATCCCACAACTAGTCTGGCTTTTGGTCATTAGTGTTCAACGCGTCAAATCTGTTCTTGAGACGGTCTCTACATTCAGGTTGCACATACTCAAGGTTGTACTTTGGCTCTTGTGAACTTGTTTTAATTTTTTTCAGCTTGATGGTATGTTCTGCAGTCAGCCTCTGTTCTTGTTCTGACTGATAATATTGAGCTTCCCATCATCTCTTTCCACAGATGTAGTCGATTTGATTCCTGTGTATTCTATCTGGCAAGATCCACTTGTATAGTCGCCATTTATGTCGTTGGGGGAAAAAAAGGTATTTGCAATAAATAAGCCATTGGTCTTGCAAAATTCTATCTTGCGATCTCTGGCATTACTTCCATCACCAAGGCCATATTTTCTAACTGCTAATCCTTTGATTCTCACTTTCATGTCCTAATTACCAGTAATTATCAGTGTATCTTGATTACATGTTTGATCAGTTAAGGACTTCAGAAATTGGTAAAAACTGTCAGTGTCTTCATCTTTGGCCTTAGTGGTTGGTGCATAAATTTGAATAATAGTCGTATTAACTCGTCTTCCTTGTAAGCGTATGGATGTTATCCCATCACTGACAGCGTTGTACTTCAAGACAGATCTTGAAATGTTCTTTTTGATGATAAATGCGACATCATTCCTCTTCAATTTGTCATTCCTGGCATAGTAATTGTCCAATTTAAAATGGCCAATACCAATCCATTTTAGCTCACTAATGCTTAGGATATTGATGTTTATGCATTCCATTTCATTTTTCACTACTTCCAATTTTCCCTCATACATTACATGTTCTAAATTTTAATGGATATTTGTAACTGCTTCTTCTCACTTTGAGTCATGCCACATCAGAAAATGAAGGTTGCAAAAACCTGGCTCCATCTACGTCATTAAGGTCAACTCTACTTTGAGGAGGCAGCTGGTCCCCAGTCGTATTTTGAGTGCCTTCCAACCTGAGAGGCTCATCTTCCAGCATTATATCAAACAATGTTCCACTGCTATTCATAAGGTTTTCACTGGCCAATTTTTTCAGAAGTAGACCATCAGGTCCATCTTCCCAGTCTGTCTTAGTCTGGAAGATCCACTGAAACTGTCCACCAAGGGTGACCCTGCTGGTATTTGAAATACCAGTGGCATAGCTTTCAGCATCATAGCAACAAGTAAGCCACTACAGTACAACAAACTGACAGACAAGTGTTGGAAAATAATAGGTACATCTTAGCAAAGGGGATAAGAATGTTCTTTATACTGTTTTTGATTTTTGAAGCTTTTTGTAAACTTGAAATTATTTCCAGATAAAATTTTTTTTTTAACTCGATGGCCTCGTGCCCCAAGACTCCTACATTACCATCCTGAAGCTCTTCCTCTTCCCTCCCACCTTCTTCTGAGCTCTCAGCTTGGAGCGTCTCACCTATCGAGTGGAGGAGGTGGGACAAGGACCAACCCAGACAGCATTCTTCTGATTCTCACACCTAGACTGTGTCTGTTTAAAAGTGTTAAGGCCAAGCATGTGATGTTGTTGTTCCCTGTGGCTGCCTGGAGCTCAGAGAGGTCGCCAGATTAGGGTACCCAGCCAGGCAGGGCCAGTCAGGGGGTACATGTCACCCCCACACTGTGCCTGCCACCTACAGTTGCAGGTATCAGTTCAGATCACCACAGCTTGTCCATTGCAGCCTTAACAATAGGACCTGGGCTGTGCGGTAGCTTGTCCATTCCCTTGAACTTGAAGAAACCCTCTCAAGGCAACCACAAGCTTTTCTCTAGACAGGGGCTTCCTCGCACATGCACAAGATGCAAGGGGGCTGAGAGCCAGGGCTGGAGAGGCTTTTTAACAGAGGGGAGTCTTGGATGAGGTCCTTAAGAAAATATAAGGTTTTTATCAGTTTAGAGGGGAGAGGAATTTCAGGTAGCCAGCAATGAGCCCAGTGTAAAGGGCAGAAAGGAGACTGGGCACAGGGGACAGCAGAGAATGTGAGCTGCCTCTGGGGCAAGGGCCATAGCAGCTTAGCCTGGGTCCTGGCCACAGCAGTCTTCTCCCCTCTCATGTGGTTGCCCTGTGAAAAAGCATGTCCTGGGTGCATGGGGTGGGGTTGTGGCCACAGGGTAGACTCCAATTGGTGGGAACAGCCTGGGGCTGTGTCAAGGCTGTTGGGTACCATGGCCCAGATACAATTTGCTCCACCCAGGGCAAAGGCCAGCCCACTCCTTCAGTGGGGGATTATGGAAGGAGAAATTGAGGTGAGAAGTTAGGAAAGTTTCAATAACGTATCTCTCTTTCCATCTAAACAAGTTGCTGGAAAATTGCTGGGAGTTTCTGGTGTGTGTGTGAGTGCAGGTGAGCATGGGTGTGACTATAGGTATACATTGTGTGAATGTGTGTGCATGTGTGAGTGTGTGTACTCACGAGTGTGTATGTAAGTGTGAATGTGGATATCAGTATGTGTGAGTGTAAGCATGTGTGCCTGTGGGTGGGTGTGTGAGAGTGTGTGTGTGAGCATGTGCGCATGTGGGTGAGTGTGTGTGTGGGCTCATGTGCATGTGGGTGGGGGTGTGTGTGTAAGTGTGGGCTTGTGTGCCTCTGGGTGGGTGTGGGAGAGTGTGTGAGTGTGAGCATATGTGCATGTGAGTGTGAGCATGTGCCTGTGGGTGAGTGTGTGGTGTGTGGCTTGTCGGGAGGAGGGCAGGACAGACGGTGTGCCAGTCCCTGCCTGACCTCTGAGCTGGGGCTGAAGCAGGTGGGAGCCCGTAGCCCCTGGGAGGGGACACCAGCAGGTGGGGGGGCACAGAAATGCAGCCCACACAGCGCACTTGACCTGTACTACAAGAGCACAGGGAGGGGCAGAGGAGGGGGCCAAGGACCCCCCATGCACCATCTGTGCTCTCTGGGGTTCCTCTTTTAGGTGACATTGGCCCCTGAGAAGGCAAGGCCTCATTGACCCCTAGACTGTAAAGCCGGCAGAGTCCTTGGCTCAGCAGCTGTGCAGCCTGGCAGGCCAGGAATCATTCCATCACAGGATCACAGAGGTGGAGTAGTGTAAGAGACACAGGAGACGATTCTGTTCTGTCCTTAAAGGTGCTTTATTGGGCAGAGGGTGGTGAGCTGTGGGACAGCCCGAGGCCAGGTCTGGGCAGGGGGGAAGGCATCCGGGGGGACTCAAACCCTCTGTAACTCTGCTGGAGGCCAAGCTGGAAGAGGGCTCAAGAACAAAAGTCAAGGGGCTATCTCTCCCCCTGCAGAGACCCACCACTGCCCTCACTGCCACCAGCACACTACTCCAGGGTCTGGGCAAGATGAGAACAGGACAGAGCAGAACATCCCAGGGCAAAGGTAAGTTGCTCAGGAGTCAGATAGTGTGGATTCCAATCAGAGGGGGTCCTTCAAATGTCACTGGTACAGCAGTCAGTCAATCAGAAACGTGTGTTCACGAAACGTCTGCCTCCTGTCAAGCCTGCGCTAGAAGCTGGGTTCAAAAGATGAATGCACTGTGTTACTTGCCATTAAGGAGCTCACAGCCTAATGAGGGAGAGAGACAACACATGTAAGCAGAAGACTGAAAAGATAAACATGTGCCTTTGAGAGCCCAGAGGAGGCCAGGGAAGTCTTCCAGAAGGAGGAAGACTTAGGGGATGAGTCAAAATCAATCAGGCAAGGGATACTATGAACAGTGTTGAGAAACAGTGTGGCTGGTGTGCAGGAATCACAAGCAATTGACCCTGGCTAGAGAGGAAGCACAAGGCTGGGAAGGCCAATGAACACAAGAGGTTAGCTGGGTCACACTGTGGCTAGCCTAACAGGTTGTACTAACTTTGTCTTGTAGGTTATGAGTCACATTTGAAGGGTCCTAATACAGTCGCTAAGAAGCACTAGTGGTGCAGTGGTTAAGCACTGGGCTACTAACCAAAAGGTCGGCAGTTAGAATCCATGGGAGAAAGATGGGGCAGTCTGCTTCCATAAAGATTGATCAAAAAACCAAACCCATCGGGAGGCAGAGCTAAGATGGTGGAATAGACAGACGCTTCCAGTGAGCCCTCTTTACAACAAAAAAATAATTTTTTTTTTTTTTTGGTAAACAAAGACCCTAAAAAACAAGTGAAATGAGTATATTTATGACAAGCTGGGAGCACTGAGCTTCAAAGGCAAGCTTAGAAAATGAACTGAGGGGCAGGGGGAGGAAGAGACCATTCAGAAGCAGAGAGGAGCTACCGGACCTGAATCGCGGGGAACCCTCAGGCACCATTTCCGGAGCTGCAGCGGCGGGCCAGTACTAGCGTTCAGCTGCAGTTTCCTCAGGGAGAAGCAGCCAGCCGCACAGCCTACTCACACCTCCGAACCCAGAGAAGAACGGTGCTGTCTGTAAAAGCTAAGTACTTAAGTATATTTTACCGCGCCTCCTCACCCCCAAGCCGGCTTCATCGGCTGAATTCCCTGGGCCTGAGATAGGCACCGTTGAGCACCTAGAGCCATCCTCCTGGCCTTGGGGAAGGAAAAAATTTACAATTGGGGGAAAAGATAATTTGCTAGCTCCACTAACTGGGGGAGCTCAGGACAGAAGCAGCTCCTATCCAGGCATAAACTGTCCAGGGACTTTGAGCACCTTTCCCTTCTGCATGGACCTGTGTGGGCCTATTTCGGGACAATAGGCCCTTGTTGGCAGACTCCAACCATTTCAGCTGTGCGGTAGAGAGGTGGGTGTTTGATGTTTGACATTGCTTTGTATATTAAACAAGGTCCTCACCTACCCACATCAGGGACCTAAGAACTGGTAGCTCCACTCAGGTCACCCAGAGACCTGCAACAGGGGTCCAAAGATAACTGGTACCTCCCAGTCCTTACAACCAAAAACTTTCAGTGCCCATGGTCCATCTGCAGAACCCATCACCTGCAGTCTGTAGGGAACAGGAATGCACTTTCCTCAGAGACACTTCGGGGTTGGTTCTCAGTCCTCTGCCTTGTTTAGAGCGCGACCCCCTGCTGCAATCAGATACCAGTATATATACCAATGACCCCTGCCCCTCTAAGACTGTAGGACAGAGCCTGTACCACACACTTGATGATCAGCTACCTGGAAACCTGGGCTGAATTCATACAAGAAAACTGAATGGATTCCTAGACTGATATACCTGATAACAGCTCTAGCCAGCTGGGGACACGACACCAGAGCTCCAAATGCAAAAATAATCAAGCTAGCTCACTCAAGCAACCCATAGGGATATACCAAAATGAAACAAAGCCAGAAGCTATGACACACACACACAAAAAAAAAAAGCAAGCATAAACTAATACAATGATCTATAGATTTTTGGAGACAAGAGTCAATATCAAGTCACATAAAGAAACAGAACATGATCGCCTCAACAGGCTCTCAAAATAAAGAATCCAGGGATCTTCTAGATGAAAGTGCATTCCTGGAATTTCCAGAGCCAGAATACAAAAGTTTAATATACAGAACCCTTCAAAACATCAAGAAGGAAATGAGGCAATATGCAGAACAAGCCAAGGAACACACAGATAAAGCAACTCAAGAAATTAGAAAGACTATTCAGGAACATAATAAAAAGTTTAATAAGCTGGAAAAATCCATAGAAAATAATCAGAAATTCAGAAGATTAACAATAAAATTACAGAAGTAGACAACTCAGTAGAAAGTCAGAGGAGCAGAATTGAGCAAGTACAAGCTAGAATTTCTGAACTCAAAGATAAATCACTTGGCACTAATATATTCGAAGAAAAATCAGATGAAACAATTTTTAAAAATTAAGAAATCTTAAGAATCATGTAGGACTCTATCAAGAGAAATAACCTACAAGTGATTGAAGTACCAGAACAGGGAGGGATAACAGAAAATACAGAGAGAATTGTTGAAGACTTGTTGGTGGAAAACTTCCCTGATATCATGAAAGATGAGAAGATATCTATCCAAGATGCTCATAGAACTGCACATGAAGTAGCTCGTAAAAGAAAGTCACCAAGACATATTATAATCAAACTTGCCAAAAACAAAGATAAAGAGAGAATTATAAGAGCGGCGAGGGATAAATGAAAAGTCACGTACAAAGGAGAGCCAATAAGAATGAGCTTGGACTACTAGGCAGAAACCATGCAGGCAAGAAGACAATGGGATGACATATTTAAAAAATTGAAGGAAAAAAATTGCCTGCCAAGAATCATATATCCAGCAAAACTGTCTCTTAAAGATGAAATCAAGACATTTCCAGATAAGCACAAGTTTAGGGAATTCATAAAAACCAAACCAAAACTACAAGAAATACTAAAAGGGAGTTCTTTGGTTAGAAAATCAATAATATCAGGTATCAACCCAAGACTAGAACACTGGGCAGAGCAATCAGAAGTCAACCCAGACAGGGAAATCCAAAAAAACAAAGTAAGATTATTAAAAAAAGATCAAAACAGCAATGTTATTACATCAAAGAAGATAACATTAAAATAATAAAGAGGGCCTAAGAAATGTAATCATATGCCTTCCATATGGAGAGGAAGATATGGCAATACAAAGGAATAAAAGTTAGGTTTAAATTTAGAAAAATAGGGGTAGATAATAAGGTAACCACAAAGGAGACAAACTATCCTACTCATCAAAATAAAATACAAGAAAAAAATAGAGACTCAGCAGAAACAAAATCAACAACAAATATGAGGAAAGAACAATATATAAAGATAATCTACTCAGCACATAAAATTAAGTGGGAAAAAGAAACTGTCAACAACACACAAAAAAAGACATCAAAATGATAGCACTAAATTCATACCATAATTATCCTGCATGTAAATGGACTATATGCACCAATAAAGAGATAGAGAATGGCACAACGGATTAAAAAACAAGATCCGTCTATATGCTGCCTACAAGAGGCACACCTTAGACTTAGAGACACAAACAAACTAAAGGTCAAAGGATGGAAAAAAATATATCAAGCAAACAACAATCAAAAAAGAGCAGGAGTGGCAATATTGATTTCTGACAAAATAGACTTTGAAGTTAAATCCATCGGAAAGGATAAGGAAGGACACTATAAAATGCTTGAAGGGACAATACACCAAGAAGATATAACCATATTAAATATTTATGCACACAATGACAGGGCTGCAAGATACATAGAACAAACTCTATCAGCATTGAAAAGTGAGACACACAGCTCCACAATAATAGCAGGAGACTTCAACACACCGCTTTTGCTGAAGGACAGGACATCGAGAAAGAAGCTCAATAAAGACACAGAAGACCTAACTGCCACAATCAACCAACTTGACCTCATAGACATGTACAGAACACTCCACCAAACAGCAACCAAGTATACTTTCCTTTCTAGTGCACATGGAACATTCTCTAGAATAGACGTAAAGCAAGCCTTAACAGAACCCAAAACATTGAAACATTACAAAACATCTTCTCTGACCATAAGGCCATAAAAGTGGAAATCAGTAACAGGAAAAGAAATCAAACACTTAGAAACTGAACAATACCCTGCTCAAAAAAGACTGGATTATAGAAGACATTAAGGATGGAATAAAGAAATTCAGAGAATCCAATGAGTATGAAAACACTTCCGATCAGAACCTTTGGGACACAGCAAAAGCGGTGCTCAGAGGCCAATTTATATCAATAAATGCACACATCCAAAAAGAAGAAAGGGCGAAAATCAAAGAATTATCCCTACAACTTGAACAAATAGAAAGAGAGGAACAAAAGAAACCCACAGGCACCAGAAGAAAACAAATAACAAAAATTAGAGATGAACTAAAGAAATAGAAAACAGAAAAACAGTTGAAAGAATTAACAAGACTAAAAGCTGGTTTTTCGAAAAAATCAACAAAATTGATAAACCACTGGCCAAACTGACAAAAGAAAAACAGGAGAGAAAGCAAATAACCCAAATAAGAAATGAGATGGGTGATATTACAACAGACCCAACTAAAATTAAAAGAATCATATCAGATTACTATGAGAAATTATACTCTAACAAATTTGAAAACCTAGAAGAAATGGATGAATTCCTAGAAACACACTACGTACCTAAACTAACACAAGCAGAGGTAGAACAACTAAATAAACCCATAACAAAAGAAGAGATTGAAAAGGTAATCAAAAAACTCCCAACAACAACAACAACAAAAAAGCCCTGGCCCAGACAGCTTCACTGCAGACTTCTACCAAACTTTCAGAGGAGAGTTAACACCACTACTACTAAGGGTATTTCAGAGCACAGAAAAGGACGGAATACTACCAAACTCATTCTATGAACCCACCGTATGCCTGATACCAAAACCAGGTAAAGACACCACAAGAAAAGAAAATTATAGACCTATATCCTTCATGAATGTAGATGCAAAAATCCTCAACAAAATTCTAGCCAATAGAATTCAACCACATATCAAAAAAAATAATTCACCATGACCACATGGGATTCATACCAGGTATGCAGGGATGGTTCAACATTACAAAAACAATTAATGTAACCCACCACATAAATAAAACAAAAGACAAGAATCACATGATTTTATCAATTGATGCAGAAAAGGCATTTGACAAAGTTCAACACTCATTCGTGATAAAAACTCTCAGCAAAATAGGAATATAAGGAAAATTCCTCAACATAATAAAGGGCATTTATACAAAGCCAATAGCCAACATCATCCTAAATGGAGAGATCCTGAAAGCATTCCCACTGAGATCGGGAACGAAACAAGGATGCCTTGCTTATCACTGCTCTTATTCAAGATTGTGTTGGAGGTCCTAGCCAGAGCAATTAGGCTAGATAAAGAAATAAAGGGCTTCCAGATTGGCAAGGAAGAAGTAAAAGTATCTGTATTTGCAGATCACATGATCTCATACACAGAAAACCCTAAGGAATCCTCCAGAAAACTACTGAAACTAACAGAAGAGTTCAGCAGAGTATCGGGATACAAGATAAACATACAAAAATCAGCTGGATTCCTCTACACCAAAAAAAGAACATCAAAGAGGAAATCACCAAATCGATGCTATTTACAGTAGCCCCCAAGAAGATAAAGTGCTTAGGAATAAATCTTACCAGAGATGTAAAAGACTTATACAAAGAAAACTACAGTACACTTCTGCAAGAAACCAAGAGAGACTTACATAAGTGGAAGAACATACCTTGCTCGTGGATAGGAAGACTGAACATTATGAAAATGTCTATTCTACCAAAAGCAATCTATACATTAACATAGAATTCCAATCCAAATCCCAATGACGTTCTTTAATGAGGTGGAGAAACAAATCACCAACTTCATATGGAAGGGAAAGAGGCCCCGGATAAATGAGGCATTACTGAAAAAGAACAAAGTGGGAGGCCTTACTTTACCTGATTTGAGAACCTATTATACCACCACAGTAGTCAAAACAGCCTGGTAATTGTACAACAGACACATAGACCAAGGGGACAGAATTGAGAATCCAGACATAAATCCATCTACATATGAGCAGTTGATATTCGACAAAGACCCCCGAAACAGTTACATGGGGAAAAGACAGTCTTTTTAACAAATGGCGCTGGCATAACTGGATATCCATCTGCAAAAAAATGAAACAAGACCCACACCTCACTCCATGCACAAAAACTAACTCAAAATGGATCAAAGACCTAAATATAGAATCTAAAATGATAAAGATCATGGAAGAAAAAATAAGGACAATGTTAGAAGCCCTAATACATGGCATAAACAGTATACGAAACATTATTAAGAATGCAGAAGAAAAACTAGATAACTGGGAGCTCCTGAAAATCAAACACCTATGCTCATCCAAAGACTTCGCCAAAAGGTTAAAAAGACTACCTACAGACGGGGAAAAAGTTTTTAGCTATGACATTTCCGCCCAGCGCCTGATCTCTAAAATCTACATGATACTGAAAAAACTCAACTGCAAAAAGACAAATAACCCAATTAAAAAATGGTCAAAAGATATGAATAGACACTTCACTAAAGGAGACATTGAGGTAGCTAACAGATACATGAGGAAATGTTCACGATCATTAGCCGTTAGAGAAATGCAGATGAAAACTACAATGAGATTTCATCTCACTCCAAAAAAAAAAAAAAAAAAATTTCTTTTTTTAGGCTGGCATTAATCCAAAAATCACAAAGTAATAAATGTTGGAGAGGCTGTGGAGTGATTGGAACACTTCTACACTGCTGGTGGGAATGTCAAATGGTACAACCACTTTGAAAATCGATCTGGTGCTTCCTTCAAAAGCTAGAAATAGAACTACCATATGATACAGCAATCCCACTCTTTGGAATATATCCTAGAGAAATAAGAGCCTTTACACGAACAGATTTATGTACACCCATGTTTATTGCAGCACTGTTTACAATAGCAAAAAGATGGAAGCAACCAAGATGCCCATCAACGGATGAATGGATAAATAAATTATGGTATATTCACACAATTGAATACTACGCATCGATGAAGAACAGTGAGGAATCTAAGAAACATTTCATAACGTGGAGGAACCTGGAAGGCATTATGCTGAGTGAAATTAGTCAGTTGCAAAAGGACAAATATTGTATAAGACCACTATTATAAGAACTTGAGAAATAGTTTAAACTGAGAAGAAAACATTCTTTTGTGATTACAAGAGGGGGGAGGGAGGGAGGGTGCGAGAGGGGTATCCACTAATTAGGTAGTAGATAAGAACTACTTTAGGTGAAAGGAAAGACAACACACAATGTAGGGGAGGTCAGCACAACTGGACTAAACCAAAAGCAAAGAAATTTCCTGAATAAAATGAACGCTTCGAAGGCCAGTGTAGCAGGGGCAGGGGTTTGGGTACCACGGTTTCAGGGGACATCTAAGTCAATTGGCATAATAAAATCTATTAAGAAAACATTCTGCATCCCACTTTGAAGAGTGGCATCTGGAGTCTTAAACACTAGCAAGCAGTCATTTAAGATGCATCAATTGGCCTCAACCCACCTGGAACAAAGGAGAATGAAAAACACCAAGGACACAAGGTAATTATGAGCCCAAGAGACAGAAAGGCCCACATGAACCACAGACTACATCATCCTGAGACCAGAAGAACTAGATGGTGCCCAGCTACAACTGATGACTGCCCTGACAGGGAACACAACAGAGAACCCCTGAGGGAGCAGGAGAGCAGTAGGATGCAGACCCCAAATTCTCATAAAAAGACTAGACTTAATGGTCTGACTGAGACTAGAAGGACCCTGGTGGTCATGGCCCCCAGACCTTCTGTTGGCCAAGGACAGGAACCATTCCTGAAGCCAACTCTTCAGACATGGATTGGACTGGACAATGGGTTGGAGAGGGATGCTGGTGAGGAGTGAGCTTCTTGGATCGGATGGACACTTGAGACTATGTTGGCATCTCCTGCCTGGAGGGGAGATGAGAGGGTAGATGGGGTTAGAAGCTGGTGAAAAGGACACAAAAGGAGAGAGTGGAGGGAGAGAGCAGGCTCTCTCATTAGGGGGAGAGTAATTGGGAGTGTGTAGCAAGGTGTATATGGGTTTTTGTGTGAGAGACTGACTTGATTTGTAAACTTTCACTTAAAGCACAGTAAAAATTATAAAAATAAAAAGAAATAAAAAAAACCAAACCCATTACCATCAAGTCAATTCCGACTCATAGTGACCCTATGGGACAGAGTAGAACTGCCCCATAGAGTTCCCAAGGAGCACCTGGTGAATTTGAACTGCCGATATTTGGTTAGTATCCGTAGCGCTTAACCACTGTGCCACCAGGGTTTCCGTAAAGATTACAGCCTTGGAAACTCTATTCTACTGTATCCTATGAGTCGCTATGAGTTGGAATCAACTCTATGGCAATGGCTTTAATAAGGTCACTAGGAGTTGGAACCATCATCAACTCAAAGTCACATAACAATGACAAGGCCAAAGAGTGACCTGGTTCCATTTGCACTGGGGGATCGAATAGAAGAGAACAGGTTGGAGGGGGTTGGACAGGAGGCAGAGGCCAGTTAGGGAGTTCATGAACCTGATCTCGATCCCTCCTGACTCAAGATGGCAGCTAGGAGAGTGGTGGCTCTCCGGGGGGAGACCAGCTTAACCTCAGGCAGAGTTGCAGCAGGTTTGGGGTCCTCCCTGGACTGTTGAGGTGATTTAGAAAAGGCATTCTGAGGACCTCAACTAGACCTTGGAGAAGTGATGTTGGGAAAGGAGAGGGTGGAGAAGTACTTGGGAATCAAACATGTCAGACTTGCAGATTGATTAGTTATGAGGGTGAAGAAGAGGAAATGTTGGGAGGAAGCCCCTTTTTCTATGTTGAAGGCATGGTGATACCACCACTGGGTGGAGCACAGAGAAGGAAAATGAGGTTTGGAATTGGAGAGGTAGTGATCTGGGTACAGGATACAGACTGTGAGATGGAGGAGACTGACAGACCATGAGATAAACAGGTCTCAAACCTGGGAAGGTCTGGGCTGGAGATCAGATTTTATGAACTTCTGGGGCCATGGTCCCTTTTCTTCTTGGCCTATTAACCAGATAAGGAGCAGGGGTGGGAAGAGCAAATGCCCAGCAATTGCCATGTGCTAAAGACCCCAGCTCAAGACAGAAATGTGTGTGGGGGCGGGGGGGACCAGCATTGAACTATTCCCGCTGGGCTTGTAAATCCTCCCCAAGCTGGCCTGGCCCCAGAGTCATGTGGCTGTCCTGCCACCTCTGATGGAATCAGGTCCTGCAGTACACATTCCTAGGGTGGCCAGCACCTCCCCAGTTTGTAGCCATCAGCCCCTGCCTGAGGGTAAAGAGGATTCCCTTTAGAAATGCGACTTGGAGGTGGGGCCAAGATGGCAGAGTAGTCAGATGCTTCCTGTGGTCCCTCTTACAACAAAGACCCCAAAAAACAAGTGAATTGATTGTATACCACAATCTAGGAGCCCTGAACATCAAAGACAAAGTTAAGGAATCAGACTGAGCAGCAGGGGAAGGGAGAGACGGTTCAGAAACAGCCAGGAGTTGCCAGACTTGACCTGGCTGCCCTGGCACCCTGCAGCCTGGATCAGCTGGCGCATGCAGTGAGGCAAGCAGTGGTACTCAGGATGCATTTTGCACCTCAGGAGAGACCAAGCGATGGAGAGTCTGCTCAAGCCTCCAGAACCAGCAAGAAACGGCACTCCAGTGAAAGATAAGTACAAGCATCCAACCTACAGTGGGAATCAAAAAAAACTCTCTTTCGGGAAGTACCTCTCTCCCATTTACCCGCCCCCTCCCCACTCTGCTCAGGATCCCAGTTCATCTTCAGCCATTGCTGTGCTCCCTGGGCTGGAAATAGGACCCCTTGTGCAGCCTGAGCCATTCTCTTGGCTTTAGAGAGGGAAAACACTAATGAACAGGAAAAAATAATCTGCCAGCTCCCCTAAGCCAGGAACCCAGGGCAGGCACAGCCCTTTTGCCTAGACACAGGCATAAGGGGCCCAAGGACTTTGAATGCCTTTTACCCTTGCATAGACCATTGTGGGCCCGTTTCAATAGTGTGGGCCCCCATTAGCACAGTATAGCAGGGTATATAGCTGAAGCCTATTTTCATCTGTACCTCCTATAAGGGGAAATGGCAGATTCGTGACATTTGACACCACCACCACCCTGCCCATTAAGCAGGGTCCTCACCCACCCACATCAGTAATCTTAGGACTGGTGGCTTCACCCACTCTACCAAGCCACCCACAACAGGGGTCCAAGAATAAGTGGTGACTCCCAGTCCTTATAGCCAACAGCGTTGGGTGCCCATAGTCCGGCTACAAAACCCACATACCTACACACTCCAGGAACCAAGGACATGACTTCCACCCACTCAGGGGCAGCGGTTAGCCCCCTGCCTTGATCAGCACATGACCCCCTACTGCAGCCAGATACTTGTGCCTACTCCGATCACCCCTGCCCGTCTATGACTGTAGGTGAGAGCCTGCGCCACACACTCGGTGACCGATGACCTGGACACCTGAGCAGAATCCACACAAGAAAAGTGAACAGACTTCTGGGCTCACATACCTAGTAACAGCTCTGGCTACCTGGAGATAGGACATGAGATCTTCAAAGATGCCAATAATCAAACTAGCTTACACGACCAGCCTATTTGAGCATATCAAAACAAAACAAAACAAGAAGCTAGGACACAGTAAGCAAACATAAAATAAATAAATACAATAACTTATTGATGGCTGATATGTGGTTCAGTAATGGAAATTAAACTGTATAAATAGCAAAGAAACTTCAGGAAATGTTTATGCTAAATAATAATTTTTAAAAAAGTTGCCATTGATTCCGGCTCATGTTGACTTCATGTGTCACAGAGTAGAACTGCACTCCATAGGGTTTTCAAGCCTGTGACCTTTCAGAAGTACATCACCAGGCCCTTCTTTCAAGGCGCCTCTGGGAGGGTTCAAATCACCAAAATTTCTGTTAGTACTCAAGCACTTAAACACTTGAGCTACTCAGGGACTCCTATACTGACCATGGCAGAATGCAAAATGATATCTATGCTAACATTATGCATCTAAAAAAGTATAACTTGTTTTTTGCATTTTGTGAATGTCTGCTCTGAGCCAGGCCTCAGGCATTGAGGGATGGGCTCCTCAACACTGACTGTCCCCTCACCATATAAGCCCAGAGATGGTGTCAGGAGCGTGGCATGGTGACACCCACAGGTCCAGAAGCAGCCAGCCCAGACCGAGATGGAGAGTCTGTTGGAAAGTTCCAGGAGAAGATAATGCTTGCCTTCTTGTGACACGTGAACTCTCTGGGCAGACCACTCAAGGAAAGGAACTCCTGGCCTAGCAACCACAGATGTGAAAGGAAGAAGCAGCCGTTCTTGGGGGACTCACAGGAGATGGGAGAGAGAAGCAAGACCAGACCAGGAAGAGCCCCAACTGACCTACTGAAGAGCTTGACCTTGACCCTATAGGTGATGGGGAACCCTGGCACAGCAGCATCACTAGGGTTGGTGTCACCCCCTGCTGTAACTCATGTCACACCCCCCTCCTTCATGGGTGGAGCAGCCCAGTCCCTCCTGCACCCTGGCTGGCAGGCGAAGGGGGTGATGTGTGACACCAACCCTAGTGACACCACTGCCTTGGCAACCCCTCCTCCAGCAGCACCGGTCTGCCCCCACCACCATGGACCCTGGGGACATTTTGGTGTCCCCCCTTCTGACAGTGTCATGGGTGCAGTAATGATGCCACTGCTCTGGCAGCATTTTGAACAGAATGAGGAGGAGCTCAGCCTTATCCTCCAGGCTGCCTCTGGTGTCAGTGCAGGGCAGGATCGGCACACCCAGACCCAAAAGCAACGTGGAAAGCTGCAACAGCCCAGGGTGGAGACTTGGGGAGCCCGGATGATGTGAACTGTAAGGGGGACAGGCCAGAGCTTCCTTGGGTTAGTCATGACCTGGGGACAGATTAACTGTAGTGGATCCTGGAGAGGGAAGAGGCTGAGATGTCAAGGAGTCAGAGGGGTTTTGGAGCCACCAATCCAGAGATGCCAGCAGGAAAGAAAGTGAGGTTGGTGGGAGGGCAAATGACACCGTTCCTTCAGAGGAGGTTAAGTCTGCAGGGGAGTCCCTGGGAGGTATAAATGGTTAATGCCCTTGGAACAGTCCACCCAGAGGCACCTTGGAAGAAGGCCCTAGCCATCTATTTCTGAAAAATCAGCCACTGAAAACCCTGAGGAGCACAGTTCTACTCTGACACACATGGGTTTGCCATGAGTCAGAATTGCAACTGTTGGCAAGTGATACATAGATAGAGATATGAAGAAATCATATATATGTATATAGACCATATATCTGTATATATAGGTATATTTATATACGGATATATAGAGATAGATAGATGGAGTCCTGGTAGCGCAGTGGTTAAGATCGGAGCTGCTAACCAAGAGGTCAGCAGTTTGCATCCACAGCCACTCCTTTGAAACCTTATGGGAATCGACTCGATGGCAACGGGTTTGGTTTATGTATATATGTCACGTCAGATATGTCTGAGCAGTCCCGGAAGACCTGAGTGGAACTGTCCGTGACATGAGAAAAGATGCTTGGACTAGGGGCAGATTTGGGAGTTCCAGGTCCACAGTCCCTGACCTGAAACCCTAGGGCCAGACGTATTTCAGAATTCAATGTTTTTTTTCTGAGTTTCAGAAGGTAATGCATAATTTATTGTATTTGTGCAAGATCACACCCTTAATGGGGCCTGGAGAAGCAGCCCATAAGAAAACACACTGACATTCCTGCAGGCAGTGCGCGAATATTCATTAACACGAAGCAGGTGCACGAAGCAGTAAATAATCTCCTCACATCAGAGCGAAGTTCGCCACCAAATGAATCTGGAAAACGCTTTTGGTTTTTGGAGCTACACATTGAGAATGAAGGATGTTGCACCGTGTCTGTGGCAGCTAAAGACCCAGCAGAAAAGGGCCTTTTGGGAGAGAAAGCAGCAGCAGAAGGGAGCTGAGGCCAGGGCTCCTGGAACAGTGATGTTAGGGAAGAGGCAGGAAGGCCATGCCAAGGAGACTGGATATACCCCACACCACACACATACATACACCCCACACCACACACATACACACATACGCCTGCACACCCACACACCCCACACATACACCCATACCACACACATACACCCACACCACACACACACCCACATCACACACATACACCCACACCACACACACACACCCCACATACTTACAGCCCCCCCCCACACACACACACACACTATACACATGCACATATACACACACATACACCCACACACACATACACCACACGCCACACACATATACCCACGCGCACCCATAAACACCCACACACACACACGCCCTCACACAATATACCCACACCACACCCATACACACACATACACACCCCACACACACACACCCATATACACCCCCACGCACACACCCTCACACAATATACCCACACCACATCCATACATACACATACACCCCACACACACAACACACACACACCCACATACACCCCACACACACATACACCCCCACAAACACACCCCCCACACACAGACACCCACACACAGACACCCACACACACACCCACACACACATATATACCCACACACACATACACATATACCCACACAAACACTCATACACACACACACACACACACACACACACACACACCCTCACAAGGACCAAACCTAGATAGAGGTTTTAGTGAAACAGTTTGTGGGCAGTAGGCCAGAAGATAAGCTGAGGGCTGGAGAGTGTCACCCCCTCTGGCTCCCTAAAGCCTTGCTGTAGGACCACGCTGCTTGTGCCTGGCCACTTTTCCGTGGGATGAGTCTCTCCCAGGAGGTTCTTCATGCAAATTAGGCTCCTGAGAATTGTTCTCTGCCCAATCCACTCACCAGCCACATCAGGGCTTAAATGTATGCGACACAGGACACACCAGGCAGACCACAAGGAACAGTGAGGCAGCGGTAGGGGGCAGCAGGATTGTGAATTAATGAATTATATCATCCAAACATGATTAGAGTGTTTATTTCACAAGTCTTCATTGTCTTTACAACACAATGTATTTCTAAGTTAAATTTTTTTTTTTTTTTATGTTACAGAGGCATGAGGATGGCAGCTCCATCGGGTTGATAGGCCACAAGTTTCTCAAATTCAGACTAAGCTAATGCAGACAGAAACGCAGGGACCGCCTGTGAGAGCCTCGGAGCCCAGCGGAGCTGCCCTGCAGTTCCTCAGGGTTCTGGGCGGAACAAGCTAAGCCCTGTGCAAAGATTCTAGGTCGGCAGGAGGGTGACCTAATTAAAGACACAGGCTTATTCTTAGACAAGGAGCCCCAATTAAGTCCCCGGGACAGCCACAGCACAAAGGCACAGCCCTGGAAGTGCCCGGAATAATTCTTATTTTTAAATAGCAGTTACTTCTGATTATACAAGTAGTACACAGCCGTCATAGAACATTTGGAAAATACAGACAAGAAAATGTTGTCAGAGATAACCACTATCTTTAGTTTATTACCTCATGGTCTTTTTATACCCATATTTACATATTCGATGACTTAGGGAAAATGCTCATTGACATAATGCAAATGAAAAAAATGCAAAACTATAAATAGTATGACCTCAAATTTGTTATGTAAATTAAGATCGCATCGTAATCATATATGAGATCATGTATAAGATATACTTTTCTGTATCTTGTGTATTTCACTCCATATTAAAACACATATCTCTCATAGTTAAACCCATATATTAAAGCACGTATATCACAGATAGGAAGAGATTAAGCAGATATGGCAACTAAATGTAAAATGGGATCCTGGATTAAATCCTGAAACAGATAAGGAGTGTTAGATGAAAAAACTATAGAAAACCTAATCAAGTCTATAGCTTAGTTAACACCACTGCATCCACATTAATTTCCTGGTTTTATTATCTGTGCTATGATTATGAAAGATGCTAACATCAAGAGCAGTTGGGAGAATGATATGAGAACTGTCTGTATTATCTTTGTAAGCCTAAATCTAAAATTATTTCAAAATTAAAAAAAACACGTTAAAGCAACAACAGCAACAAAGAAAAGTGATGAGGAAATGCACCATAATTAAAGCCAAAAGGTTTGTGATAAACTGCAAGGAGGAGGGCCTGCACCCCATATCACAACTGTCTCAGTCACCTAGTGCTGCTGTAACAGAAATACCACAGTGGATGTTGTGTCTTAGTTATCTACTGCTGCTATAACAGAAATACCACAGTGGATGGTGTCTTAGTCATCCAGTGCTACTGTAACAGAAATATCACAAGTGGGTGGTGTCTCAGTCATCTCGTGGTGCTATAACAGATAGCGCAAGTGGATGACTTTAACAAAGAGAAATTTATTCTCTCACATTCTAGTATACTAGAAGTCCAAATTCAGGGTGTCAGCTTCAGGGGAAGGCTTCCTTTCTCTGTTAGTTCTGGAGCAAGGACTTGTCATCAATCTTCACCTGGTCTAGGAGCTTCTCATTGCAGGAACCTCGCGTCTAAAGGACTCGCTCTGCTCCCAGCGCTGCTTTCTTGATGGTATCCCCACTCTCTGCTTGCTTCCCTTTCCTTTGTTTCTTGTAAGATAAAAGGTGATGCAGGCCACAGTCCAGAGAAACTCCCTTAACCTTGGATCAGGGATGTGACCTTAGCAAGGGTGTTACAATTCCATCCTAATCCTCTTTAACATAAAATTATTATCACAAAATGGAGGACAACCACACAATACTGATAATCGTGGCCTAATCAAGTTGACACATATTTGGGGGGGGACACAATTCAATCTACGACAACAACAAAGGGCTACTCTCCCCCGTGGAGATAGAGTTTCTAGAATAAAATCAATAACCCAATAAGAGAAAAAAGGAGAAAGGATATAAAGGAATAATTCAAAGAAAAGAATTATGAATGGCTCTTAAATGTATGAAAAAAAGATCATCAAACTCACTCATAAAAGAACTGCAAATTAAAACCACTGGATATCAATTTTCACCTATCATATTGACAAATATCCAACAAGTTGATAATACCTTCTGTTGGTGAGGCTGTGAGAAAGGTGAACATTCATACATTCTCTGTGGGAGTGTAAATTGGTACAGCCCCTGTGGGAGGGCAATCTGGCAATATCTATCAAAATTAAGGTAAATCTTTTGACCTAGCAGTTCCACTTTTACACTTGAGATTGAGTTGTACACTTTCAAAATGGCCACATGTACAAGGTTGCTCACTGCAACACTGTCTTTTCTTTTTTGTTTTTATTGTGGTAAATATATATACATAACACAACATTTGCTAATGTAACATTTTTTACATCCACAATTTAGTGACAGCAATTACGTTAATCATGTCTTGCAACCATCACCAGTATCTATTGTCAAACTTCCCATCACCATAAACAGAAACTCACTGCTTCCTAAACAATGACTCCCCCTGCTCCCCTCCCTCTCGCCCTGGTAACCACTAATAAACTTGGGTCTTTACGCATTTGCCTATTCTAGACCTTTAATATAAGTGAGATCATACAATATTTTTCCTTTTGTGACTGACTTACTTCACTCAGCATGTTTTCAGGGTTCATCCATGTTGTGGCGTGCATCAGGACTTTATTTCTCTTACTGGCTGAGTAATATTCCATTGTATATATGCACCACATTCATCTCTTGATGGACATCTAGGTCGTTTCCACCTTTTGGCTATTTCAATGCAACACTGTTTGTAATGGTAAAATAAATAATGCACACCCATCAATAGAGAAATGTTTACAGAAAATAAGCCCCCCCCCCAACACAGTGGACTTTCTTATGTATATGTAAAAGTTATGGATGGAATTGTGTTCCCCCAAAATGTGTGCCAACTTGGCTAGGCCATGGTTCCCAGTATTATGTGGTTGTCCACTATTTTGTGAGCTGATGTGATTGTCTGATGTGTTGTAAATCCTAACTCTCTGATGCTAATGACCAGGTGAGTTGTGGAATGACATCAAGGACATCATATGTGAAGAAAGCAAAAGGTCATTAAAAAGACAGGAAAGAAAGAAGAGACCAAAATGTATGTCAGAAGAGAGTCTAAAACTTACTCTTGAACACTGAGTAACTAAAGTGAACAGAAGAAATGATGAAGTAAAAGAATTGAAAAGAAGATTTCAAAGGTCGGATCGAGAAGACAGTGTAAAATATTATAATAACCTGCGCAAAGACCTGGAGTTAGAAAACCAAAAGGGAAGCCCACACTTGACATGTCTCAAGCTGAAAGAACCAAAGAAAGAATTCAAGCCTTCAGTTGCAATATTGAAGGATTCTATGGACAAAATACTCAATGATGCAGGAAGCATCAAAAGAAAATGGAAGGAATACACAGAGTCACTATACCAAAAAGAATTGGTCGATGTTCAACCATTTCGGAAGGTAGCACATGATCAGGAATCGATGGTACTGAAGGGAGAAGTCCAAGCTGCACTGAAGACACTGGCAGAAAACAAGGCTCCAGGAATTGATGGAATACCAGTTGAGGTGTTTCAACAAATGGATGCAGCACTGAAAGTGCTTACTCATCTATGCCAAGAAATTTGGGAGACAGCTACTTGGCCAACTGACTGGAAGAGATCCATATTTATTTCTATTCCAAAGAAAGGTGATTCAACAGAATATGGAAATTATCAAACAGAATCATTAATACAACACAAGTAAAATTTTGCTGAAGCTCTCCAAGAGCGGTTGCAGCAGTACATCAACAGGGAGCTGCCAGAAATTCAAGCTGGATTCAGAAGAGGACGTGAAACAAGGGATATCATTGTTGATGTCAGATGGATCCTGCCTGAAAGCAGAGAATACCAGAAAGATGTTTCCTTGTGTTTTATTGACTATACAAAGGCATTAGACTGTGTGGATCATAACAAATTATGGATAACATTGTGAAGAACGGCAATTCCAAAACACTTAATTGTGCTCATGAGGAACTTCTACATAGTCGAAGAGCAATCATTTGAACAGAACAATGGGCACCACCTGGCTTAAAGTCTGAAAAGGTGTGCATCAGGGTTCCAACCTTTCACTGTATTTATTCAATTTGTATGCTGAGCAAATAATCTGAGAAACTGGACTATATAAAGAAGAACAGGGCATCAGAATTGGAGGAAAACTTATTAACAACCTGCGTTATGCAGATGACACAACCCTGCTTGCTGAAAGTGAAAAGGACTTGACACACTAACTGATGAAGATCAAAGACCACAGCCTTCAGTATGGATGGCGCCTCAACATGAAGAAAACAAAAATCCTCACAACTGGACCAATAAGCAATATCATGATAAACAGAGGAAAGACTGAAGTTGTCAAGGATTTCATTTTACTTGGATCCACAATCAAAGCCCATGGAAGCAGCAGTCTAGAAATCAAATGATGCATTACATTGGGTAAATCTGCTGCAAAAGACCTCTTTAAAGTGTTAAAAAGCAAAGATGTCATTTTGAAGACTAAGGTGTGCCTGACCCAAGCCACGGTGTTTTCAATCACCTCATGTGCATGCAAAAGTTGGACGATGAATAAGGAAGATGGGAGAAGAATTGAGGACTTTTAATTATGGTGTTAGAATATTAAATATACCATGGACTACCAAAAGGATGAACAAATCTGTCTCGGACGAATTACAGCCAGAATGCTGCTTAGAAGTAAGGACGGGGAGATTACATTTCACATACTTTGGACATGTTATCAGGAGGCACCAATCCCTGGAGAAGGACATCACGCTTGGTAAAGTAGAAGGTCAGCAAAAAAGAAGACCCTCAATGTGATGGATTACAACAATGAGCTCAAGATGGTGCAGGACCAGGCAGCCTTTCATTCTATTGTAAATAGGGTTGCCGTAAGTTGGAAACAACTTGATGGCACCTAACAACAACAACAATGATGTTAAATAGGCAGTTATGTTAATGAGGCAGGACACAACCTATAAGATTAGTTTGTATCTTGAGTCAATCTCTTTTGGGATATAAAAGAGAGAAGCCAGAAGAGAGGTGGGGGGACCTCAAGAAAGAAGAGCCAGGAGTGGAGCACATCATTTGGACCTGAGGTACGTGCACTGAGAAACTCCTAGACCCAGGGGAAGATTGGCGACAAAGATCTTCCCCTAGAACCAACAGAGAGAGAAAGTCTTCCCCTGGAGCTGGCACCCTGAATTCAGACTTCTCGCCTTCTGGACTGTGAGAGAATAAATTTCTCTTTGTTAAAGCCATCCTTTTGTGGTATTTCTGCTATAGCAGCACTAGATAAACAAGACAGCAAGCATGAAAAAGAATGAGGAAGTTCTCCATCTACCAACAAGGAAAGCTCTCTGAGGTTTAACAATAACTGAAAAAAAAAAAAAAAAAGACGTAAGACAGTATATAGTGTACTACATTCTGTGTAAACAGTGGGGTGGGAGGGTAAGGAAGGTGATAGGAGCTTGAGATGAGGGACAATGAAAAGAAGGAAACTTTTCACAGCACAGTGGCTCATGCTTTCTGGATTATGAGCAGTGCAAATGTGTTACCTAGTCACCATTAAATTAAAAATACAGGGAGATCATAATGTAAAGACATTGTCATTACAGCCAAAAGCAAAATTATACCCTGAACACAACAGACAAGCAAACACTTGACTTTTTCCATAGTAGCATAAAAAAGCAGGGAAAAAAAAGTAAAATGTATCCTATAGTTTCACATTTCTTTAGAATCTAAGATGTATTTGTTAATTTTTATTGACAAGACAAAACATCCATAAGACTCAAACATTTCAAGACCATTTGTCAGAGAAACACACCCAATGCTAGCGTTATACAGCGATGTGACTTAAAGAAAAGTAATCAAAACAAAAAAATCACAGTAGTTAGGATGCTGAGAGCTACCTAAATCACCAAACTATGTGAAACTGTAGGATACATTTTATTTTTTTCCTGTTACATTACTATGAAAAAAGTAAAGTTTTCATTTGTCTGTTTGTTAGATATAAGGAAGAGGGGAGGGAGGGAAAGAAGTTCAAAGGGGACGAAAGAAGGAAGGACAGATGGAAAGAACAATAAGTCAGCCCCATTGGTAGGAATATAAATTGATGCAGGCTTTTTGCAGGGCAGTTTTATAATATCAATCAACATTTTTAACAGACATGCCCTTTGTCCCAGAAATCCTGTTTCTGGGAATTTATCTAACAGATATATTCCCATAACTATGTAAAGGTATGTGTATAAAGATATGCAAAGCAGCACTGTATATAGAACAAAAATCTGGAAGCACTAAAACGTTCATGAACAGAGAACTAGTTCAATTATTAGATACCTCTGCAGAATGAGGTATCTACGTCTATACTGAAATGGAAGAATGGCCATGACATTAGCAAGTGAAAAAACAAGTTGCTGTCCTTGGGTGGTACAAACAGTTACTGTGCTCGACTGCTAACCAAAATGTTGGAGGTTCAAGTCCACCCAGGGGCACCTTAGAAGAAAGGCCTGGTAATTTACTCCAAAAATTCAGCCATTGAAAACCCAATGGAGAAGGCGGGGCCAAGATGGTGGACTAGGTAGACGCTACCTCGGATCCCTCTTGCAACAAAGACTCGGAAAAACAAGTGAATTGATCACATACATAACAATCTATGAACCCTGAACAACAAACACAGACTTAGAGACGGAGAACGAACAAATACGGGGAAGCAGTGACTGTTTTCGGAGCCTGGAGCCAGCGTCCCAGTCAGTGATGGCTCAGAGACAGCAGTCAATATCAAACCACATAAAGAAGCAGACCATGACAGCTTCTACAACCCCCCAAACAAAAGATTCAAAATCTTTCCCAAATGAAGATACTATCCTGGAATTATCAGATACAGAATATAAAAAACTAATTTACAGAATTCTTCAAGACATCAGGGATGACCTCAGAAAGGAAATAAGGCAAACTGCAGAAAAAGCCAAGGAACACACTGATAAAACAGTTGAAGAACTCAAAAAGATTATTCAAGAACATAGTGGAAAAATTAATAAGTTGCAAGAATCCATAGAGAGACAGCATGCAGAAATCCAAAAGATTAACAATAAAATTACAGAATTAGACAACGCAATAGGAAGTCAGAGGAGCAGACTCGAGCAATTAGAATGCAGACTGGGGAATCTGGAGGACCAGGGAATTAACACCAACATAGCTGAAAAAAAATCAGATAAAAGAATTTAAAAAAATGAAGAGAACCTAAGAATCATGTGGGACTCTATCAAGAAAGATAACTTGCGTGTGATTGGAGTCCCAGAACAGGGAAGGAGGACAGAAAACACAGAGAAAATAGTTGAAGGTCTGCTGACAGAAAACTTCCCTGACATCATGAAAGACGAAAGGACATCTATCCAAGATGCTCATCGAACCCCATTTAAGATTGATCCAAAAAGAAAAACACCAAGACATATTATCATCAAACTTGCCAAAACCAAAGATAAAGAGAAAATTTTAAAAGCAGCCAGGGAGAAAAGAAAGGTCTCCTTCAAGGGAGAATCAATAAGAATAAGTTCAGATGACTCAGCAGAAACCATGCAGGCAAGAAGGCAATGGGATGACATATACAGAGCACTGAAGGAGAAAAACTGCCAGCTAAGGATCATATATCCAGCAAAAAAAAAAAAAAACTCTCTCTGAAATATGAAGGCGAAATTAAGATATTTACAGATAAACACAAGCTTAGGGAATTTGCAAAAACCAAACCAAAGCTACAAGAAATACTAAAGGATATTGTTTGGTCAGAAAACCAATAATATCAGACACCAGCACAACACAAGGTCACAAAACAGAACATCCTGATATCAACTCAAATAGGGAAATCACAAAAACAAATTAAGATTAATTAAAAAAAAATGCTCATAACAGGGAATCATTGAAATCAATACGTAAAAGATCACAATAATCAAAAAGAGGGACTAAATACAGGTGGCATAGAACTGCCATATGGAGAGTGATACAAGGCGATATAGGACAATACAAGTTAGGTTTTTACTTAGAAAAATAGGGGTAAAAATTAAGGTAACCACAAAGAGGTATAACAACTCCATAACTCAAGATAAAAGCCAAGAAAAACGTAACAACTCAACAAACATAAAGTCAAACTACGAAAATGAGGATCTCACAATTTACTAAGAAAAACGTCTCAGCACAAAAAAGTATGTGGAAAAATGAAATTGTCAACAACACACATAAAAAGGCATCAAAATGACAACACTAAACACTTATTTATCTATAATTACGCTGAATGTAAATGGACTAAATGCACCAATAAAGAGACAGAGAGTCTCGGACTGGATAAAGAAACACGATCCGTCTATATGCTGCCTACAAGAGACACACCTTAGACTTAGAGACACAAACAAACTAAAACTCAAAGGATGGAAAAAAATATATCAAGCAAACAATAAGCAAAAAAGAAGAGGAGTGGCAATATTAATTTCTGACAAAATAGACTTTAGACTTAAATCCACCACAAAGGATAAAGAAGGACACTACATAATGATAAAAGGGACAATTGATCAGGAAGATACAACCATATTAAATATTTATGCACCCAATGACAGGGCTGCAAAACACATAAATCAAATTTTAACAGAACTGAAAAGTAAGATAGACACCTCCACAATTATAGTAGGAGACTTCAACACACCACTTTCAGAGAAGGACAGGACATCCAGTAAGAAGCTCAATAGAGACACGGAAGACCTAATTACAACAATCAACCAACTTGACCTCATTGACTTATACAGAACTCTCCACCCAACTGCTGCAAAGTATACTTTTTTTTCCAGCGCACATGGAACATTCTCTAGAATAGACCACATATTCGGTCATAAAACAAACCTTTGCAGAATCCAAAACATCGAAATATTACAAAGCATCTTCTCAGACCACAAGGCAATAAAACTAGAAGTCAATAACAGAAAAACTAGGGAAAAGAAATCAAATACTTGGAAACTGAACAATACCCTGCTCAAAAAAGACTGGGTTATAGAAGACATCAAGGAGGGAATAAGGAAATTCATAGAATGCAGCGAGAATGAAAATACTTCCTATCAAAACCTCTGGGACACAGCAAAAGCCGTGCTCAGAGGCCATTTTATATCGATAAATGCACACATACAAAAAGAAGAAAGAGCCAAAATCAGAGAACTGTCCCTACAACTTGAACAAATAGAAAGTGAGCAACAAAAGAACCCATCAGACACCAGAAGAAAACAAATAATAAAAATTAGAGCTGAACTAAATTAATTAGAGAACAGAAAAACAATTGAAAGAATTAACAAAGCCAAAAGCTGGTTCTTTGAAAAAATTAACAAAATTGATAAACCATTGGCTAGACTGACTAAAGAAATACAGGAAAGGAAACAAATAACTCGAATAAGAAATGAGATGGGCCACATCACAACAGACCCAACTGAAATTAAAAGAATCGTATCAGATTATTACAAAAAATTGTACTCTAACAAATTTGCAAACCTAGAAGAAATGGATGAATTCCTGGAAAAACACTACCTACCTAAACTAACACATTCAGAAGTAGAACAACTAAATAGACCCATAACAAAAAAAGAGATTGAAACGGTAATCAAAAAACTCCCAACAAAAAAAAAGCCCTGGCCCGGACAGCTTCACTGCAGAGTTCTACCAAACTTTCAGAGAAGAGTTAACACCACTACTACTAAAGGTACTTCAAAGCGTAGAAAATGACGGAATACTACCCAACTCATTCTATGAAGCCACCATCTCCCTGATACCAAAACCAGGTAAAGACATTACAAAAAAAGAAAATTACAGACCTATATCCCTCATGAACATAGATGCAAAAATCCTCAACAAAATTCTAGCCAATAGAATTCAACAACATATCAAAAAAATAATTCACCACGACCAAGTGGGATTTATACCAGGTATGCAAGGCTGATTTAATATTAGAAAAACCATTAATGTAATCCACCACATAAATAAAACAAAGGACAAAAACCACATGATCTTATCAATTGATGCAGAAAAAGCATTTGACAAAGTCCAACACCTATTTATGATAAAAACTCTCACCAAAATAGGAATTGAAGGAAAATTCCTCAACATAATAAAGGGCATCTATGCAAAGCCAACAGCCAACATCACTCTAAATGGAGAGAACCTGAAAGCATTTCCCTTGAGAACCGGAACCAGACAAGGATGCCCTTTATCACCGCTCTTATTCAACATTGTGCTAGAAGTCCTAGCCAGAGCAATTAGGCTAGACAAAGAAGTAAAGGGCATCCGGATTGGCAAAGAAGAAGTAAAATTATCTCTATTTGCAGATGACATGATCTTATACACAGAAAACCCCAACGAATCAGCCAGAAAACTACTGAAACTAATAGAAGAGTTTGGCAGAGTCTCAGGTTATAAGATAAACATACAAAAATCACTTGGATTCCTCTACATCAACAAAAAGAACATCGAAGAGGAAATAACCAAATCAATACCATTCACAGTAGCCCCCAAGAAGATAAAATACTTAGGAATAAATCTTACCAAAGATGTAAAAGACCTATACAAAGAAAACTACAAAGCTCTACTACAAGAAATTAAAAAGGACATACTTAAGTGGAAAAACATACCTTGCTCATGGACAGGAAGACTTAACATAGTAAAAATGTCTATTCTACCAAAAGCCATCTATACATACAATGCACTTCCGATCCAAATTCCAATGTCATTTTTTAAGGTGATAGAGAAACAAATCACCAACTTCATATGGAAGGGAAAGAAGCCTTGGATAAGCAAAGCATTACTGAAAAAGAAGAAGAAAGTGGGAGGCCTCACTCTACCTGATTTCAGAAGCTATTATACAGCCACAGTAGTCAAAACAGCCTGGTATTGGTACAACAACAGGCACATAGACCAATGGAACAGAATTAAGAACCCGGATATAAATCCATCCACATACGAGCAGCTGATATTTGACAAAGGCTCAGAGTCAGTAATTGGGGAAAAGATAGTCTTTTTAACAAATGGTACTGGCATAACTGGATATCCATTTGCCAAAAAAATGAAACAGGACCCATACCTCACACCAAGTACAAAAACTAACTCCAAGTGGATCAAAGACCTAAACATAAAGACTAAAACGATAAAGATCATGGAAGAAAAAATAGGGACAACCTTAGGAGCCCTAACACAAGGCATAAACGGAATACAAAACATTACCAAAAATGACGAAGAGAAACCAGATAACTGGGAGCTCCTAAAAATCAAACACCTATGCTCATCTAAAGACTTCACCAAAAGAGTAAAAAGACCACCTACAGACTGGGAAAGAATTTTCAGCTATGACATCTCCGACCAGCGCCTGATCTCTAAAATCTATATGATTCTGTCAAAACTCAACCACAAAAAGACAAACAACCCAATCAAGAAGTGGGCAAAGGATATGAACACACACTTCACTAAAGAAGATATTCAGGCAGCTAACAGATACATGAGAAAATGCTCTCGATCATTAGCCATTAGAGAAATGCAAATTAAAACCACGATGAGATTCCATCTCACTCCAACAAGGCTGGCATTAATCCAAAAAACACAAAATAAGAAATGTTGGAGAGGCTGCGGAGAGATTGGAACTCTTATACAGTGCTGGTGGGAATGTAAAATGGTACAACCACTTTGGAAATCTATCTGGCATTATCTTAAACAGTTAGAAATAGAACTACCATACAACCCAGAAATCCCATTCCTCGGAATATACCCTAGAGAAATAAGAGCCTTCACACAAACAAATATATGCACACCCATGTTTATTGCAGCTCTGTTTACAATAGCAAAAAGCTGGAAGCAACCAAGGTGTCCGTCTACGGATGAATGGGTAAATAAATTGTGGTATATTCACACAATGGAATACTACGCATCGATAAAGAACAGTGACGAATCTATGTAACGTTTCATAACATGGAGGAACCTGGAAGGCATTATGCTGAGCGAAATTAGTCAGAGGCAAAAGGACAAATATTGTATAAGACCACTATTATAAGATCTTGAGAAATAGTAAAAACTGAGAAGAACACATACTTCTGTAGTTACGAGGTGGGGAGGGAGGGAGGGAGAGGGTTTTTTACTGATTAATTAGCAGATAAGAACTGCTTTAGGTGAAGGGAAGGACAATACTCAATACATGGAAGGTCAGCTCAACTGGACTGGACCAAAAGCAAAGAAGTTTCTGGGATAAAATGAATGCTTCAAAGGTCAGCGGAGCAAGGGCGGGGGTTTTGGGACCATGGTTTAAGGGGACTTCTAAGCCAATTGGCAAAATAATTCTATTATGAAAATATTCTGCATCCCACTTTGAAATGTGGCGTCTGGGGTCTTAAATGCTAAAAAGCAGCCATCTAAGATGCATCAATTGGTCTCAACCCACCTGGAGCAAAGGAGAATGAAGAACACCAAGGTCACACAACAACTAAGAGCCCAAGAGACAGAAAGGGCCACATGAACCAGAGACCTACATCATCCTGAGACCAGAAGAACTAGTTGGTGCCCGGCCACAATCGATGACTGCCCTGACAGGGAGCACAACAGAGAACCCCTGAGGGAGCAGGAGATCAGTGGGATGCAGACCCCAAATTCGCATAAAAAGGCCATACTTAATGGTCTGACTGAGACTAGAGGAATCCTGGCGGTCATGGTCCGCAAACCTTCTGTTGGCACAGGACAGGAACCATTTCCGTAGACAACTCATCAGACATGAAAGGGACTGGACAGTGGGTAGGAGAGAGATGCTGATGAAGAGTGAGCTAATTATATCAAGTGGTCACTTGAGACTGTGTTGGCATCTCCTGTCTGGAGGAGGGGTGGGAGGATAGAGAGAGTTGGAAGCTGGCAAAATTGTCATGAAAGGAGAGACTGGAAGGGCTGACTCATTAGGGGGAGAACAAGTGGGAGTACGGAGTAAGGTGTATATAAACTTATATGTGACAGTCTGACTTGATTTGTAAACGTTCACCTGAAGCTCAATAAAAGTTAATAAAAAAAAAAGAAAAGAAAACCCGATGGAGCACAGTTCTACTCTGACACACATGGGGTCGCCGTGAGTCAGAATTGACTGGGTTTAAGAGGTGTCCAAACCCTAAACCAGGAAAACCATTTGCAGTATAGTAAACAGCATGATTCTATCTGTGTAAAGATAAAATACGATCAAGGACAAGCATGTGTACAGAAAACGTCTGGAAGGAGCTAGCAGAATCTGCTAATTTGGGTACCTCTGGGAGTGAGACAGGGAATGGGGTGGGGACTAAAAGAAAACATTTACTTTTTTAAATGGATTGTGTTCACCATGTTATGCGTTACTTTCATAACTAAAAATAAATTGAATTTTAAAAATCTCCCTACTTTAAATTTCCTAAGATGGTCTCTAATTTTTTTTCTTAGTTTTCTCATTAAAAATATTTATAGATAACAAATTCCTGGAGGGCAGGGACTAATCTTTTTAAATGCATTAATCATTTGTTTAAAAATTTAGCAATCAGTGTACAATTGTGCTACAAAAAATTGTGCAATCAGGGGAAGAAGGAAAGCCCCAACAAAGCCAAAAAGCACCATCACCTCCTGGAAGCAGTCACCTGGAGGCAGGCGCCCCTCCCAGCCTGTGGCAGGTACCCCTCACACCACCAGCTGTCCCAGTGCCCCCTCCAAGCCCATGGCAGATACCCCCCACACCACCAGGCATCCCAGTGCCCCCTCCAAGCCCATGGCAGACACCCCTCACACCACAAGGTGTCCTGGTGCCCCCTCCCAGCCCATGGCAGGCCCCCCTCACCACCAGGCTTCCTGGTCCCTGGTAAGGTGGGTGCAGAGAGGTCATGGCTCAGGTCTATTTGGGGTCCCACAGGCATTGGAGCCCAGGACATTATTTGATTTGAAAACTTCTAGGATCTGTCTGGAGCAGCCTAAGGCCTGAAGAGTTCACAAGAGGGCTCTGCTTAAGGCTGACCAGAAGCCAGTGGATTTCCATAGCCAGTCAGGCCGGATTTCTTGTTAAACAGGACATTGTTTCAGCCCAGTCAAGTGAGTCTCCCAGAGGACAAGCAGGCCCCTCCTCAGACTAACTCACTCTGACTCCAAGCAATAACGACAGACACGTAAGACCAAAACCCTAAATGGCCTGTTCAGGGCTAAATGCCTAATTTCCGTGGAGCCACCAATGGAGGGTGATTTGGGGATGGGGAGGTGAGTGTAGGGGCTGCACGTGGAGTGATTGCCCCTTTCCATGGGAGGACTAGGGGTCACTGACACTGCACTCCCACCTCACTCCCCACCCCAGATTCACTTCCAGGCCACCCACACAGCCAGAGCTTCCCTCACACACACTGGCCCATTCTCCAGACAGAGCCTTTTGAAAACCTAATGAAGATCTTGTCACTGCTCTAGTTAGTTGAAACCCTTTACCTCATAGCTTGGCTTCAATCCTCTTCATCTCAGGGGCCCTACCAACCTTTCCGACCCTATCTCCCCTTCTCCCCCTGCTCACTGTCCTCCAGCTACACTTGCCTCTTCTGCTCCTGGAACCCACCACCTCTTTCCCATCCCTGGCCAGGCTCTTGCTGTGCCCTCCCAGGCCTTTGAACAGCACTCTCCCTCCTCTTGTCCCAGAAGAGACAGGTACTTCTCTTGGCACAGTCAGGGCAGTCAAGGGTTTGTCTGAGGATCCAAACTAAATGTGGAGCAGAGGGGGCCTTTGTAGGCATCGTGGCCGCTCCCTGTTTGGGCCTTCAGGGCCCACTCACAGCTTTTCTGCTGATCCTTGGAAACTGAGAACATCCAAAGAAAGCATCTGGAGGGCATCAAACAGATGCACACCAAGCATTGATTTCTGTAGCTCCAAGCCTGAGGCTTGTCACAGGTTTTCAGTGCGAATTCAAACCCCAGTTCTTTCTCAATCTTGTCTAAAGAAGCCTGCCCCTTTGTCCCCCTTGCTGACTACCTCCTCCTCTGCCCCCCCCCCACCTCCCACCAGCCACAAGCTCAAGGACCAAGGCAGTAAAGGGCTGGTGGTATACCCAATCCTGGTAGGTGACAGAGACTTTATGTCTCTTTCCAGCAGAAAAATAACAATGACTGAGGGTTGGGGACCATGGTCACAGGGGACATCCATATCAACTGACATAACATAGTTCATAAAGAAAATGTTCTACATCCTACTTTAGTGAGTAGCATCTGGAGTCTTAAAAGCTTGTAAGTGGCCATCTAAGATTCATCTGCCGGTCCCACCCCATTTGAAGCAAGGGAGAAAGGATCAAACCAAAGACACAAGGGAAAGATTAGTCCAAAGGACTAATGGACCCAACTACCACAGCTTCTATCAGACTGAGTCCAACACAACCAGACTGCCATCACCAACTGTTCTAGCAGGGATCACAATACAGAGTCCCGGACAGAGCAAGAGAAAAATATAAAACAAAATTCAAATTCACACACACACGCACAAAATGATCAGGCTTGCTGGTCTGACAGAGACTGGATAAAACCCACAGGAGAGTATGGCCCCCGGACTCCCTTTTAACTCAGTACTGAAGTCACTCCTGAGGTTCACCCTTCAGCCAAAGATTAGACAGGTCTATAGGGCCAACAATAACACATGAGAGGAATGTGCTTCATAGTTCAATCATGTATCCAAGACTAATGGACACACCAGACCAAAAGCAAAGGCAAGGCAGGAAGGGACAGGAAAACTGGACAAATGGAAACAGGGAACCTGGGGTGGAAAAGGGGAGAGAGAGTATTGACACATCACGGGGTTGGCAAGCAATGTCACAAAACAATTTGTGTATTAACTGTTTAATGAGAAACTAATTTGCTCTGTAAACTTTCACCTAAAGAACCATTAAAAAATATATATAACAGTAATGACTAACCTCATTCTAGTGCCTTAAACTATTCAAAGCACCTATATCATTTGACTTTTTTTTTTTTTAAGTATCTTATAAGGCACAGAACGGGGGTAATTACCATGCCCCAGCTACAAATAAGAACACTGGTGTCCAGAAAGGTCAGCTACCTTGCAAAAGGTTACTCAGTGGTAAATGGGAAAACGGGCCTCAATTATAGATTTTCTGATTTTTTTTTTTTTTTCTTTTCTTGACACACCATCCCTGTGTCTCATCCTCTTAGTATTTGCTCTTTGCTAGGTCTTAAGGATGAATAAATTTAAATGACAGCATCTGGATTTTAATGGATTCGCAATTTAAATGTTCTCATTTTCATGAGGGATCCAGAGATCCTATATTAACCTAGGTGGTAAAAGAGCTAGTGCTAAGTTTGGGGAACTTTCTAGGACCCTGAAATAACAGGATCTCCATGCTTGCCAACTGAGTCCACCAGGCCGACGTTTATGCATTCCTTTTCCTTCCTTGTCAGCTCCAGTGCTCTCTCCCAATGACTCGCTCTCCCTAACCTTCCCTCTTCTCAGAAGTGCCTGCTCTTCCCCTGTCCAGCTTTACCACCAAGACCCTCCAAGGTGACCAGAGGCAGAGCCACAGGAGAGGGGAGATATGGGTTACATGGTTCCCACTGCTGGGTGAGATCCAAGAGACTGGGCTATGGAAGGAGAAAACAAAGGGATTCAGGCAGGGGTAGAGGATGGAAAAAGCCTGGGCTTCCAGGCTGGGTGTGGGAGTAAGGGAAGTATGAGCTGGCCAAGTAGGGCCCCCTGCTATGATGATGAAGATTGGAGGGGCTGGTGGGCAGCAGAGAGGGAACGCAGACCCAACTAGACCAAAGCAGGAGAGCTGAGCTGATAGAGGCCCTGGGAAGTCAGGGAAGGAGAGTTCCTGCGGTTAATGTTGCTGCCTCACTCCAGATGAGGGTAGATGCCCAGCAGAAACCAGAGCACAAGTTCAGGCTCACAAAAAAGCTAACATGGGCAACCTAACAAAAAAGGAATTTATGAGAAGGTGGAATCTTAGAATGAGACAGCCAGAAACTAAAGTCAGAAAGGTGGAGAAAGGGCAGCCTTGGGGACACAGGGAGCAGGAACTGATCAGACATCTGCTAGGTACTTCTGGAATGAGTCAGCACCAGCCACATGTCTCTGCTTCTAACCTCACTCCACACAAGTTAAAGTCCCAGGAGAGAGGGGCTGGTCGGCTCAGATGGAGTCACATGCCTGAGTCATACTCATATGCCCAAACCCTGGCTGGTGAGGGATGCTTCCCCCAAGAAGGCACCTGACCTTGGAAAGGTAACTCCCCAAAGAAAATGGGGCTGCTATGTCCAGAAGAAAAAGCGAATGCTGGGAGTCAGGGAACCAAAAATATTCATTCCAGCCCAATAGTGGAAGGAGAAATCTCCAAGTCGATTCCTAAAAATAAGGATTTGAATTGTTCAGTGGCTTTAAAAACATCCAAAAGATACCGTACCAAATTGCCAACCAAGTCCCAAGCACTTCCTCTAACTCAGCCATTCCTGGGGCTTTCCACACATCTTGTAGCTCCAGGTAATAGCTACTGGTTATAGCGGAAAAAGAAATGTAAAGTTATGTGTATATCGTTGTTGTTTGGGCTGTGACAATTACCACTATAGTTTCCTGTCAAGCCTCACTCAGGATTCCAGTCCACACACTGGCGTATAGAGATCTCACTGGCAGCAGCGCCTGGGACCCCCAGCCCATTATCAACCTCACAGGGTAGGATTCTTCCCAGCTGAGCTAAGCATGTCCCTACTCACCAGGCAGGTAAATGCACACACAAGGATGCAAAGTTGTTTGAATTCCTAAAGACTGACAACAACCTAATAACCATCAGGAGAAGACTTAATACATAAATCATGGTTCATTCACTTCAGCCATCAAAAAGAAGGGGGCAATTCTCTGTCTGTATCAAGGAGGAACAAGCTCCAATCTACGTTGCTAAAAGCAGGGTGCAGACATGGTGCAGAGTACGACACCACGCACATGTCACGCACACACTTCGGTCCCTCTAACATGTGTATGTTGTTGTTAGGTGCCGTCGAATCGGTTCTGACTCGTAGAGACCCTAAGCACAACAGAGCGAAACACTGCCCAGTCCTGCGCCATCCTTACAATCGTTGTTATGCTTGAGCCACTCGGTCAATCCGCCTTGTTGAGGGTCTTCCTCTTTTCCACTGACCCTGTACTTTGCCAAGCATGATGTCCTTCTCCAGGGACTGATCCCTTCTGACAACATGTCCAAAGTATGTAAGATGCAGTCTCGCCATCCTTGCTTCTAAGGAGCATTCTTCTGGTTGTACTTCTTCTAAGACAGATTTGTTCGTTCTTTTGGCAGTCCATGGTATATTAAATATTCTTCGCCAACACCACAATTCAAAGGCATCAATTTCTTCTTCGGTCTTCCTTATTCATTGTCCAGCTTTCACATGCAATTGAAAATACCTTGGCTTGGGTCAGACGCACCTTAGTCTTCAAGGTGACATCTTTGCTCTTCAACATTTTAAAGAGGTCCTTTGCAGCAGATTTACCCAATGCAATGCATCATTTGATTTCTTGGCTGATGTTTCCATGGCTGTTGATTGTGGATCCAAGTAAAATGAAATCCTTGACAACTTCAGTCTTATCTCCATTTATCATGATGTTGCTCATTGGTCCAGTTGTGAGTATTTTTGTTTCCTTTCTGTTGAGGTGCAATCCATACTGAAGGCTGTGGTCTTTGATCTTCATTAGTAAGTGCTCCAAGTCCTCTTCACTTTCAGTAAGCAAGGTTGTATCATCTGCATAATGCAGGTTGTTTATGAGTCTTTCTCCAATCCTGATGGCCCATTCTTCTTCATATAGTCCAGCTTCTCAGATTATTTGTTTAGCATACAGACTGAATAGTTATGCTGAAAGGGTACAACCCTGGCAGACACCTTTCCTGACTTTAAACCAATCAGTATCCCTTTGTTCTGTCCGAACGACTGCCTCTTGATCTATGTAAAAGTTCTTCATGAGCACAATTAAGTGTTCTGGAATTCCCTTTCTTCGCAATGTTATCCATAATTTGTCATGGTCCACACAGTCGAATGCCTTTGCATAGTCAAAACACAGTTAAACATCCTTCTGATATTCTCTGCTTTCAGCCAGGATCCATCTGACATCAGCAATGATATCCCTGGTTCCACATCCTCTTCTGAAACCAGCCGGAATTTCTGGCAGTTCCCTGTTGATATACTCCTGCAGCCATTTTTGAATGATCTTCGGCAAAATTTTGCTTGCGTGTGATATTAATGACATTGTTCTATAATTTCGACATTCAGTTGGATCACCTTTCTTGGGAGTAGGCATAAATATGGTGCAGAGTACAACACAACTCACATGTCACGCACACACTTCGGTCCCTCTAACATGTGTATGTTGTTGTTAGGTGCCGTCGAATCGGTTCTGACTCGTAGAGACCCTAAGTACAACAGAATGAAACACTGCCCAGTCCTGCGCCATCCTTACAATCGTTGTTATTCCAGCCAGTTGGCCGGGAAGCTGTCTTCCATATTTCTTGGCATAGATCAATGAGTACCTCCAAAGCTGCATCCATTTGTTGAAACATCTCAATTGATATTCCATCAATTCCTGGAGCCTTGTTTTTCGCCAATGGCTTCAGAGCAGGTTGGAATTCTTCCTTCAGTACCATCGGTTCCTGACCATATGCTACCTCTTGAAATGGTTGAACATTGACTAATTCTTTTTGGTATAATGACTCTGTGTATTCTTTCCATCTTCTTTTGATGCTTCCTGCATCGTTTAATATTTTCCGCATAGAATCCTTCACTATTGAAACTTGAGGCTTGAATTTTTTCTTCAGTTCTTTCAGCTTGAGAAATGCCGAGTGTGTTCTTCCCTTTTGGTTTTCCATCTCCAGCTCTTTGCACGTCATTATAATACTTTACTTTGTCTTCTTGAGCCGCCCTTTGAAATCTTCTGTTCAGTTTTTTTACTTCATCATTTCTTCCTTTTGCTTTAGCTGCTCGATGTTCGTGAGCAAGTTTCAGAGTCTCTTCTGACATCCATCTTGGTCTTTTCTTTCTTTCCTGTAGTTTCAATGACCTCTTCCTTTCTTCATGTATGATGTCCTTGATGTCATTCCACAACTCATCTGGTCTTTGGTCACTAGTGTTCAATGTGTCAAATCTATTCTTCAGATGGTCTCTAAATCCAGGTGGGATTTACTCAAGGTCATATTTTGGCTTTCGTGGACTTGTTCTGATTTTCTTCAGTTTCAGCTTGAACTTGCATAAGAACAATGGATGGTCTGTTCCAGAGTCAGCCCCTGGCCTTGTTCTGACCGAAGATACTGAGCTTTTCCATCGTCTCTTTCCACAGATGTAGTCAATTTGATTCCTGTGTGTTCCATCTGGCAAGGTCCGTGTGTATAGTCACTGTTTATGTTTGTGAAAGAAGATATTTGCAATGAAGAAGTCGTTGGTCTTGCAAAACTCTATCATTTGATCTCCGGCATTGTTTCTATCACCAAGGCCATATTTTCCAACTCCTGATCCTTCTTCTTTGTTTCCAACTTTCACATTCCAATCACCAGTGATTATCAATGCATACTGATTGCATGTTCGATCAATTTCAGACAGCACTGGCTGATAAGAATCTTCTATATCTTCATCTTTGGCCTTAGTGGTTGGTGCATAAATCTGAATAATATTCGTATTAACTGGTCTTCCTTGTAGGCTTATGGAGATTATCCTATCACTGACGGCATTGTACTTCAGGATAGATCTTGAAATGTTCTTTTTGACGATGAATGCAACACCATTCCTCTTCAAGTTGTCATTCCCAGCATAGTAGACTATATGATTATCTGATTCAAAATGGCCAATACCAGTCCATTTCAGCTCACTAATGCCTAGAATATTGATATTTATGTGTTCCATTTCATTTTTGATGATTTCCAACTTTCCTAGATTTATACTTTTTACATGCCAGGTTCCGATTATTAATGGATGTTTGCAGCTGTTTCTTCTCATTTTGAGTCATGCCACATCAGCAAATGAAGGTCCCAAAAGCTTTATTCCATCCGCATCATTAAGGCCGACTCTACTTTGAAGAGGCAGCTCTTTCCCAGTCGTCTTTTCAGTGCCTTCCAGCCTGGGGGGCTCATCTTCCAGCACTATACCAGACAATATTCTGCTGCTATTCATAAAGCTTTTATTGATTAATGCTTTTCAGAAGTAGACTTCCGGGTCCTTCTTCCTAGTCTGTCTTAGTCTGGAAGCTCAGCTGAAACTTGTCCTCCGTGGGTATCCCTGTTGGTATCTGAATACTGGTGTCATAGCTTCTGGCATCCCAGCAACACACAAGCCCCCACGGTACAATAAACTGACAGACACGCGGGAGACCTGTGTAGCAGGCGCAAAACCATTAAAGTATAAGCATTCAGTTTCCCCATTATCTCCCATGGAAGAGCCCTTGGGCGGTGCAAACTGTTAAGCACTTGATTACTAACCGAAAGGTTGGCAGTGCAAACGCATCCAGAGGTGCCTCAGAAAAAGGCCTAGAGAACTATTTCTGAAAGATCACAGCCATTGAAACCCTGTGGAACAGTTGCACTCAGAACACATGGGATCCCCATGAGTCAGAATGAACTCAATGGCAACAGGTTTTGTTTTATTTTGTTTTTTGGTTTCCTACGGAAAAAAGTGGAAACCCTGGTGGCGTAGTGATTAAGTGCTACGGCTGCTAACCAAAGGGTCGGCAGTTCAAATCCGCCAGGCGCTCCTTGGAAACTCTATGGGACAGTTCTACTCTGTCGTGTAGGGTCACTATGAGTCAGAATTGACTCAACGGCACTGGGTTTGGTTTGGTTTTTTGTAAGGAAAAAAGTTGTAAAGAACCCTGGTGGCACAGTGGTTAACCACTCGGCTGCTAACTGAAAGGTCGGTAGTTCAAACCCACCAGCCATTCCAAGGAAGAAAGATGTGGTAGTCTGTTTCCATAAAGGTGACAGCCTTAGAAACCTCATGGGGCATTCTGCTCTGTCCTATAGTGTCGTTCTGAGTTGGAATCAACTCCACAGCAGTAGGTTTGGTTTAAGGAAGAAGGAAGCTCCCCAAGGCAGCAGGAAAAGAGGCAGAGCGAGATTATGAGTCAGAAGACACAGAGTCTGGAAGAGAGAGAGACTTTGGGGGTCAGATGAGAAGCCACTCTTAAGGAGTTTTCCAGGATGGTATTATAGCAGACAGTTTTCATTCTTTTGGGCCATCCAACATCGGAATACCTGTCTATGTTTAGGTCTTTTTACGAAGCAGAGCCCCATAGGAGCTAAAAAAGCTGGACACTCACTTTCCCAGCTTCCCCTGCAGGTAGGATGTGGACATAATCTAGGCTCCACTCAGCAGATGTGCTCAGCCAGAGTTAGAACCAGAAGTTAGTGACATGAAGCAGCCAGAACTCTGTAAAACCCACTCAGGAGACAAGGTAGCAGTGGCAGCAGTGTGTCCAGTCCCCAGGGCGGCAATTGCAACGGTCGTCACAGTCAACAGCCGGGGCCCAGAGTGGATGTCATGGCGTTGCGTGCTGTGGCCTCCAGGGCCAACGTAAGTGGACGTAACAGTTTAACCAGACCAGTTCTGTGGCGTGATTTTGGGGGATGGTCTTGCCTGCTGAGCCTCCTAGCTGTGAGCTATGCAGAGATTCTGCGAGCACCCAATATCACCTAACAGAAAACAGTGATTTCTGTTGCTTACAACCAAGAATCCTGACTAAAACACATGTACCTGTGCTGTGTACCCCCTCTTCTTTGTGCCCTCAAAAGACCTTAGTAAAGACTTCAACTATTTTCAAAAGTGAAGTGTAAGCTAGTGTTTCCTTTGAACATGATATTGTGCGAAGGCAACAAGCATGAAGGCCCAGTTTTATCTGGGTTACATTTTTGGACGTTGTAAATATTGGGAAAGATATTCACCAATCTGCTCACAGTGGTAGCTCCTGAGAAATGAGACTGGCATGGGGAGGAAGGCTCTTTCTTCTCATTTTATATTCTGAACTGTGAGAATTTTTTTCTTTTTACCGTAGTCATGTATTATTTTTAAATAGTTTTAAAGTCTAAAATAATTATTTTAAAAAACAAATGTGATACATCTTCAAATATATTAAACAAGAGTGTCTGTGTAACATAAAAGATAAAATATGCATTCTGGCAAAAGCAAAGCCTTTTTAAGAAGCAGGTGGTGAAATAATTGCTAGTCTGCTAAAGTCAGTCGAGAATCTTAATTTGGTGGGATGTAAGGGCTGCATGCATTTTTTTTGAAGTTTTTTTATTTGACTTCTTGATGTTGCTTTATCTTACTCGTGCAATAAAGAATTAGTCTGACAACGATCTTAAACAAGAGAAGTGTGGCTTTGCTCTGCAGCAGACCTAGTACAAAGGCAGGGACAGGAATGGGGAGAGAAGAATGGGTCCCAATTAGCAGGAAGAGCAGGAAATAGAGTCCAGATAGAAGACCTCTGGAAGCCCAGAGGGTCACCTCCATTGTGAATGGGTGGAAACTGACAATACCATCTGTTGAAAAGTCAAAAATGAGGGAGAGAAGCTGGATGAACCTCTGAAACTATTGTCCTGAGATAAACTTTAAACCAAAAATATCCCCTGAAGTCTTCTTTAAACCAAACAATAAAAAAAAAGTTTAGCTTAAGTAGTAAAGAATGTTTCCCCTGAGCACTGTACTCTTCTAAAGAACTAGCTATAAGGGCTCAAACTGTCAACAGCAACTCAAAAGGTTAGATTAGAAACTTAGGGGACAGTAGTTTATGTTAATGGGGAGGAACAGCTCAGAAAAGAAGGGTGAGGATGGTTGCACAACTTGAAGAGTGTCATCGACGTCATTGAATTGTACATGTAGAAACTGTGCTGTGCATATTTTCAACGACAATGACAAAAACTTTTTTTTTTAATGAGAAGACAGTTTTATAAATGTGGTATACCCATTGCCCTTGAGTCGATTCTGATTCATGGCCACTGTATGTGTTACAGAGTAGAACTACCCCATAGGGTATTCTTGGCTGTAATCTTTTACAAAACAGACCACCGGGCCTTTCTTTCAGGGCACTGCTGGGCAGGTCCGGATCCCAACCTTTAAGTTAGCAGCTGAACACAAACCTCTCTTGCCACCCAGGGGCCCTGATATTTCCATGCAATGGAATAATGCTCAGCAATAGACAGGGGGAAAAAAAAACTACTTACACACAGCAACACACAAGAATTTCACAGAGATTATGTTGAGTGAAAGAAGCCAGACACAAAAAATACGTACTGTAAGATTCCACTTAAATGAAATTCTAGAAAAGATAAAACTCTGGATGACAGAAAGCAGGTGGGGGTGAGGCTGACTGCAAAGGGGCCAGAGGGAATTTTTCGAGGTGGTAGAAATGTTCCCTAACTTGATTAGGCTGGTATTTATACTGGTGTACACTTTTGCCAAACTCCTTATATTGTATACTTCAAATGGGTGTATTTTATTATATGCAAAGTGTACTTCAATAAAGTTTGTTGGTTTTTTTTTTTTTTTTTTTAATAGAGGAAAGGGCTTCGAGTGAGAGCCTGATGTGCTGGGTTACATTTGCACTTGTAAGTATGCTTGGTGGTATTTGTGAATGGATGATGTAAGAGCATGACCATCGTTATCCAGTTGGATTTAGGTCACGAATAGGCTGAATTGAAGTTTTCCAGTGTCAGAGAGAAGAAGTAACAGAGGCCCTGTCCGTCTGTCCACATCCTCTGCATGGGCCCTAAAGGACAGCAGGCCAAGGTGAGCGGGAGCCATAATCCTCCTCTCCCTGCTCTCTGGGTAGGCCCAGGGCCGGCTCAGGAGAGGAGGTGACAACATCCCCCCACCACCACTCCAAGTCTAGCCCACAGCTTTGGTTGACCTTGGGACATCTTCATCAGGAAAGCACCAAGTGTGTGGGCTTCCATTTCATTTTCAGGATTTGATGTTTATCCCTAAATGGAAACAGATGAGCAACATCATGAAAAGCCTACTCAAGGAAGCAACACCTGTGACGACAGCTGACATCTGCATGTCCCTCTCCCAGGGTGACTTACCAAGTGCCTCTGCCCTGTGGACGTAGAACCAATGAGCAGCAGAGTCCTAGGCAGTGGCCTGACCCTCCACCCAGGCTTCCACCCTAGGGGGAGCTGTGAGAGGTGCCAAGGGGGTCCCTGGCCCTTACCCTCAACCCTCTCTCTTCACTCTAGGACAGGAGTCCCGAGTTCAGGCTCTTCCCATCCTTGATCACTACCCTGGGGTGAAAGTCAGGCCAACCAGAGTAACGGTCATAACTCCTGACCATCAAACGGCAAGAAAGCCCAGGTGGGAGTGGGAGGAACAGCTTACCCTGATTGTAAAACAGAGGAGCGTCCAGAGGGAAAGGTCACAGGGAGCTCCTCCTCCAGGAGCTCCCGCAGCTCAGGGCAGATTTAAACAGATCACATTGGAAGGGGGCTCTGGGCTGAAGGCAAACAAACGTTTTATCCAGGGATTTTAAGACTGCAAGAGCTTTTAGATAATAAGATCCTCAGAACTCCAAAGATAAATCAGTGGCTGCTAGGTTAAAAGAAAATTAATAATAATAGTTCATCATAATAACAACCTACATGCATTTTTTGCCTCCTGATCTACAGAGTGCTCTCACTTAAATTATTTCACATGATTTTCACAGCAACATTAAAGACAGACAACATATTATTATGCAGGTTCAGGGTCAATTATAGTTTTATATCAGTTCAGAAAAGTACTTCACATATCTAACTCATTGACAACTAGTGCTTGAAATTATAGATAGAATTGGCTTCTACTAAAATTATTTAAGGTATATTTAGATCTTTCTGATATTCACAGAGACATCTTTAAAGGTCTCTAAGAAAAGGCCTGGTGATCTGCTTCCATTAAGATAACTGTTGTTAGTCGCCATCAAGCTGATTCCAACTCATGGCAAGCCCATGTGTTCAGAGTAGGGTTTTCAAGTCTGTGACCTTTCAAAACCAGATCCCCAGGCCTGTCTTCCGAGGTGCCTCTAGGTAGGTTTGAACCGCCACTCTTTCAGCTAGTAGTCAAGCACTTAACCATTTGCACCACCCAGGGCCTCCCCATTAAGAGAACACAGCCAAGAAAAGCCTGTGGAATAGTTTCACTGCACATACAGGGTCGCCATAAGTCAGAACCAATCTGACACAACAACAACAACAGGGTGAGTGGCAGGTCCAGGCCTGACTGGTCTGTCAGTCCCAAGTCTCCCCTCAATCCTTCTGTGTAAGCCATGCCCCACACTGTCCCCTGCTTGCATTGTTGTCTACAGAGCTAAAAGCTCATGGTTGATTGGTACTTGCTTTTATTGCAATAAAGTTTTCATTAGGAAAAAAACACTTAAATTAATGGCTCACTTCAAACAGTCTCTCAATTGGCTACACCCAGGAAAAACTAGCCTACAGGACCTGGACAACCAGACTTGAGGCCAACATGGGGCCCAAAAGCAGTGGGGCGCCCTGTGACAGGGGGAGTAATGTCGGGTAAATACTGCACTGCCAGCGAGGAACCACTTTAATCTGGGTAGATGCAAACTGTTATCACCATCAATATTACTATTATCAGCATTGTTTTTAGAATGTCTTGTCTTCCTTCTGCTGGGCACTTTAAGCCTCTCTGGAGGAGCCAAGCCTCGTGAAAACACAAACTGCTGTGTACAGATGCACACCACAGGTCAAAGGCATGGGAAGTTGGCAGGTGAGTCCTCGGGGTCCCAGGGAATCTGTTCACTGGGCAGTTTGTCAGTTCGTCAGGGACACTGCCCACCGAGGGCCACAGCTGAAGCCTCTGCTGCTGAAAGACAACTGGTCTCTTCTCTTCCGGCCCTCAGGAGCCTCAGGCGGTGGGGAGAGTTAAGGTGTGATGGGAGGAACAACCAACAAGGAGAGGGGAGGCCTGGGATCTTGCCCTGCTGTGTTGGGGAATAGCTGTAGGCACTCTCAGCGTCTATTTCTCCATCTGTAAAAGCAGGAAGCACTGGTGGGTCAGTGGTAGAGTTCTCCCTCCCCTGCTGGAAACCTAGGTTCAACTCCCGGCCAGTACACCTCATCATAGCCACCACCCGTCTGTAAGTGGAGGCTTGGGTGTTGCTATGATGCTGAACAGGTTTCAGTGGAACTCCCAAGCTAAGGTGGACTAGGAAGGAAGGCCTGGTGATCTACTTCCAAAAATCAGCCAATGAACACCCTAGGGATCACAACAGATCCACAACCAATCATGGGAATGATGCAGGACCAGTGTTTTGCTCTGTTGTGCATGGGGTAGCCATGAGTTGGGGGCTGGCTTGAAGGCAGCTAACAACCAAGGCGGGGAGAGGTGGTTAGGGGAGCGAGATAAGCCCTGCCTCCTTCATAGCATTTAGAGCTAGTGGCTATTGAACACTTGAAGTGTGGCTTATCTGAATTAAGACCTGCTCAAGTTTTTTTTTTTTCTAAGTGTAAAACACCAGATTTCAGACTTAGAGCCAAAAAAGAATATAAAATCTCTCAATAATTCTTTATATTGGTTACATGTTGAAATAAAAATATTATCGTATATATTGGGCTAAACTAAATATACTGTTGAAGTTAATTTTACCTATTTCTTTTTCCTTTTTAAAATGTGGCTACTAGAAAAACTAGAACCATATATGGGCTTGCATTATATTTCTTTTGGACAGTACTAGTTAGAAAATCAAAAAGTCACAGCGAAGAGCTACTTGGATGGACAGAGCTCCCTACTACAAGTCTATTTCTTCTGCTCCCTTTTTCTCCCCACATCTCACAGAATGTGGGTACGTGCAGGAGGGCTCGATAAATGCCCATCAAACATCAAGGTCTTGGAATGGTTCAGATGAAAGGGTCAGCTAGTCTGACCATGTCCTGCCTTCTCGGTCCCTGGAGTATAAAGAAACTAAGACCTGGAGGAGATATAGCAACACACAAATGAGATCCCCTGGTGGTTAACCAACAAGATAAGCCTTTCCCCAGTTTGGGGACTTTTCTGTCTCAGCAGCCACTTCCATGTATCTTTTTAAAATTAGCTGTAACTTTATCAACGCTGCTTTTGTTTCTGTCTCTCATGGATTCTCTCTTCCTTTCAGACTCTGGCCAGTTCCTCTATGTGACCTGATGCTAAAGGAACTCTGGCTTCTCCGCCCTTACAAAGACCCTGGGGTTGGCACAGGCCAGTTGCAGCAGCCCTGGACAGGGCTGAGGGCTGGCCCCGGCCTGACCCAGTGACCTCAGAGATGTCCCTCTCCCTTGGTGTCAGCTTGCTCTGTTCTAACGGGCCTGTTCACCTCCTTACCTGTGTGTACCTTGGTGCAAAGACCCACTAAAGGAAGAGACATACTTGTGGGTGAATTATCTGTCAGAAACGTGTGAGGCCCACACTGTTAACTATTAAAGGGTAAGAAGAATGAGCAAATGCTTTGGCACAAAATCCTCATAGGACTTGTCAGCCTTCAACAGTAGCAGCTGCCAACTGTGGGCGTCTGAAGCTCTAAGAGCATACCCTTGAATTTTGCAGATGAGAAGTCTGAGGCCTCAGAGAAGGAGGGGGAAAGGGCTGGCCAAACAGCCAGAAGCCAAGATTGCAGACCCCTATGGAGAGCAATTTGTACCTGCTTAGTACTGTACACCACTTTGTCCTGACATTTTGAAATACCATTCTTTTCTTATCACAAAAGCAGTATCTCTTAGGTATTTTTTTAAAAAACACAGCAAAAATAGTACATAACTGCCCAATCGGAGGTAAGCCCATCAACCGTTTTGTGTCTTAAGAGTCCTTTATCTTTTCACGTGAACACACATGCATTTTTTTCTTTAACAAAAACGTAATGTTGTTCATTGCTGTTGAGTTGATTCTGACTCATGGTGACCCCATGTGTGCAGAGTAGGATTTTCAAGGCTATAGCCCTTTCAGAAGCAGATTGCCAGGACTGTCTCCCCAGGTGCCTCTGGGTAGGTTCAAACTACCAACCTTTCAGCTCGTAGTCGAGCAATTAAGCATTTGCAGCACCCAGAGTACGATATTCTGTAACTTGTTTCTTTTTCCTCTGAGTAAATAGTAAGCATTTTTCCTAGTCCAATATCCTTTCACACTACTGTTTCATGATCGTTAATGGCTACATAGTATCCGTTGAATGAATGTTTAACAGACTTCCAATTATAGGACATTAATGTTTTTTCCAGTTCTATAACAATGCTACAATGAAAATTCTTGCAGTTTTTTTGGACACTTTCATGATTATTTCTTTAAGTTTTTTTGTATCATTGACAATTGGTCCCCCCAAATTTTGTTACTTAACATCCTCCAACAATACATGAGAGTACTCACTTCCTCAACCCTCTGTAACACAGACGGGGCTTAGCATTTTTTCATCTTTGCCAGTGTCATAGGTAAACACAAACTTTAAACTTCCAATTCTCTCCTTACTGCTAAAATTGAACATTTTCATGTGTTTACTGATATGCACTTTTTATTGTCATTTATTTCCTTTCTTGTTTTCTATTGTAGTGTTTATCCTTTTCTTAATTATTTCTAAGAGCTCTTTGTATATTAAGAATATTAATCCTTTGTCACACATGTTGTAGCTTTGGGTGGTTTTTATATTGTGCTCATGGTTTTTTTTTTTTTTTGATGATGATGTCGTTAAGTCTCATATTAGCATTTCCTTTATTGTTTCTGCTTTGTGTGGTTAAGTCTTTCCACCATAAAAAAAAAAAAAATTTATCTGTTTTCTTCTAAACACTTTTTGTTCTACTTATTAAAATTTATATTTTCCGTCCAACTTGAAATTATTTCGTTGTGGTGTGATTCAGACTCTAACAATTTTTCTTTCCCAAATGGTTAACCAAAACCTTTATCCTAGAGTTTCTCAATAGAGGCACTATTGACATTTTGGGCTGGATGGTCTTTCTTGTGGGGCCTTCCTCACATAGTGGGATGTTTAGCAACATCCTTGACCTCTCGCTACCCTATCTAAATGGCTCATGGTGAGCAGCACCCCCTGCCCCAGTTGGGACAAAGAAAAATGTCTCCAAGCATTGCCAAGCGGAGGCAATGTCACCCTCTAGTTGAGAACCATTGATTTATCTTTTCCCCACTGATCTGAAATACCACTTTTACCATGTAATAAATGCTTATATAACACAGACACTTGGTTCTGTTCCAGAACTTTCTATACAATTCCGATAATTTGATCTCTGTTCTTGGATTAGCAGTACCAAAGCGTTTTCATTATTGTAGTTTTATATTAACTTTTAAATCAGTTTATGCTCTCACTCTCCCAGCCTTTCTCTTTTCTAATCCTTCGGAGAGGATTGTTCCTGTTAGGTATTATTCAGTTGATTTCGACTCATAGCAACCCCATGTGACACAGTAGAACTGACCCATAAGGTTTCCTAGGCAGTAATCTTTATGGGAGCAGATTGCCAGGTCTCTCACCCCCAGAGCTTCTGGGTGGGTTTGAACAGCCAATTTTTCAGTTGACAGCCGAGTGCTTAACCATTGCTCCACCAGAGCTCCTTTCAAAGAGGATCCTTAGTCTTACTGATTAATCGGATGGGAAAAGAACAAGAGAGACCTAGGGGAAGGGGGAGGGAGGCTCCATCTTCAGTGTCAAAGTGTTCCACACCGGGTGGGGCCGGCAGGCACATGACTGCCTGAGGCCGATAGGAGAAAAGGCGTCTGATAGGAACTATCAGCCGTACCCCTAGGATCATCTGGTGAGGCCCAGCTGGAAGGAGCTACAGAAACAAAAACAGGAAGAGGGGGTGGTGTTTTGAACTGCTGGCATTACAAGGGGTGAGTCAAAGAAGGATGGGGGCCAGGATGTTTGTGATTATTTACAGGATATCTAGATTTCTGTTGTCCCAGTGAGGAGATGGTATAGCCCACTAAGGAATGACTGTAGCCCTTTCATGCTCGGTTAAAGTGGATGAATCATATTCGTGGACATGACTGATGGGAAACTTCTTCAGGACAGGGATCTTAGGTCTCCTTACCTTGGGACAGGGGGTTCCCCCTCTGCTGGGGACTATAGTGATGGACAGGTTAGAGCTGCCTCCCCCAGGAGCCCACAGTGGTAACTCCAGCACTTCTGGCTTTGTATTCCCTGAAGGGCCTGGACCATAGTTCCCAAACTGTCTCCCTCTCTGTCAGAGACTTGGGTTTTGTCTCTGGCTGTTAATCAGCTCAGATCAAAACAGAGATCAGCATACCAAAGGCACCAGTTAAGATGGTTTCAGTTCCAGGAAGCTGACAACACAACTTAAATGGCTTAAACAAGAAAATAAACTTATAGGCCCACATAATGGAAAGCCCAGAGGGGCTTCATCCAGCAGCTCAGTGATGTCACCAAGAACCCATTTCTGTCCTTGCCTCTGCTCCGTCTTCCTCACTGTTAGTGTCATCCTTGGTGGACGCCTGTGACCCTTGTGCTTCCCTTTCACGAGCAGCAGAGAGGCCCTCTTTATCCCAGAATTCTCAGCAAAAGTCCTGATATTCATTCTGATTGGAGCATAGTTGGCTATACGTCCATCCTGGAACTAATCACTAGAGGAGGATGGAATGTCTTGATTGGCTTAGTAGAGCTGGAGCCACTGAAGTCCCCAATTAGAAACCTAAGGCTGCTGGGAAGGAGAAAAGGGAAGAAGGAATGGATGCTGGGATACCAACAATTGTGCACTGTACCAAGCTTCCTGAAAGAACTGGAAGGGAAACAACTTGGAGCCTAGATCTTGAAATCTGGAGAGTAATACTCTTCAGTCATTGGAGAAACTTGGCCTCTACATCTTTGATATACTCATAGCACTTTTGAACTTTTAAGAGACTTGTCCTTAACATTTTTCCCCAAGCTCAGGATTTAAAAACTCTGCCTGCCCCAGGGTAAGGCTTAGCCCATTCTTAAACTTACCTTAGTCCAGGGTTAAGGCTAAAGAAATGTAAACACGGGAAATGCATGTGACCTAAATCAGGAACCAGAACATCAATACAAGGCAAAGCCAGGTTCTCATTGCATATTCTGGCCAGCCCTTCAGTGAAGGTCACACGTAGAGCTCTAAGTGACAGTGTTTTATCTGGGAAACAATTTGTAGCTACTACAGCAAAAAGTGTCCTGGTGACTTAGGCTGGCTCTTCCTGAGATGCTCTTGGCTGTTTCTTGGTGCCAAAAAGGCTGCTCAGGAGAAACCAAGCAAGAAAGCAAGTTCTAGGCTGGTGTTTGCCCAGCAGATTTGCAAAGGCATTTTCTGGGAGCGGCCTCACTATCTCACCACAACACGTTTCTCATCTTGGTTTCCCAGAGGTTTTGCATCGTCCCCCCTCCCCCGCCCCTCACCCCGTCAAGAAGATCAGTGGCTCCTACCCATGAACTCTGCTCTGTTTCACAGAAAGTTCTGCAGGGCAGGGTGATGGGAGCAGACGTAGATGAGGCCCCTCTTCCATCCAGGCTGGGGTAAACCCAGGCTTAGCCTGGTAATGGCACCATCATGTCTCAGGTTCCTCCGTGGTCGGGGTAAACCGAGCTGCCACAGACCGCAGGGTCCACTGGGAACCCCAGTGCTGCTCTGCAGCCCCAGAAAATGGCAGTATTGTCAATATTATTATAAATGTACTTGGAAATCAGACTGTTTTTAGCACAACACTCCACCTTGGTTTATTTATATGGGAAATCTTACCTAGAGTACAAGACGCCAGCAACAAAATCCCCCAAACAGGTAACAGAGATACCATCTACAAAGCCAAAGATAACGTCCCTTGTTCTTTTTTTTTTTTTTTTTCCTTCAATCACCCCACACCTATTTTTACTGGTTTTGAAGATTCCAAAATCACAAGCCACAGGTTTCTTCCTCCAAGCACATATACAAGTCTCAATGGTCTTCATTGTCTCTGTGGTGCCCTGATCTGATAGCTGCATGTTCTTCAGAAGCACATTGCCAATGCACACACCAAATATTGTTTCAAAGTTTCTTAAATAATTTTCCTAGCACTCACTCCCTTTACGAGGAGCAGTCCAGTTGGCAAATAGCAGTCTCATCTATTGGAAGTGTTGCTGCCTTACTGACTGAATGTTTTCTCTGTGTGTGGGTGCCAGATAAACTATCCCTTGCTTAGCTTCAACGTTCTCCACTATTATAATGATACATTCCCTAGTGTGCTGGCTATGCGACCTTGGGTTGTTTTCCTCACCTCTATAATGCCTTAGTCTTCTCATCTGTAAGGTGTAACTTCCTGGCTTATCGTGAGGCTTAAATGAGTCAAAGCAAAGTGACTGTTAAATTAGTGCGAGCAAAGACAAATATTGCACCATCCTACTTACTGTCTGATTTGCTTTAGCCAACTCTATCTAAAAATTACATGACACAGAAAATCTAAATCCTATCATTCCATAATTACATATTTAATTACAAATTAAATATGCAGTAAAAGCAAAGACTAGAACAGAACATGGAAAAATACAAACAGTACACTGGGAACCATGGGTAGGTGATTTTATAATATACCATTTGGATAACATGGGAATAGGAAACCCAAAATAATCATATTCAGTGGATTATAAATTTTAAAATGCATTAAGTATACATATGTTGCAATACCCATGAAGGGGAAAAAAAAAATCTTCTGCCTTAGCTATAATTCTAGTCATCTACTATTACCTAACAAACTATCCTAAAATTTAGTCGCATAAACAGGCATTTTATTTTACACACAATTTGGTGTATCATGAATTTGGAAAGGGCTCAGCTTGGTTGATCTTCTCTGCTCCATGTGGCACTAACTGAGGTGTCTCAAGCTGGAGAATCAACTTCTGAGATGGCTTATTCACACAACTATCAAGTTGGTACTGGCCATTAGCCAAGAGCTCAGGTAGGCTGTTGGCTTGAGGGGCTTTGGTTCTTCTCCTGAATCTGCTTGGACTAGCTCATGGCACGGCAGTCTCAGGATATGAGGCTTCTTACATGACAGCTGCCTTTCCCCAGAGTGAGGATTCCAAGAGACAGGAAGTGGAAGCTCTGTTTCTCAGGGCCTGAACCTGGAAACTGGCAGTGTCACTTTTGCCAGATTCTACAGATCAAAGCAGATACAGAGCCCATGTGGATTTAAGGAGAGGAGACACAGACCTTATGTCTATGAGAAGAGTGTCAGAGAATTCATAGCCATTCTTCAACGTCACAGTGATCACTTCCTTAGGCCAGCCTTGCGTGCTGCCACTACAAACAAGCCACGGCCAAGGTTCTTACTTTACACACTCCCTTACGTTCCTCCTTCCCTCCCCCCGCACCCCCCCCGTACCTCTTATTCCTTCCTAATTTCTGGTCCCTAGCCCGTTTCTCACATTTGCCGATGCTCATCTCCAGTTACAGGTTCAGTAGGTCCACTGTGTTTCAACAACTTCAAATTAATCAAGAACTTTGGGATCCGGCAGGTCTGAGTTAGAACAAACTTTCTCAATTGTTCTCTGTAACCCTGGACAAGGTACTTAATATCTGAAGCTCAATATCCTCACCTAAAAGAAGAAGGCTACCTCATAGGATCATTGGGAAGATTAAAAAATAATGTATTTGGCAAAAATTTTAAAGTCTGACAATACCAAGTGTTGGCAAAGACTATGATGAGAGTATAAACTGGTTCAATTTGGAATCAAATTTAGCAATATTTGTAAGATTAAAGATGAACAAATACTACAATCCAGTAATTCTACTCCTAGATACAGACTGTCTTAGTTATCTAGTGCTGCTGTAACAGAAATACCACAAGTGGATGGCTTTAACAAGTGAAAATTTTATTTCCTCACAGTTGAGGGGGCTAGAAGTTCGAATTCAGGGTGCCAGCTCTAGGGAAAGGCTCTTTCTCTCTGTCAGCTCTGAAGGAAGGTCTTTGTCTCTTCAGCTTGTTTCCTGGCTCCTTGAAGATCTCCAAGTGGCTTGGCATCTTCCTCCATCTCTGCTCTTTTTGCTTGCATGGTTAATCTCTTTTACATCTCAAAAGAGATTAAGAGACACTCTACACTAATCCTGACTCATTAACATAACAAAGACAACCATTCCCAAATGGGATTATAATCACAGGCATAGAGGTTAGGATTTACAACACATATTTTGAAGGGACATAATTCAATCCATAACACAGACCCTAGAGAAACTTGCCTACAGGTGCTCAAGGAAACCCATATAAGAATGCTAGTGGAAGCACTGTCTGTAATTGCAAAAAAATGGAAACCACTTAAATGGTGACCAGGAGAACAGAGAACAGAACGTGGTATGGTCATGAATGAGTCAGAGCTACACATATATAGAGGAATCTCATAACTACAATGCTAAGCAAAAAAAAAAAGTAATTTGTAGGAAAATCCATATAGTGTGAGACTATTTATACATAACTGCCCTCAGAAGAATGACAACCCTGAGAATTCAGGTTGTCTTTCACCATCCTTCCATATGTAAAACACTAACTCCTTACTGCTATCAGCTTTTATAATTCAATTCAGTCATGGATTCCAACGCAGTGATAAGACCCGTTAGGCCTGGGACTGTGACAGAGTGCTAGCTGCCTGGACCAGTAACTCTTCTCCCCCTAAAACTAAAAAAGACCAAATTCATTGCCATCAAGTCGATTCCAACTCATAGCGACCCTATAGGACAGAGTAGAACTGCCCCATAGGGTTTTCAAGGAGCGCCTGGCGGATTTGAACTGTCAACCTTTTGCTTAGCAACCATAGCTCTTAACCACTGTGCTTCCAGGGTTTCCCTTCTCCCCCTAGTCCTTAGTAACAGAACTCCAAGTTTTAGCGGGGTATATAGCACCCCAATTAAAAACCACATTTCCCAGGGCAGAGGGTAAACGAGAAGGGAAGGCATTTCTTTACTGAAAAATGTACAGGAATGAGGAAAATAGAAAATCATCATTTCACAACCACCTTGATTCAGGGAAGATTTATCGATGGATACTAAGACTGCCTGGGCACAGAATATTCACACAATTTCAAAGTATTGCCCCTCCACAGGTAATGTATTAATTCCAAGGGAGAAAAAAAAACAAAAAAAAAACAAACCCAGTGCCGTCGAGTCGATTCAGACTCATAGCGACCCTATAGGACACAGTAGAACTGCCCCATAGAGTTTCCAAGGAGCACCTGGCGGATTCGAACTGCTGACCCTTTGGTTAGCAGCTGTAGCACTTAACCACTATGCCACCAGGGTTTCCAGGGGAGAAAAAGTACCTTTAAAATGGAGAAATCAGGCAGATACCACTTGTGTTGGCTGTTAAGCTACCATATCTCAGCTTCAAACCAGGCCTTTGAACCAGTTCATTCTGGTTCAAACCCCTGCTGAGAATTTGCATTTCCACCCTAGATATACTAAATGAGAATCTACGTTTTAACAGGATCCCCAGGTGATTCTTATATATAATTTCCTAGGAACTTGTCAGAATGCAAATTGTCAGCAGGGAACTGGAACAAACCGGTTCAAAACCCTGCTTCAAACCCAGCCCTCCATACTTTGCTGGGATGCTGGGGCTGGGCCTCTTCCAACTGTATTTGTTATGCTCTGCCAGCAGGGGGAGCTATGGGGAGACTGTGAGGCTGGAGAAAGCAGAACGAACTTACTCCTCCTTTGCCTCCTGTTCCTGTGAAGGTCACCCTCACAACGCTTCTGTACTCCAGCCATAAATAGCAGTTCTTTCCTATATTGCAGTTGAATTCTGTTGACAGTTTTTCAGCTTTCACAGAATGAGCCTCTTCACATACCTTTTTTTTTTTTAATAATTTTTATTGTGCTTTAAGTGAAAGTTTACAAATCAAGTCAGTCTCTCACACAAAAACCCATTTACACCTTGCTACACACTCCCAATTACTCTCCCCCTAATGAGACAGCCTGCTCTCTCCCTCCACTCTCTCTTTTCGTGTCCATTTTGCTAGCTTCTAACCCCCTCCAACCTCTCATCTCCCCTCCAGACAGGAGATGCCAACATAGTCTCAAGTGTCCACCTGATCCAAGAAGCTCACTCCTCACCAGCATCCCTCTGCAATCCATTGTCCAGTCCAATCCATGTCTGAAGAGCTGGCTTCATGAATGGTTCCTGTCGTGGGCCAACAGAAGGTCTGGGGGCCATGACCACCAGGGTCCTTCTAGTCTCAGTCAGACAATTAAGTCTGGTCTTATGAGAATTTGGGGTCTGCATCCTACTGCTCTCCTGCTCACTCAGGGGTTCTCTGTTGTGTTTCCTGTCAGGGCAGTCATCAGTTGTAGCTGGGCACCATCTAGTTCATCTGGTCTCAGGATGATGTAGTCGCTGGTTCGTATGGCCCTTTCTGTCTCTTGGGCTCATAATTACCTTGTGTCCTTGGTGTTCTTCATTCTCCTTTGATCCAGGTGGGTTGAGACCAATTGATGCATCTTAGATGGCTGCTTGCTAGCGTTTAAGACCCCAGATGCCACTCTCTTAAGTGGGATGCAGAATGTTTTCTTACTAGATTTTATTATGCCAATTGACTTAGATGTCCCCTGAAACCATGGTCCCCAGACCCCCACCCCTGCTACGCTGGCCTTCAAAGCATTCAGTTTATTCAGGAAACTTCTTTGCTTTTGGTTTAGTCCAATTGTGCTGACCTCCCCTGTATTGTGTGCTGTCTTTCCTTTCACCTAAAATAAAACTTAACTACTATCTAATTAGTGAATGCCCCTCTCCCACTCTCCCTCCCTCCCCCCCTCGTAACCATGAAAGAATGTTTTCTCAGTTTAAACTATTTCTCAAGGTCTTATAATAGTGGTCTTATACAATATTTGTCCTTTTGCAACTGACTGATTTCACTCAGCATAATGCCTTCCAGGTTCCCCCATGTTATGAAATGTTTCACAGATTCCTCACTGCTCTTTATCAATGCGTAGTATTCCATTGTGTGAATACACCATAATTTATCCATGCATCCGTTGATGGGCACCTTGGTTGCTTCCATCTTTTTGCTATTGTAAACAGTGCTGCAATAAACATGGGTGTGCATATATCTGTTTGTGTAAAGGCTCTCATTTCTCTAGGATATATTCCAAGGAGCGGGATTGCTCGATCGTATGGTAGTTCTATTTCTAGCTTTTTAAGGAAGTGCCAAATTGATTTCCAAAGTGGTTGTACCATTTGACATTCCCACCAGCAGTGTAGAAGTGTTCCAGTCTCTCCACAGCCTCTCCAACATTTATTATTTTCTGTTTTTTGGATTAATGCCAGCCTTGTTGGAGTGAGATGAAATCTCATTGTAGTTTTCATCTGCATTTCTCTAATGGCTAATGATTGTGAACATTTCCTCATATATCTTTTAGCTACCTGAATGTCTTCTTTAGTGAAGTGTTCATCTCTTTTGCCCATTTTTTAATTGGGTTATTTGTCTTTTTGCAGTTGAGTTTTTGCAGTGTCATGTAGATTTTAGAGATCAGGCGCTGATCAGAAATGTCATAGCTAAAAACTTTTTCCCAGTCTGTAGGTAGTCTTTTTACTCTTTTGGTGAAGTCTTTGGATGAGCATAGGTGTTTGATTTTTAGGAGCTCCCAGTTATCTAGTTTTTCTTCTATATTCTTTATAATGTTTTCTATACTGTTTATGCCATGTATTAGGGCTCCTAATGTTGTCCTTATTTTTTCTCCCATGATCTTTATCCTTTTAAAAATATATATCCTTTTAGATTTTATATTTAGGTCTTTGATCCATTTTGAATTAGTTTTTGTGCATGGAGTGAGGTGTGGGTCTTGTTTCATTTTTTTGCAGATGGATATCCAGTTATGCCAGCACCATTTGTGAAAAAGACTGTCTTTTCCCCATGTAACTGTTTTGGGGTCTTTGTCAAATATCAACTGCTCATATGTGGATGGATTTATGCCTGGATTCTCAATTCTGTTCCACTGGTCCGTGTATCTGTTGTTGTACCAGTACCAGGCTGTTTTGACTACTGTGGCGGTATAATAGGTTCTCAAATCAGGTAAAGTAAGGCTTCCCACTTTGTTCTTCTTTTTCAGTAATGCCTTATTTATCCAGGGCCTCTTTCCCTTCCATATGAAATTGGTGATTTATTTCTCCATCTCATTAAAGAATGTCGTTGAGATTTGGATCAGAATTGCATTAAATGTGTAGATCGCTTTTGGTAGAATAGACATTTTCATAATGTTAAGTCTTCCTGTCCACGAGCAAGGTATGTTTTTCCACTTATGTAAGTCTCTGTTGGTTTCTTGCGGAAGTGTACTGTAGTTTCTTTGTATAATTCTTTTACATCTCTGGTAAGATTTATTCCTAAGTATTTTATCTTCTTGGGGGCTACTGTAAATGGCATCGATTTGGTGATTTCCTCTTCGATGTTGTTTTGTTGGTGTAGAAGAATCCAACTGATTTTTGTATGTTTATCTTGTATCCCGATGCTCTGCTGAACTCTTCTATTAGTTTCAGTAGTTTTGTGGAGGGTTCCTTAGGGTTTTCTGTGTATAAGATCATGTTGTCTGCAAATAGAGATACTTTTACTTCTTCTTTGCCAATCTGGATGTGCTTTATTTCTTTATCTAGCCTAATCGCTCTGGCTAGGACTTCGAGTACAATGTTGAATAAGAGTGGTGATAAAGGGCATCCTTGTCTGGTTCCTGGTCTCAATGGGAATGTTTTCAGGCTCTCTCCATTTAGGTCTTCACATACCTCTTAGTGTCACCAGCTGCCAGCATGCCCTCCTCAGTGGTTTGGGTCCCAGGCCCAGGGGACTACCTTCCAAGCTCAGAGGTACCAGCGCCAACCAAGCGGTGATGCTTCCTGAGACCCTGAATTTCAGCTTCACAGGGGTCCTTCTCCAAGCTTCTAAAGCTTTAATAATTCTACCCTCTTTCCTTTATTCCCCCAACCTCTGTAGCTGCTACCACTATGATGCCTTAGTGTTCACTTTCTGCCATTTCAATCACCTGGTTAACACTTTACACCTACCTAACAATTCTTTTATTAAATCCTTTGTTAAATAACTAATGTGATTACTGTCCCCTGGCTGGATCCTGATGCAGAAACTGGTACCAGGGGTAGGATTTATATCACACCCTCTGGTGTGCATATACCTAAGGCATCTAAAGCTACTTCCTGTTCATCAGAACTCTGAGTGAGCAAACTAACATTACCGACAATGAGACAACTGACATCTTTGGGTCTTGACGTGGCAACCACACGTTGAGGATGATGAAGCAACACAGAAGAAGCCTATCCTTCTACCCTGATGACCACAGAAGCACCGTAACAACCCTGGGCTTCCTTTATTTGAGGGAGAAATAGATTTTCTTCTCTGAGCCAGTATTCTTGAGGTTTTCTGTCATCCACAGCTTAACTTAGTCCTAACTGACACAGGATCTTAAACACTTTTCTTCAAAGGCAATATACCAAAATTAAATCATTAATTTCAGATTTAAGAAATGAAGTTACAATTAAGTAAAATTACTTGCCACACAGGGGTGGATTATCCAATAAGCAGGATAAGCACGGGCTTATTTGTGCTTACTTACTAATCCGTAGTGAACAATCAATCACACATGGGTTTCACCACGCCACATTAAAGTGAAACCCATGTGAAACTGTTCACGACAGATTAGTAAGTAAGCACTAATTAAGCCCATGCTTACCTTGCTTACTGGGTCATCCACCCCTGTCAGGGACCCTAAATTTGAAAAGAGGCCTTAATTCTGTAGGAAGATGTTTTGGGGTTGGGAAAGAGACAGACGCCAGCCATACCTAGAAGCAGAATCTTTAATATGGTGAGAAAATGTGCAATTGTTCACTAATATTAGTAAGTAAGCACAAGTAAGCCTGGGCTTACCTTGCTTGTTGGATAATACACCCCCGTTGCCACACTACAGTTAGGGAAAGGTGAATATTATTACCATGTCAAGAAAAGTTATATATATTTATTTAGAGAACATTATCAGTTAATAAATACCATTTACGAAACGCCTGTTAAAAAGCATCAGGCAAGGCACACTTTAGATGCATTGTTTGATTTAATCCTCATGAAAATTTTATGATCTTTTTTTAGCTGTCATTGAGTTGGCTCCGACTCATGGCGGTCCCATGTACAACAGAAGGAAACACTGCCCTGTCCTGCACCATCTTCACAATCGTTGGTATACTGAGTCCGTTGTTGAGGCTACTATGTATTTTGAGTGCCTTCTAAGTCAGTGGGCTCATCTTTCAACAGTTTATAGGACAACGTTCTGCTGTGATCCACAGAATTTTCATTGGCTAATTTTCAGAAGTAGATCACCAGGCCTTTCTTTGGAGTCTGTCTTAGTCTGGAAGCTTCACTGAACCCTGTCCACTAGGGCTGACACTGCCGGTATTTGAATTACCAGTGGCATAGCTTCCAGCATCACAGTCCAGCATCACAGCAGCATGCCAGCCACTGCAGTGTGGCAGACTGACAGACGGTTGGTGGCCTGTGACAGGAGTGCCATTATTGTCAACAATCTTTAGACAAGGGAAGTTTGGAATGATTAAAGAACCTCCTGATAAGTGCTAGGGCTAGCATTAGAACCCAGGTAGGTTTGGTTCCAAAGCTTATGCTTCTCACCACTACATTATACTATAACCAGGAGATAATGAGCCGACTTTAAGATCTCTGACTCCAAAGGAAACTGAATTTAAATCCTCCCCTATGCTAGACAGTGATTCTATGTGGAACAGAACTGAGCCACTCTAAAAAAAAAACACTAAGACTCTAAACAGATGTGTCAACTTACCAACTCTATACTCCCAAGCTATTAGCATTTCCAAAAAGCTGGCAAGATCGTCCACATTTAGAATGATGGGGAGCTCATTAGAAACCAAGATTTTATCTAATGCCCTTAGCTAAAAGATTAGTTCCCTTTCAAATCAATAAGGTACACGCAGGCCTGCTATAGGACTGTTTGACTAATGGCCATATCGACTAACATTCCCAGAACCTGGCCCCCTCCCAATTTTTTTTAATTGAAATTAAATGTAATAAGGGATCCCAGAAAAAGACATCAAGTCAATAACCACTTGATTGTAATAGGCTGCCATTAGATCTCTAAGGTCCTCATAAACAGCACAGGCTCTCTCTGGGATGTGCAAAGATCCATTACCCTTAGTGCTAAACTTAAAAGTACTGATTCACTTTAGGATCCAAATTGGTAACTCAGCTGCCAACCATTATTTTTCAAAGCAGGACACCGTTAGTGGAAAATTATATTTTTCCAATTAGCACAGTGGGAAACACTGCGGAGGCATTCAGCCCAAGGCTGCAATTAGAGAACATTTGCTTGCTTCTAGAAATAGACTAGCTGGGAAGTAGAGACCTGCTCTCTAAGGCCTTCTGCAGTAACACTATGGGGCTGGAGACCTTGCTACAGTTTCAGTAGTCCACAGGAAATAACCATCTTTACTCGTTTTAACAGGTAGCGTTCTGCACTTCACCGCAGTATGCCCAGGAGAGATGAAGAAATCCAGCAACGTCTCTGAATGTAAAACAGGACTTACACGAGAGTCCAAATCACTAGAAAGGCAAGTGCTACTGCCAGTGAGCAGTTCTAGGGCTTTATTTCAGTAGTTATGTTTAAAATCTGTTAATAAAGGCTCAAAGGTCTCCATCGGTCACAAAAGTAAGTTTGGTGTGAGCACCTCAGTAAGCTTCGAACTAGCTGATGCTTCTCAGCTTTTCATGCATCTGATTTCTCGCTGTATCTCAGGTGAGACAATGGAAAGTTAAAGAATTCACAGCTCTTGGGTAGAAAGAAAGACACAGGCAGAAAGCAGTATTAGAGAGAAATAACTGTCCCGCCACGAGGTATGAGTTCAGTACTCCTAACTTTATTAAAATTTGGAGCCCAAAACCAGTGTTGCAGTGAACCAAGAGAAACGACGGCCATTAAGTCTGCAAACATCTTATGTGTGGCACAGACATCACAGCGTAGGAATGGTTTCATAGACCAGGCATCCCCATACTACCAGGTTTTACAGGGAACACCTCGGCCCAACTTGGAATGAGCAAGAGTCATAAACGTTGTCACCTTTGGCTTTAAGTGGCTTTATATTGCCTGAAGGGGAAAGAGTGAGGTAGACTGAAAACAACTCCTCTGATTTCCTGCCAGTCAGGAAATGAACCATTGAAAGCACTAGCAATGACCAACTAGCTTAGCCCAACTTGCAAAACTGATGGTAACTTACGAGTGAACACATGCATGATTATGTAACATTCATCTAGTTCTCAGCTACTGTGGTAGGTTAACCAAGTGATTCAACATTGACACGTTTACTCTGTGAATGACATGGTTTAACTTCTAGACACCAGATGCTTTATTAAGGAATAAACAGCTTCATTTCTCAAAAACAAACAAAAAAAACCCTGCAAGTATGCAAGTGTGTGCATACGTGCACACGAGTAGGCAATGCCTAAGATGTGCTAACTACTGATAGTGGTTGCCTTCGGTTAACAGGGAAGCAAACAAGGTTCTGTTTTCTTTACCTTCTGCACTTAATTGCTCCAAAAAATTTCAATTTAAATATTCCAATAAATATTTTGCTTCTTAAAAAATTACTAAACTATCAACTAGCCAGGACCTTCTAGGTCAAGACAGGTTGCAGCATTTACCCTCACACCTTCTGGAGCTCCACCAAAATGGTGGTGAGGGAACATTATACAGGCACAGAACAGGAGACAGAGACAACCACAAACTGTGGAAGCTAGACACGTATGGAAACAGGCTTGGCAGACCTGAAGCTAGGTAGATCACTAAAATGCTCAAAAATGGGGAATACAGGTACCTCTAAAAGAGGCAATGAAGGAGGAGCTAAAACCAGAAAGACCGCCTGACGGTCTAAGAAGCAGTTGGGGCAGATGGGGTATTAAAAACTAGTAAGTTGATAGTAAAGAATCAATATTAATTTTATTGGATGTGATAACAGTATTGTGGTAACTTAACAACAAAAAAAAACCCTTATCTTTTAGTTATATCCTGAAGTATTTTACAGGTGAGATGGTATGTCTGGGATTTGCTTTAAAGCACTCCAATAAAACTGTGTGCAAGGAAGAAAAAAGAGAGAACACAGGAATGGCAGATTGTTGACTGTTCCTGGAGCTGGATAATGGGTACATGGTACAAGCGTTCATTATACTCTTCTACTTTTGTGTATGTTTGAAATTTTCCATCACTAAAAAGAAAAAAAGTTTTCAAAAGACAGCAACAATGAAACCTCCGATTCTTTACTCCACATTGCAAAGCCAGGGATCTGTCTTCCATGTGGTATTAAGCTGAAGTTTACTGTATAAAAGTCCTAACAGAGAGTCTGTGGACTGGGAAACTGCAGAGCTGAGGGCACGTAATACACAGGCAGTCCTTCCTTGGACCCTAGATGTGAAACCACACAAATGGCCATGCAAGCTGAAACCATACAAAGCAATCTAAGAATGAAAAAATTATGGTTGTTCCATGAACTTGAAAATTCTTCTCAAAACATTAAAAACTGTCAGTTACAAATGTATAGGGAAGTGAAAAAATGTAGTAAAACTAGTATTTTAAACTGTAAACATTAGAACATTAGAAATAATGGGATTAAAGTGTTTTGAGATCAGCTTCCAACAGTTTACCCTTTATGCTTTCAATGTTGTGAAGTATCTCCAAGGGGGCCCTTAATGTGAGGTTTCTGCCAGCATCACCACCCCTGGGACATGTGCAGCCTCTTCATCACCTTCACCTTCCGCATTGATGCTGCCAAGTTCCCCTTCACTAAGTTCCTCCAGCTGCACATACAGAATCTCCCAAACAGCAGCAGCATCAACACTGCCACGGCCAACCATTTCTCCCATAACTCCGTCTATGTCTGCTTTGAATCCTGCAGTTGTTTGTGGTGTAGTAGAAGCTTCTGCCACACTGCATATTTCTGTTACCTTCTGTGATGATGCTTGAACATTTGTAATTACCTGCTTTGCTGTATTTTTTCCAAACCTCAGCTAAGGGAACTATGAGTTCTCCAGTTGTAGGGTCAATAACCTGCCCAAAAGTCCATCTGAAAACCCCAGTCAACACCCATTCCCCTCCTCCCCTTCTCTGTCTTGCTAACCACAAGCTTGTTTTGAGCAACATTTTTCAGGAAGTCGCAGCAGGTAGTGGCTCCATCCACTGAATTAGCCCGAGCTATTTTTTCCACACACCTTGAAAGCACACGCAGATTGAAGAGATCACATCCTTCAACCCACCCCGGGCCCAACTGTCACCAGAAAGAACGCTATTTCCCAGCCCATGATTTCACCTGATTCCATTTGAGAAGTGAGGGGTCCCACTACACACACATCCCACTTAAGATGATTTAATATCTGGACCTTCAAGTATGGACACGGGAGGGCTAAGAGTGGAGAGTCCCGGGTACGCAACCCAAACCCCAAAGCCACTGGAAACAAAAAGCTCCCCGGCCCCCATAGACCGTGAGCATGTGGTCTTATGGTCACTAGACCCCACGTTGCTCCTTGTCTGCATAGACAATAAATTTCCACTTTCTGTTTCCCTTGCAACTGGTGGTGTGCCATCCACCTTATTTCGATCGGCTAATAGGACAGGACAAGAACCCTCATTCGGTTACATAACCATCATAGGCTTTCAAAATTGAAGTAACCCCTTGTCCACTGGCTGGATTAATGTTGTTTGGTGGTAACATGTTTTCATGCAAGACCCCAAGAGAATCAGAACGACCTGGAGCATTATCCAACAATAGTACTGAAAATAAGCCTCCAGTGTCTCTCTACTGCTAAGAGATAAGAGGTTAATACAACCAAGGTTTGCTGTCAGTGCCTGAATTAACTGATGTGCAGTGGTTAATCACCAAGACTTTGAAAGAAGTGACATAATTGTCGTTCATCATAAAGCACACCTGGTTTTTTATGTAGTGATTTGTGGACTGAACGGCCAGCAGTAAAGCTTGTACTTAATGCCAATTACTCACAGTTCATCTACCATGGTAAGTGAAATTCAAACCATGTTGTTTGGCGATTGGTGTTACTTATCTAAACTGTGGTAACTGAAATTCGTGCATACCAGAACTATGCAAAGCAAATACTGCCTGTACTGAAAACAGGGAGATTAAAATACACAGTGACCTCTTCCCCAACTGAGCCTCTGAACTCTAGGCCATCAGGCTTTACCCTCTTGATTCTTCTCTGGAGCTCCCCAAGGAAACAGCCTAGCCGAATCACCCCAGGCCGGGTTTCTCAACCTTAGCACTACTGACATCTTAGGCCAGGTGATTCTTTGTTGTGGGCTGTCCTGTGCATTGTAGGATGTTTCAAACAGCATCGATGGCATCTGCCTACTAGACGCCAACAGCATTCCCCAGTTTGACAACCAAAAATGTCTCCAGATATTGCTGCACATCCCTGGGAGAAGACAAACATCTCAACTGGTTGAGAACCACTGCCCTAGACAAAGGCCTCACAGTTCAAGTGCCACCCACACAGAAATCTTCCCATCAGCATTGTAGTGCTCTACTCACGAGTAGATGACCGAAGACTACCAAGCAGAAAAGGGAAGCCTTTGGCATGAGACCAAAATAGAAAAGACAACTACAGTGAAAAAATGAAGAAAAATATTTTAATGAATTAAAATTATTCGTATCCTCAGATATTACATCCACGGAAGAATAGGATTCTAATTTTTTAATGTTGTTAGCTGCTGTAGAGTCAATTCTGACTTACGGTGACCCCAAGTGTGCAGAGTAGAACTGCTCTGTAGGGTTTTCAAGGCTGTGGTCTTTTGGAAGCAGATTACCAGGCATGTCTTCTGAGGCGTCTCTGCGTCAGTTCAAACTGCCAACCTTTCGGCTAGTAATCAAACGCTTAACTGTTTGCACCATCCAAGCACTATTATTTTTTAGTAGAGTCTTAAAAATTAAAAATAAGCAGAAATCAGAAACTTAACAGAAGGATAAGATGATAGGGTTGAGGGTATCTCCCAAAAAAGGACACCAGAAAAATAGAAAAATGGGCAGAGCAAAAAAAAAAAAAAAAAAAACTGAGAAATTAGAGGACTAGACTGGTAGCTCAGAAAAAGATGTAGAGGATATCAAAGTAATTCAGGAAGTTCCTGTCTTGGTCATCTAGTGCTGCTATGACAGAAATACCCCAAGTGGATGGCTTTAACAAACAGAAGTTTATTTTCTCACAGTCCAGTAGGCTAGAAGTCTGAATTCAGGGCACCAGCTCCAGGGAAAGGTTTTTGTCGGCTCTGGAGGAAAGTCCTTGTCATCAATCTTCCCCTGGTCTAGGAGCTTCTTAGCCCAGGGATTCTGGGTCCAAAAGGCACACTCTGCTCCTGGCACTACTTTCTCATTGGTATGAGGTTCCCCTGTCTCTCTGCTCACCTCTCTCTATCTAAAAAGAGACTGATTTAAGACACAAACTAATCTTGTAGATTTGAGTCCTGCCTCATTAACATACCTGCCTCTAATCCTGCCTCGTTAACATCATAGAGGTGGGATTTATAACACATAGGAAAATGAAATCAGATGACAAAATGGTGGACAATCACACAATACTGGGAATCATGGACTAGCCGAGTTGACACATATTTGGGGGGGATACATTTCAATCCATGACAGTTCCTAAAACTCAAAGATATGCATTTCTTCACTTAAATGAGTAAAGTACCCAGCCCACTGGAAAATATGCCAACTCTTCATGGTCAAGTTTTCAACACTGAGGACTAAATAACCCAACAAGCGCTGAGAGAGAAGGATGGGTGGGCCACACTCATACAAAGGATCAGGCATCAGAAAGGCTTCAGATTGGAAGGTAAATGAAGCTAAGCAGTACCTGCAACATTCTGAAGGAAAATTATTTGCAGCCTAGAATTCTATACTCAAATTACTGATTAAATGTGGAGGTAGAATAAAGACGTTTTCTGATGTGCAAGGTCTCAAAAAGTGCTCCCCCAGCACTGTTTCTCAGGAAGCTGCTAAAGTATATGCTCCACAAAAACAAGGGAGTAAACCAAGAAAAATTAAACCATGGACTATAGGAAACAGGAAGTCCAACACAGGAGATGTAAGAAATCCCCAGATTGATAGAGGGAAATTTTAGAATGCAACTGTGAAACCTGTCCAGACTGGAGATCAGAAGCTTTGGGTGAGGCTTCCCCAATTAAATGACATCAATAACCTTCCTGATTCTTTTGATTTTCCTATAAGGAAATTCAAACTGGTGGAGACTTTTGGGATGGATTAGTGATTAAGAGCAGACAAAAAATGACCAAAAAATATATGGAAAGGAAAGAGGCCCCAGATAAGCAAAGCCTTATTGAAGAAAAAGAACAAAGTAGGAAGCTTCACACTACCTGATCTCAGAACCCATTAAAGAGCCACAGTAGTCAAAACAGCCTGGTACTGGAACAACAACAGACACATAGACAGTGGGACAGAATTGAGAGCTCAGATGTAAATCCATCCACCTATGGCCAGCTGATCTTTGACAAAGGACCAAAGTCCATTAAATGAAGAAAAGACAGTCTTTTTAACAAATAGTGCTGGCAAAACTGGATGTCCATCTGTAAAAAATTAAACAGGGCCCATACCTCACACCATACACAAAAACTAACTCAAATACCTAAATATAAAACCTAAAATGATAAAGATCGTGGAAGAAAAATAGCGACAGTGCTAGGTGCCCTAATACATGGTATAAATACAATACAAATCATAACTAACAATGCACAAACACTAGAAGATAAAGTAGATAACTGGAAGCTCCTAAATATTAAACACTTGTGCTCCTCAAAAGGCTTCACCAAAACAGTAAAAGGAGAACCTACAGACTGCAAAAAAGTTTTTGGCTACGACATATCCAACAAGGGTCTCATGTCTAAAATCCATAGAATACTTCAACAGATCAACAACAAAAAGACAAATAATCCAATTTAAAAATGGGCAAAGGATAGGAACAAATACTTCGCCAAAGACATTCAGGCAGCTAACAGATACACGAGGAAATGCTCATGATCATTAGCCATTAGAGAAATGCAAATCAAAACTATAATGAGATACCATCTCACCCCAACATCACCGGCACTAACAAAACAGAAAATAACAAATGTTGGAGAGGTTGCAGGGAGATTGGAACTCTTACGCACTGCTGATGGGAATGTGAAATGGTATAACCATTATGGAAAACAATATGGTGCCTCTTTAGAAAGGTAGAAATAGAAATACCATATGATCCAGCACAATCCCGCTCCCAGAAATATACCCTAGAGAAATAAAAGCCACCACATGAATAGACATATGTACACTCATGTTCACTGCATCATTATTCACAACAGCAAAAAAGATGGAAACAACCTAAGTGCCCATCCACAGATGAACGGATAAACAAATATGGTACATACAATGGAATACTACGCAGCAATAAAGAACAATGATGAATTCGCAAGACATCTCACAACATGGATGAATGTGGAGGGCATTACACTGAGTGAAATAAGTAAATCACAAAAGGATAAATACTGCATAAGATCACCATTATAAAAATCCAAGGAAAGGTTTACACACAGAAAAAAACAATCTTTGATGGTTATGAGGGAGGGAAAGGGTGGGGAAGGAAAAACATTAACTAAACAGCAGACAAGAAACCCTGGTGGCATAGTGGTTACGTGCTATGGCTGTTAACCAAAAGGGCTGCAGTTCAAATCCACCAGACGCTCCTCTGACCTATAGGGTTGCTATGAGTTGGAATTGACTCGACAGCAATGGGTTTGATTTTTGGTTAAATAGCAGACAAGTTAACTTTGATGAATGGAAAGACAACACACAATATAAGGGAAGGCAGCATAACCTGACCAAGACAAAGTCATAAAAGCTTCCTAAATACATCCAAACACCTTGAGGGGCCGAGTTACTAGGGCTGAAAGCTAGGGGTCATGGTCTTAGGGGACATCTAGGTCAACTGGCATAACGTAATTCATTAAGAAAATGTTCTACATCCTACTTCAGTGAGTATTGTCTGGGGTCTTAAAAGCTTGCGAGCGGCCACCTAAGGTACATCTATCGGTCCCATCACATTCGGAGCAAAGGAGAATGAAGAAAACCAAAGACACAAGGAAAATATTAGTCTGAAGGATTAATGGACCATCTGAACCACAGCCTTTGCCAGCTGAGCCCAAAAGAACTAGATGGTGCCTGGCTACCACCAAGGACAGCTCTGACAGGGATCACAACAGAGGTTCCCAGACAGAGCAGGAGAAAAATATGGAACAAAACCCAAATTCACAAAAAAAAGACCAGACTTACTGGTCTAACAGAGACTGGAGGAACCCCCAAAACTATGGCCCCTGGACACCCTGCTAACTCAGAACCGAAGTTACTCCCGAAGTCTACCTTTCAGCCAAAGATTAGACAGCCCTGTAATACACCACCACTACACATGAGGACATGCTGCTTAGTTTATTCAAGAGAAGAGACTTAACAGGAACACCTGCCCAAAAGCAAAGATGAGAAGGCAGGAAGGGGCAGGAAAACTGGACTAACGGACACAAGGAACCTGGAAAGGGAAAGGGGGAGAGTGCTGACACATTGCGGGGATTGCAACCAATGTCACAAAACAATTTGTGTGTAAGTTTTTGAATGGAAAACTAATCTGTGCTGTAAATTTTCACCTAAAATGCAATTAAAGTTAAATTTAAAAAAAGACAACTTAAGGAGGCAGGGAGAGTGGTTTTTACTAATTAGATAGTAGATAAGAACTATTTTAGGTGAAAGGAAAGATAGCACACAATATAGAAGAGGTCAGCACAACTGGACTAAACCAAAAGCAAAGAAGTTTCCTGGATAAATTGAATGCTTTGAAGGCCAGCGTAGGAGGGGTGGGGGTATGGGACCATGGTTTCAGGGGACATCTAAGTCAATTGGCATAATAAAATCTATTAAGAAAACATTCTGCATCCCACTTTGAAGAGCGGCGTCTGGGGTCTTAAACACTAGCGAGCGGCCATCTAAGATGCATCAATTGGTCTCAATCTACCTGGATCAAAGGAGAATGAAGAACAACAAAGGCACAGGGTAATCATGAGCCCAAGAGACAGAAAGGGCCACATAAACCAGAAACTACATCAGCCTGAGACCAGAAGAACTAGATGGTGCCCAGCTACAAATGATGACTGCCTTGTCAGGGAACACAATGAAGAACCCCTGAGGGAGCAGGAGAGCAGTGGGATGCAGACGCCAAATTCTCGTAAAAAGACCAGACTTATGGTCTGATTGAGACTAGAAGGACCCCGGAGGTCATGGTCCCCAGGCCTTCTGTTAACCCAAGACAGCAACCATTCCTAAAGTTAACTCTTCAGACAGGGACTGGACTAAACTATAGGATATTGACAATGATACTGGTGAAGAATGAGCTTCCTGGATCAAGTAGACACATGAGACTGTGCTGGCATCTCCTGTCTGAAGGGGAGATGAGAGGGTAGAGGGGGTCAGAAGGCTGGCAGAAAGGACTTGAGGATAAATAGAGGACGGAAGAAGTGTGCTGCTAATTACGGGGACAGCAATTAGGAGTATGTAAGAAGCCGTCTATAAATTTTTGAATGAGAGTCCAGCTTGATTTGTAAACTTTCACTTAAAGCACAATAAAAATTAAAAAAAAAGAACTTATTCGGGGAAAACAAAAAGTCATACAGGAATAGTGGTCATGATGTATTTAAAGACTCAGCAGCTCAGCAGTATTTTTAAAATACTCTTAGTACCAATCTCATCAAAATTATATCGTGAAAGTGGGAGATTAGGAAGAGTCTGTGTATGGTAGTTGATGACTGGAATTTAACATCATTTTCCACTATGGGAAGTTGTCTTAGTCATCTAGTGCTAAGATAACAGAAATACCACAATTGGATGGCTTTAACAAACAAATCTATTCTCTCACAGTTTAAGAGGCTAGAAATCCAAATGTAGGATGCCAGCAGCAGGGGAAGTCTTCCTCTGTCGATTCTGGAGGAAGGTCCTTATCATTAATCTTTTCCCCTGGTCTAGGAGCTTTGCAGCACAGGGACCCCAGGTCCAAAGGACACATGCTCCTGGCTCTTCTTGCTGGTGGTGATGAGGTCCACATCTCTCTGCTTTCTTTTATATCTCAGAAGAGATCAACTTAAGACACAACCTATTCTTGTAGACTGAGTCCTTGCTCATTAACATCGTACAGGTAGGATTCACAGCACATAGGAAAATCACATCAGATGACAGAATGGTGGACAATCACGTAATACTGAGAATCATGGTTCAGCCAAGTTGACACATATTTTGGGGGGGCACAATTTAATCCATGACAGAAGTCAAGAGCTAATGCCAAAACACAGAAGTAGTAATACAAGCCTATTATTTAGATACACAAAAGTCAATACCAAAAGAACTGAAAACGGTTGCTTCTGGAAAGGGGAAAATGGTGTACACCCGTTTTCATTACAAGCTATTGAAACATCTAATTCTTCAACATGCATACATACAACTTTAATTAAAAAAAACTATTAAGAAAGGACACCTACACCCAAGAAAAACAGGCCAGGGTTCTCACCAGCATGTCTCCTTGCTCTGGAGCCCAGGAATCTGTATCGTTCCACATACATTACTATGGTAATAGCCTCCCCTCTGGTCTCTTTCTAGCTATCTGGCTTTTCTCTTCTCCGGGTCTAGCTGCCTCTTCCTAGACAGGAACTTGCTTTGTCTGTTTTCTCAGCTGTCCTCTTCTGAACCAAGGGAGGAATGTTGAGATCACCAGTCCCCATTTAATCTCAGGGCTCTGACAGCACCTGGGACTCTTTGAGGTCATGCACCAGCCAAGAGCTGATATGCCAGTACCAGAACAGAGGGTCTCCTCCTGAAGCTTCAGTGCAAGGCTTAAGGCTAAGTTCCCTTACCACAGCCCCTTCCTCCCTCAAAAAAGAAGTCTTATGCTATTTTTAGCTGGCCCCAAAGGCTACAACTCATGTCCACAGTCTGCTAACATACAATATTTGGGAAGTTAGTTCTCTAGGCCCGTTTCATCATTTCTAAGACCTACTGTAAAAGGGCATGAGGATTAAAGTGCCTATAAAAAGGCTCACTAACAGTGCCTGACATAAAATTTATTGAAAACCACTCAGCGAGTCCAAAAACTAGCAGGACTCAACAGTGCAGACCCAACAAGCAGTCTGATCCTTCTCAGGCACAGGTAAAGCTAGGCATAGCCTTCTCCTCGTTATGTTCTTAATGCTGGCATTTAAAACTCTGTAAATCAACTCAGTCCCTGACAAAAAACTCAAGAGCATCATCCTACAGCTCTCAGGACAGGAACCGTTAACCCAGCTTGCAAAGAAATGCACGCTTTCATTTAACCATTCTGATCACAGGCAAAAAAAAAGGATAATGGGTCAAGACTTAAGACCTTAACCCTCAAAATTTTCAAATGAAGCTGCCACACTGCCACACGCACACTCACTCACTTTCACGTTCTTTGTAAGAGCAAAAGCTTGAGAAAACCTAAATAAGGGTCTGGCTAGTCATACAGAGTCCCCGGGTGGTGCTATCAGTTAAGCACTGGACTACTCAAAGGTTGATGGTGAGGAGCCTCAGAAGACAGGCCTGAAGGGCTGCTTCTGAAAGGTCACAGCCTTGAAAATCCTATACAGCAGTTCTGCCCTGCACACTTGGGGTCACTATGAGCTGGTGCAGACTCGACAGCAACTAACAAGTCAAACGGAAAACCTTGCAACTGTTAAAAACTGAGTAGATTTATAATGTGCTAACGTGAAAATGTCCAAGCTGAACTATAAAAGGGAAAATGCCAAACTGTACACAGTAATGATCCGCGTGAAGTCACGTCATCAGTGTTGGAACGCACAGAGAAAACTTGAGGAACCCCAAGGTACCTAACAAGAGTGGGAACCAGCAGCCTGAAGATGGCTGGCAGCGCTCACTTAGATCTTCCCCTCTCTGGAATGCACAGCTCTCTGATCCGGAACCCAGACGATTCCACATACAACACATGAACAAAAACCACGACAACAAAATTCTCTAAAAACTGTAGGCTTTTTATTCAGTTAAGAGGTAGACAGATGAACATGGAAGGCTGTCCCATTTAACTTGCCGAAATTCACATCCCACTTCATTCATCCATCCCAGCTGCCAAAAATCTTAAAGAAATAACCAAGATTCCGGAAGTCTTTGTCTTCCTACTTCTTCTTAAAGTTACTACTAACTTAAATTTTCACTGTGTCCAAAGAACCTCATCCCTCTAGAAGTTCCCACGTATGCCAACAGAACCTGCCCCTACTCTGACAGGAGGGCAGAGCACGAATGACGATTTGTTTTAAGAGACTACAAGGGGCGCTTCAGTTTAAGCTTGTGTTGTTAAATCCCTGTGCGCATTAGGGCAGAAGCTGGTGAAATCAACAAAGCAGAGCACAGGCTGTCAAACGGCTCTGAATGGTTGCTGTCTCTGAAGTTAACTTGTGATTTTTTTTTTTCTTTTTTAACATTAGAACATAATGGAATTGAAGCCTGATACAAAAAGTAGAGAAATATGTACAGGAATCCACAGCCCAGAAGGAAACGGGACTTCGACAGCAGCCGGTGGAAACGTGGCTATTTTACATAGCTAATTTTGAGACAAGTCATATTTAGCACAAAAGCAATTATAGCACAATAACACCTCCCTCCCAGAGCTCCCCGCCAGTCTTCTGTAACACTGCAGTCATTCTTCAAGGGAGCAGGAATGCGTAAGGTGGACCCAAACACTGACAAATTTTAATCCCAAACAACTTCACACTCTGAGGATGACATATTTGAAGACTGCCATGATAGCAGCACTGATAACTCCCGAAATGGGGACTGTCACAAACCAGGCCATAAAAATGTTGCGGAAGAGTCGCCAATCAACAGCCTTCTTAGATCGGAGCCAGCCAACGGATACAACAGAGCCCACCTACAAAAAGATACAAGGAAAATGGTTCCTAAAGTGCCAATGATATTTTGGTAAACACGAAGCTGTTTAAACAAGGAGCCCCAGACTACTAAACAAGACTGATTCCATGAAAACTGGTTGTGACAGGTTAAGAAGATGACTCCTGGAAAGATGAAGACACCATAAGAATCAGTCATTACATCTGTGCTAACAACGGTAAGACGACACGAGAAAAACACTTCCTTTCTCCCCTCCTGGAATTTCTTAATAACTACTGATTTCTTAATAAATTAAATTATTTAAAATTTTTTGTTTTCCAAAGATCATTCTAGCAGGAGGCTGCTATTAGACCTAACAGCTGATCACCTGGAGAGAGATTCTGGCAGAAAAAGGATGACTCATCAGACTCCCTGATGGGCCGAACTTGAATTTCCTGAAGGCAATGTCAAACATGTGCTTTCTGTAAATAACTGCCCATCCAAAAGTCCAGACTTGCAAAACCAAGGCTTTAGCCACCACAAATGGCAGCAACAACTCACAGAGCCAGAACTATAAAAAGCTGGCTGGTTTATTACCACACCCAAACTATTCTGAATGGCTTCCTGAAAAAGGGCACTTAACAGTGCCAAGCAGAATTGACTTGAGAGCAAAAAAATTACAAAGCAACTGTAAAGAGCCAGAAATTATAGCTAGCTCTGTATAATGGAAAAAGACTTTTACACTACTTTAGAAGAATACACATTAATTGCTTAAATGAGCAGACACAAAAATTATAAAATGTAAGCTTTTACATTCTTGGATTCAGCTGTCCTAACCTTGTGGACTCTTGAAGACTCCTACTGCCTAAAACTTTCTCAATGTACCAGAGAAGTAAAGCCTGCACATTACTAGACCCATTTGTCAGACACACTACATTAACTTTAAACTTACTTTACAATGTGTTGTACTGATGGGAAGGCCGATATTTGATGCAATTACCACAGTGAGGGCAGATGCCAGTTCAATACTGAAGCCGCTGTAGACACAAAAAAATAGCGAATACTTTAGTTTGATTTTTTGATCCGCTAACACTTCAAATTAAAACGATCTTGCTTTTGCTCTACTTGGTGACAGAACTTCCACTGGCATCTTTATTTGCTCTAACCCCTGAAGTCTAAACTGGGCCATGGGACTGACTCCCCCTCTTTCCCCTCTCCTCTGCGTTTAATTGAGGTTTTAAGTTCTTCTGGAAGTCCAGTATTAAATCTATCTTCGCTTTTACGTTGAAGAATTTGGTAATCATCAGTCTTAGCCAAGTATTCATAGCTCTTCCCTTCTAACACACAAGTCTTTCTCAAAAAGTTATCTGGTTAACAGAACACTGAAGCTGAATGGATAAATGTTTAAACAAAATTATATTTAAGGGCCATACAGTAAGTATAATTTAAAAACTCTGCATCAGCAAACTTGGTTACTTTAACTAAAAATGATTTATGTGTTGGCACTATGTAATATTACATAATCTCTTATGAAAAATGAGTATTACGCTAAGGCCTGCTTCAACAACTCACCTAGAGGGGGTGATTGGTGTCAGATCTTTTCCCATGGTCTGGATAACTCTCCTTCCCCAGACCCAGAGGCCAATACAGATTCCAACACCACCATAGAGTAGAAGCCATATTGGTGTTGCTATTTTTGAAGACACATCTCCCGTATCATAAACCAGATACAAAGCAACCAGAGGACCAATGGCATTGCTGGAAGAAAAACGAGGGCAAAGATGGCTTTTCAGGCAGAACTAGCAAGATCTGACGTGCTGAACATACCAGAGTTTTTAAAGCACAGTTTTCAAGATCATTTAGCAAATGAGTCTTTTTCCAAAGGAAATGTATGGAACCTCAACATACACAACAGAAAAAACATGAGCTGCTCTGATGGGGGGCAGGACCACACATTTGGTCACCGCTCCTTCTGCAAGGGGCCTAGAACAACTCTCGGGTTCCAGTTTATAAACTGCAGAGCTAAGGAACTAAGGCTAACAACATACAAATTCATCCTACAGGGCAGTGGTTTTAAGTTTTCATCTTACGTCGCACTATTTACTGTCAAGGAGCTCGTCCCCACCTCGATAGACAAAAAGGCTTTTCTGTAAAAGACATCTGTTTGTCATCTGCAGAAACAAAGTGAAGAACATCCTTTGTAGCCTCCCTGAAGGCTAAGATTTTACTGCCTGTATTAAGTCAGTAACTGCTATTACCTCACTCCATCTGGATTATTCAGTGTCCTCTGGATGGCACAGGTACCACTGCCACTGTGGCCCCTGCGAGGGCCTTATAAAGAGGATAAGACACTTTAAAAACAGAGAAAGCAATGCTACAATTCAATGTGTACTAACCTCACGTCGTTGCCACCATGGGCAAACGACCCAAAGCAGGCCGTGAGGATCTGCAGGAACTGGAAGAGGAGTGACACTTCTGGTTTATCTTGGTCATACCACTCTTCTTCTAGAGAGCCACTACTTCCTTTTCTGTCGCCCAGGCCCATTTCTCCCTTGACACTCACGTCCATCTCAGATGCAGAGTGAATATCAGACACTGCATTGCAGTAACTGGTGTAACTATCCATGCGAATTCGCTTCTTGGTGTCTGCACCAGGCCATGTCAGCTTCTCCATCTCTTCGCCTTTTTGTTCACCTTCTTTGGCACGGAATGAATCCAGAGGCATGCCACAAATTGCCATAGTATAGGAAGTATAGCTATTATTGCGCCTCAAGGGTTTGTCACCGGAGTCTCCCATGCAGTCTCCCACCTTGGCTAGATGTAATTTATGGAGAAGCTCTTTGTACAAGCCAGAATCTTTATGCACGGTGTGATACTGATAGTGACCGCTGGAGTTCATCTGGTTGCTGACTGCTTGACTGAACTGAACAAGGTTCCCATTAGGCAACTGCACTGCACCTACCCAGACCAAAAAGCGAACATCAAGATCAAAACAGTAAGTTCCTTCACCACCACGAGTAACAAAGAGAAACAACTCCACCCCCCCAATCATGGAATTTCAACTCACCATTCATGGCACTATCTATGCTGGTTTCCTCTTTCAGCTCCATGCTAGGAAGCCTCTCTCGCTCTGGAGCTTCCTCCAAGTCTCCAAGCTTGAATGAGACCGTCCTCTCCTCCACCACAGCCTGGAGGGGCACAGTGGCCGACCCCACGTCAGAAACAGGACTTCTACTTTCAATATCAGCAAGAGACAACTTTGTTTCTTCATGGTCTTCTTTCAAGCTGTTCTTTTTTTCCATCAAGGGGCTTTCAGAAGGACTGGACTTTATTTCTCCTAGAAAAGAAGGGGTATTTTAGTTTGGGTTTGACCACACTGACTTCTTGTACAGCGCCCTTTCCCCACCCCCAAAGAATCCACATCGCAGTAAGAACACACATAAATTGCAGTTACAATCGAGGATGACTTCCCCATCTGCTTTGTCAACAACGCATCCTACACCCAAGAACAAACCAGCAATGCAGAACTCCCAAGGAGTTGACCAACTTCTTCTGCAAAGGGCCAGAAAGCAAATCTTTTAGGTTTCTAAACTCTGTCACATAATCTTGTCCTTTATTATTATTATTATTTTTACAGCCCTGCTTTTATGGATTGAATTAAAAACTCAAACCAAACCCATTGCAGTTAAGTCAATTCCAATTCACAGCAACCCAGAAAGAGTAGAACTGCCCCAACAGGGTTTCCAAGGAACAGCTGGTGGATTCCAACCACTGACCTTTTGGTTAGCAGCCAAGCTCTTAACCACTGCACCACCAGGGCTCCATGGACTGAATTATGACCCACAAAAAATATGCCTGTGGTTATAATCCCATCTGGGAATGAGTTTTCTTTGTTAACAAACATGGAAACAGTTTTCTTTGTTGTACGGCAGCATTACTGTAGGGCATGCCTTGAATCAATCTCTTTTGAGACAGAAAAGAGCAGTTTAAGCAAGCAGGCAGAGATGGGGAAGACAGATGCCATGCCACATGAAGATCACCAAGAAACCAAGCCAAAGAAGCTGAAGAGAGGAGAACCTTCCCCCAGAAAAAATCCTTCCCCTAGAGCTGGAGCTCTGAATTCAGACTTCTGGCCTCCTAAGCTGTAAGAAAATAAATGTTTGTTAAAGCCACCTCCCTGTAGCATCTCTGTTATAGCTGCATTAGATAACTAAGACACCTACCAATCTTAGCTCCCTGCCAGTCCCTTCAGTATTGGACTACACCTAGTTCATACTTTAGAAAAGGAATCCCCCAAATTTCGGCCCAAGAGTCCAAGCAAAGCAACAGTTCAATGCAGGCCACCTAGAAATGACAACTTTACCCTCTGTTTTCAGAGAGTAAGTCTATATCTCAGAAGCCTCATGGTTCTAAGTTCCATGGCCGGGTAGAAACGTTTCCTGCCTACCATGTCAATGCTCAGTACTTTAATCCACTCCTTCAGCTACTGCAGTTATGCATCTAGCAAGATTTCTCTTCTCTCACACTGAGGTAAAAAACGAGGTCAGGAAGTCTGGAAAGCCTGATTCCCACTAAACACGTGTTCAGCATAGCCAGGCTAGCACACAGCCTCACCCAGGCCATTCCGTCCAGCTGCAGTGACGCTGCTTCTAAAGAACTTTTTTTTTTTTTAAATAATTTTTATTAAGCTTTAAGTGAAGGTTTACAAATCAAGTCAGTCTGTCACACATAAGCTTATATACACCTTACTCCATACTCCCACTTATTCTCCCCCTAATGAGTCAGCTCTTCCAGTCTCTGCTTTCGTGACAAATTTGCCAGCTTCTAACCCTCTCTACCCTCCCATCTCCCCTCCAGACAGGAGATGCCAACACAGTCTCAAGTGTCCACCTGATACAAGTAGCTCACTCTTCATCAGCATCTCTCTCCTACCCACTGTCCAGTCCCTTCCATGTAAAGAACAAACTTTAAATCACTACCTTAAGCATCTGCATAGATGAAAAGGGCAGATAAAGGTTATGTGAAGAGATCTCAGCCACTAAGAAGATGAACACAAGGTTGAAGTGAGAGAACCGACAGTATCAGAACCTAGTCAGCATTAATTATACAATATGTATAGTAATGGCCGAAATGATTCCCTCACACACCAATTAAAAATGTTTACCTCTAGAATTTATATTAACCTGAGTTATTAACCTCTGAAAATTAACCAAATCTAAGGTCATATATGGAGCCCTGGGGCACAGTGGTTTCGGCATTTGGCTGCTAACCAAAAGGTTGGCAGTTTGAACCCACCAGCTGCTCCTAGGAACCCTATGGGGCAGTTCTACTCTGTCCTATAAGAGTGCTATGAGTCACAATCAACTTGATAGCAACAAGTTTGGTTTTTTTTTTTAAGTCAGACATACACATTATACTTAGCTTTGCATGTCTGAATCTGAAGTTATACACTGAGAACTACATATAAGCAGATGAGGCAAATATTTCTTCTACAAAAATATTTTGTACTTACCTCTTAATTTTTCATTATGGTATCTGCATACTTTTCAATTAACACAGACTACAACTTCTCTATATTCATCTATCATGTCACTGCAACTGATCCAGGTACAGTAGGAAAACAGATTACAGCACAGGTCAAGTAGACCTTGACTCATGCCACAAAAAAATATGGTTTGGGCAACACATCCATATCTACTGAAAATTTCTTACATTGCCAACTTATCCAAATAGAGGGCTTTTACAGGTGACCAAACAAACAGAAATAAGTACATTATGAGTTACATTTTTCTGCCACACACAGTTACTTACGTTCAATTTTTCTCTTCATCCTGGGACATACAAAGAACCAGACGATAAGGGCACAGAAAACTGCACAGCCCACCGAGATGAGGATGGTACCCCACAGAGGAAGTTTGTCAAAGCCCAGCACTAGGAGATAAAATGGTGCATCTTGAAAACCCCAGGGCAACAGCCCCCTGCAATAATGTGTAAACCCTCTGGGTCTCTGAGGGGTTCCCCAAGCCAGCCCATCACCTTTTACAGCTGCTACCACCTGTAGTTCCAGAGTTTACTGTGCTAACAGCTATAAAAATAAGTCAGCTTTCAATTTGTGAGAAAAATCCTATAGTTACCTTAAATCCACACTCAAAACACTTGTAAGACTGAAATTTCCTAAGCTCCTTCACACTCTAGTTTTTTTCCTTCACTTTGTAAGACGCTAAGGATTACTGTACTTTGAGGACTTGCAAACTAGTCATTCCACTCATCGGCCTCCTGAAGTTGGCTGCCATTCACTACGTTTACACACAGATTCATTTTAATATTAAAAAGGAAGGAGTCACATTTGTCGAGCTGCTGAAATTCTCTGTAGAAAAGTTACCTCATCCATACTAGCTGTCAGTAAAATATTTTAACAAGGTTGTCTCTTTGGAAGTATTACCAAACCAAGAAAGAAAAGTGGAATGTTGTCTATCAACAGATAAGATTACCCTCAAGAGCTCTTTCGCAAAAGGAAAATAGTTTGGTAGTAAATTCACAAACAACCCAGATCTTAAGAGACTTGCCTACCAATACTTTTCACATGGCTCAGAGATGGCTAATTAGTCATTATCCACCTGTCACTTTAATGTTAATAACTCCAAATCACTAACCTGCACTGAACGCAGAATCAAAGCACTACACAGTCCAATCAAGCCTAAAAGACATTACCACGATCTGTAGTTCTATCTAAGAACAGCTTAGTTACTTGTGGTTACTTTGCTTATCAGGAATTAAATTACTGAAAAAATGGAAATTCTATTGTCCAATGATCAGTCTTTGAAAATCAGACAAACTGCGGCCTCTTCTTAGCCTGAAGGTCTACAGTGACCACAGGTCTTTTCACCTTAGTCTCTGCTCTCAATCTCATCACACTGCAAGTCAGAGACTAAGCTGTACATGAGATCTAGTCATTGCCTGTCCAAGTGCAATCTGCCTACTTTCAAAAGCCAAAAAGGGGAAACAAAGACACTGGTGTTTCTGGTAAATGATCCACAAAGGAAAGGAAAAAAATGTCAAAGTTCCCATTTTCAAAAATGATTGAAAATTTGGTTTTTAATTGCGCTGAACTATAAGCCTTGCCACATAAGCTACTACCAAATGTGCTTAGAGTTTCATGGAGATTCTTCTTGTTTATCAAGAACACAGTTTTAAGCGGAACAAGTTTTTCTTCACATGCACCATTTAGAATAAGGAGTCTGGTATCCCTTAACATGAGATCAGTAGTCTCATAAAGTGCTTCATTTTTCTTGATTTATTCCAAGAATAAAGGCAAGGTTAAAATTACTTAGCTAATTCCATTTTTGGCCAGTTACATTACTTACATGTGGTTGAAGAAGCAAATCACTACCCATTAGGGAAAAAAAAAAATCAATTTAGTGGGCCACAACCAGATTTAAAAAAACAGTATATGTGAAAACATGAGTGCATCATACATAGTACGTAGATTCATAATGCTATCCCGTTTATCTCTCTCTCTCTACAGAATGCGTGTGTGCCTGGGCCACACTGCATTTCTTCCAGTGGGTCACAGGCAAAAGATTGACAGCCAGTGACAATCACACCAAATGAGCCTAGACAGTATGGGTGGTCTAAAGCATGTGCTCTGTCCTGCCTGCCAAGCTACAAATTCTCGGTCTTTTGCAGTTGTTAAGTTACACGTATATAGCTGTGATTTAATCCATGCTTTGCCTTAGTCCCAACGTAAAAGTAAATAACATTTCGATCTTTACATTCTCACAAATTTTTTCCTCTTAGCTGCATGAATTCTTCTTCCAAGTGCACTTAGGCCAGTTGTTAAACATGCCAACTCTTCTCATTCAAGCAGATTCAGGGAGTAAATTTAGTACTCAGAAACAAAAGTAGCTCCATTTGGAAGAGAAAAATGAGAATATCCAGCCAATCAGTCCTAAATGACTGACTGTTGAAGACCAAATATTACTAATGACTCTTCAGTAGTCGAGGTCAACATCAATTCCAGCATTTTTAGCACAGACAGGAGAAGGGGAGGGAGAAGATCCTGTGAAGACTAAAGAGGAAAGGTCTGTAGTGATTTAGAATCTGAGCAGGTCTCTTTGGTTGAAAACCTATCTAGGTTAACTCAGCATACACTAGCCTGCAGCCTTCTGAAATGGGCGCAGGCCAGCCACCTTCTAGGAGATTTCAGCCCTGTAAAGCAAAAAGGGGTAAATTGGGCATTTAATGCAAGTTTTGCAAACAACTTGAAATTTACATTTAAATATTTTAGTATTTACTTACAGGGTGCTCCAGTATACATGATGGAAAAAAGGTTTATTCCAACTGTGCAGGCATAGAAAACTGGCAAAGCTCTCAAACCATTAGGAACTGGATCTGCCTGTAAAACACCATTCAGATCAACACATTAGAAGCTGTAAAAGCTAACCCATTTCTACAAAACCTTCTAACAGAGCGGGTTCGGGAATTATAGCACCAGTGTTCCTCCACAGCAGTTTCCAAGGGTGATGGGGCTTTTTCCTGCCAATGCTCCTGGAAGTCTCCCCCCTCAAGGCCAACCCCATCTCCTACCTGAATTTAAGTTGACACAGTTGTGTTTGGGTCCTCCAGTACATCATGTCATTCTTGCTTTCTTTCCTTTTTGTTTATTTATTTGCTACCTTAATAATAAAGCTACCTACCTATAACAGTGACTGATAAAATCCAGAATAATCGCTTTTCAATACCCACATTCTTAGGGTACCTGAAAGTCCAGATGTCATCTCAAAACTCTCCTTACGAAGTCTGAGCACACAGCTCAAGGTGAACTACACTTCTGTAACAAATGTCACTATACAGACCATCAGCTGTCAGGACACTGCTTTATCTGAGCTGATACCTTCAGAGATTCCTTAAAAATAAAACATGTAGTAGAACACGCTTGCAACAACCACTCCACAGACAAATACACCATAATGTTCTACTGAAGTGCTAAGGTACAAGTCAACCGTGCAGTCCATCCATTCATCCGACTATCTCCCAAGGACTATTCTGGGCACTGGAATACAGGAGTAAGTGGCACAAGGTTCCTGGCTCACAGAACTAACATTTGTACTTGAGTATGGAATAATGTCAAGCACTGACAAGCGCTATAAAAAAAGCTAAGAAGGCTGAGCGGACAGTGATCACAGGAGGGGCATATTTTAGTCCAGGGAGGTCAGGGAGTAAGTGTCACCTGAGAAAAGACAAGAATGTAGTCAGCCAACAATGGTGTAAATAACCAGGGGCTAGGAAGGAGCAAGTCACCTGGCTAATTATTCCAGACACAGGTATTAGCAAATACAAAGCCCGTGAGGCAAAAAACTTTAACAGCACAAAGGAGGCCAGTGTGACTGGAAATGAGAGGAGTTCCACTCACAAGGAATGTATGTTAATTCTACAGAAAACACTCAAGTCGAACACTTCAAGAATGGGAGCACAAATCTAAATAAATACATAAATCAGAAGGCTCAATTTTAAAAATGTTAGCCTAAAGATTCAATATAATCTTAATCACATTTCCAATGGAGTATTAGGCAGAGGGGGAGACGGGGGAGACAAAACAAAAAGACCCTAAAGTGACTCTAAAGCTTCTGGTAAGAATCATCAGTACACTGAGCAGAATGAGTAGTGGCTTAAGATCAATGAAACAGAAAAGCTCAGACATAAACCCATTTGTGTAGTAAGGATGCCATTCCAAATCAATGGGCCTCAGTGAACACAACCACTCTGAATGTTAACTCCACTATCCATTGTTTTTGGTTTATCCATTACTTAAAAGAACAGATAGCGAAACCTCCGAAACAGACCCAAGAATAAATTACAGAACCTAGGAACTGTTAAGCACCTCTGAATAACGTACCAGTGTTAGTCACACACTGAAGGCAGTCAGTAAGGTTATGAACTTTTTTTTTTCTTCTAAGGACTATCCACACCTTTAAAAAAGTTCTCCAAGAGGCCTAAACCAAACCCCATCGCCTTGGAGTCAATTCTGACCCTTCGCAACCCTACAGGACAGACTAGAACCATCCCATACAGTTTCCAAGGCTGTACTCTTTACAGAACAGATACCAGGTTTTTCTCTCATGGAGCAGCTGGTAGGTTCAAACTGCCAACCTTTCAGATAGCAGCTGAGCACTTAACCACCAGGGCTTCTCCCAAGAGACCTGACACCCCCCGTACTAAAAAAAAAAAAAAGACTCAAGCCCATTAGGGTTCTATATACATTATGTAGGGACTTCTCTTAACAGATTGTCAAAGACTATTTGGTAATACGGTATCTACAAACCAAACTGTAACTGGTCAGAGTTGAGAAGAAGTAAGGTTTAACATGAAAACTTCTCTCCTCTCTACCTTCCCCAGCCTTCCAGTCACTCCCAAGAGGTAACTAGGGCTACCAGTTTCATGACATTGTTTTCCTCACCGTATGCCCCATCTAACACACACTTAAAGCTGTGCCTGGGAATAATGGATTTATACCTCACCGTCCAGTTATACACTCTAAGAAAGGAGGGCTTAATACTCCCCATTTTCAGCCACAGTAGTTCATTTTTCACATACTGCATGTTCCAGAAGGTTTAGTCTAAAGAAAAGTTCTGTTAAGTTTTAAAAGCTGTTCTAGACATATTTAATATGATTCCTGACAAACGGGAGAACGCGTGATGGTCCACGTTCTTGACCAGAACTTAAATACTCAAAAGGAAAACTTTCCTCTTCCTCTATTCCTTCTGTTTAATGCCACAACAATCCTTGACAGAATTACCCCACCTTCATTCTGCTTTTACCTACTAAATAACCTGGTATCTCTGGAACAGAGACATTCAGAAAATAGAAATTTTTCAAAAAGCAATTTTAATCTTAATTTCGAAAACAGAAGCTAAAAAGAGTTGAGCAGTATCTTATAGTCAAATATTCAGATCTTATCACAAGACCCCAAAAAGCTTATCAGTCTAAGGATTTTTTTCAGCGATTTTAAAACCTAACGGTAACCATAAATATTCACTCATCACCTCCAAATCCCTCATGTTACTAAGGGACTGGTGTGTGCGTGTACACACACGGGGCGGTGGGTATGGAAGACCCTCAAAGCCAGTATTGTTTGAAACACTCTTGCTGTCGTTCCTGATCACGCTCACCCCTCACACCCACCTAAGGAACGTAGAGTTAAAATCCACATTAACATATCTAACTTAAGCTCTCAATAACTGGGGACTGTATCCCTCAAATGAGAGGTTCTGGGCACCTGAAGGAGCCCTGGTGGCATAGCGGTTAAGAACTTGGCTGCTAACCAAAAGGTCGACAGTTCGAATCCACCCGTCACTCCTTGGAAACTGAATGAGGCAATTCCACTCTGTTCTATAGAGTAACTATGAGCTGGAACTGACTTGAGGGCAACAGGTTTGGTTTTTTTTGGCGGGGGGTGGGGAGGAGACCTGAAAAATTCCTCTTGATGTCTAATGGTACGATTCTCCCTCCAGGACAGAAGACAAGTTTGTTTTGTGGAAGGAATATACATGAAGCCTCTCCAGAGGCAGAAGAATCTGCCTCCCAATAATCAACAAAGTCAATGTAAACCCTTTTAAGACAAGCACCCACACAGGACCCTATTAATTCTCCGGGTTCTCTAGCATGTAGGGGGCTATGCAGCTCTAGTAAAAACACTAAAAAATCTGGCCACTGACTACTGGTGAGCCTGAAATTCAAACACTGTATCATCATATGCTAGAGTTGGGGGGAGAAGGCAGGCAGGTGCTAATCACACCTGCTTGCTAAATGAGACACAACTTCTGAGTCGGTCAACACCAGTAAACCGTTTACACTGTATCAGTCAAATTATACCTACCTATAGATGCTTCCCATTGTGGTCAAGCAGATTTCAGAAACCCTGGTGGCTAAGTGCTGCTAACCAAAGGTCGGCAGTTCAGATCCACCAGGCACTCCTTAGAAACTATGGGGTACTTCGACTCGATGGCATTGAGTTTGTTGTCTTTTTTGGTTTTATAGGTGTTTCAGTAGGAACTCTGACAGCACAATGGTTAAGCACTCAGCTGCTCATCAAAAGGTCAGCAGTTCAATTCACCAGCCACTATGCAAGAAAAAGATGTAGCAGTCTGCTTCTGTAAAGATTATAGCATTGGAAACCCTATGGGGCAGTTCTACTATCCTATAGGGTCGCTATGAGTCAGAATTGACTCGACCACAATGGGTTATAGATGTTTCAAATCTTTGAGTTAAACTGCTATATTTTGTCAGACTTAGGTTATAGGAGATAGTGATCATGATCACTTTTCTAGAATTTCTACAGAGACATGGTACAAATCCTTCCCCAGAGAAGCTTAAAACTAGACCAGTTGAGTGGCTCTAAATACATTTTTACCCCTTGGGATTAAGCTACCTATCTCCCCTCACTCAGATTTCACAGTTTAGAAGCTTTTTAAAGAGCTGACAATGGACCGGTTAAAAGCCATTCCCCTGAGAAAAAGGACAACTCTGTTTCCTGAGAAAAGAGTATTTAGTCTTAGTGTAACTCAGCCCCATGCCAACATAACCCCTTGTTGTCTACATTTATTCTGCAGTCAGTATCAGACTTCTTGATAAAAGAAATGGGATCAGGTCCCTCAAAAACATTTTCAAATGGACAGGAAATAAAGTGACTTTCTGGATGGGGGGAGGGGAGGACTACCTTTACTGTTTTTTTCTCTCGTCTGAGAAACTGGAGTTGAGTCCAGTGTGAGGAGAGTCCTCATCTAGAAGCTTATAAACTGGTTATGATAATTAGCACTGTAGAAAGAACTATGTCAAGACCCAAACTACTCCATTTAACTGGCAGCTTAGAAAAAGCCTCAAGAGACACTGTGACCTGTCATTGTAACCTCAAACTTACAACTCAAATTGTTCTCGATATTAACTTAGATAAAGTAGTAATCTGCACACAGCTGGACACCAAACCAAAACCAAACCCACTGCCATAGAGTCACCTGGGACTCACAGCAACCCTATTGGGCACAGTAGAATTGCCCCATAGGGTTTTCCAAGGCTGTAAATATTTTAAGAAGTAGACTGCTACATCTTTCTCCCTTGGAGCAGCTGGTGAGTTCCGGCCACCAAACTTTTGATTAGCAGCCAAGCGTTTTAACCAGTGCGCAACCAGGGCTCCTACAGCCAAAGTTATTCTAAATAAATTTCCTTATTTCTCCACTTGTGTTTCTTCTTTTTCTTGGTAGGCCCTAGTACTCATTCAATTTTTCCTTCCTGGGTATTGAAAACTTGCTTCTTTCAGAGAACATAGTACCCAAGAAGCACACAGAACTTTTTAATCTTCCAAGGCCACAGCACCTACACACCAATGTCATCTGCAAGAATGCTGCCCCGGTTTGAATACGAATGAGTAGCCCACTGGAGGTCATGAAGGAGGAGGAAGATTACCTTACAGAGGATGAATGCACGAACAAGGAAGAATAAGATTCCAGACATAATCCCGGAAAGCAGCGGAGAAACAAACCAAGACATCACTGGAATAGAACATATTGAGAAAAACCATCAACTACTGCAAATCAGGAGGCAAAAAGTCACTTCAATGTTTCGTTTTCAACACTATGAGGTGTGTCCTTCCATTTTACACCATCTTCTCCTGTATGTACACGGTAACACATGACAAACAAAAATTAATAAGCCATTTAGAGTTAAACATACCGATTTTTATCAGTTCAGACCACTTGACGCCCTCCTGTCCCTTCGCCACCAGGGAGAAACCAATGGTTGCACCAACAATGCAATGGGTCCCAGAAATGGGAAGCTTCAAAAACGAAGCCACGAGCTGCCACACAGCAGAACCTGAAACAGTCAAGTTTTATTAAGCAGCAAAATTCCCTCACGTGAACAGAGAAATCTGAAAGGTAAAGTACAAGAACACAGTCACCCACCCATCCTGCAAATCGGCTCCCCCATCACTAAAAGGAACTTACCAAACATAGCGCTAACTGAGCCGGCCATCAGCAGCTGCTGGGTCGAGTTGTACATCTCCACATCAATCAAGCCCTTCCGGATGGTTTCGCTCACTTTGGCCCCCAGTAAGACAGAGCCCACAGTTTCAAAGATGCTAGCTAGGATGCAGGCTTGCTTCAGGGTCACTACACCTGAGCCCACAGCTGTACCAAAGGAATTTGCTACATCATTGGCTCCCACGGAGAAAGCCAAGATAAAGGCAATAATGAAGCCCAGGATAAGCATCCATAGGTAGTCCACCAACGGACCGGAAGTGGCGGTAGTGGTAATCAGCGTCGCCATGGTAGATGCCATTCTTAGAGTGTAGTGGTATTTAATCAATACGTGAATTACTGTGCAGCTTTGAAGATGTGTAAACACAAAATGAGGTATGGAAATACTATAATAAATAACATATATTATATAAAGTTAAATACTGTAAACGACGGCACAGAAACCGAACTGGGAAGTTACTGCTATACGCTGCATAGGGGCATCTGTTGTCTGTGGCTTCTTTGGTTCTGGAAGGCTAAAAGCACGGAGCGGAATTCCATGGCAGAGAAGATCAAGAGCGCAAGTTCATCCTGCGGGGGAGGAAACGACAATAGCGGCGCTGGGGCAGCCGTCTCGCGTCCCCTGCGCACAGCCCGGGCGGGTCGTGCCCACCACACACGGCCCGGCCAGCAAGGGTCCCCTGCCCACTACCCAGCGGGCTCGGGTCCACTGCGCACAGCCCGGGCTGCTGACGTCCCCTGTCAGGCTGGCTCGCGTCCACTGCGTACGGCCCGGCCGGCTCCAATCCACCGCGAACAGCCCGGGCGGCTGGCGTCCACTGCGCACAGCCTGGGTGGCTCGCGTCCCCTGCTCACTACCCGGCCGGCTCGCGTCCACCGCCCACTGCCCCGGAGCCTCGCGTCCACCGCCCACTGCCCCGGAGACTGGCATCCCCTGCACACATTCCGGCCGGTTCCAGTCCACCGCGCACCCCGGCCGGCGGGCACGTGGCGCGGGCGCCTCCCGGCCGCGCGCTCAGCCCCAGCCCCCAGCCCCTGCGCAGCCGCCCGCCGCCCTCTCCGCGCCGAACCGGAAAAGGGCCGTTCCCGCGCGCGCCGCCCGGGGAGCGCCAAAAAGGCCGGCGGGCGGGAGGAGGGTCGGGCGGGAGGAGGGTCGGGCGGGAGGAGGGTGGGGCAGGCGGCGGAACGCAGCGACACCGAGGGCGCCGCGCGGGGCAAGGGTCGCGCGGCCCACACCGACCCTCCCGTGGCCGCGGCGCCCGCGCAGGCCCGGAGAGAAGACCCTTTCCGAAGCGGCGCCACCACTCACCAGCAGAAACGAGGGCCGAGCGGGAGACGAGCAGCCCCGGCTGCGGCGACAGGCTGGGCCACGCACGCACACCCCCGGTCGGCGAGTGGACAGCTCGGCGCGGGGGCACCTGGGAAGGCTCGGCGGGGCTCGCGGCCCACCCGGGAAGGAGCGGCGGTCCCCTCAGCGGCCGAGAGGAGAAAGCAGGCAGCACGCACCGGCAGCCATCGCTCTGGCGACGCACGCCGCTAAGTGCCTCTTATAGCCGGCGCCCAGCTCCGCGTGACCCACCGCCCCTCGCGCGCCCAGGAGCCCCGCCCCCTAGTGACGCACGCCGGCCGGCCCGGCGTGCACGGCCGCGTGAGCCCGACGGCTGCGCTCATTGGCCTGGTCCGCACCGCCGGCCACGCCCCTAGACAGGAGCGACCCACGTGGGGAGGGCCGGCCGGGTTCCTGCCGCCCAGTCCCGGCGTCGCTTCGCCGTAGAACCCTGTGGCTGCTTGCGGGCAGAAATCGAGGATCCCTCGCGCTGCTCCCGGAGGTTGCCGTGTAGGGTTACAGCGCCTGCGACCGAGGTCGTTCCTCGTTCCTTCCCACGAACCTAACGGGCCCGGTTTTGCAGTACTAGCTGCGCCATCAGGCCGCACTGTCAGCTCACTTGTGACCTGCCACGCCCGGGGGCCACACCTGACCGACTTCCCTCCACTCCGCCAGATGACGCTGCGGGGGAGCTCGCGCCCTGCGGCTCCGGATCCACTCCCGGCACGTTGCGGCACCTGTGACTTGCCCTTGGCTAGGCTGGCACTGTCCCGCGCCTGGGGGAGGGCTCACGTGGTCTTTTTGCTACCGCAGTCATGCACTTAATCGAAAACAGAGTGAAGAGTCACGAGAACCGGTTGTCTCTCCAGCTATGGCGCAGAGCCCCAGAATGGCTGTAGGTCATTAATTTCCCGGTGGCAGACTTGCGTCTTCTGAGCGGCGGCCTTGGTGAGGGGGTAGGGGAAGACACTGCTTCAGATTCAAATTCGGACTTTTCCTGCTTGCTGCAGTGTGTCACCTTGAGCAAGTCTCAAATCTCTCTCACCCTGCATTCTCACGAATGTAAAATGTGAAAATTGAATGAGTTAGCGTGTGGGAATGTGACTGAACTCAGTAGGTGTTCAATAAATGTTCATTTCCGAAAAGGGTGCAAGGGGGAGTTCTCTTTGCATCTTGGAAGCTTTCTTACCCTTTTGAGGTAAAGATTGATTTCTAGAAGCAATATATGGTGTTTACTGTACTTTTGAGATTAAGATTTGTTCTGCACTTTTGGGGGCATTTCATTCCCTGGTTTAAGATCAGAATGAACCAGCTAGTCGTGCCATGGGAGATTAAGGTGATCTTTTTCAGGCTCGTTGTTGTTAGCTGCTGTGGAGAGGATTTTCCACTCATAGCAACCCATGTAACCAGGTAGAACTGCTCCAATAGGGAACTGCCCCACAGGGTTTTCTAGGCTGTAATCCTTACAGGAGGAGCCCTCGTGGCTCAGTGGTTAAAGAGCTCAGCTGCTAACTGAAAGTTCAGCAGTTTGAACCCACCAGCAACTCCATGGGAAAAAGATATGGCAGTCTGCTTCCATAAAGATTTACAGCCTTGGAAACCCTGTGGGGCAGTTCTACTCTGTCCTATAGGGTCACTATGAGTCAGAATCGACCCCACTGCAGTGTGTTTTGTTTTGTTTTAAATCTTTATGGGAGCAGATCACCAGGTTTTCTCCATCAGAGCCTCAGGGTGGGTTTGAACCACCAACTTTTCAAGTAGTAGCCAAGTTCTTAACCTTTATGCCCACCAAGGCTCCTTCTTCAGGATTGTAAAAAAAAAAAAAAACATTGCCACTGAGTCTTCCAACTTACAAGGACCCTATAGGACAGAGTGGAACTACCCCATAGGGTTTCCAGGGACCGGATGGTGGATTTGAACTGCCGACCTTTTGGTTCTTAACCACTGCACCACCAGGGCTCCCTTCAGGATTACAGTGAGGCAAAAAAATACCAGGCTATAGGATAGCACTGACTAACAGCCTTGTCCTGAATGGCAGAAACAAATACGTTGAAAGTCATTGTTATGTCTGTGTCAGCCTGTGTATCCTCTGGCCTATCTAGAACGTTTGGTGGAGTTATACCAGAAACTTGCAAGTTTCTAGGTCCCAAGGTTAAGTCTGAAAAAGAAAGTACATGCCTGGGAGCCCTGACCCTGGAGTCCAATTCAGATGTAATTCTGGCACATTGAATGTACTGTTTCCTCCACCTTTACTTGACTTCAAGGTTATCAAGAACTTGAATAAGGAGATAAAGGTCCTTGATGTTCTGCCATTTAAAACAATAATTTTAAAAGTAATAATTTGTAAGCAAATTGCCTAGAACTTTTCCCCAAACCATTGCCATGAGTCAGTTCTGACTCATGGAGACCCCGTGTGTCAGTATGTGTTTTTTTCAATCTGTCTATAAACATAATTTGCCAGCCTGTGGTATCGGTTCTTTAAAAAACAGTTGGGAGGGGGGCAACCATTTTTTGTGAGGTGGTGGGGCAGCCCCAGGAGGCAGCAAGGTGAGAGAGTGCAGGCCCCTCAAGGTGGGTTTGCATGAGTAAGAGAGGACTGGGGTGGAGGTGCAAGGGGAATTCCCCTGTCTTGCAAATGAATTCTGTCAGTGTCCTCCTTAGGGTTACCCTCAGCGCCTCTGCTGTAGAGAAGGTGAGGGATTAGGATGGGTCTGATCTCCTCAACTCAGGAAAGAGAATGGGTGCACCATGATCCTTAGAGACCTGGACTTGCCTGGTCTGGGCTCCTGGCTGTGCCTGTGGAGAGAAGTTACAGTGACCTGAAAACGAAAGAAAAAGTAGGTATGAAGGCTGCCAATTTGTGCACAAATGGCCCTGGTTCTGACCTTACTGCTGAATGTGGGAGGAGTGGGTGGAAATCCTAATGATAATACCACTCTGTTCACATCAAGGTGTTGCCAAGAGCATTCTCTAGGGTTCTCTAGGAAAGGCTGTTTGCTGTAGGGGTTAAGCACACAGGCTGTAAAGCCAAACTACCTGTTCTGCTACTCACTAGTAATGTGACCTTGAGCAAATAAATTCTCTGTGCCTCAGTTTCCTTACCAGTCAGGGGGGAGATTTAGAATCCCTACTTCATAGGCTGTTGTAAGGACTAGGTGAATCAATGCACATATTAAAAAAAAGTATTTTTTTTTTTATATGCACATAACACCCCTCCAAAAGAGTGTCTAACGTGCAGCACGGAGCCTTGGTCATGCAGTGGCTAAAATGCTCAGCTGCTAACCAAAAGGTTGGTGGTTCCAACCACCAGCCCCTCCAAGGGAGAAAGATGTGTTGGTCTGCTTCCATAAAAATTACAGTCTTGGGAACCCTATGGGGCAGTTCTTCTCCGTCCTATAGGGTCACTCTTGGACAGCAGTTGACAGTGTGTAGCTGGTGCCACCCGAGTGCTTTTACTCTGTTCAACAACTAGCTGAAGGCCTACTGTGCATATCTCATGCTAAAAATGAAGTATGTATTAGGTAGCAAGACTTCCTCCCTCCATCAACTGGGTCCCTGGTACCAAGCTCTTCCACTTCTTTCACTGCTGTTGGAGAGTGAGGGGCCATCAGGCTGAGGCTTGCTGCCAGAAGGGCACAGCCAGTGCGTTGGGCTCACTGGCCTAGGAGTGAGAGCCCTGGCCTGGCTCAGATCCTGACTGCCCACAGGATCTTCCGTGAGTCACAGCCACGGAGCCCATGAGCCCTAGCATCCCTCTACTCTCGGCCTCACAGAGAACAGAACACGCTGCTGAGCATGCAGCTGGGAGGCTGTGCATTTGGCATTTCCTGGAGACGTTTCCATCTCTCCCTAACTGGCTGGGTTGAATGAAGCTGTTGAGAGCTGAGAAAGCAGATCCAACAGTCCCCCCAGACCTGCAGAAGTCCAGACAAAAGGAGGAGACGATGCCACTCCTGAGCTTCCTGAGCCCAGAGAGACTCCCAGTCAAGGAAATGTGTCTGAGGTCACCTTTCAAGGAGCACGAAGTAAGCAGCCAGGGAACAGTCTACTTGGAGGAGGAGGACTGCAGCGGGGATGGGAAAAGTGTTCAGCCAGACCAGGAATGAAAGCAGTTTCAGAGGCCATTAGCCCTTGGATGGGAGCAAGGGGAGAGAATATCCAAGGAAGGGAAGGCGGACCCTTTGAGTAAAGGAAACCCACCTCCTATCTACCCACCACTCGCCTCCCCATCAGTACAGTCACAGTGAAGTAATAAACAGAACATATAGGATGTAACTGAAGGCTCCCCATGTGCCAGACACTGTTTTGGGTGCTCTACCTGCTTTATCTCATGTGACACTCTCAATAAACCTCTGATGCGCTAACGTTATTTCACAGATGCAGAAACTGAGGCACGCAGAGGCAACTAAGACACTCCTAGGTATTAACTCTCATTCACTTAACACATTTACTTCTTTTTTCCTCCTTCTTTCTATTAACTATGTTGCTTATACAGTATTTCAAGCCTCCTAAATCCTGTTGGGATTTAGGAATTTTTTTTTTTTAAATCCTGTAGGGATAAGAAAGGGCATTTTTTAGGAAACCTGTCTCCAAGATTGTCCCAGAGTTTTCTCAGAGTAGGAAGAGGCAGGAAACCAGGGCATATGTTTTCTCCAGAAATAAAGTTGATGCAGTGGCCTGACCTTGTCTTAGAGTCACTGAAAACTCTGCTCTCTTGAGACTTCTCAAGAAACCTGTCTTGCAAGATTAAACCCACCATTAAAAAAAAAAAAAAAAACGGGTTTTAAAAATTTTTTTTTAAATCGTTGTCATCAAGTTGATTTCAACTCATGGAAACCCCATGTGTTACAGAATAGAACTGCTCCATAGGGTTTTCAAGGCTGTAATCTTTACAGAAGCAATTCACCAGACTTTTCTTCCATGGAGCCACTGGGTGGGTTCAAACTTCCAACGTTTAGGTTAACAGCTGATTGTAAACCACTTGTGCCACCCAGGCTCAATTCCTACAGGTAGTAGTTTCAAAATAATGTTTCCCACAAGGACCACACATCACCACCACCCCCACCACTTTCCCCCCTGCTCTAGGGTGTGGCTGACCTCTCCGTCTTCAGACATTTCCTCCTTCATTATCTAACAGGATTGGACTCCCAGTCTCCATGACTCTGCCCCGACAAGGTCCATGGAAAGCTCACAGTGAAGGAAGGAGGGGCTTTAAAGCACCCAGAAAGCCAAGCCTGGAATTGGAAGCTCACTGGTTGAGCCTGGTCTCAACCTGGTCTCTTTATTGCTGTGGACGCTGGTGCACAGCAGTAAAGGTCTGGATTTCTGGTGGACCAGGTAAACCGGGTAGCTAGTTCCACTGTCAACATAAGGAGAGGGGACTGGCCCAGCCACCCCTGACCATGCATCACCTGGTCTCTTCCCTTTGGTTTTGACTTTACACGTTTAGGCATGATGTGGAACAGGACCCAGAGAGAGGGACTGGAAGCATAGTTCTCAGGAACGTGAAAAAGTCCAGGCGTTTCTGGTTCTGTTGTGAGGCAGCTTCAGGACATCACAGTACTCTCCAACACTTCTTCAGAAAGATCTCTCTGGAGGTTGAAACTGGGATTCCCCATTTTCTTCAAGACCCAACTTTCTCAGTGCCTAGTGGGAGGCAGGGAAGAAAGGCAGCTGGCTGGAGACTCAGGCGCTGTGTGTAATGAAGATGCTGTGGCAGAAGGAAGGGTCAGCTCACTGCCACCACACCCAGAACATGTGGCTCTAGGCTAAGAAAGTGAGGGGGCAGCAGGATGTGAGTCATCCACACAGTCATTCCAGGGAGGAGGTAGAAGGTAACGGCTTCAAGCTCTGTGTCTTGAGGCTCTTCTTTCATTCATTCATTCATTCATTCAACAAACATTTGTCATGAGCATGCTCTGGATATAGTGGATCAACAAGATTGACCTGACTATGGCCTCACAAAACACAAACCCCTTCTTGCGTTTAGAATTTCACATTGAGGACAGGCCATAAACACAACAGCCAAGGAGGCAAAGTCAACCTTCCACCCCATACCAAACCTCCTCACTTCTGTACACAGCCCACACACCTCACTCTTCTGGTGGTTCAGTCACTCAGCAAACATTTCCAGAGCCCAAGAGGCTGTGCCAGGCTCCTCGATGATAGTCCGCCCACCACTGCACAGACTCCTGCTCTCCGGGGTCTCCTTCCCAGCAGGCTCAGGGCCCCTTACTCACACCTACTCCCCTCAGCAAGAGAAAGGGCTCCAAGGAGAGTCCCAAAGGGCTGGGGGAGGAGGGAGGGAGGTAAAGCTAGGAAAGAGCTGTCTGTCATGGGGGGTGACAGAGCCTGGGCTTCTCCTCAGCTTTGCAGGTCCAGAAATTTAGGTATTTGGGGCTCAAAGCGTGGCTTCAGCTCTCAGGAACTGCTTCATGAGAGACTGATGCTCTGCGCAGAGCCCTGGTTTTCAGTGGGGAGATCATTTCCGTTGATGGAAGCCCTCTTGCTGCTATGACCTTGGGCAAGGTTCTTAACTTCATTATGTTTCCTCCTGTATAAAATGGAGATAATAGAGTTGTTATGAGGATTATTATTAAATGGACTCAAACATACCAGTGATCATGAAGATGGTACAAGACCAGGCTACGTTTTGTTCGGTTACACACAGGGTCACCATGAGTCGGAACTGACTGGACAGTAACTAACAGAAACAGCCCATAAAAATCCATTGAATCAATTCCAACCGATAGCAACCCTATAGGGCAGAGTAGAACTGCCCCATAGAGTTGCTAAGGAGCAGCCGGTAGATTCGAACTGCTGACCTTTTGGTTAACAGTGTAGGTCTTAACCACTACACCACCAGGGTTTCCAACAAACAAAAACAACATGAGGCTTAAATAAGTGTTAGCACTGTGCCTGGCCAACAGCAAGCACTCAGCAAATTTGAGCCATTTGAGTGTCTCCAAGAAGAGGGCCGGTGCACAGTGGTTAAAGCGCTCAGGTTGGCAGTTTGAAACCACCAGCCACTCCAAGGAAGAAAGAGGTGGCAGTCTGCTTCTGTAAAGATTTACTGCCTTGGAAACCCCATGGGGCAGTTCTACTCTGACTTATGGCATCGCTGTGAGCCGGAACCGACTCGACAGCAACAGGTGTGGTTTGGTTTGAACATGAAATGCTCCTGTAGTTGGTCTTATCCATTATACACAAATTCTTACCAGTTTCATTTTCTGAAAGTGATTTTATTCCTGGCGGCACCTTACCGTTACTCCAAAATATATTCATCTCAGGACTGTACATTTATACATGTGACCATTCATCACCATCCCCCCATCTGCAGGGGACTGAATTTTTAAATGTGACCTTGGATAATGCCTCTACCTTTCTAGTGAAGTTTTGTAAAAACCTTAATTATGTTTACAGGGCTCTTCCACTCACAGTTCTAGGTACTTTCAAAAACATTGCTTCATTTCCTCCTCTCAACTGCGTGATGTAGGCAGAGCAAGTATTATCACCTTATTTGACAGGGAAATAAGGCTCCGAGAGCCCACAACCACGCGTCTAGTAAGCAGGGAGCAGGGCCAGGAATCCTGGCAGAAAGGGCCCTGGCAGGCATTCAATGAGTGAATGGCTTCAAGTTCACATTTAAACCAGAGGTGCAACATACAGAGGTAGAACTTTTGGGCCAGACAAGGAAGAGAGAGAGCTGCACTTCATTTTCTAGGACAACCTCAATTACAAATACTCTGTTCCATTGTCCCGTAATGATTTACATTTATCAGACTTGTTTTCTGGCTATTTAGTTTACAAAATGTGGTCACTGAAACTATTAGGCTAAGTGGGGAAATAGCTTAGGGCAAGGGGAACTTAAGTTTTTTTAATTATTGTAAAGATAATGCATGTTCATGTTAAAAACTATGCAATATATAAAAGATTACCTACACACTGGGAAAACGTTTTTAGCTATGATAGTTCCGATCTGCATCTGATCTCTAAAATCTGCATATTGCAAAAACTCAACAACAAAAAGACAAAGATAACCCTATTAAAAAATGGGCAAAGGATATGCACAGGCACTTCACCAAAGAAGACATTCAGATAGCTAACAGATACATGAGGAAATGTTCACGATCATTAGCCACTGGAGAAACGCAAATAAAAACTACAATGAGATTCCGTCTCACTCCAACAAGACTGGAATTAATCCAAAAAACACAAAATAATAAATGTTGGAGAGTTTGTGGAGAGACTGGAACACTTACAGACTGCTGGTGGGAATGTCAAATGGTACAATCACTTTTGAAATCAAAAGCCAGAAACAGAACTTCCATAAAATCCAGCAATCCCACTCCTTGGAATACATCCTAGAGAAACAAGACCCTTTGCACAAACAGATATATACACACACATGTTCATTGCAGCACTGCTTACAATAATAAAAAGATGGAACCAACCAAGGTGTCCATCGATGGAGGAACGGATAAATAAATCATGGTATATTCACATAATGGAATACTACGGATCAATGAAGAACAGTGATGAATCCGTGAAACATTTCATAACATGGAGGAATCTGGAAGGCATTATGCTAAGTGAAATTAGTCAGTTGCAAAAGGACACATATTGTACAAGATCACTATTATAAGAATTCAAGAAATAGTTTAAACAGAGAAGAAAATATTCTTTGATGGTTACCAGAGTGGGGAGGGAAAGAGGGGGAGGGGTATTCACTAATTAGACAGTAAATAAGAACTATTTGAGGTGACGGGAAAGATAACACACAATACAGGAGAGGTCAGCACAACTGGACTAAACCAAAAGCAAAGAAGTTTCCTGAATAAACCAAATGCTTTAAAGGCCAGCAACTGGGATGGGAGTTTGGAGGCCATGGTTTAAGGGGACATCTGGATCAATTGGCATAATAAAATCTATTAAGAAAACATTCTGCATCCCACTTTGGAGAGTGGTCTCAACCCACCTGGATCAAAGGAGAATGAAGAACACCAAAGGCACAAGGTAATTATGAATCCAAGAGATGGAAAGGGCCACATAAACCAGAGACTACATCAGCCTGAGACCAGAAGAACTTTGATGGTGCCCGGCTACAACCGGTGACTGACCTGACAGGGAACACAACAGAGAACCCCTGAGGGGGCAGGAGAGCAGTGGGATGCAGACCCCAAATTCATGTAAAAAGACCAGACTTAATGTTCTGACTGAGACTAGAAGGACCCCGGAGGTCATGGTCTCCAGACCCTCTGCTAGCCCAAGACTGGAACCATTCCCAAAGCCAACTCTTCAGACAGGCATTCAACTGGACTTTAAGACAGAAAACGATACTGGTGAGGAGTGAGCTTCTTGGATCAAGTAGACACATGAGACTATGTGGGCAGCTCCTGTCTGGAGGGGAGATGAGAAGGCAGAGCGGGACAGAAGCTGGCTGAATGGTTATGGGAATATAGGGCAGAGAGAAGGAGTGTGCTGTCTCATTAGGGGGAGTACATAGCAAGGTGTATATATATCTTTATATGAGAGACTGACTTGATTTGTAAACTTTCACTTAAAGCACAATAAAAATTAAAAAAAAAACTATACAGTATAGAAGGGTATCAAGTTACAATTACCTTTAGATCAGCAACTTTCTAATCTAACCCTCTATTAATAAGAGAACTGAGGCTGCGAGTTGATGGATTCTTCTGAGGACATAGGAAATTTCACAAAGGTCATTGACCACTGTGAAACACACCCAGAAATAGATAAACAAGAAGACAGGGTGGAGACATGGTGATCATAAAATCACAAACCCTACTCTGTGACAAGACATCCGTTGACCAGGAATTTGTTCAGTTTACTTCGTGCAAAAAATCTAACTTTACCGAAAGGTAACCTAGCCTTTTGCCCCTGTTTCCTGAGACAATAACCCTAAACCTTTGCAGTGGTGTCACTAGGAGAAAGCAGACCACATCAGGTGACACTGTCAGAGGAGGTGACACCGAAATGACTGTCTATAAATCATTTGTGCAGTGTTTCATTGGAATTTTTTTTTAATATCCTTGTAGTTACAACAACAAAAACATTTTTCATAACCCTAGCTTACTTATATCAATATACCTACAAGGCTAAAACCCCATGCTAATTTACCTTTTGAACCTTCTAATGCCCTCCTTTCAGAGCTGTCATTATTGCCCAATTACAATGAAGCTTCGAACCACGTGGTTTTATCAGCACTCGCTACAAGTACGCATTGTTGTTTTTGTTTTTCCGTGTGTTTTAATAGCTACTGACTTTGTCACATTTTCTGGTGTTTTAGCTACAATATTGTGGTGATTAGTATTTGTGGACCTATATCAATTACTTTTTTTCAGAATGAAGTAGTAATTAAAGGAAAAGAAGGAGTGATATACAGGAATTACAATTTACTAGTAACTTTATTACAAAAGACATTGTTAAGGATTCTGTACAGTCTGGTACAGGAGGTGGTCCATGGGGTAGATTATGCCATGACTCACTATACTGGGTGACACCAACCCTAGTGATGCCACTGAACCTTTGGAGGCTTCTAATAAAACTGAGATGCCTTTACTGTGCAAATGGGTGGGGAATGCCAGGCCACAGAGACCACCTAGTAATTTGATGCCAGCTGATCTCAGAAAGGGAGGCATTAGTCCTTCAATCACATTTAAGGCCAGCCAATTTTCTACTCTATCTCCTCCTTTTCACTTTAAAATCTCGTTGTAATTAGCTTGCATGGAGTCTTTTTTTCTTTTTTTAGAAACATCATAGTCTGCTTGTATGCATACAGATTAACTGCTCAGATGAGCCCTATATACTTTAATTTCTTTGTGCTTCAATTATTTTGGTTATTGTCATTGTTAGTTCCATCGTTGAATCAGTTCTGACTCATGACAACCCCATGTGTACAGAGTAGGACTGTTCCATTGGGTTTTTAAGGCTGTGACCTTACAGAAGAAGATTGCCAGGCCTGTCTTCCTAGGCATCCCTGGGTGGGTTCAAATGGCCAGCCTTTCAGCTAGTAGTCGAGTGCTTAGCTGTTTGCACCCTGAGGAACACTGATTATTTTTAACACCCCCAAATAACTAACATCAATAGTTTCTTTGAATACACACACAACCATATAAGGTATTCATATTTTCATATAACATACACGATTTTCTTTTTTAATCAAATGAATCATTCCAAGCACAATTATTGTCTTAGTTTCCTAGTACTGCCATAACAGAAATACCACAAGTAGGCGGTTTTAAAGAACAGAAATTTATTTTCTCACAGGTTAGGAGTTTAGAAATCTGAATTAAGGGCACCTGATCTACGAGAAAGCTCTTTCTCTGGTCACCTCTGGGGAAAGACCCTCGTGTTGTTAAGCTTCTGTAGCCCTGCCATTCCTCAGTTCCTTGGCCATCTCCACGTGGCACCTGCCATCCCCCACCTTTGTGCTTGCTTCTATGTTTATGTTGTTCCTTATAACTCGGAAGTGACCAGGTTTAGGACATACCCTACACTGCTATGACCTGATTAACAATGAAGAAAACCCTATTCCCAAACAGAATTACATCCACAGGTATAGCAGTTAGGATTCCAACACACATTTTGTGGGACACAATTCAGTCCATCACAGTTATGTCATTTGTTCTCTTCAATTAACACTTAGATGCCTTTGCATGTAATTGCATACAGGTCTCCCTGATGGTTTTCTTTTAATACCTACATAACGGTCCGTTATAAAAGATGTATGTGTGTATACATACATACACATAAACATATATGACATTAGTGAGCTGAAATGGACTGGTATTGGCCATTCGAATCACATAATCATATGGTTTACTACGCCAGGAATGACAAATTGAAAAGGAACGGCATCACATTCATCATCAAAAAGAATAGTGATTGGATAATATCCATACATCTACAAGGAAGACCAGTTAAAAATTTACCTAACAATAGCTAAGGCCAAAGATGAAGCAACTGAAAATTTCTACCAACTTCTGAAGTCTGAAATTGATCAAACATACAATCAAGATGCATTGATAGTTACCGGTGATTGGAATGGAAAAGCTGGAAACAAAGAAGAGGGAGCACTGGTTGGAAAATATGATCTTGATGATAGAAACGACGCTGGAGATCACATGATAGAATTTTGCAACACCAATGACTTCTTCATTTCAAATACATTTTTTTCAACAACATTAATCAAACACGTGGACCTTGCAGGATGGAAAACACAGGAACTAAATTGACTGCATCTGTGGGAAGAGACAACTGAAAAACTCGATATCATCAGAATAAGGCCAGGGGCCCGTTGTGGAATAGACCATCAATTGCTCATATGCAAATTCAAGTCCAAGCTGAGAAAAGTTAAAACAAGCTCAGAACAGCCAACGTATGGCCTTGAGAATATCTCATCTGAATTGAGAGACCTCTTCAAGAGCAGACTTGATACTTTGAACACTAATGACCAAAAACCAGACGAGTCGTGGGATGACATCAAAGACATCATACATGAAGAAATTAAAAGGTCATTAAAAAGACAGGAAAAAAATAAAAGACCAAAATGTATGTCAGAAGAGACTCTGAAACTTGTGAACAGAGAGTAGCTAAAGTGAATGGAAGAAATGATGAAGTAGAAGAGCTGAACAGAAGATTTCAAAGGGCGGCTTGAGAAGACAAAGCAAAGTATTATAATGAAATGTGCAAAGACCTGGAGTTAGAAAACTAAAAGGGAAGAACACACTCGGCATTTCTCAAGCTGAAAGAGCTGAAGAAAAAATTCAAGTTGCAATATTGAAGGATTCTATAGGGAAAATATTAAATGACTCAGGAAGCACCAAAAGAAGATGGAAGGAATACACAGAGTCACTGTACCAAAAATAATTGGTTGAAGTGCAACCATTTCAGGAGCTAGCATATAGTCAAGAACCAATGGTATTGAAGAAGTCCAAGTTGCGCTGAAGACATTGGTGAAAAACAAGGCTCCAGGAATTGACGGAATGCCAATTGAGATATTTCGACAAAAGGATGCAGCGCTGGAGGTGCTTACTTGTCTATGCCAAGAAATTTGGAAGACAGCTACCTGACCAACCAACTGGAAGAGATCCATATTTATGCCTATTCCAAAGAAGGTGATCCAACCAAATGTGGAAATTATAGAACAATATCATTAATATCACCCACAAGTAAAATTTTGCTGAAGGTAATTCAAAAGTGGTTGCAGCAGTACATCAACAGGAAACTGCCAGAAATTCAAGCCAAATTCAGAAGAGGACATGGAGCCAGGGATATCATTGCAGATGTCAGATGGATCTTGGCTGAAAGCAGGGAATACCAGAAAGATGTTTACTATTGTTTTATTGACTATGAAAAGGCATTTGAGTGTATGGATCATAACAAATTATGGATAACATTGTGAAGAATGGGAATTCCATAACACTTAATTGTGCTCATGAGGAACCTGTACATAGACCGAGAGGCAGCCGTTTGAACAGAACAAGGGGATACCGCGTGGTTTAAAATCTGGAAAGGTGTGCATCAGGGTTGTATCCTTCCACCATGCCTATTCGATCTGTTTGCTGAGCAAATAATCCGAGAAGCTGGACTATATGAAGAAGAACGGGGCATCAGGATTGGAGGAAGACTCATTAAAAACCTGTGATATGCAGATGACACAACATTGCCTGCTGAATGTGAAGAGGACTCGAAGCACTTACTGATGAAGATCAAAGACTATAGCCTTCAGTATGGATTACACCTCAACATAAAGAAAACAAAAATCCTCACAACTGGACCAATAAGTAACATCATGATAAATGGAGAAAAGATTGAAGTTGTCAAGGATTTCATTTTACTTGGATCCACAAACAATGCCCATGGAAGCAGCAGTCAAGAAGTTGGGTAAATCTGCTGCAGAAGACCACTTTAAAGTGTCAAAAAGTAAAGATGCCACTTTGAAGACTAAGGTGTGCCCAAGTCAGGGTATTTTCAATCGCCTCATATGTATGCAAAAGCTGAACAATGAATAAGGAAGACAAAAGAAGAATTGATACATTTGAATTGTGGTGTTGGTAAAGAGTATTGAATATACTGCCAGAAGAAAGAACAAATCTGTCTTGGAAGAAGCATAGCCAGAATGCTCCTTAAAAGCAAGGATGGCAAGACTTTGTCTCACCTACTGTGGATATGTTATTAGGAGGGACCAGTCCCAGGAGAAGGACATCATGCTTAGTAAAGTAGAGGGTCATCGAAAAAGAGGAGGACCCTCAACCAGATGGAATGACACAGTGGATGCAACAATGGGCTCAAACATGGCAGTGATTGTGAGGAGAGTGCGGGAAAGGGCAGTGTTTCGTCCTGTTTTACACAGGGTCTCTGTGAGTTGGAGCCGACTCAATGGCACCTTACAACAACATGTATGTATATATACACACATGTGTGCATGTGTATCCTTGTGCAAGTAGACCAGCTAGGTCATAGACTATATGAATTGTTTCACTTTGACATGACATTGCCGAACTGTAGCAGTTTTGACATCCACCCAGTGCATAAGAGAAAATACCAGTTTTAAGGCTGGAATTTTTTTTTTTTTTTAATTTTTGGTGAAACTATACATAAAACATACACACTATTATGGGTTTAACTGTGTCCCCCAAAAATATGTGTTGTAAATCCTAACCTCTGTGCCTTTAGGGGCCCTGGTGGTACAGCGGTTAAGAGTTCGGGTGCTGACCAAAAGGTAGGCAGTTTGAAGTCATCATCCGCTCCTTGGAAACCATATGGAGCAGTTCTACTCTGTCCTATAGAGTTGTTATGAGTGGGAATTAACTCAAAAGACAGTGGGTATTATATAATTCCATTTCGGAATGGCTTGTCTTTGCTATCTTAATGAGGCAGGATTATTGTAGGGCGCATCTTGAGTCAATCTCCTCTGAGACATAAAAAAGACTAAAAGCAAGATAGCGATCAGAAACGGGGCAAGATAGATGCCAAGACACATGGAGATCTTCAAGGAACGAGGAAGCAGAAGCTGAAGAGACGAGGACTTTCCTCCAGAGCCAACAGAGAGAGAGAGAGAGAGCCTTCCCCTAGAGCACCTAACAACAACAAAGTCAGTGCACTGAATTCAGACGTCCAGACTCCTAAACTGTGAGAAAATAAATTTATGTTTGTTAAAGCCATCCACTTGTGGTATTTTTGTTATAGCTGCACTAGACATCTAAGATACACCCATTCAACATTTTCAACAAATACAGTTCAGTGACATTGCTTACATTCTTCACATTGTGTCACCCTTCTTGCTCTCCCTACCCATGTTGTTTCACCACCAGTAACGTAGACCCTCTGTCCCCTAAACTTCTTGGGGTTTTAGAGTTACTACTGTCAATTTGATCTCAATGGGAACATTCTTTGATAGTTGAACTAAATTGATTTTCAGTTTAAAGATGACATCACAGGATTGTTTCAGTTCAAGGCTTATAGAATATCTCAGGGCAGTAGATTCTAGGGTTCCTCCAGTCACAATGGGTCCAGTAAGTCTGGTGTCTATAACAATTTGAAATTCTGTCCCACATTTTTCTTCCCTTTGGTTAGAATTCATCTACTGGGTCCTTGACCAAAAAGGAGGAGTGTCTTTAGGCCTCATTCAGATGACACTTGTGGGCCTAATGGGCCAGCTACATCTCTTTCATCAGTATCAACCTTCTTCTTTATCATCTCTTTAATATCATCTTTGAAAGCATCAATCAGAATTAAATCTCTTGCCTCTCATTCTCAGCAACAAGCTTTTTTTTTTTTTCTTTGCCTTCCACTTCCGACCCGGAATTTGTCATTCCTGATCAACACTGTCTCTCCCTTTACACTGCCCCTCTCAATTTAGAACAAGTTCTCTCTTCTGACTCCATCCCTCTTTCTTCTTGGCCAGAACAGCCTCCCACAGCCCAGCTGACAAGCTTCTCCTTCCCCTCAGGGTACATGTTTACCTTTCCAGTGAAGTCATCCTCAAAGTCACCTCCTTGCTTGCTGATGTTCCTACCTCCAAAGAGCTGGCTACTGACACCATAGCTGTCATGGGGTCAGCGTGGGTAACCAAATCCTGAAGAGACAGACTTTGCCCGTCAAGAACTTTCAATCTGTTAAGTACTCACAGTCTCAGCAAAGGTTTGCTGGGAGCTTGCTGCCAAGAGGACTGATGATTAAAGCACTCCTTGCCTCACCTCCCTTTGGTTACCCACTTTCACTTCCCGTTCAGCTGCTTATGCCTGAATGCTGATAGCAGGGGCCACCTCATATGGTTTCACCAGTGTTTACAACCTTTTGCACAATTTCTAGTCACTACTTCTGGTGGTATAGTGATGGGTTTGGTTTTTTTGTTTTTACTTCTGATGGGGCCCTGTGCTGGAGAAAGGAGAGAGGAGTAAATAATAAAAAGGGAAATAATCATTTCTCTGGGTGTTCTGGGTCCTAAGCTAAGAGGTCCTCGCCATTCCCAGAGTGTACCCCATCTGTCCAGCTGCCTAACTTCCCTCTGCTGCTGTCTCACCTCAGAAATGAAGACCTGGGACCGTGAGGGGACCCAGGGCCAGAGACTGGCCAAGCACAGCTGGCACCCTCACCACCTCATCTGTGTCCATTCTTCTCCATTTTCACATGTGTCATTAGCAGCTTCAGTACTTCTCTCATCATTCTCTCCTTTCCTTTTGCCTTCAAACATTCACGAGTTTCCTCTTGTTCCCTCTGTCCCTTTAATCCACTATAGACTGCTTGAAATGGTGGTCTACACCCACTGCCTTTGCTCCTTTTCTGCCCGCTTTCCTTGACTCTGAAATATGTTGTTCCCTGTCGCTATGAGTCTGGATCAACTCGATGGCAACGGGTTTGGTTTTTTGGTTTAACCATACTTGCTAAAATTCCAGTGGCCTCTAGCTTCAAATGCCCCAGCCTTTTCTTAGCTGTCTTTCTTCCTGAATCCTCTCCAGCTTTTCACTAATCTCTTTCTTAAGGTTGTCTTCTCTGACATCCATGTCCTCTCCACCTCACCGATTCCACATCAGTCTCCTCCCCTGCTTCTTCCTCCTTTCTCAGTTTCCCAGTGTGTTTCTCTCCACACCTGTCTTAGGAATCTCATCTAATCCATTACCACCCTAAATCACCACCTGCACGCAGATTTCAACCAAACCTCCATCTCCTGGTGCACAGTTCTAATGGCAGCTGCTTATTTCTTCTATGAAATGTAACACATTTAAACCAAAATTTCTCAACTTCTCACCCCCTCAAGCAACCACCTCCTCATGACTCCACGCTTTGGTTACTAAAGCTGTATCTTTGTTTGTTGTTGTTGTTGTTAGTTGCCATTGAGTTGATTCCAACTCATGGTGACCCCATGTGAGCATGGGGTTTTCAAGGCTGAGATCTTTCAGAAGCAGATCACCAGTTCTGTCATCAGAAATGCCTCTGGGTGGGTTCAAACTACCAACTTTTCTGCTAGTAGTCGAGCACTTAACCATTTGCACCACTCAGGGACCCATATCTCTCTTAGGTTCTCTGAAGCTTCAAGTCTAGTGTTCATTGAATCCTTCAGCTTCAATACTGCATCAATCTTTACATCCTCAGAAATTTCTTCCAAATAGATCCCTCTTCTCAATTCCCACCCCTGCTACCTTTCCTGGTTTATTTGAATCCATGTGGCCCGATCCCCGTGTATGCTCTCACCGTGTGCCTTCATCCTGCACAGTACTCCCACTGCAAACCCTTCAGGAGTCACCTGCCGTGTGAAATGAAGCCTGAGCACCAAAAATGAAGACCCCCTAGTGTCCTTCCCCATGTGAAATATCCCTCTCTTCTGCCCATCCAGACTTTCCTGTTTCCATGAGGCCCAGTTTGCACCTCATCTCTACACACCTTTTAATCACGACTCTGGCTGGAGAAGATCTCTTTGCTAAACTGAATTCCAAGATACAGGCATCTGCACCACTCATTGGGTCTGGTATGGTCAGCCTCTTTGCCTGGGTACTTGGTCTTGTTTTCCCGACAGTATCAGAAGCCCCTGGGGTAACTTTGTATTTCTTCATGCCCTGCACAATGGAATTGGTAAATTCATAAGTTCAAAGTCAAGACGGTAGTTGTTAGCAAACATGGAATTAGCCCCCAATTAAGTGATAATCCCATGCATGGCAGGATTGGACTGTTGTGATCCCTGTGGTTTTCATTAGCTAATTTTCAGAAGTAGATCTACAAGCCTTTCTTGCTAGTCTGTCTTAGTCTGGAAGCTCTGCTGAAACCTGTTCAGTATCATAGCAACACACAAGCCTCCACTGACAGACAGGTGGTGTTCGCTCATAAAGTACCTTGGCCGGGAATCAAAGGCAGGTATACGAGCCAGACAGGGAGGGAGGTGTGTGATATAAAAGGGGGTGGCAAGTCATGTGTTGGTTAAACCAAACTCATCTGCAGGTTGAATTGAGAATCTCATCCAGGTGTCATGCCCTGACGGCTGTTCCATAGAGACTTACGCTGATTCTCCAGAGGTAGCCAGTTGGTCCCTCAGCAACTGGCAGAGTGTATGGGGGCAGGGTGACCTGATTTCCTTGGCCTGGAGTCGAGGTGTCACCTCCTGTTCTCACTCAGCCGGCTGTGCTGCACCTGACGTCAGGTGCTGCCCTGTGGCTCTGGCTTCCTGTGAGGTCTAACCAGCAGTAGCTTTTCTCACTCTCATACTAAAGAAAGAGTGGGTCTGCTCGCACACTGCTCACAACCTGCTCACAGCAGCCAGACAAGTTTACCCTGGGAGGGCTGGCTGGCAGATGATTCAGCATCTGAAGCAATTGCTAAGCTTCATTTGATTTAGATGTTAGAACACAGGGTTCACATGGGAGGTGGACGTGGTGTGGAGACCGAAGGACCATGGAAGGGAAAGGCAAAGAGAGAGAAAGACACGAGAGTAAACACAAAGGGCATGTGGAAACCAGGCGGTCACTCATACCTGCCCTCCCCTCACTGCCCCCAAACTCCTAAGTCCAGCCACTCATCCTCTGACACCTCTCAGCTATTTCCCATCCTCCAGCCTCACCCCACAACAAACCAGCCTACACAGATGGCAGAATAATCTGTTAAATCAGTAATTTCAAAAAACCTTTCTCCACCCCCATTGCCTACAGGACAAAATCCAGGCTGTTGTATCTGGCTGGGGCTTTCCATGACGGGTCCCTGCTGCCAGCCAGCTTTATTTTCCACTGCTTCCAAACAGGAAAAGCCTACTCTGCCCTGTCTGACTGTCACCACCACGCCCTTCTGGAGGGAAGCAGGTGGCCTCACAGGGTTACCTTAGAAAGTAATTCCCTTCCTCACAAATGTCAGGTGTTTCCATGTGTGTCTCCCCACTTCCCTCCTTGCCCCAAGTCTGGGAGAACACCTTAGTTACCCTACATCTGCAGATGAGAACCTGGGGCTTGGAAGGGCTCGGTTGCTTCCCAAGGACACAGAGCTAGTAAGTGGCGTTGTAGTCTCCACTCAGGCCTTTTTTACGCCACCATTCATGGTCTTTCCATTTTACCTTATTTCAATACAAACTATAAGCTCCTGGGGAGCAGAGTCCAGGTTCTGTTTTTTGTGTGTGTGGTAAGCAATGTGTACAAAGGGTTACAACTGCAGCAGGTGACAGAAGAGAAAGCAGGGTTATGTAAATAGTTCAGAGGAACATTTGTTCACTTTTTTTTTTCTGTTGTGTTTGTTTAATCTGCAGAGTTGCTCAAATTCATTTTAAGAATTCATTTTCCTCCCACTTGGCAGATAGCACCATGCCATCCCCGTAAAAGGCGTTTGCTAAGGCTGGGAGAACAGACACACATCGAGTGCAGGACAGAAGCAGGCAGAGCCTGGCTATGCTGTCCTTGTAGTGCCTTTTGAGGTGGCAGGGCCTCTACGGAACAGAGTGCATGATGTCTGTTATTGTTTCTTCCTTCACGATAAATGTGTGGTTGCCGCTCTCGCAGAGCAAAGAGAATCATGACTTATTTGTGTTTCATGATCCGTGTGATTCCTGACAGCTACAAAGAAGTTTTTTATCTGGAATATTGGTGTACTGTGATGGGAGGTGGGTGTGCAGTTCTGTCCATTCTGCCCCACACTGTATCAAGTCACCACGTGCTCGGGGTGAGGCACAGCGAAAGAGAAGAGGAAGCTCCAAAGACTCTAGGCTGGATCACCTGCAGCGGAGTGCAATTATTCCCTTTGAACGGCTAACTGGTCCTCCACCCACTCCAATCCTAAGAGTCAGCTTTTAAGTGCCAATGTTCACCTCTGAGGCCCAGGTTTATTTCCTTAAATTGTTAGGTTTATATACTGTGCAATCAAGTTTCACTCCAGAGAATCATGCCGGCTACACCAACTGTGCAAGCCAGCAGGGAGACTAAAGTCACCCACTTCTGATGCTAAAATGGGTGGTGGATAACGAGCACAACTCCACAGGCCAACTGCATCCTGCAAAAATCTCAGCTTCCCTTCCAAGTTCAGTTCAGACCCCAGCTGCCCACGAAGCCCTCCTCTTTCTAATTCCCACCCACCTAGGGCTGGTCAGCGGGTACCAGCTGCAAGCTTAGGAGTCTACATGACTCCCTCCACTTCAGATCAGCCAGTCCCAAACTCAAGGTTTTCTACTACCCACTCAGAGTACCAGCCACAAGCTCAGGAGTCCATATGACTCCCCTTTTAGACAGGCTGGCTCCCCCTTACTCCGTTGGGTTCAATAATTCACTGGAATGAGTGACTCACAGAGCTAATGGGAAACATCATACCTGTGATAACAGCTTTAACACAGCAAAAAAGGATACGAACGAAGACATGTATAGGCGAAGGTCCAGGTGGGGTCCCAGTGTGGAGTCTCTGTGTCCCAAAGCGACACACTACCCTCCTGAGAGCAGAAACTCACTTTTACCTACCTGGAAGCTCCATTGGAGCCCCAGGGCTCAGGGCCTTCATCAGCCTCACCACATGGCCATCATAAACTACATCAGGCCTCATGAGTCTTAGCATCAGGCACGTAGGTGAGCCTCTGAACTCTGGACTCTTACTGGCCTTACCATGTGGCCATGCTAGATTACATCATGGCTCATGAGGCTTAGTCATCATTGGGCCCCTAGGTGGTTCCATTTGGTCATTAGCCTCAAGTCATTAGCCTCAAGTATAGTCATTAGCCTCAAGTATAGTCAGGCTCTCAGGAACAAAAGGCCAAACTGTACCTCACATATAGAGTGAAGAGATAACTTAGTTTTATAAATTCACTGTCAAACTCGAGTCATGGCTCCCTGCCTCTGAGCAGCTCCTGCCACCCTGCTCCAACCAGCACACCCTCGCCAACCACCCCTGGTACAGCTGTAAACTCACGGCATCCCCTTGCCAGGGGCGGATTATCCAATAGGCAAGGTAAGCCAAAGCATCTGTAGTGAACTATTTCACGTGAGTTTCACATCGTGGTGAAGCCCATGTGAAACTGTTCACTACAGATTAGTAAGTAAGCACAAATAAGCCTGTGCTTACCTTGCTTACTGGGTCATCTGCCCCTGTCAAGGATTGTAACTGAAAAGAGGCTTTGATTCTGTAGGAAGGTGCTGTGGGGTTGGGAAAGAGACAGGTGCCAGCCATTATCTAGAAGCAGAATCTTTGATGTGGTGAAAAATGTGAAATTGTTCACTACAGATGATCTGGTAAGTAAAGTAAGCATTGTGCTTACCTTGCCTATTGGATAATCCACCCCTGCCCTTGTTCAGACAACAAGTGGGGAAAGATGGGCCCTGCAGACTCCAAGAGTGCAGCAAGCCAACCCTTCCTTTTCACACCATGAATGTTGTCATCGGCTAGCTTTCCCAGGCTAGGTTCCCTTTAGGGGCTAAGCTGAGCAGCAAAGACCCATATGAAAGAGAATTGCATTACATTACAGTGTGATAGGTGCAAACACAGAGGTACACACAAAATACATCTGCAGCAGCAAGCAGAGTGTGGGGTGGGGTAGTGATGGGTGCGAAAAGAGTGAAAGGAAGGTATGAGACTGAGCAGGAAGTTTGCGAAGCCAAGTGGCCCCAGTTCATTCCCGGAGCGTAAAGTCCATCGCCGTTGTCAGCAAGCCCCTGCCTCAGCCTCTATTTCATAATAAGGCCAAGACTATGTCTACACAACAGAGCTGCTGTGTACTGCTTAATCGTAATCTGATCGTGACTTCGAAGGGAAGCCCTTCTCACATTAACAACAGCAGTTTTTCCTTCTGCCTCAACACTGTGGCCTTCCACCTGCAAATCCCAACGAGCACTTTAAGGAAAATAAAATAAAAATATCAGAGTGCATCAAACATAAACCAAAATCAAACCTGTGAGCTCCTAACCACTATGCCATCAGGGCTCCGCATCAAACATTAAAACCAACCAACCAAACAAACAAACAAAAAAACCCGTTGCCATCCAGTCAATTCCAGCTCAGAGCAACCCTACAGGACAGAGTAGAGCTGCCCTACAGGGTTTCCAAGGAGCAGCTGGTGGATTCAAACTGCCGACCTTTTTGTTAGCAGATGAGCTCTTAAACACCGCACCAGTAAGTATTATTTCATGAGACTTCTGTTTCAGTTATGTGTATGCATCTGTGTAAACTGGGTCATAATGTGAAATGTATTTCTTACTGTGGGTTGTGGTTTAAAGTCTTTAAACTGGCTCTCTGCTTCTGAAAGGTCACAGACTTGAAAACCCTATGGACAGGTTCTACTCTGACACTTGGGGTCGTCATGAGTTGGAATCAACTCTACAGCAACTAACAACAACAACAAGCATCAGAAAGTATATCTTGTTCTAGGGTAAAGAAAAGAGTAAGACTTGGCTCCTGCACATAAGAACCCCCAAATCTGGGGCGATGGAGGAGGTATGGTATGGTAACGAGAGGAATACACCGTGAAGACAGGATATGGAAACCACTGAGACGGAGTGGTGTGCAGAGTGCCTGAGGGCTTGGACAAGGGAGCCATCCCCTGGCCTGGGGCCCCAGTGCCCACGGAGGAGGTGGTACGTGGCTGGTGCTGAAGTGTGGCTGGGTGAGGAAGGGGGAGTGGAGTCTGGATAGGGGGCAGGAACCCAGAGCTGCAGGGCCCGGGGTGGGGGAAAGGGCAAGGGGCTGCTCTGCATGGCTGAGAATGGGTGCTGAGAAGGGCACAGGGGAGCAGGGACAGACAGGCAAAAAACGATCAATAGGGGCCAGGTATTGACTTCACTCTCTTGGCAATACGGGACTATTTTGTTGTTGCTTAAAAGGGGGATAACAATGTTGTGCTGTGGGGGACAGTGACTTGAGGGCCAGATGCTACATTTGTTCCTTGTTAAGGATTTCCAGATTTATCTGAACATTGGTCCCAATTAAACTCATGATCCAGTAACCAACAGTCTGACAATGAGTTATCCATGTTTTGATTTTCTCCATGTTTCTGCATTGCTGCTCAGTTACCAAACTTTAGCATCTGCCTATCAGGCTCCAGGGGCTCCCTTTCCCACTGGGCACAAAAGCCTCCTTGCTCTCTTTCCTCATTTCCTTCCTGACCCCCCTCCCTGCCTCTCTGTTACTCCTGCTGAGCACCAAACCATACAGCAGGGGAGGGGACTAGAAGGGAGAGAAGTGATTTCTCCTCATGTCTCTTCTTACTTGCCTTTGGGGGCTCTGCAGGTAAGCTTGCTTTAGGAAGATAAAGCCAGGCTGATGGTCTGACGTTTAGCTCAGCAAACAAGGAGCAGCTGCTCTAGACTGGAGTGATTGCTGCTTATAAACTTCAGTTTCAAACATAGAGATGGAAGAGAAAAGCAAAAGCAATGGAAGGAGCCAGCATTTTACCTACCCTTTATGCAAAAAACTGTTAATGTGTAGATCCACAATTCAGTGTCTGCATTTTCCTGATAATCTCCTTGACTCCAGTCATAAAGAATTGGAAAAAGGCAAGGTAGATACCAAATATCAATAGGGAGCTATCAAAGGGCAAAAGTCTAGGGACTGGAATTCACCAACCTCAGCCCCTCGCCCTAGCCTTATTGTGGACACTTTCCTCCCATGATATTCACCTTGACTTTGGAACACTAAGAGATCCCCAGGAGAGTTATAAATGTGTCGTTCTGCATTGTCCATTCTTATTTAAAGGCTGGTCTTCTCCTTGGCTCCCAACACACCATGTCCCTTCTATGCCTTTGTTCACAGTGGGTTCTGCTATATGGAATTTCCTCATCCCTTTTCTATACCTACCTGAATCCTACCTACAAGGCTTAGCTCAAATCCCATATCCTCCAGGAAGCCAACCCACAAAGAGTGCTCAGAATTCCTAAAGACCTTATAGACAGTACCCACTCATTCATACCCTTATCTCTAGTCTTGTGGTGTGAAATGTTTATCACTGAGACCGTAGATTCCTGGAACCCAGGGACCCTAACTCATACTTCTGTGCCTGACATAGAGCTGAGTATGTAGTAGGATCTCAGAGCATGCTCATCAATTAACTTTCCTCTATTAACATGCATAATCCAGGGTCGACTATAAAACTGAAATTTAAGGAAAGTCTAGGATAAGAGACACTATGACTTCAGGATTGGCTCTGCCATCCAGATCTCCTCCATAGTCCTTAGCAACAAAAGGAAACAGCTACAATTTCAGTCTGTCCCACCCTGCAACCATTTTCTTTTCTCTTCTCATTGTTGGTACTTGTTGAGTAGTATGGTGGTCGCAAACCTGGATTCTGCATACAGGCCTGGGGGATGTGGATGCTGGGCATTCAACATCCATTCCTACCTCCTTCTAGGGAGTCTTTCTGCATTGCCCCTAGAGGCCAGGGCAGTTAAAAAAAAAGGGCAGTTCGATGGTCTTAAAAGAAAGGTAAAATGAAGTGGAGGCCATCATCCCACTGCCTGGTGCTGTTTTCTGTTGGCACAAAAGGTCACAGAAGCTGTGGAACCAGAGCCAAGATTCCAGCCTCAGGCTTATGAGAAGCAGTTGCAGTGAAGATGACAACTTACTGATGCCTGGATGCAGCTAAGGCAATGTACTCTTGAACTTACTAGTTTTAATGGCAGCTTCCTGATTCTCCACCTTCCTCATTGTGGCAGGTCAGTTCTTTGGGGTTCTGGGAGTCATCCCAAGAGGTCCAGCCCCAAACCCAGTATCCTAGCCCTTCCAACATTTTAAATTCCCTGCATTAGTTCCTTTTCTGCTTTAAATTCTCAGAACGATATCTGTTTCCTGAGTTAAATCTTACCTGATACAAAACCGAAGTTCAAATTCCTCGTATCTTGAGACTTCCTGTAACCTCGCTAAGTCGTGGCTTCCTCTCTTGTACAACAAGAATAGTAATGTTGTTGCTGTTGTTAGGTGCCATCGAGTGGGCTCTGACTCATAGCAACCCTATGCACAACAGAACAAAACACTGCCTGTTCCTGGGCCATCCTTACAATCATTGTTATGTTTGAGCCCATTGTTGTAGCCACTGTGTCAATCCACCTCATTGAGGGTCTTCCTCTTTTCCACTGACCCTGTACTTTGCTAAGCATGATATCCTTCTCCAGAGACTGATCCCTCCTGACAACATGTCCAAAGTATGTAAGACACAGTCACTCCATCCTTGCTTCTAAGTAACATTCTGGTTGTACTTCTTCCAAGAGAGATTGGTTCATTCTTCTGGTAGTCCATGGTATATTCAATATTCTTCGCCAACACCACAATTCAAAGGCATCAATTCTTCTTTGGTCAATTCTTCTTTGGTCTTCCATATTCATTCAAGGATAGTAATAGTACCTACCATTTAGGGATGTTACAAGGGTTAAATGAAACTGTAGGAAAAATTTTAACACATAGGAAGGGCTCGATTATTTTTGTTACAAAGTGGTAAGATAGAGGGGCCCTGGTGGCTGAGTGGTTAATAGCTCAGGCTGCTAACCAAAACGTCATCAGTTCAAATCCACCATCTGCTCCCTGGGAACCCTATAGGGCAATTCCACCCTGTCCTATAGGATCGCTATGAGTTTGAATCAATTCAATGGCAATGGGTTTGGGTTGTTTGGGTTTTTTGTAAGATAGATGTCAAAAGGCATTTTTTAAAATTTCCGTTTCCATTCAGTTTTAGGGTTCTTCCCATTCTTGTGGATTTTATTTTATTTTTTTTATTTTTGAGATGTGGAATATTAAAATGATTCCAAAAGTCAGCTCAGAACAAGAAGATATGTTCAGAGAAGTGTCATTTCCCTTCCATTCCATTGATCCTTTCCTTCCTGTCCCGACCAGATAACTGATCTTATCAGTCTCGGTTTCTTTCTGTGTTTCTTGTTACTTGAATGAATAGGTAAATATTCTCATTTTCTCTTCTTGCAGGGTATTCTCGAGATGACGTTCTTCAGCCCAGCTTTTCAGGCTCCAGTCATCTTTTGCACATGCTGGTTGACGGTGTTGGGCAAGTAGGAGCTCCGGTACAACGGCATTAGTCTGTGTGCCAGTCTTCACATGGGTTAGTCATAGTGAGAATAAGTTACATTCTTCATGTGACCAGCCCTATCATAAATGCATGCTCCAGGTCTCAGAGGCTCCCTATGACTGGTAATGGAGCCACAACTCAGTTCCTGCAGCTCAGGAGGCTGGAGCTAAAATTTGTGCCTCGCCAAGCTCATCACTGCCTGCTGATCCCCCTGGAGGTGCCTGAGTAGATTATAATATTGGATTTTTAAAAAAACTACCCTCAGTACCTGCAAAGCCATGACAAGCACATGCCACATCCCAGCAACCTTCACACATCATGAGAAAACAGCACGCTATGCTTCTAATATTTATTTCTTTGTGAGATCAGAGAAATGAAGGTTAAAAGCCTCCTGGGTACTTCTGCATAGGACCTCGTTTTAGAGAGAAAAACCCTGAGTAAATAAAAGTCCCAGCCATAGGGAGGTGGCCAGGGGAAGTGGAGCATCGCTGGAGGTGATCATTGGAAAAAGCAGTGGGAGGGAGGACTCGGTCTTGGAGTCAAGCTGTCCACAAGTCTGCTCAGAGGCAGTGACTCACTCCGAGGAAAAGGAGTGCCCTGTATTCTGGGGTAGGCAGCTTTCTCCAAACAGGGTATCTGTGGCCACAGCAGGAAATGAAGCAATCCAGGACTAGTCAGCAGCCGGGGGCAGGAGGATCCAGAAGTCCAAGCCATCCCCAGCTGTTGCTGCTTAGTATTTATCCAGAGCCCCAACATACAAAGAACACAAAAGAGACCAGAGACTACAAGAAAATTGGCTCTATCATGGGCAAGTAATGTTCCCTCTCCGGGCATGGGTGTTCTCATCTATACAGTGAAAGGGTTACCACATGCAGAAGAGGGAGAAGAGGCAAGGACCTGGGACAGAAACCAGAAAAACTGACATTTTTGGAGGGAGTTCAGGAAAGACACTGGCAAAATACACTAAGAAGGGGTGACTAAAGAGGAAGAAGGAAAATGGGGGAGGGGGAGTGACAAGGAGGCCAAAAGGGTAAGCACTTAAAGAAGGAAAAAGAGTTATAGGGTTGAATGCCACAAAGACACCAGGCAGGTGGAGGGCTAAAAAAAAAAAAAAAAAAACAGGAGGGCATAGACCGGACAGGATGGAAACCGCAGCCAATATACCAACTCAGCCCTCAGCCATATTTTATTTTACTCCCAATTTGAAAAACAATTGAATTTAGATGCTTTTTCCCAAGGCTTCTCTCTCCAATTTACCATTAGCCACCGCTATCATTCCCTACCATCTTATGCCCAGTCGGCTTCACAAATTTAAACTCTCTGCTGACCGTTAGGGACTCCCATTTGTGGTGCAAATGGTCAACATGTTTGTCTGCTAACTGAAAGGTTGGAGGTTTAGATCCACCCAGAAATACCTCGAAAGAAAGGCCTGGTGATCTAGTCAAAAAAATCAGCCACTGAAAACCCTATGAAGCACAGTTTTACTCTGGCATACATGGGTTGCCTTGAATCAGAATCAACTCTACAGCAACTCACTTGGATTTGCTTGTCTTTGAAGCTATTTGAAATGACAACTCCTAGACTGAAAAGAAAACCAAAACCAAACCCATCACCTTCAAGTCGATTCCAACTCATAGCAACCCTATGGTGCCAAGTAGAACTGCCTGATAGGGTTGGGTGTCCAAGGAGCAGCTGGTGGATTACAAATTGCCAGCCTCCAGGTTAACAGCCACACTCTTTAACCACTGTGCCACCAGGGCTCCACCCCTAAACCAGCAGCTACTAAGTCCCTTCAGCCTCTGTGATGCTCAATGATTCTATGCCTCAGAAAACATATTTGGAACACTGAGTAGAAGCAAGGAGAGCAGTCTAAAATGGGATGAGAAGGAAATGATCCCTCATCCCAGGATCCTAAAGAAGGGAGCATGGCAGGATGCCAGAGCTGAGCATCTGTCAGGCAGAACCGACACAGCTTAGGGAGGACTCAAAGCAGCCTTTCTGACAGCTTTCTGTGCATCCTGCGTCTCTGGAGCTGCTGCCGCCGGCAGCTGGGCACCATGCCAGTGAGGCATAGTCTGTCCTGTTTCCTCAGCAGATGGATAGGAAATGACGCCCAAGCTGAGGCCGCCCCCTACTGGGGAAGTACAGAAGCTGTTGTGCAGTGGGGACGACAGAGGGTATCCAGAGGGTGAAAGAGAAGCCTCACCACCTCTCCTAGATTCTCCATATCTATGATGGTGTTAACGGTTAATGCACTCGGCTGTTAACAGAATTATATATACTTGACAAAAATATATTTCAAGAATGAGGGCAAAATAAAGACAATTTCAGGCCAAAAATAGTGTTTGCCCACAACAGAGCTTCAGTAAATTCCAAAGGATGTACTTTAGGTGGAGGAAAGCAATCCAGGAAAAGGCTTTGAGATGCAGGAAAGAATGAAGAACAAACAGTGCAAAAAACAATAAGAATGTCTGCTGGATTTAAAATAACAAGATGAACAGCAATATATAAGGAGAAAGGCGAGGCTATTGTATTCAAATATCCTTATATGATTTAAAGGGCAGTACAGTTATTTATTAATTTTCCACTTTAATAAGTTAATTATGAATGTCAAAGTATTTTTGGTAAAAATCATTAGGCTTGAAATATAAATCCTACATTTAAACAAAGAATAAAAGGAATTAGAAAAATAATCCATCCAAAAGAAATCAGAGAGGCATAAACACAGATGTGAAGACAAATAAAAATCACAAAATAAGAATCAAAATAACTAACAGATCACTGGTTATAATATAAATTTTAATGGAATATATATAATATGAATGATTGGATTTTTCACTTAATGGGCAGAGTTTATCAGGATGGGTTATAGAAAATACCAATTTATACTATTTACGAGAAACATCTAAAACTTTAATTTTCAGAAAGACTTAAAAAATGCAAAAGAATATATGTAGACAAATGTTCAGAAAAGAAAGCAAATGTGGCCATATTAATAATATCAGACAAAATAGAATTTTAGGCAAAAAGCATTGCTAGAGATAAAGATTAAGAATTTCATTTTACTTGGATCTACAATCAACAACCATGGAAGCAACAGTCAAGAAATCAAACAATGGGAGGTGGGGTCGACATGGCGGAGTAGACAGACACTTCCGGTGATCCTTCTTACAACAAAGACCTGGAAAAACAAGTGAAATGATTATATATATGACAAGCTAGGAGCCCTGAGTATCAAAGGCAAAGTTAGACAACGGACAGAGCAGTACAGGGAGGGAGAGATGGTTCAGGAGCAGAGAGGAGTTGCTGGAGCTGAATTGCCGGGAACCCTCAGGCACCATTCCCTGGAGCAACCATGGTGGGACTGGTGGTAGCCTTCAGGACATGGTTTCCTCAGGGAAAGAGAGTGAGCTGCACAGCCTACTTACACCTCCAGAATGAGAGAATGGCACTCTTGGCAAAAGCTAAGTAATTGCATTTATTTTATAGTGCCCCCAGACCCCAAGCTGGCTCCAGGGGCTGTCAATTGCCCTGGCACTGAGCTAGGTTCTGCTGCATGTCCTGAGGCATTCTCCTGGCCTTGGAGAAGGAATAAATTCACAATTGGGGGAAAAGATAATCTGCCAGCTCCACTAACCTGGGAAGCTCAGAACAGGAGCGGCTCCTGTCCACACACAAACCGTCCACGGACTTTGAATATCTTTCACCCTTGCATGGACCTGTGTGGGCCCATTTCAGGAGAAGAGTTACTTGTTGGCAGACTGCAACTGTTTCTGCTGTGCAATGGAAAGGTGGGTGTTTGATGTTTGACACTGCTTTGCCTATTAAACACAGTCCTCACCAACCCACATCAGGGGCCTAAGGACTGGTGGCTCCACCTACATCACCTAGCCACCTGCGACAGGGATCCAGGAATAAGAGCTACCTCCCAGGCCTTACAACCAAAAGCATTAGGTGCCCATGGTCCAGCTGCAGACCCCACCCACTTGTGTGCTCTAGGGAACAGGGACGTGCTTTCCCCACAGACACTCAGGGAACAGTTTTCAGCCCCCTGCCTTGTTCAGAGCGTGACCTCCTGCTGCAACCAGATACCTGTAAGTACACCAATCACCCTTGCTCCTCTAAGACTGTAATACAGAGCCTGTACTACACACGTGATGACCAGCTACCTGGACTCCTGCGCTGAATCCATACAAGAAAAGCGAATGGACTCCTAGACTCATATACCTGGTAACAGCTCTAGCCATCTGGTGACAGGATGTTAGAGCTTCATAGGCGAAAATAGTCAAGCTAGCTCACTCAAGCAGCCTATCTGGGCATATCAAAACAAAACAAAGCAAGAACCTAGGATACAGTAAACAAACATAAAATAAACTAATACAATAACTTATAGATGGCTCGGAGACAACAGTCAATATCAAATCACACAAAGAAGCAGACCATGATCACTTCAACAAGCTCTCAAAACAAAGAATCAAGGAATGTTCCAAATGAAGATGTTTTCCTGGAATTACCAGATGCAGAAAACAGAAGACTAATATACAGAACATTTCAAACCATCAGGAACGAGGTCAGGCAAAACAGAGAACAAGCCAAGGAACACACAGATAAAGCATTGAAGACATTAAAAAGGTTATTCAAGAAAATAATGAAAAATTTAATAAGCTGCAAGAATCCATACAGAGAGAGAGCAATCAGAAATTCAGAAGATAAACAATAAAATTACAGAATTAGACAACTCAATAGAAAGTCAGAGGAGCCGAATTGAGGAAATGGAAGGCAGAATTAGTGAGACTGAAGATAAAATACTTGGCATCAATATATTAGAAGAAAAATCAGATTAAAAAATTCTAAAAATGAAGAAACCCTAAGAATCATGTGGGACTCTATCAAGAGAAATAACCAATGAGTGATTGGAGTACCAGAACAGGGAGGGATAACAGAAAATACAGACAGAATTGTTGAAGATTTGTTTGCAGAAAACTTCCCAGAAATCATGGAAGATAAGAAGATATTTATCCAAGAAGCTCATCGAACTCCACATAAGGTAGATCTCAAAAGAAAGCCACCAAGACATATTATAATCAAAATTCCCAAAACCAAAGATAAAGAGAGAATTTTAAGAGTGTCTAGGAAAAAATGAAAAGTCAAGTACAAAGGAGAGTCAAAAAGAATAAGCTTGGATTACTCAGCAGAAACCATTCAGGAAAGAAGACAATGGGATGGCTTATATAAAGCATTGAAGGAAAAAAATTGCCAACCAAGAATCATATATTCAGCAAAACTGTCTCTCAAATTGAAGGCGAAATTAGGACATTTCCAGATAAACAGAAGTTTAGGGAATTCATAAAAACTGAAACAAAACTACAAGAAATACTAAAGGAAGTTCTCTGGTTAGAAAATCAATAATATCAGATATCAACCCAAGACTAGAACAGATGTTCTAGATGGAGCAACCAGATGTCAACCCAGATAGGGAAATCACAAAAATAAATCAGGATAAAAAAATGCTAAAAACAGGGAAACAGCAGTGTCATTATGTAAAAGAAGACAACATTAAAACAATAAAGAGGGACTAAGAAATGTAATCACAGATCTTTCACATGGAGAGGAAGTAAGGGCAATATAAAGAAATAAAAGTTAGGTTTAAACTTAGATTTGGGGGTAAATATTAAGGTAACCACAAAGGAGACTAACAATCCTACACATCAAAATAAAATACAAGAAAAAAAAAGACTCAGCAAAAAGAAAATCAACAAGAAAAGACAATATGTGAAGATAAAACACATAAAAAAATTTTTTTTTTCTTTTTACATAGCACATAAAATTAAGTGGGAAAAGAAACTGTCAACAACGCACAAAAAAAGACATCAAAATGATAGCACTAAATTCACACCTATCCATAATTATGCTGAATGTAAATGGACTAAACACACCAATAAAGAGACAGAGAGTGGCAGAATGGATTAAAAAACACAATCGGTCTATACGCTGCCTACAAGAGACACACCTTAGACTTAGAGACACAAACTAAAACTCAAAGGATGGAAAAAAACGTATCAAGCAAACAACAATCAAAAGAGAGCAGAAGTGGCAATATTAACCTCTGACAAAGTAGACTTTAAAGTTAAATCCATCATAAAGCATAAGGAAGGACACGATATAATTATTAAAGGGACAATAAACCAAGAAGATATAACAATATTAAATATTTATGCACCCAATGACAGGGCTGCAAGATACATAAGACAAATTGTAACATCATTGAAAAGTGAGATAGACAGCTCCACAATAATAGTAGGAGACTTCAACACACCACTTTTGGTGAAGGACAGAGCATCCAGAAAGAAGCTCAATAAAGACACGGAAGATCTAAATGCCACAATCAACCAACCTGACCTCATAGACATATACAGAACACTCCACCCAACAGCACCCAAATATACTTTCTTTTCCAGCACACATGGAACATTCTGTAGAACAGACCACATATTAGTTCATAAAGCAAGCCTTAACAGAATCCAAAACATCGAAATATTACAAAGCATCTTCTCTGCCTACAAAGCTGTAAAAGTAGAAATCAATAACAGGGAAACCAGGGAAAAGAAAATAAACACTTAGGAACTGAACAATACCTTGCTCAAAAGTGACTGGGTTATAGAAGACATTAAGGATGGAATAAAGACATGCATAGAATTCAATGAGAATGAGAACACTTCCTATCAGAACCTTTGGGACACTGTGAAAGCAGTGCTCAGAGGTCAATTTATATCAATAAATGCACACATACAAAAAGAAGAAAGGGCCAAAATCAAAGAATTATCCCTACAACTTGAACAAATGGAAAGAGAGCAACAAAAAAAACCCTCAGTCACCAGAAGAAAGCAAATAATAAAAATTAGAGCAGAATTAGGTGAAATAGAGAATAGAAAAACAACTGAAAGAGTTAACAAGACCAAAAGCTGATTCTTTGAAAAAGTTAACAAAATTGATAAGCCAAACTGACGAAAGAAAAACAGGAGAGGAAGCAAATAACCCTAATAAGAAATGACATGGGCAATATCACAACAGCCCCTACTGAAACTATGAGAATCATATCAGATTACTGTGAAAAATTGTACTCTAACAAATTTGAAAACCTAGAAGAAATGGATGAATTTTCAGAAACACACCACCTACCTAAACTAACACAAACAGAGGTAGAAAAATTAAATAAACCCATAAAAAGAGATTGAAAAGGTAATTAAACAACTTCCACCAAAAAAAAAACTCCTGGCCCAGATGGCTTCACTGGAGAGTTCTACCAAACTTTCAGAGAAGAATTAACACCACTACTACTAAAGATATTTCAGAGCATAGAAAAGGATGGAATACTACCAAACTCATCCTATGAAGCCAGCATATCCCTGATACCAAAACCAGGTAAAGACACCACAAAAAAAGAAAATTACAGGCCTATATCCCTCATGAACTTAGATGCAAAAATCCTCAACAAATTCTAGCCAATAGAATTCAACAACATATCAAAAAATAATTCACCATGACCAAGTGGGATTCATACCAGATATGCATGGTTGGTTCAACATTGGAAAAACAATTAATATAATCCATCATATAAATAAAACAAAAGACAAGAACCACATCATTTTATCAATCGATGCAGAAAAGGCATTTGACAAAGTCCAAAACGCATTCATGATAAAAACTCTCAAGAAAATAGGAATAGAAGGAAAATTCCTCAGCATAATAAAGGGCATTATACAAAGCCAACAGCCAACATCATACTAAGCAGAGAGAGTCTGAAAGCATCCCCTTGAGAACGGGAACCGGACAAGAATGCCCTTTATCACCGCTCTTAGTTAACGTTGTGGTGGAGGTCCTAGCCAGAGCAATTAGGCTAGATAAAGAAATAAAAGGCATCCAGATTGGTAAGGAAGAAGTAAAAGTATCTTTATTTGCAGATGACATGATCTTATACACAGAAAGCTTTAAAGAATCCTCAAGAAAACTATTGAAACCAGTAGAAACATTCAGCAGATTATGAGGATGTAAGATAAACATACAAAAATCAGTTGGATTCCTATACACCAAAAAAGAGAACATCAAACAGGAAATCACCAAATCAATACCATTTACAGTAGCCCCCAAGAAGATAAAATACCAAAAAAAAAAAAACCAAACCCAGTGCCATCAACTCAATTCCAACTCATAGCTACCCTATAGGACAGAGTAGAACTGCCCCATAGAGTTTCCAAGAAGCGCTTGGTGGATTTGAACTGCCGACCCTTTGGTTAGCAGCCATAGCACTTAACCGCTATGCCACCAGGGTTTCCTAATACTTAGGAATAAATCTAACCTGAGATGTAAAAGACCTATACAAAGAAAACTATAAAACACTATTGCAAGAAACCAAAAAAGACCTACATAAGTGGAAAAACATACCTTGTTCATGGATAGGAAGACTCAACATTATAAAAATGCCTGTTCTACCAAAAGCGATCTATACATACAATGCAATTCCAATCCAAATTCCAACAAAATTTTTTAATGAGATGGAGAAACAAATCACTAACTTCATACAGAAGGGAAAGAGGCCCTGGATAAGTAAAGCATTAATGAAAAAGAACAAAGTGGGAGGCTTCACGCTACCTGATTTTAGAACCTATTATACTGCCACAGTAGTCAAAACAGCCTGGTACTGGTACAACAACAGATACATAGACCAATGGAACAGAATTTAGAATCCAGGCATAAATCCATCCACATATGAGCAGCTGATATTTCACCAAGGCCCAAAGTCTGTTAAATGGGGAAAAGACAGTCTCTTTAACAAATGATGCTGGCATAACTGGATATACATCTGCAAAAAAAAAAAATGAAACAAGACCCATACCTCACACCTCGCACAAAAACTAACTCAAAATGGATCAAAGACCTAAATATAAAATCTAAAACGATAAAGATCAGTGAAGAAAAAATAGAGACAATGCTAGGAGCCCTAATACGTGGCATAAACTGTATACAAAACATTACTAACAATGCATAAACACCAGAAGAGAAACTAGATAACTGGGAGCTCCTAAAAATCAAACACCTATGCTCATCCAAAGACTTCTTAAGAGTAAAAAGATTACCTACAGACTGGGAAAAAGTTTTTAGCTATGACGTTTCCAATCAGTGCCTAATCTCTAAAATCTACATGGTACTGCACAAACTCAACTACCAAAATACAAATAACCCAATTCAAAAATGGGCAAAAAATATGAACAGACACTTCACTAAAGAAGACATTCAGGTGGCTAACAGATACATGAGGAAATGCTCAGGATCATTAGACATTAGAGAAACACAAATCAAAACTACAATGAGATTCCACCTCCAACAAGACTGGCATTAATCCAAAAAACCCAAAATAATAAATTTTGGAGAGGTTGTGGAGAGACTGGAACACTTATACACTGCTGGTGGGAATGTAAAATGGTACAAACACTTTGGAAATCAATTTGGCGCTTCCTTAAAAAAAACTAGAAATAGAACTAAAAAAAAAAGAAATAGAATTACCATAGGATCCAGCAATCCCACTCCTTTGCACAAACAGGTATATGCACACACATGTTCATTGCAGCACTGTTTACAATAGCAAAAAGATGGAAGCAACCAAGGTGCCCATCAACAGATGAATGGATAAATAAATTATGGTATATCCCCACAATGGAATACTACACATCAATAAAGAACAATGAAGAATCCATGAAACATTTCATAACATGGAGGATCTGGAAGGCATTATGCTGAGTGAAATTAGCCATTTGCAAAAGGACAAATATTGTATGAGACCATTACTATAAGAACTCAAGAAATAGTTTAAACAGAGAAGAAATATTCTTTGATGGTTACCAGAGTGGGGAGGGAAGGAGGGAGAGGGGTATTCACTAATTAGATAGTAGACAAGAACTATTTTAGGTGAAGGGAAAGACAATACACAATACAGGAGAGGTCAGTACAACTGGACTAAACCAAAAGCAAAGAAGATTCCTGAATAATCTGAGCACTGCAAAGGCCAGCACAGCAGTGGCGGGGTTTGGGGCCCATGGTTTTAGGAGACATCTAGGTCAATTGGCTTAATAAAATCTATTAAGAAAACATTCTGCATCCCACTTTCGAGCATGGCGTCTGGGGTCTTAAACGCTAGCAAGAGGCCATCTAAGATGCATCAATTTGTCGCAACACACCTGGAGCAAAAGAGAATGAAGAACTCCAAAGACACAAGGTAATTATGAGCCCAAGAGACAGAAAGGGCCACATAAATCAGAGGCCTGAGACCAGAAGAGCTAGACAGTGCCTGGCTACAACCAATGACTGCCCTGACAGGGAACACAACAGAGAACTCCTGATGGAGCAGAACAGTGGGATGCAGACTTCAAATTCTCGTAAAAAGGTCAAACTTAATGGTCTGACTGAGACTAGAAGGACCCTAGAGGTCATTCTCTCCAGACTTTTTGTTAACCGAAGGCAGGAACCATTCCCAAAGCCAACTCTTCAGACAGGGATTGGACTGGACTATAATATAGAAAATGATACGGGTGAGGCGTGAGTTTCTTGGATCAAATAGAATCACAAGACTATATGGGTAGCTCCTCTCTGGAGGGGAGATGAAAAGGCGGGGGGGACAGAAACTGGCTAAATGGACATGGAAATAGAGGGTGGAGAGGAGTGTGCTGTCTTATTAGGGGGAGAGCAACTATGAGTATATAGGAATGTGTATACAAATTTTTGTATGAGAGACTGACTTGATGTATAAACTTTCACTTAAAGCACAATAAAAATTAAAAAAAAAAAAAAAGAAATCAAACAACGTATTGCATTGGGCAAATCTGCTACAAAAGACCTCTTTAAAGTGTTGAAAAGCAAGGATGTTACTTTGAAGACTAAAGTCTGCCTAACCCAAGCCTTGATATTTTGAATCGCTTCAAATGTATGCAAAACCTGGACAATGATAAGGAAGGCCAAAGAAGAATTGATGCCTTTAAATTATGGTATTGGTAAAGAATATTCAATAGACAACCGACTGCCAGAAGACCAAACAAATCTGTCTTGGAAGAAGTACAGCTAGAATGGTGAGACTTCATCTCCCTTTGGATGTGTTATTTGGTGGGACCAGTCTCTGGAGAAGGAGATCTTGTTTGGTAAAGTAGAGGGTCAATGAAAAAGAGGTAGACCCTCAACACACATGTGTCAAAGGAGAAACCACAGTGGAAATCATTTAGTATATAGCAACGAAAATATTGCCATATCACCAATGCTTTATAGATATTTATAGGCCCACAGGACCAGGCAACATTTCGTTCCATTACACTAAGGTTGCCGTGACTCGGAGCTGACTTGATGGCAAGTAGCAGCAATAACAAAATGCTCACATTAGAGAAAATAAAGGTTAAAATGAAAGATCCAAATAAGTATCCAACTGTCTAAGTCATCTTGTGCTGCTATAACAGAAATACCAGAAGTGGATGGCTTTAACAAAGAGAAATTGATTTCTTTACAGTAAAGTAGGCTAAAAGTCCAAACTCAGGGCGTCAGCTCCAGGGGAAGGCTTTCTCTCTCTGTTGGCCTCTTATCAATCTTCCTTCAGACTAGGAGCTTCTCTGTGCAGGGACCCTGGGTCCAAAGGGCGCTCTGCTACCTGGCGTTTCTTTCTGGGTGGTATGAGGTCCTCCCTCTCTGCTTGCTTCCCTTTCTTTTTTACCTCTTGAGCTCTTGAGTGGTAAAAGGTGGTTCAGGCCACACTCCAAGAAAACTTTTACTCTGGATCAGGGATGTGACCTGGGTGAGGGTGTTACAATCCCACCTTAATCCTCTTTAACATACAATTACAATCACAAAATGAAGGACAACCATGAGACACATATTTTTGGGGCACACAATTCAATCCATGACACCAGCTTAAGAAGTTGCATAAAGAGCAAAATAAATCCAAAGAAGCAGAAACCTTACTTCATGTCCTGATGGGAACACTCATCCCTGTGAAAAAGACCTCAGATTCAGAGAGCCTAATGCTGCAAGGATTCACAGAGCCCCAGGCAGCAAGAATTCACTGAGCCTCAGGCAGCAGGGGTTCACAGAGCCTCATACTGCAACGGTTCACAGAGCTTCACGCAGCAAGAATTCACAGAACTTCAAGCAGCAAGGATTCACAGAGCCACAGGCAGCAAGAATTCATAGCCACACGCAGCAATGATTCACAGAGCCTCACACTGCAAGGGTTCACAGAGCCACATGCTGCAAGGGTTCACAGACGCTTATGCTGGAAGAATTCACAGAGTCTCAGGCTGCAGTGGTTCACAGAGCTTCATGCTGCCAAGTGTTGACAGAGCCACACATAGCAAGGCTTCACAGAGTCTCAAGCTGCAAGAATTATTGACATTTTTTCAGTGCTATGCTGTTGCTGTTCCAGTTCAATCAGCCTACCCCATTCATACCATTGTCACTCTTGAAACTAAACCATGTCATGTTTTTACACTTATGGAGCCCTAGCCATACAGTGGTTAAGAGCGACGGCAAGTTGCGGCTGCTAACCAAAAAGGTCAGCAGTTCAAATCCACTAGCCTCTCCTTGAAAACTCTATGGGGCAGTTCTACTCTGTTCCACAGGGTCAATATGAGTTGGAATTGACTCGACAGCAAAGGGTTTTTTTTTTTTTTTTAATCTTTTACAGTTTTAACAATGGTGCAACCTTTGTAACAAAGCCTGCAAAGCCACTCAACAATGGTATCTGATGGACCTTTCGTGCTCCCAGTCATCCACAGACACCTGGTATTGCTGAGTGCTGAAAAGCTCTCCTCAATAATCAACTCACAAAGATTTCAGATCCTACTTCTCATACCTCCTCCTAGTCTACACATCTTAGTAAAGCAGTTTGAAATATGTCACCTTGGCTAGACTGAACTAAAAGAGTTGCCATCAAGTAGACTCCAACTCATGGTGACCCCACACGTGTCAGAGTAGAACTGCGTTCCATAGGGTTTCATGGCTGATTTTTCAGAGGTAGATCACCAGCGCCTTTCTTCCAAAGCAACTTTGGGTGGACTTGAACCTCCAACCTATCTGTTAGCAACCAAGTCATTAACTGGTTACACCACCCAGGGTCTCCTGAACTACATTTCTCAAAATCCCCATAGCTCAGCTTTGGCCTCTGTTGATGGCACGTTGATCTTTCATCAGTGTCAGTGTCATTCATTAGTGAAATTAGAACATGATATTAATGAAACAGGAAATAAAAGCAAAGCAAAATTGTTAAAAGAATTAATTCCAAATAGCTTCTTTCAGAATAAAATATATGTGCTCTTCAGGAGCCTGATTAAGGATAAAGAAAGTAAAAAGGGAAAAGAGATACATTTAAAAATTAGAAAAAAATTTAACCAAAGATTGTCTGGAGAATACCATGGTCCACTGATATTTCCCGCCGAGCTTTCAAAGATCAGATTTGACATGTAGTAGAAAACTTGAGTATCCCAGTTACTGTGAAAAAGTTTGGAAAGGTGATTAAAGATCTACCATCTCCCTCTTTTGGCATTTAAAAACATTTGAAAATAATTTCACAATTAAAGAAAAGTTGAAAGTACAAAAACCACCCATACACCCTTCACTCAGATTTACCTATTGTTAATATATTGCCTCATTTGCTTTATTGTTTCTTCTCTCTCTCTTCCTCCGTTCTCTCTCTATATATACAGGTTCTTACTCTTTATCCCTAACAATCTGAGAGTAAGTTGCATATATCAGAGTCCTTTACTTCTGATGCAATTCAGAGTATACTAGTGAGACAGCCTGTGGTATCAGCAGAAAACTCAGTGGTGGCAGTCCTCCATAGGCTAGGGCTGATGGTAGGGTATGATGCCATTGAAGTGGATTCCACAGTGTTAATGGGAGTAGGAAACCAAACACCAAACTCATTGCTGTTGAGTTGATTCCGACTCATAGTGGCCCTATAGGACAGAGTAGAACTGCCCCATAGAGTTTCCAAGGAGCAGCTGGTGGATTTGAACTGCTGACCTTTTGGTTAGCAGCTGCAGCACTTAACCACTACACCACCAGGGTTTCCAATGAGAGTAGGGTGGGCCCTAATCCAATATGACTGTTGTCCTTATAACAATAGGAGAAAAGAGACAGAGAGGCATACAGAGGAGAATGCCACGTGACAACGAAGGCAGAGATTGATGTTATGCTGCCACAGCCAGAGAGTTGGCTGTCTTAGGCTGGGTTCTCTAGAGAAGCAAAACCAGTAATGCATATAAATATATACAGAGAGATTTATATCAAGGAAACAGCTCACACAAATTGTAGGCATTGGAACGTCCCAAGTCCTTGGATCAGGATAGAGTCCTTTTCCAATTCACGGAGCCGCAGAAGCTGGCGAACCCAAGATGAACAGGTTGGAGGGCAGGGATTCTACTCACAGGTTGTGATGGTGGAGGAATCCCCAAGGTCGGCAGGCAAGACCACAAGGTTTCTCTTGAGTCACTTAGCTGCAGGGGCTGGCGAGCCCAAGATAAGCACAGGTCAGAGAACAGGACTCTTGCTCACAGGCCATGAAGATTAGGGAATCCCAAGATGGATAGGTAAGCTGCTAGCTCAAGTCCCAAGAACCAGAAGTCAGACAAGGGACAGCTGCTGGATCCAGAACAAGTCAACAACCTTTGCAAGGTAAGCAGGAAGGAAGTAGGTGGCGGAAGACGGAGGGATGAAGGCTAAGGGGGCTGTGAGCCACCACAGGCCCCATGCCACCGGTACCACTCGGGAGATTCCATCATGGGGATGATCACATATCAAATTTCAACAGGGAAGAGATCACAACATTATACAACTACCAAAGCACTGAGAGTCATGGCCCAGCTAAGTTGACACGCAATCTTAACCATCACACAAACCAAGACCAACACTGTGCGATATGGTACCAACCCTTGAGGATAGCAGCCAGGCTCTTGGTGGTGAGTTGATTGCATCAGACCTCTCCTATCTTGGAGAGGAGAGTGATTCATCCTTACTAAAATTGACACCTACTCCAGACAAGGGTGTTCTTCACTGCTTGCAGTGTCTCTGCCAGTACATCTCGTTTCCCAACATGAGATCCTGATGGTATCATCTCAGAACAAGGGGCCATTTGAGGGTGATGAGGTCTAATAATGGGTACTGTCTTACTTATCCAGTGCTTCTGCTATAACAGAAATACCACAAGTGTGTGGCTTTGAGGAACATAAAATTATTTTGTCACATTTTAGGAGGCTAGAAGTGCAAAGGCGACTCTAGGGAAAGGCTCTCTCAGTCCGCTGTGGGGGAAAATCCTTATCTCTTGCAGCTTCTCTTCCTTGGTTCCTTGGTGATTTCCATGTGGCTTAAGTCTTCCTCCATTTGTGGTTCTTGCTTCTATGCCTGATCTGCTCTTTTTGTATCTCAGAAGTGATTGGCTCAAGACACATTCTACACTGATACGGCCTCATTAACATAAAATCCTATTCCCAAATGGAATTCCATCCACAAGTATAGGGCTTAGGATTTACAACACACATTTTGGAGGGACATAATTCAATCCATAACAGGCACCTAATAATTGGATCCACTAATCCTAATCTTTGATCCATTTTCAAATGATCCATTTTGAGTTAATTTTATACGGTATGAGGTAGGGGTCCAACCTTATTCTTTTATATGTGGCTATCCAATTGTCCCAGCATCATTTGTTGAAAAGACTATTCTTTCCCTATTGGATTGTCTTGGTACCCTTGTCAAAATCAATTGCTCATTAATGTATGGGTTTATCTCTGGACTCTTAATTCTATTCCATTGATCCAAATGTGCCAATATCACATAATCTCAATTACTGTAACTTTGAAATAAGTTTCATAATTGGGAATAATGAGTCTTCTAAATTTGTTCTTCTTTTTCAAGATTGTTTTGACATTCTGAGTCCCCTGCACTTAAAGTTTGGTTTTAAATTGCATACATATTACATAAATATACTCTTCCTATGAAAATTTAAATATGAGAGCAAAATCCCTTTAAACACCACCACTCTAATCCAACACCCGCTAAATTGCCAGTTATACCTCAGTTATAAATTCATTTAATTGATAAAATATGTTTATGATGGAAAATGGAATTTTTTCCTTAAACCGTAAAATAAAATCACTATTTTTATATTAAGTGATTCTATCATTATGTAATTTATGGTGGAGAGAGGCTTCTGTTAGACCCTGGGTCTAAATAAAGAATACTCCTAACAGATTCAAATCCAAACACAATGTGGAGCCTACCATGGTGCCCATAATAGATACCTCCTATCAGAGAATGATGGAACACACCACTCCCGCATGTATCTGTAATGAGCTACCCAGTGCCACCTTAGGATCCGAGTAACAAGGAACCATACTGTGGTATCTGTGCTTTAGAGGGCCTCACAAACACACACAAAAAGTCATTTTATTGACACACAAATTCTAGTGAGCATCCAGTGCTCACTGCTGGTATATCATGAACCATAATCCTAAAACCTGTTCTTGTGACTAATACCCTTCAGGCTCCAGGAAAACACTTCTCCATGCCCTTTGCTCTATGTCCTCAAGAGATAACTGCATCCATTTATCATGAAGGTTTGTAGGGTTTGCCACATCCAACATAAGAACGGATAATACCTAGAGTGTGGGGACAATTCGAGCAGCTAAAGAACGTAAAGAGAAGAGATACATGACATACCTCATCCAGTCCTTTTTCTGATATCGTGAATGCCATAGAATCCTGCAAAATAAAGTATTTCCCAATAGTGCTGAAATACCCATTTTCTTGCTTCTTCTTAAATTATGTGAAAATCTCGATTTGAACAAATAAGTAGTAGTTTTGCTGAAATGAAGGCAAGAAAAATAATTTAATGAAATAAATATTTAGTAATTATGAACTATGTTGTTGTTAAGTGCCATCAAGTCGGTTCCAACTCATAGCCAACCTATGTACAACAGAATAAAACACTGCCCGGCCTGCACCATCCTCACAATTGTTGTTATACTTGACCCCATTGCTGCAGCCACTGTGTCAGTCCTTCTCACTGAGGATCTTCTTTTTCGATGACCCTCTACTTTACCGTGATATCCTTCTCCAGGGACTGGTCCCTCTTGGTAATATACCCAAAGTATGTGAGATGAAGTTTTGCCATACTTGCTTCTAAGGAGCATCCTAACTGTACTTCTTCCCAAGACAGATTTGATTATTCTTCTGGCAGTCCATAGTAAATTCAGTGTTCTTCACCAACACCACAATTCAAAGCCCTCTATTCTTCTTAGGTCTTCCTTATTCATTGTCCAGCTTTTGCATGCATAAGAGACAATTGAAAATACCACAGCTTAGGCCAGGCATACCTTAATCCTTAAAGTGACATCTTTGCTTTTGAACACTTTAAGGAGGCCTTTTCCAGCAGATTTGTCCAATGCAATATGTTGTTTGATTTCTTGACTGCTGCTTCCATGGGTATTGATTGTGGATCCAAGTAAAATGAAATCCTTGACAACTTCAATATTTTCTCCGTTTATCATGATGTTGGTTATTGGTTCAGTTGTGAGGATTTTTGTTTTCTTTATGTTGAGGTGTAATCCATATCAAAGGCTTTGATCTTCATCAGTAAGTGCTTCAAGTAGTCTTCACTTGCCCTTTAACCTCTTTTATATCTCAAAACCATTTCAGGAGGTAGCATATGATTAAGAACCAATGGCATTGAAGGAAGAAGTCCAAGGTATGCTGAAGGCATTGGTAAAAAAAAAAACAAGACTTCACGAATTGATGCGATACCAATTGTCTTAGTTATCTAGTGCTGCTATAACAGAAATACCACAAGTGGATGGCTTTAACAAACAGAAGTTTATTCTCTCACAGCCTAAAAACCCACCCAGTGCCGCTGAGGCTAAAAATTGGAATTCCGGGTACCAGCTCCAGGGGAAGGCTTTCTTTCTCTGTCAGCTCTGGAGGAAGGTCCTTGTTATCAATCCTTGCCTGGTCTAAGAGCTTCTCTGCATAGTAACCCCAGGTCCAAAGGACATGCTCTGCTCCCAGGGCTGCTGTCTTGGTGATATGAGGTCCCCATGTCTCTCTGCTGGCTTCTCTTTTATATATCAAAAGAGAATGACTTAGGACACAACCTAATCTTATAGATTAGGTCCTGTCTCATTAACATAACTGCCACTAATCCCACTTCATTAACATCATAGAGGTAAGATTTACAATGCAGAGGAAAATCACCTCAGATGACAAAATGGTAGAAGAATTACACAATACTGGGAATCCCGTTCTAGCCAAATTGACACACATTTTTGGGGGGAGACACGAGTCAACCCATAACACCAATTGAGGCAGTTCAACAAATGAATGCAATGCTAGAAGCACTCAAGAAATTTGGAAGACAGCTACCTGGACAACTGACTGGAAGAGATCCATATTTGTGCCCATTCTAAAGAAAGGTGATCCTAAAACTAATCATTAGCTTTCTACGGAAAGGGAAGAGGCTCCAGACAAGTAAAGCACTACTGAAGAAGAGGAATAAAGTAGGAGGCCTTGCACTGCCTGACCTCAGAACCTGGTATATATTTATGGTAGTCAAAACAGCCTGGTACTGGTACAAGGACAGACACATTGACCAATGAAACAGAATCGAGAACCCAGATGTAAACCCACCTACATCCACCTGATCTTCGACAAAGGCCCAAAGTTCATTAAATGAGGCAAAGACTGTTACTGAACCCTAGAAGGTGAGTTCTGACCAGCAAGCCCAGACATGCAATAATCTGGATGTTGGTCTTTGAGAAAGAGAAAGTAACTTTATTGCAATGCACAGAGCAAGGAGCCAGGAGGAAGTTCCTCAGATCCAACTCCCCAAGCTATGGGATTTGAGCAACAAGATGGTGGCCACACAGGCTACTGGGGAGGGAAAGTTCTAGAAGGCAGCCAGGAAATAGCTAACATGGTTCTTTTCAGGCCTTTTGCTTCAGAATAGAGTCCCGGTGATGCTTTTTCTTCTGATTCATTCCATGTGTTTCTGCATCCTATGTTGAGGTCAATTAGCAGTCACATTTGCCCCTTTGGCACTTGTGGGGCAGGCCAAATCTGGCTTGGGTTAATTTAAGGACTAATGGAAATTTACTGGCATTCCTAGGATCAGGTTACAAAACAGTCTTTTTAACAAATAGTGCTGGCAAAAATGGATGTCTATCTGTAAAAAAATTATACAGGACCCATACCTCACACCATATACAAAAACTAATTCAAAATGCATCAGAGCCCTAAATATAAAACCAAAAACCATAAAGACAATGGAGGAAAAAATAGGATCAACACTAGGGGCCCTAATATACAGCATAAACAGGATACAAACCATAACTAATGATACACAAACACCAGAAGATAAGCTAGATAAATGAGAGCTTCTAAAAATTAAACACTTATGCTCCCCAAAAGACTTCACCAGAAGAATAAAAAGAGAACCTACAGACTGGGACAATTTTTTGGCTATGACATATCCACCAAAGTCTAATCTCTAAAATCTATAGGCAAATCCGACACCTCTATAATAAAAACACAAATAATCCAACTAAAAAATGGGCAAAGGATAAGAACAAAGTCCTCATCAAGCAAGACATTCAGGCGGCTGACAGACACATAAGGAAATGCTTGCGATCACTAGCCATCAGAGAAATGAAAATCAAAACTACAATGAGATACCATCTCGCCCCAACATTATTGGCACAAATTTAAAAAAAAGAGAGAGAGAGAGAGAGAATAAATGTTGGACAGGTTGCAGGGAGACTGGAACTCTTATGCACTGCTGGTGGGAAAGCAAAATTGTACAATGATTTTGGAAAACAATATGGGCATTTCCTTAAAAAGCAAGAAATAGAAGCACCATATGATCCAACAATCCCACTCCCAGGAGTATACTCTAGAGAAATAAGAGCCATCACACGAATAAACATGTGCACACACATGTTCATTGTAGCATTATTCACAATAGCAAAAAGATGGAGACAACATAAGTGTCCATCAACAGAGGAATGGATAAACAATGATACAAACACACAATGGAATACTACGCAATGATAAAGAACAATGATGAATCTACAAAACATCTCACGAAATGGATGAATCTGGAGGGCATTACACTGAGCGAAATAAGTCAATCACGAAAAGACAAATACTTGTGAGACCACTGTTACAAAAACACATGAAAATATTTCCACACAGAAAGAAACAATTGTTGATGGTTATGAGGGAGGGGAGAGTTGGGGAGAGAAAAACACTAGATAGTAGATAAGAGAGAAAAACACTAGATAGTAGATAAGTAACTTTGGTGAAGGATAAGACAGTAAGCAATACTGGGGAAGTCAGCACATTTTGACCAGGGAAAAGTCATAGAAGCTTCATAGACACATCCAAAATGCCCTGAGGGACCAAATTACTGGGCTAAGGGCTGGGGACCAAGGTCCCAGGGACAACAGGCATAACAATCTATAAAGAAAATGTTCTACATCCTACTTTGGTGAGTGTCATCTGGGGTCGTAAAAGCCTTCTAGCAGCCATCTAAGATACATCTACTGGTCCCATCCCAGCTGGAGCAAAAGAGAATGAAGAAAACCAAAGACACAAGCGAAAGACTAGTCCAAAGGACTAAAGGACCACAACTATTACAACCTCCACCAGACTGAGCCCAGAATAACTAGATGGTGCCTAGTTACTACCATTGACTGGTCTGGCAGGGATCACAATAGAGGATCCCAGAGAGAGCAGGAGAAAAATGTAGAACAAAATAAAAATTCACACACACACAAAAGACTGGAGAAACCCTAATAGTATGGTCCCGGACATCCATTTAACTCAGTACTGAAGTCATACCTGAGGTCCACCCTTCAGCCAAAGCTTAGACAGGTCTATAGGGCAACAATAACACACCTGAGGAATGTGCTTTGTAGTTCAATCATGCATGGAAACAGAGAAACCAGGGTAGAGAAGGGGAGAGTGTTGATGCATCGCGCGGTCGGAAACCAAAGTCACAAACCAATTTGTGTATTAACTGTCTAAAGAGAAACTAATTTGTTCTGTAAATTTTCACTTAAAGCACAATAAAAAGTAAATAAAGGTGATCCAACAGAATGCAGAAATTATAGGATAATATCACTAATATCACACGAAAGTAAAATTGTGCTGAAGATAATTCAAAAATAGTTGTACTACATCAACAGGGAACTGCCAGAAATTCAAGCCAGATTCAGAAGAGGATGTGGAACAAGGGATATCTATGCTGATATCAGATAGATCTTGGCTGAAATCAGAGAACACCAGAAAGATGTTTACCAGTGTTTTATTGACTATACAAAGGCATTTGACTCTGTGGACCATAACAAATTATGGATTACATTTCGAAGAATGGGAATTCCAGAACACTTAATTGTGCTCATGAGGAACCTGTACATAGACCAAGAGGTAGTCGTTCAAACAGAACAAGGGGATACTGTGTGGTGTAAAATCAGGAAAGGTATGCATCAGGGTTGTACCCTTTCACCATACTTACTCAATCTGTATGCTGAGAAAACAATGTGAGAAACTGGACTATACGAAGAAGTACGGGACTTCAGGATTGGAGGAAAACTAATTAACAACCTGTGATATGCAGATGACACAACCTTGGTGGTTGAAAGTGAAGAGGATTTGAGGCACTTAGTGATGAAGATCAAAGAATACAGCCTTCAGTATGGGTTACACTTTTACATAAAGAAAACAAAAATCCTCACAACTGGACCAATATGCAACATCACGATAAACAGAGAAAATATCGAAGTTGTCGAGGATTTCATATTACTTCATCAATGTCCATGGAAACAGCAGTCAAGAAATCAAACGACGACGTATTGCAATGGGTAAATCTGCCGCAAAAGACCTCTTTAAAGTGTTAAAATGCAAAGCTGTCACCTTGAGGACTAAGGTGCGCCTGGCCTAAAGCATGGTTTTTTCAATTGTTTCATATGCATGCAAAAGCTGGACAATGAATAAGGAAGACCGAAGAAGAATTGAAATGCCTTTGAATTATGGTGCTGGTGAAGAATATTGAATATACCATGGACTGCCAGAAGAAGGAACAGATCTAAATCTGTATTGGAAGAAGCACAGCCCAAAATGCTCCTTAGAAGGGCAGATGGTGAGACTTGTCTCACGTAATTTGGACATGTTATCAGGAGGGACCAGTTCCTTGAGAAGGACATCACGCTTGGTGCAGTAGAGGGTCAGTGAAAAAGAGAAAGACCTTCATCAAGATGGATTGACACAGTGGCTGCAACAATGGGCTCCATCCAACATAGCAATGATTGTGAGAATGTCGCAGGACCAGAGCAGTGTTTTGTTCACATAGGGTCACTGTTAGTTGAAACTGACTCGAAGGCACCTAACAACAGCAACGCACTAATCCAGTCTGCTTAACATAACAAAAACAACCCATTCCCAAATGGGCTTATTTATAACCACAGGCATAGAGGTTTTTTTTGGGGGGGGGGGGGCGGTGACACAATTCGATCTATAACATCAATCTCAAGCACAACAGGATCTGACCGTTGTATTCCACAGGGTTTTCAGAAGTGGATCATCAGGCCTTTCTCCCTGCCTGTCTTACTTTGGAAGCTCCGCTGAAGCCTGTTCAGCGTGACAGCAACACACAAACCTCCACGGACAGAGGAGTGGTGGCTGCACTTGAGGCGCATTGGCCAAGAATCAAAGCCAGGCCTCCTACACGGCAGGCTAGAATTTTACCACTGAAACACCAGAGTCCCTCATTTTGTCAATATGAAGGTATACGTATCATGGTCGGAGGATAGGACATATTTCAGTTAATAGCTTGTTGACTTGTTGCTTTTAAATATTGCATATATTTATGCGAGGCCTCCATTTGCACTCTTGCCTGGCTCCTTTTGCATTCTTGCCTGGCTGCCAACGTTGGGAGCCGCCTGGAGCTGCCTGTCCCTATTTCAGAATCTAAAGTCTCTCTCGCTCTCTTTCTTTTTCCCTTCCAAATCTGATAGATAACAAAAAGAAAATGCATGCAATGGGCTGGGTAAGGAGCTAAGATTAAAATGATAAATAAGAGAACAGTTAATAAGTTAGACCCATTCAGTAATTAGTCAAGTTGAGGCAAACCTTCAGTCTCTCCTCAGAACCGAGGCACCCTTTGCAGACAGTCGTTTTGAAATAGTTTGCAAACAATTGGCAGATTTACCCTCTGGGAACCTGATCCCATTGTGTAAAAATTTGGGTGGGGACAGGCCATGTCATGGGTAGAGCTAGAAAAAGCCTTATGCAAGCCGATTCCACTTGGGTAAGTTATTCTCCCCATTGTGAACTGTGATTCTCTCCTGGACTTTGGTCAAATGTAGACAGGCAGAATGAAAGCGTGGTCTTGCTGATGCTTCTACCTTCTGGCATCTCTCCAAGCTGAGGTGGCCTTGACACCTAAGAAAGTCCCTGGGGATGGCAGCCTGAAGGAGCGGGGGTCAGGGAAGGCTTATCCCTGCCTTGGAAAGGACATCGCAGAGTTTTTTCCTGCCCACGATGGGAATTCCTAAGTTCTTCGGAGATGGGAAACAACATCCATTAGTGAGAATTTTAGACTTACAGGACATTAATAGAAACCAACAAAGTGCTTTCATAAAATTCCCAAATTCTCAAGGAAAATTAAAAAATCAAATTACTATCCATAAAATGTGCATGCTCACAATGGAGTGGAAGACAGGAATATGTTCAGAAAGTGCAGGATGTTGTCAAATTTTCATTTAGTGGCTAGAAAAACTTGGTGTTTCTTCCTTTCATCTTGACTCCCCCTTTCTCATTCCCCTGCAAGAGGTCAAGTTTGAATCGGGCTGCAGGAGTTAGGGAGGGTGTGTGTTTGTGTGTGTATAAGGTCCCTGGGTACAAAGACGGTTTGCCCTTGACTACTAACCGAAATGTGGCCGGTTGGAACCCACTCAGCAATGCCACAGAAGAAAGGCCCGCTGATTTGCTTCCATGAAGATTATAGCAAAGAAAACCCTGTGGAGAAGTTCTATTCTGTGACGCATGGAATCGACTCCATGGCAAGGGGGATTTTTTTTGGGGGGGCAGGTTTGGTGTGTGTTGCGGGGGTTAATTCCTTCAAAACAAGAAGAAAACCTACACTCTTCTCCTCCTGCTTCATATTTGCAATGCTGCAGGCAATAGCAGGCGTAGCTGGTGAATTTCAAGGAACTAAAAGCCTAAAAGTAAAATTATGTTGAAGGTAATTCAAAAATGATTGCAGCAGTACATCAATAGGGAACTGCCAGAAATTCAGGCTGGATTCAGAAGAAGATGTGGAATGAGGAATATCATTGCCAATGTCAGATGGATCTTGGCTGAAAGAAGAGAACACCAGAAAGATGTTTACCTCTATTTTGTTGACTATATAAAGGCATTTGACTGTGTGGATCATAACAAATTATGGATAACGTCACAAAGAATGGAAATTCCAGAACGCCTAATTGTGCTCATGAGGAACCTGTACATAGACCAGGAGTCAGTCATTCAAGCAGAACAAGGGGATATTGCATGGTTTAATATCAGAAAAGTTATGTGTCAGGGTTGTATCCTTTCACCATACTTATTCAATCTGTATGGTGAGAAAATAATCTGAGAAACTGGACTATATGAGGAAGAATGCAACATCAGGATTAGAGGAAGACTCATTAACAATCTGTGATATACAGATGATACAACCTTGCTTGCTGTAAGTGAAGAAGACTTGAAACACAGTTGAAGATCAAAGAATTCAGCCTTCATGTCTGGGGTCTTAAGCGCTAGCAAGCAGCCATCTAAGATGCATCAACTGGTCTCAACCCACCTGGAGCAAAGGAGAATGAAGAACACCAAAGACATAAGATAAAGACGAGCCCAAGAGACAGAAAAGGCAACACAAACCAGAACCTACATCAGCCTGAGACCAAAAGAACTAGATGGTGCCCAGCTACCACTGATCACCACAGGGAACACAACAGAGAATCCCTAATGGAGCAGGAGTTCAGTGGGATGCAGATCTCAAATTCTCATAAAAAGACCAGACTTAATGGTCTGACTGAGACTGGAGGGACCCTGGAGGTCATGGTTCCCAGGCCCTTTGTTAGCCCAAGACTGGAACCATGTCCGAAGCCAACTCTTCAGACAGGGATTGGACTGGACTATAAGATAGATAATGATACTGGTGAAGAGTGAGCTTCTTAGCTCAAGTAGACACATGAGACTATGTGGGCAACTCCTGGCTGGAGGTGGGATGAGAAGGAAGAGGGGGACAGGAGCCGGTTGAATGGACACCAGAAATACAGGGTGGAGAGGAGGAGTGTGCTGGCTCATTACGGGGAGAGCAGCTAGGAGTACATAGCAAGGTGTATGTTAGTTTTTGTATAATTTGTAAACTTTCATTTTAAAGCACAATAAATAAGAATATAGCCTTCAGTATGGATTATAGCTCAACATAAAGAAAGCACAAATTCTCACAACTGAACCAATAAGCAACAACATGATAAATGGAGAAAATATTGAAGTTATCAAGAATTTCATTTTACTTGGATCCACGATCAATGCCCATGGAAGCAGCAGTCAAGAAATCAAACAACGTATAGCATTGGGCAAATCTGTCGAAAGAGACCTCTTTAAAGTGTTAAAATGCATGCAAAGAAAGATGTCACCTTAAGGACTGAAGTGTGCCTGGCCTAAAACAGGCATTTTCAATTGTCTCTTATGCATGCAAAAGCTAGACAATGAATAAGGAAGATCGAAGAAGAATTGAGGGCTTTGAATTGTGGGGTTGGTGAAGAATATTGAATATACTATGGACTGCCAGAAGAAGGAACAACTCAAAATATGTCTTGGAAGAAGTATAGCCAAAATGCTCCTTAGAAGGAAGGATGGCGAGGCTTGTCCCAGGCACTTTGGACATGTTATCAGTAGAGACCAGTCCCTGGAGGATATCATGCTTGGTAAAGCAGAGGGTCGGTGAAAAAGAGTAAGGTCCTCAACTAGATGGATTGACACAATGGCTGCAGCAATGGACACAAACATAGCAATAAACGTGAGGTTGGCTCAGGACCGGGCAGCGTTTCCTTCTGTTGTACGTGGGGTTGCTGTGAGTCAGAACCGACTGGATGGCACCTAACACCAACAAAAAGCCTGAAGTATGTGGCTGGCATGGAGGGTTTATACCAGTGATGTGATGTAAGCTACAATACCTGCATCTAAATAAATGATTGACTGTGTAGAAAATATGTGTGAGGGATGGTAGCAAGGTGTATCTTGAGTCATTCTCTTTTGAGATATAAAAGAGATTAAACGAGCTAGCAAAGGAGAGATGGGGTAAGATAGACGCGAAGACACATAAAGATCTCCTAGGAACCAGGAAGCAGAAGATAAAGAGACAAGGACCTTCCTCAGAGCCAGCAACAGAAACAAAAGCCTTCCCTTAGAGTTGGTGCTCTGAATTGGGACTTCTAGCCTCCTAAACTGTTAAAAAACAAATTTCTCTTTGTTAAAGCTGCCCACTTATGGTATGTCTGTTACAGCAGCACTAGACACTGGCCAAGTAGAGAGTTTTAATATTTGATTAAAAAAAAAAACAAACTATACGTTATCCGTGGTTTTTTAAGGATATTTGATTGAAATGATCTTGAGCCATTGAAGTTAAGGTGTTATCACTGGATTGTGCTTTAACTCATTAAACAATGCCTCAAGTCCCATTTTATTTAGAAAAGGCAATCTTTCTGGACTGTAGGTAAAAACAAGAGGATGATAACAAGGTCCAAATGAATTATCAAAATGTTCTTCTCCAAAGCTTTTTACACTTTACATGTTTATTCATTTCCCCAAACTTTTTATTTTGAAAAATTTCAAGCCTTCACAAAGGTTGCAAGAATAATACAATATACCTTTCACACTAATTCATCCTTTTTACCCTTTTGCCATAGTTGTTCTCTCTCTTTACTTGATTTACCTACTTATAAATTATGAGACTTTACCCCTAAACATTTTCACGTGTATCTCCAAAAAACAAGGACATGCTTCTATAACTCAATATCACCAAATCCAATACACACAACATTGCGACAATAATACTGTCTGATATAGAGGCCATATTCAGATATTCCCATTTGTCCCAATAATGGCCTTTAGAGCCGGTCCAGGCAAGAAAAGCCCCTCTTACTCTCTTTTAATCAAGCATATTTCCCTGGATGTTTTCTGCCTTATAAGACATTGGCATTTTTGAAGCCTCCAGGCCAGTCATTTTGACAAGTGTCTCTTAGTTGAATCTGTCTGATGTTTCCTCATTCAAGTGGAGCTGACATTTACCAAAATCCCATAGGATGAAGGCTGCAACCAAGAATTTATGGAGCTGTTATGAAAGCATATAGAAGTGGAATCTGGCACTCTGAGAGGAAGGTGGACAGGGAAGACTCTCTAAGGAACTTTGGAGTGAGCTTGGGTCTCAACGGTAGTGTTATGGATTGGATTGTATCCCCCCCTCCAAAATATGTGTTGGAATCCTAACCCCTAGACCATAGATGTAATCCTGTTTGGGAACAGGGTTTTCTTTGTTATATTAATGAGGCCATATCAGTGTAGGGTGTGTCCTAAACCTAATCACCTGTGAGATACAAAAAGGGCAGATTAGGCACAGAAAGGAACACAAACAGGAAAGATAGATGCCTTGTAAGGATCTCCAGGTACAGCAGCTGAAAGAGACAAGGATCTTCCCCCACAGCCAACAGAGAGAAAGCCTTCCTTTATAGCTGGACTAGTGCCCTGTATTCAGATTTCCAGCCTCCTGAACTGTGAGAAAATAAATTTCTCTTTTTTAAAGCTACCCACTTGTGGTATTTGTATTACACTAGCATTAGCTAACTAAGACAGATGAGTAGGAATTAAATAAGTGTGTTGGGCCATCAAGAGCAAGAGCACCCCAGGCCCACCCTGGACACAGCAGTCAAAGAGAGCATGGTGGCTGAAGGCTGGGGGAAAACGACGCTTTCAGTTCTGGACACCTTGGGACTGAGTTCCCTTTGAGAAACGGAAGTTGTGATGGTTAAGACTGTGTGTCGACTTGGTTGGGCCATGATTCTCGGTGTTTATATGTGATCATCCCCACGATGGGATCTGCTGTTGAGTAGCCAATTAGTTGGAATAAGGTTTCCTTGGGCATGTGGCCTGCAGAATATAAGTGGACGTTCTGGCTTTTGCCTGCTCTGGATTCTGCAGCTGCTTCCTGTGCGTCTGACCTCCAGTTCTTGGAACTTGAGCTAGCAGCTTATCTGCCCATCTTGGGGTTTGCTAGCCCCTGAAGCTAAGTGAATCAGGAGAAGCCTTTCGGTGTTGCCTGCTGACTTTGGGCTTTGTCGAATCTTCACCGTGTGTGAACAAGAGCCCTGCACTCCAACCTGCCGATCTTGGGTTTGCCAGCCCCTGGGACTGTGTGAATCAGGAGAAGCTTCTATCCTGATTCATGGACTTGGGACATTCCAGCCTCTACAATCTGGTGAGCCATTTCCTTGTTATAAATCTCTCTCTCTATATATATATGTATATATATATTTATATGTTTTACTGGTTTTGCTTCTCTAGAGACAGCAGCCTAAGACAGAAGTGAAGACCATGTAGGCAGATGGAAGCTCAAGGCAGAGGCCTGGGCTGGAGAGAATCATCTGTGAGCCAATGACTCCTTTGATACTCTCTGTAATGAATGAGATCACTACACAGAGTAGAGAATAAGAAGCCGCCTGGATTAATCCTTGAAGAATACCACCATTTCGTGGCTGGTGGGAGAAGGTAGAGGAGTAGTCAGAGAGGTAGGAGGAGCCTGCAGAGTGTGTGTAAAGGAAGACAAGGGGAGAAGAGTTTCAGGAAATGAGAAGAGTTTCAGGAAATGAGCAGCGGTCAGCCAGGAAATGAGCAGGGGTCAGCCCATCAAGAGCTGCAGAGAAGACGAGGACTGAAAAAGGTAGCCACACAGAGGCCACTGGTGCCCTCAGCAGGAGCTAGCTGTGAAGAATTTGAGGATATTTTTCATAATAATTCTATGTATGCATTAGTAGTATTTAATTTTAAATATAATTACATTTGTACATCCATATAAAGAAATATTAAGCAGCAATAAAAAGAATGAAAGAATTGTGTATGAACTGATATGGAATGATTGCCCAATTAAACTTTGAAGAGAAAAATGAAAAGGCAGGACAATATATGCAGTAAGTCACCATTTGTATTAAAAAGGAGAAGGTAAAAATACACAAACGTATGAGAGTGTGTCAGCATATGCCTCTAGAAGGATACACAAGAATGGTAGCATTGGTTGCTACAGAGAGAGGAATTCAGTAACCCGGAGCGGGGTTGAAAGGGAGACTTTTCAATGGCTTTTTGAGTCCCTGGGTGGTGCAAATGTTTACAGCACTCAGCTGTTAACAGAAAATTTAGTGGTTCCAGTCTACTCAGAGGCACCTCAGAGGAAAGGCCTGCTGATCAACTTCCAGAAATCCAGCCATTGAAGACCCTATGGGGCGCAGTTCTCCCCTGAAATACATGGGGCTGCCATCTGTTGGCATTGACTGGAAGGCAGCTGGTTTTTGATTTGTACCTGTCACCATGTACAAGTACTACGTATTTGAAATTTTTTTAATTTATATATAAATGAAAATATTTTTGATATCATATACTTATAATTTGGATTTCACTGGACATTTGTTCATATAATATGGGGAGATTCATCTCATTCTTTCAGATTGCTATATGCATTCCTTTTTATAGGCAAATGATTTTTTATCCAACGTTTCCAGTTATTCATTGTTGTAAACAACACATCAGGGTATGTCCCAGTTATCTAGCGCTGCTGTAACAGAAGTACCACAAGTTCATGGCTGCAACAGAATTTTATTTTCTCACAGTTTAGGAGACTATAAGTTTGAAATCAGGGTGCCAGCTTTAAGGGAAGGCTTTCTGTCAGCTCTGAGGGAAGGTCTTTGTCTCTTCAGCTTCTGTTTCTTGGTTCTTGGGAGATCTCGTGTGGCCTGGCATCTGTCTTCCCCCAGCTGTGCATGCTTGCTTATGCCTAACCTGCATAACGTTTTTATATCTTAAAAAAGGATTGATTTAAGACACATGCTACCCTAATACTGTCTAATTAACATAATGAAGGAAACCCATTCCCGTATGGGATTATAACCACAGGTATCGGGGTTAGGATTTTTAACACCTATTTTGGGGGACACAATTCAGTCCACAACAGGGTGTGTACTTGTGCATCCACATGTGTACCCACTATGTTTCCATGGCGTAAATAACTGCACACAGAACAAATACTTCCACACCTCCTCCCCAAAGGGCAACTCCAGGCCACACACCAGCCGCTCCAGTGCGTACCTGTGGTTTCATGTTTTACGGCACTGAGTTCTCTCCCCAAATAGTGCAGGGCACCTACTGTGCAGAGACAACACTAAGGGCCCACTCCTTTTTCTCTGGGGAACACAGTTAGGCTATGTTTCCCAGGTTCCTTTGCAGGGAGGCAGGGCTGCATTCTGGTCAAAGGCAGTAGTGATGTACACCTCCACTTCTAGGGCTGTCCGCTAAAGACCTCACTGTGATCCTCGAACTCTCTCCCTTCCTTCCTGGGTTAACTGTGTGCAGGAGGTCAAGTGGAGGACTCTACAAAGCCTTAGGGCATCACGGCATTGATCAGAGAAAGAAACGTTTACCTTATCTCACCGCTGCCCACACCTTCCCTCTCACCTGGCCCAAACTCAGGACCTGACATCAAGTCTTTGTTCAAATGTCATCTTACCACCATTACCTGCCCTGCCCTGCCCTGCGTACTGGAGTGCCTGTTGTGTACTGCACGCTTTGAGGGCTCTGACTTCCTTCTGAAGCTGGCTGATGCTTGCATTTCTTTCTTTCCCAGACAACAAATGCAACCTTTATCAACTGGCTAGAGCTACCTAGGGCAGGAGGTGAGAGAAAGCGGTTGGCCTCTAAGCCCCATAACCCTCAGCCTACCACCCACCATCGTTCTGGGGCTGCCTCACCTCACAGCAGCCACAGCCTTGTCTCCTTGTTTGTGACCTCAGAAGAGCATGCTGACCACCTCCTTCATTCACACAAAGGCATTTACTGAGCAGCTACTCTGTCCCAGACACTATTCTAAAAGTTCTGGATATCAGTGAACAGACAAGAAAATACTCCTGCCCTCATGGAGCTCCCATTCTAGTTGGGGCGGGGGGGCAGGAAGGCAGACAATAAACAATAAACACACAAGTGTGGCTGGTATGTGAAGAAGTGGTGAAGGGAGAAGAGTAGGGTGTGGGGTACAAGAAGTGCAGGGCAGAGGGGAGGTGGCTGCAGTGAGAAGGTGACACCTGATTAAGACTCAGAGGTGACAAAGTTAGCCATATGACATGAGTATCTGGGAGAAGAGGGTTCACAGCAGATCACATAGGGCTTTGGAGGCCACTAAAAGAACTCTGGCTTTTGCGCTGAGTGATGATGTCCCTTTGAAAACTTTAGACAGAGAAGTGACTTATAGTCTAATATATTAAAAAGGATCCCCTGAATCCCTCTGGCTATTGTATCAAGGTCCTTGAGTGGTGCAAATGGTTTGTGCTTGACTACTAACCTCAAAGCTGGCAGTGTGAACCCCCACAGTGGCACAACAGAAGAAATACCTGGCAATCTGCTTCCATAAAGATTACTTCCAAGAAAATCCTGTGGAGAAGTTCTACTCTGTAACACATGGAGTCGCCATGTGTCAGAATGACTCAACAGCAATGTGTTGTTTTTATTTTCTTACTTATTTACCGTAGTATTGCAAACACATCGGGGAGCAGGGAGAGCAGGGAGGAGGCTGCTGCAAAAACCCAGGTGAGAGTGGTGGTGGCTTGTACCAGATTTGGCAGCACAGAAGTGATGCGAGGTAGATGAATTTGGCTGTATTTGAAGATGGAGCCAACAGGATATCCTAGTGCACTGGGTATTGCATGTGAGAGAAAAGAGTCTTTGGTGTGAGCAGCTGGAAGAATGGAAATGCCTGAATTAGGGAAGGCTGAGGGTGAAGCAGGTTTGGGGGCAAGATCAGAAGCCCAGCTCTGAACGTGATGAGATAGAGATGCTTTAAGACATCAAAATAGAGATGTTGGGTAGACAGCTAGAAACACATCTGGAGTTTGGGAGAAAAATCAGAGCAGATTTTTAGAAGTTGACTGCTTTCCTTAGTTGCTGTTGCTGTCTTTTCCCCAGACCGATGATGTTGGCAACCATAATTTTTGGCTCACAATAATGAGTCATCATTTGTCACATCACCCTGATGCAACTTAAACGTGCAAGGTAAGCACACTGTAATTGTGTTAACAGTCAGTAGAGTAACTGTTATACTTTGTATCAAAACAGTGTTAGCTTAATTTTTAATATTGTGGATATTGTGACCATGTTTTCTAACAGTTCAGATGACAAAAATGAGAATGATTACAATAGAAACAACTAGTATGACCCAGATATAACTGAAAGACTACATGACTGTTATTTTAATGACAGATGGAAGGACACAACCAGATTGGGGAAATAGATAACCAAAACAGGGCATACTGCACAAAACGCAGAAAAGAATTTGGGATTGGGCACGGTGGAGAAGGGAGTATCAAAGCACATGTGGAAACTGAATTTCACAAGTCAGGGATGAGATAGGCAACTACGTCTAAATCAGTCAAAAGGGGTTTTAATGTTTCCTTGTCTCCCCCCGCCTCAAAAAAACACCAATAGAAAATAGGGACCCCTGGATTAGTTTGGGCATACCACACAAACAAACATGCTCTAAGAAACTGAATAAAATTGTATTTCTTGATTCAGAGACTGCAATTAAGGTGCCATATGGGCAAATGAAAGGGAAAATATTGATGTATTAGTCCTTTACTGTGAAGAATTGATTCTGTCAGGTCTTACCAACAATAATGCTTTCATGGCAACAACAACAAAAAATGTTCCCTCTTGGGAAAGAAATAAAAAAAGAGAAGTTAATTGAGTTAAAAACAAGTGTACAATTGTTGTTGTTAGGTGCCTCTGAGTCAGTTTCCACTCATAGTGATCCTATGTACAACAGAACAAAATGCTACCTGGTCCTGTGCCGTCCTGTTTGAGCCTGCCATGTTTGAGCCCATGGTTGCAGTCACTGTGTCAATCCATCTCATTGGGGTTCTTCCTCTCTTTCACTGACCCTCTATTTTACAAAGCATGATGTCTGTGATGGCTCAGGTTGTGTGTCAACTTGGCTGGGCCATAATTCTCAGTGGTTTGCAGTCGTATGATGTGACCATTTCCATGAGGAGATCTGAACCAGTGTGATCATCTCTATGACTGGAACTGCTGTGGGTAGCCGATTAGTTGAAAAGGAGTTTCTTTGGGCATGTGGCCTGTATCCAAAAATAAGTGGACACCCTGGCAAGGCTCATGGGCTTTTGCTCCTTCTGGATCCTGCAGCTGGCTCCTGTTCATCTGACCTCCAGTTCTTGGGACTTGAGCTAGCAGCTTACCTGCAGTCTTGTCTTGCCTTGCCTGCTGATCTTGGGATTCATCAAACTTTGCAGGCTGTGACCAAGAGCCCTGCTCTCTGACCTGTCAGTCTTGGGTTTGCCAGCCTCTCCAGCTACACGAATCAGGAGAAGCCTCTATCCTGACCCAGAGACTTGGGATGTTACAGCCTCTACAACCATGTGAGCCATTTCCTTGATATAAATCTTTCTCTATACATATACTGGGTTGGGTTTATATATACTCGGAAACCCTGGTGACACGGTGGTTAAGAGCTATGGCTGCTAACCAAAAGGTCGGCAGTTCGAATCCACCAGGCACTCCCTGGAAACTGTATGGCGCCTTTCTACTCTGCCTTATAGGGTTGCTTATGAGTCAGAACCGACTCGAAGGCAACAGGTTTGGTGTATATATATATATATGTGCGTGTGTGTGTATACATAAGTTTATATGCTTTACTGATTTTGCTTCTCTAGAGAACCCCAGCCTAAGACAATGTCCTTCTCCAGGGACTGGTCCCTCCTGATAACATGCCCACAGTATGTGAGACGAAGTCTTGCCATTCTCAATTCTAAGGAGCATTCTGGCTGTACTTCTTCCAAAACAGGTTTGTTTATTCTTCTGGCAGTCCATGGTATATTAAATACTCTTCAACACCACAATTCAAAGGCATCAATTCTTCAGTCTTCCTTATTCATTGTCCAGCTTTCACATGCATATGAGACAACTGAAAATACCATGGCTTGGGTCAGGCACACTATCGTCCTCAAGCTGACATCCTTGCTTTTTAACTTTAAAAAGGTCTTTTGCAGATTTTTCCAGTGCAACGTGTTGCTTGATTTCTTGACTGCTGCTTCCGCATTGACTGTGGATGCAAGTAAAATGAAATCCATGACACCTTCAATCTTATCTCCATTTATCATGATGTTGCTTATTAAATATACAATACAGCACACCAACAAGGTCGAAAATAGATTGGTCAAGAGACTTAATGGTCTGACTAAGACTGTAGGAACCCCAGAAGGCCTGGCCCCCAGGCTCTGTTAACCCAGAACTAAAACCATTCCCAAAGCCAACTCTTCAGGCAAAGATTAGGCTGGACTATAAAACATAAAATAATACTCATGATGAGTGTGCTTCTTAGTTCAAGTAGATGCATGAGACTAAGTGGGCAGCTCCTTTCTGGAGGTGGGATGAGAAGGCAGAAAGAGACAGAAGGTGGTTGAATGGACACGGGAAACCGGGGGTGAAAAGGGGGTGTGCTGTCACATTACAGGGGTTGCAACTAGGGTCACATAACAATATGTGCATGAATTTTTGGATGAGAAATTAACTTGAGCTGTAAACTTTCATCTAAAGCACACACACACACAAAGGCTGGTCAAGAAAAAAGAAGGCACAAATAACTAATGTCAGAAATGAAAAGGGAGCTATCACTACATATTCTGCAATCTAAAAAATATAATTGTGTTAGGAGCAAATTTATGGCAATTTTGATGACGTGAGAAATTTCTAGAAAAAATGCAACTTACCAAAACTGACACAACAAAAAATAGAAAACATGAATGCCTTTTGTGGTAGTTTATATATGGCCATGAAATCTTTGCAATTCCTCCCTTCAAGAAGTAGAGTCTCTCTATCCCTTCAATCTGTATTGGCCTCAATAACTTGCTCTGACCAAGAGAATGTGATGAAAGTGATATAAAAACGTGAGAGTCCTTGAGGCTTCTGGTCTACCTGGTGTAGCCTATTGGAAAAGAGCCCATGGAGTTATTCTAAATTATTGTCTCTATCTCCATTTTGTGGCCAGGCACAGTCCTTTCTAATCAAACTTTTTTAAGTTGCATGGAGCAGAAACCCATCTTAAGCCAACTCAAACTAAGGGGGTTGGCTAAAAACCTACACAGAAATTTAGGGTTCAAACCACACCCCAAGGAAACTGGAGCCAGGAACAGAAAGCCACCAGAACCCAGGCAGCTTTTTCAGGCACCATAGAAATTGATCACTACCTGGATGTTCTCTTATCTCAGCCACATGGCATCTGATGGCTCCTGCAACCAGACTACACAGGACTTCCACCCTGGCTCTTAGAGCCAATGAACAGCTTCCTGTGTCTTGGTGGTCAAATACCCACGGAATATTCCAATTGGCCAGGCTCATTTTTCCAAGCTACAGCACAAGCCTTAGGTTTCAAATGGCCAATTCCATCAGTTTTGACAAGCACCTCCAAATTCCACGGATTGGGGGTTACTTCAAGAGTGATTTGTCTGAACATGGAATCTGAGCACAGGACCTGGGCACGCTCCATCGCTCAGCCTAGCCCTCCAGGATCTCCCTCTTGCATAATCATCTGTTCACTCTCTGTCCTTCAGGACCTGCCCCTCCTGGGGACCCAGCAATCAGTCAGCTGTGTCCACAGCTGTTTCTTGTAACCCTGAGAAACAAGAAGCTGCAACAGCCACTGTTCGTGCCTGTTGAGATCCACTCAGCTCTTTCTTCTGGATGCTGAGGTGGCTTACTTGATCCCCTGCTGCTCTGTTCAGGGCTCTCTTCTGGTGGCAGCACCATGCCGGCCTGCGCTTGCGGCAAGCAAGAAGTGTGGACAGTCAACGCCCCTGAAAACATGCCTCAGTGACAGATGGGGAGCTGGTGGGTGAACACCTCATCTTCCAAGCAGGCCCCAGGTGCCCACAGTGGTTAACCGGCTTGGTAAGGCACCTTTTATGGGCTGCCTTCCTCTCTCTGTCTCACTTTTCCATCACCCTACCAGTGTCTCTGAAATCACTTCCCAAATGTACTACCTGTACTCAAATTCTCACAGTTGGCTTCTGGAGGAACACAAAACCAGTTCAGAAGCCCAGTGTAGCAGAAGTCTTAGCCACATCCTCCAATCCAGCTGCTTTTGAAAATAAAGCCAGTATCTTCATCCCTGTCTGCCTAATGCCCAGGTCCATTTTTTAATTGGTTCTGAACTAAGAAGGGAAAGAGGTGTGTTATTTACTGCCCGCCCCCAAGCCCCAACTAAATACTTAATAAAGATTTGGTGAATGCCACGGGGTCAGTGTGAGTCAGAACTGACTTGATGGCACCTAACAACAATAAAACGACGGAGTAGAAAGGACCTTTGCCCACATGGATGCAGCTGGAGAGAGGAAGTGGATGTCTGGCAGAGTTCACACGAGAAGAGGCGGGTGTATGAACCCTGAACAGAAGAAGCATCTCGCCCCCTCCCAGCCCATCCTTAGCACATCAGGTGAAGCTGGGAAAAAGATAACCAGGGTTTCTTCTCAGCCCACCTTCCTAGGGCCCCTTCAGGTGCTAAAGGCAGAAATCAAAGCCAGTACACAAAGTCTTTATTTATTGGGAGTCCTGATGTCCAGCGATGCCAGGCCCACGCCCAGGGCTCAGCTGCACCCAGGACGCCACCAGGCCACTCTATGTGGGGCAGGGGCATCAAGTGTGGTCAGTTACTCACGTCCAGCTTTCCTGCAGTCAGAGTCCTCAGGAGGCAGGAAGCGGCTGTGCCTGTGGAGAAAACACATCAGCGTCTGCTGGCACCTCTACTGTGCCCAGCTCTGGGATCACCGCTGGGGACACTGTATGGACGCAGCAGCGGCTGCCCCTGCAGAGCCCACAGTCTGGAGTGAGAGCGTGTCAGGCGACGACCTTGGCCACCCACCATGTGAACAAGTCAGCCACAGTGAACTGTCATGCAGAGAACAGGGATAGCACCCTGCTGTGTGCCTGACAACGTCACAGGGACACAACAGGCGAACGTTCTGGGGAGCTTACACCCAAGTGGAGAGGGACAGCCCACAAATGAACAAAACCATGTCAACTGGTGATAAACCAGAACATGGTAAGGAGCAGAAGTGTTGGGGGCTTGGAGGATATGTATAATACTCTGTCAGCTACAAAAACACGTGATGTAACACAAAGTCTTTCTATCGTGCTTGATGAGAAAGTCTGTTTGCTATTTTGTAGGACACAGACTAGAGGAGGCCCGAATCTCAGCGTCCCAAACTAGAGAGGAAAAGCTGTAACTGGAATGCTACCACTGGGACGGACATGGGCCAGGGAGGAGCTGGGTGCTACCTGATACACTGGGGAGCAGGAGAGGGCTTTAAAGGGGAGAGATGTGACGTGACCTAACTTGTGTTTTTAAAGACTCATTTGGCTTTGGGGAAGGGTGGACTGTGGGGGGCAGGGGTGGCCACAGGGAGACCAGGGTAAGGCGGGTTGCTTGCCCAGGCAGGGAAGAAACAAATGGCCCTGAGATGGGAGGGGGCATCTTTAATGTTCACATGCCCGAAAAACCTGAAAGACCGTTCATCAACAGACGACTGAGAAACTAGCATGGACAATATGCAATCATGAATGAATGCTTTCTGAGGAGAATTAAAAATCCTTCCAGCTGGTGTCTGCTCTTGGGGTCTGAACCTTTCACTTATCCCAGCCTTTTAAAAAGAACCAGTAACTTCAGGGGCTGGTTAGAAGGATGTCTCCCCAGTCATTAGCCAAGAAGTCCCCCAAAGCAGGCAATGGGCAGGAAAGCAGTTATAAAACAGCAGGATATAAGGTATGATGGATGGAGCCCAGGGAAGGGTTTGAGGCATCATGGAAGGTTTTCTGAGGAAGCTGACATTTAAGCTAGGATAGGAATTAGCAAGGAGATTGGCTAGGAAGGACAGCCCAGGCAGAGGGAAACAGACAAAAGCCTTATAAGAGGAAAGACAAGCACTGAGCAACTGAGCATTTGACTGAGGCTGGAACCTAGAGCTTGAAGTGGAAGTGGGGAGAGGTGGGGCCAGAGGCCTGCAGGGCTGACATCCTGCAGGGCCCTGTGGGCTGTGCAAGAGTTTAGACTTGGGCCTGGTGCGAAGAGCCATGGAAAGGTTTTTAAGGAGGGGCAGTACACAGTCAGATTTCCTGAGTTCGCTCTGGGACCATGACAGAGAACAGATGAAAGGGGTAAGCTAGAACATGGAGGTCTGGGAAAAAACTGGTCTGGTAGTGAAAGAAGATAAGGCTGCAGAGGAGAGCAGGTGAGACAGACTTTGGAGGGGGCTGGAATCAACTCGCCTCGATGGCAAAGGGTTTGGTTTTTCTTTGTTTGTTTGGGGAAAGATGTGACCCCTGCCTGTGGAGCTCACAGTCCAGCGAGGGAGGCAGTAAACATCTAAACTAGTGTTTCTCAATCTTTTTTTCCTCATTCCCCCCATCCATAAAATCCTAGTATCACAGATAACTGTAAATGTTTATATACTGTACACGCTGAAGAGTAAAACTCTTTTGCTCTCCCTCTCCAGGCTCCTACCTCAGCCACTAGCCAGTACAGCTGAGAGGCACTGAGAAAGGAAGAGAGAGAACACAAGGGAGTGTGTGTGTGAGGGAGGATGTGGAGGAAGTCAGCCTGGGCAGACCAAACAGAACCCAGCAAGGACCAGGGATTCTGTTCCAAGTGTCTAAGGGAAGCCACTGGAGAGCTTTAAGCAAAGATGTAATGACTAGATTCCAATTCTTAAATACTTGCTCTGTCCACTGTGAAGGCAAGACAAGAGGCGAATCAGGGAGAGCAGGAAGAGGGCTGGGGCAGGTATTCTGGTGGAGGGCAGTGGCACAGGCTAGGACATGGCAAGAGACGATCATGTTCTGGTGTACAGTGAAAGCTTGAATCTAGGGGGAAGGAGGTAAGGATGAAGGGGGAAGAGCAGGGGAGTGGTGTGGGAGGATGGGGGGACCTGAAAGAACAGGTGAGCCTCCCCTTACCTCCATGGTCGTGGGTGAACGTGGAGGCTGCACCTGCTCAGCACACTGCAGGAAGCGGCGTACATGTTCTGTACAGTTGCCCACAGCTGCCTCGTTCTGTCGAAGACACTCCTCAAAGGCCAGGAAAGGCTCAGCACAGACCTGTCGGATCTGGCGGATGATTGGGCTGTGGCGGAAGGGTGTTTCAGAGCCTGAGAGACCCCGCTCCACTGCCCACCCCAACCTTGCCCCACCCTGCCCAACACTCACTGTGAGGATGTGCAGCGAGCAATGCTCATCTTGAGGTGGTGGCAGTCCCGCTGCCATGACTCAGGCCTGGCCGCCACGCACTGACCATACTGCTCCAGCTCCTGGCCACAGTAGCGGGCAGTGACCTCCAGGGCTGCCTGCCTGTGGGACAGAGAAGGCTAAGGATCATTCTAGGGAAAGCAAACAAAGACACCTCATCTGGGTCTGAGATAGGACGAGGGGTCCTGCGCAGATCTGAAGTCCAAGGGATCCTGGGATGTGGCCAGAGAGGTGTAAAAGTGAGGCCTGAGCCCTGGGAGTCATGGAGCAGGCTGGTGACTCCCGGGGAGATTGTGGAGGCCCTAAAACTAGGTCTGGTTGTTCTAAGGCAGGCCTTGGGATCCTGAAAGAAGGCTCCTGCATCCAAGGTGATGTCAGGGGCATCCTAAGAGTATACCTGGAAGTCACAAAGAGAAGGTTTGGCGCCCTATACGTGCGATCTAATGTAAATGAGTTCGGAGGTCCTGAAAGTGAGGACTAGGGGTCCAAGAAGTGGGATGTAGGGTCTTGGGGAAGTGTTTCCTGGCCAGAGGATTAGGGATGAGGCCTAGGGCCACAGGTTCTAGCAGTGGACTTGAGGCCCTGGGGTAAGTGTAGGGGTCCTGGGTGTATCTCAGGACCCTAGGAGCATCATCTGGAAGTCGTGAGTGAGGACTGGTCCCTGGAGTAGCTCCGGGGAGCTCTTGGGTTCTTGGGAACAAGGTCTGGGAATCCAGGGGATCACGGGGATCTAGGAGCTAGTGTGGGCTCTGCGGGCCTGGGCAGATTTAGACCATTCAAAAGGTATAGTCCCCTGACCCTTGGGGAGGAACGTGGGGTTCTGAGAACACATCCAGGAGTTCTAATGATCTTGGGACAAGTCTGGAGTCCGGAAGGTGCAGTGTGACCAGCCTAGACCAGATCTGCAGTCCTGGGGGTGGAGTTTGAGTAATAAGGAGCGGGACCTGAAAGTCCTCTCGTGCAATGAGGATGAGGGGCGGTGCCTGAGCGCTCAGAGGGAGGGGCCTGGGCACCCAGAAGGGTGGGGCTTATGAGTGAGGACGCTGAATGCTGAGTCGGATCTTAAAGGGGACAGCGAGGTCAGGGGTTCTTCTCGTGGTCCAGAACAACGTTCAGGTTCCTAGGGAAGAGAAAGGATGCAGCGCTGGTACCGGGTGCGCACTCCCGATACTCACATCTCGTGGCAGGTGACTGTCTGGTAACACTCAGGGAGGAACGACCCGCCTTTTCCGGTATCAGGTTATCATGGCGGCGCCCAGTGCGACCTCCCTCGTTTTTTCCGGTCAGAGAGCGGGCAAGCAGCCCCATTTCCTTCAAGCCCAGCACGTCATGGCGGCGCCCTTCCTCTACTTCCGGCCCCCACCTGTAATGGCGACGCGCCAGTCGTCTCCGGTGCCTTTTCTCTCCCCGTTTCCGGCCTGCCACGGCGGTGCCCAAGCCGGCCGGAAGTAGATAACCGGAAGTAGATCGGTGCGCCTGCACCACAGCGAGCGCGGAGCTTTGTGCGGCTGGCGGCAGGCGTGTGGGTCCCTGGCTCTGGGATGGTGCCAGCGCTCTCTTGCCACACCTCAGCATGCTGCTGTTTGCGGGACGGGTCTACCCGGCTTGGCTGGGCGCCGCGGTAGGCGGCTGCTGGAGCTCAGGAACAGGGAACCCGATGCCTGATGCCGAGCTGCTCGTAGTCGCCACTGTGCGCACGCGCTTTTCGTCCTCTAGGGAACTGGCCCTTCTCGTGCACGGAGCGGGGGTGGGGTGACCCCAAGAGCTCGACCAGTCTGTCCAGAGCCCCCCAGCTGCTCGGCTTGGGGTACCCAGATTATATTCCTATCCTTTGGTATAGATTCTGAAGCCAGAACAGACATAGGTTTTAATCCTGTCTTTTTTTGCTGCTATGCGACCATGGGCGAGTCACTGCCCTAATTCCTTCTGCTGTGGCGATTTTGATTCAGTAAGATGGTGCCTGTTAGAGAATTTAGCACGAGGTCTGGTGTGCAGCATCGCTAGAACGTGTCACTTTCCTCCCCGCCCCCACACACTTTCCAGTGCTAAAAAGTACAAAGTTGTTTGCACTGGCAGCGTCTCTTACTGTTGTTTCCAAAAGTGGGAGGCTAGACCTGTGGGACGGATTTCCTTGTCTGTAAGGCTGAGCATGGGTGTTTCTTGGTCAGAGAACAGAACGTCAGTCAGTCCTGCGATATAGTGCTCAGAGACCGCCCCAGACTCCAGCCAAAGTGAGTGTGAAATGAAGTCAATCATCGTGTTTAAGTGAGACATGAGCTATTTGACTGCGCAAGTGACAACTACTTGGAGTCTCGGGTATGCTGGTCTCTACAATGGGGATGATGACAGGGACATCCTTCACGTAGGACACAGTGCATGTGAGTGGTTTAGCACAGAACCTGGACCCTCAGGAGTTCTGGATAACAGAGTTGTTACAGGAGGTAGTAACCATGAGCTACCATGATTGGCAGTTGACATCTGATGACTCTGCCACTGGCTGTCTGAACCTAACAATATACCTGTTAACTTCCTCTCTAGGGGCCAAATGTAAGGGGGAGCTAAGTGACTATGGGGTTTGGAGTGAGGCAGATCTGGGTTTGAATGGGAGATCTCAGAATGTGTCTCTCTGGGTTTTGATTCCCTCTGTAACTCCTACCATTGTGAAAAGAAACTGAGATGATACATGCAAAGCACCTGGTATGGAGTACTTTGTACTCTTCATTCATAGCCTTACCAGAGTTTGTTACTAATGCATATGTGTGTTTGTTTGCTTATTTTCTGCCCACTTCAAGACCCTGTGAGCTCCATGAGGGGACAGGCCTTGTATCTCATGTCACCTCTTATCCTCTACGTGCTGCACAGGGCCTGGCAGAGTAAGAGTGGGGTGAATGAAACCGTATGTTCACAGGGTTGCCATGAGGATAAAAGAGATCCATTCACTCATTCGTATGGTGCTTACTAAGTGCCACCTATGAGACAGGTGGAAACCCTGGCGGCATAGTGGTTAAGTGCTACGGCTGCTAACCAAGAGGTCGGCAGTTCAGATCCGCCAGGTGCCCCTTGGAAACTCTGTGGGGGCGGTTCTACTCTATCCTAGAGGGTCGCTGTGAGTCGGAATCGACTCAATGGCAGTGGGTTTGGTTTTATGTGACAGGCACTGTTCTGGGCCCTGGGGAAACAGCAGCATACAAAAGGGACAAAAATTTATACCGTAGTGGAGCTTAACATTCTGGTGGAGGAGACAGACAGTAACCAGAGTAAATAAGAAAAATATACTAAATTAGTGCTAACGGTCAAGCTGGGAAGAGGATGGGAAGTGTTGGGGGAGGGTGGCAATTTTAGGTGGAGTGTCTAGGTGATATTTGAGCAAAGACCTGAAGGGGCTGCATCGCTCATGGACCTGTATCAGGATGAGGTAGAGGCTGCCCCACTTGGCAGCATGAAGCAGGAGCTTGAGAGGGGAGTGGGCTTCCGATGCACTGGTGCCCCAAGATTGGTGCCTCTTGTACAGCTGTGCCTTCTGCTGCAGGGAAAAGATAGGCAAGATGCTCTCTTTTGAATTCCAGAAGATCAAGTGTTCCTATGACACCCTCAGAATGAAGTATTTCTCATGGGAACGCTTTCTCATACAACCAGAGCAATAGTGGGTCACAGGAAGACTCAGAGATCTGAGCATTTGAGAAATTCAGGAGCAAGGAGTCCTTGACATTCCCCAGTGGTCGCCTCTCATTCCTCCTTCCTCTGCCAGCACGCAGGTTCTTTTGAAGTGAGGAGTCTTCTGTCCCAGGATCAGCACAGCTTTGTGTTTATGTACCAAGACAGTGGTTCTCAGACTCTAGAGTAACCATAAAAACTCAGGATTTTTTTTTTTTTCCTCTTATTTTTGCCCCTACCCCTACTCCCAATTCTGATTCAGTATGTCAGGGAAGTTGAAACCAAGGAAACTACATTTTTTACAGAACACCACAGGTGAATTCATTGCAGTTTGAGAAAGAGTGCTGTAGCCCAGCATCCAAACTTGCCTGGTGATAAGAATCCCTCAAGGGGCAATTACATGGGAATAATGATTCCTTCTTGATAGAGATGTAAGAATTCAGTGAGATGGTACGGGGAAGACACTTAACGCGGTGCCTGGCACGCAGGGAATCCTCAAAATATGTTAGCTGCTTAGCATTGTTAATTTTTTACTATTTTTTCTGTTTTCAAGTTCTTTCAGAGGGCCCCTTACTGTTCCCCTTATGCACACCCCTTCATTTTAGGAGTGAAGATTATAAAATGTTGGTGATGACAGCACCTCCTGCTTTTTGGGCTCTTGATATGTGCTAGGTAGAGCGGTGAATGCTTTATATATGCTTATTTAATTTTCCAAAATACCTCATTTCTTAGCCATGTATCATGAATGTGGCAAAGGAGTGGGGAGAGCCGGGATTGGTGCTTGGGTGTCTGATGTCAGAGCCCACGCTCATGGCCACCAAGCCGGGTGTCCCAAACCGGGAAGCATTTCAAAATCACTTTTAAAAAAATCTTTTTTTTTCTGGTCTTACTGATTGCACTTCAAAAATTATAAATGCTTGCCGTAACTATTCATACAGTACAAAGATTTATAAAGAAACATTTACAAGTCTCTCCCACCCTGAGTAAGCCATGTTTCCAGCTTGGGGTCTTCCCTCTCATGCAGTTTACCTTGAGGATTAAAAGGTCCCCAGCACAATATGGAATGGAGGCTCTGTTGTCACAGTTTTGTTTTCATAACAATGGAACCATACTTTGCAAATCCCTTTTCTCAAGAGGGATCCTCTTGCACATTCATCTGGTTTGGTAGAAACAGATGCGTCAGGACATGCCAGAGTTGATTGTTTCCCTGGTCAGATTGGTCCCACCATAGATAGTGCTACAGTAAACATCCTTGGGCCTGTCTCCTTGGATACTGGTGCTTTTATTCAGGAAGCTTTGGAAAATAGATTCCAGATGCCCTCCCCCCATCTCCAAAGCATCTCTGGAAGTGGGGTTCAAGCATCTATATTTCTTAGTGCCCCCAAAGGATTTTGAGGAGCTGCTGAATGGCTGCTGGGTGCTCTCATCAAGAGAAGATAAATTCTCAATAATACTAATAGTAAACATCTTACCCTTCTCGGTTGTAACATGCTTTCAGGTACGTGATCTTTGTTGATCTTCACAATAGAAGTCAGGCAGGCATAATTGAGACACAACCCCCACAGTGCTGTATTCTTTACCTGGCTTCCTCCCCTACAGTGTCATATTGCAAAATCATTTCATTTGCAGGGCTCCACCCACCTCCCCCCAGCTTTGCGTTTGAATCCTGCTTTTGCTTGGAGGTTATGTGTAAACCCCGTTGGGCCTGACCTGCGTAGTCTGACTAAGAATGTTGCCGATGTAACTTGTATGAAGCCCCTACTTGTAAACCACTTTAAAAGTAACTTACCTGCCTGCCCTTGGTGAGCAGTTTTGGCAGCGGTAGCTCTGACTGACTCCATTTCTTTCTACAACGAAATAAAGGTGTCTTTCCTGTTCTCCCACCTTGGTCTCTCATTTATTGGCCAGTATGAGTCATGCTGAGCAAGAACCTGGGGTTTCCACCCGGTGACATAGTTATCCTTATTATTGTACCATCACAGATGAAAAGACTGAACCTAGAGAGGTTTCCTGTTGAAGCGTCGTGAGGAGCCACAATTGGAACTTAGGTCAAGGTTTCTGGCTCTCAACACTGTGCTCTTCCCGTTCTGTGTTACTGCCCTCTCATGACTGAGCAGTCTATACTGGCCAGGAGGTGGGCAAATCCAGAGCGGGGGCCCAGGCTTATTCTGTGGGAGGAGGAGGCTGGTGCAGGACTGTCAAAGAACTCTGTGTTCCACCCACTGTCATTTTATTCAGAGAATTCAAGGTGAAATAGTGACGTGGTGGAGCATGCTTTGTGGCTAAAGGCTTAGGTTCCACCACTCATTATCATCTCAGACAGTTTTACTTAGATTCTCTGACCTTGTTTCCTCATCTAAAAGGGAGATAACCGTACTTGTAGGCCTCATTAAATGGCAGACGTTGTCATAACTGTAGAAAGTCAATCTAGAAGAGGTGAAGAGTTTATGAAAGGCCAAAATGTCCTTGCTTAAGAGTGTGGATGGGCAGTTAGCCAGGTCAGTTAGTGCAGGGGTCAGGCTGTTGTGTGACAGCCATTAGTCGTCCGAGGTGTTTGCTCTCCTCCCCCCGACCCCCAGGTCCCTGTCTCTCTCAACCCTGCACTGCCCACCCACTCAGCGTTTTGTGTAAACAAAATACTTGTACACAACACATAACATTACCATACTTTTTTGTTGGTTTGCATGTTGCTCTCTTAATGAATTCCTAGAGGAATTCTGCTTCCTCCCCTAGAGTGAAAAAGTGAGCGGGGTCTCCCAAAGTCCTATTCGTAGAGGATCTCACTGATCCCCCACTTTTCGAGGCACCTCTGCATCCTGTCATGGAGCTGTCTCCAGTGCAGCCGGGCAGGCTGATTTCTCAGGGCTCTCAGGATTTGCAGGGCTCATTTACCTTTGGGAAATCCTGGTGCTGTAGTGGTTAAGTGCCATGGCTGCTAACCAAAAGGTCGACAGCTCAAATCCACCAGGTCCTCCTTGGAAACTCCATGGGGGCAGATCTGCTCTGTCCTATAGGGTCACTCTGAGTCAGAATTGACTCGATGGGCAATGGGTTTGTTTTTTTGGTATTTACCTTTGGTCCTGGCCTCTGACTCATGGGATAGCCACGGACCCTCAGCCACAGAGGCCCCTAAGAAGCTGGTTCAAAAACTCAGTCCTGGAATCCCTGGGGAGGGGCCCTGGACTCTGCATTTTTAATAAGTTTCCCAAGGTAATTCTAAGCATCATAATGTCTGGGCATTCAATGAGAAGCCAGAGAGGCAAAAAAGAAGCCCCTCCTCAGGCTGGTTCTTTCTTGAGGTAGGGTCCTAGTGTGGGTATTTAACTCTCTGTGCAGGGTATCCTGGAGACAAGAACACTTGAAAACAAATAAATGTACAAAAACTCTACCTACCCCTTTAATTAGCAATTGATTTGGGTTAAAAAGTAACTTTGTAAAATGCAAATACCTCTTGGCAGGGTTAATGATTGCCTTCTTCCTACTGCCTAGCTAAGAACAGCACTGAGAATCTTTCAGTTTGTCTTCATGTGAGATTTACACATTTCCTTGGAAAGGAAGGGTGTGATGAAAAGAATGAGAAAGGCCTCTGGAAGGCTCATCAGAAGGGGGACAGGCCAAGGCATGTGGGCATGTCAGATCTGATGGGGGCAACAGACTGTGTTGGGGTAGGTGTCAGGGCCCGCAGGTGCATGTGACTGACCCAGGAGGGAGTTTTAGCCCAGTGCTTTGTACCCTGGCCAGACTGAAGCCCACCAGGAATGGCAGCCCAGAAAGGACTTTGACCAGATAATCTACAAACTGGCAGGAAAGAGTCCTGAGCCTCATTCCCCTGAGAGGGCACATGGCAGGGATTGATGGGGGTGGTTTCAGGGAGGCCAGTGCCTGGGTGCATAGGTGATTTTCAAAAGGGGATATTCTAGGTGTATGCACACCCATGTTCATTGCAGCACTGTTTACAATAGCAAAAAGATGGAAGCAACCAAGGTGCCCATCAAAGGATGAATGGGTAAATAAATTATGGAATATTCACACAATGGTATACTATGCAATAATAAAGTACAATGATGAATCCGTGGAACATTTCATGACAAGGAGAAATCTGGAAGACATCATGCTGGGTGAAATTAGTCAGTTGCAAAAGGACAAATATTGTATAAGACCACTGTTATAAGAACTAAAAAAATAGTTTAAACAGAGAAGAAAATATTCTTTGATGGTTACGAGAGGGGGGAGGAAGGGAGGGAGGGAAGGGGTTTTCATTAATTAGATAGTAGATAAGTTTTATTTTAGGTGAAGGGAAAGACAACACACAATACAAGAAAGGTTGACACAACTGGACTAAACCAAAAGCAAAGCAGTTTCATGAATAAACTGAATACTTTGTAGGCCAGCATAGCAGGGGCGGGGGTTTGGGGACCATGGTTTCAGGGGACATCTAAGTCAATTGGCGTAATAAAACCTATTAAGAAAACATTCTGGAGAAAACATTTGGAGAGTGGCATCTGGGGTTTTAAATGCTAGCAAGCGGCCATCTAAGATGTGTCAATTGGTCTCAACCCACCGAAAGCAAGCAAAAATGAAGAACACCAAAGACACAAGGTAATTAAGAGCCTAAGAGACAGAAAGGACCACATAAACCAGAGACTACATCAGTCTGAGACCAGAAGAACTAGATGGTGCCCAGCCACAACTGATGAGTGCCCTGACAGGGAACACAACAGAGAACCCCTGAGGGAGCAGGAGAGCAGTGGGATGGAGACCCCAAATTCTCGTAAAAAGACCAGACTTAATGGTCAGACTTTGACTAGAAGGACCCTGGAGGCCATGGTCCCCAGGCCTTCTGTTAGCCCAAGACAAGAACCATTCCCAAAGCCAACTGTTCAGACAGGGATTGGACTGGAATATGGGATGGAAAATGATATTGGTGAAGAATGAGCTCCTTGGATCAAGTAGACATATGAGACTATGTTGACATCTCCTGTCTGGACAGGAGATGAGAGGGCAGAGGGGGACAGAAGCTGCCGGAATTGACACAAGGAGAGAGAGTGGAGGGAGGGACTGTTCTGTCTCATTGGGGGGAGAGCAATTAGGAGTGTATAGCAAGGTGTATGTAAATTTTTGTATGAGAGACTGACCTGATTTGTGGGCTTTCACTTAAAGCACAATAAAAATTAATTGAAAAAAAACGTGGCGGGAGGGATGTTCTGAGAAGGATACTGTAGACTAGAATAGGGCCTCCTGGATTGTCCAGGGCTCTTTCTGTCCCCCAAAGTGGCCTCACCCACCACCTTCAACTCTTGGGTTTTTCCATACTGCCTTTTCCTGGAAGTTCTCCCTTCTCCAGATCTTGGGTTTATAGAGGCATGGTAGAGTTGGGGGACAGTCCTGAGGAGCCCCAGAGGTATCAAAACTCCAGCTGTGGGGATGATGAGGGGATACACTCTTTCAGCTGTGTTCCATTTTTCCTGACTAGCCAAGTGGCTAATGACAAAGAACTTCAGGACCCAATTTTGAGCCACAAAAAGTCATGAGCAAAACAAATGATTGTTTTAAGACACTAACTGGTGGTGTTTGTATATTACCAATACTTCATTTCTAAAGATACATAAATATCATAAAATTCTGTTTATAGTAAAATCCTTTCTGAAGACATATTTCTGTGTTATTAATACTGTTTATAGAATTATTGTATACATTCTTGTGTATAAAACTTCCCTTTTAGTAGATACATTTATTTGTGTCCCACTAACATTTTGAGGAGCCCTGTTGGTGCTGTGGTTAAGTGCTTGGCTGCCACTTTGTTCAGAGATAGACAAAATACCATTCAATCTTGCGATTACCACTTTCCCTTAAGTAGATATAGTCAATCTTTTTTTTAGCCCATTTAGTCTTATATAGCTCATTCTTTTCAGCAGAGATGCTCATTTGTGTTTTACCAACGCTCCATTCATTTATATCAGTCAATCTTGTGAATAGTTTTTACCTGTTTTGTCAGGGTTGTATCCTACAAAACTCCATTATAGGAATACACAATACTAAGTTCAATATTTTAACTTTCTCTTTTTTAAAGTAGGTAGAGTGTGTGTGCTACCAAAATTCCATTCACAAACACGTATAACTTATTATTCATTCTTGTGTATTAAAGTTTTCTCTTAGTAGGTTGATTCATACAGATACATCACATAGCATTCAACTTTTGGATAGTTTTTTTTATTTCAGCAGATAGCTTTTTTGTATTCTACCCAACAATCCATTCATAGAGATACATAACATTCAAACGTTTATAGCATTTTCCTTTTAATACATTCATTAGATTGTGTTCTGTCAACACTACCTTTATAGAGATACACACTATATTCAGAGGGCATGTAGCCTTTCAGTAAATACTTTGTGTCCTAATAAGACTCCACTCATAGAAATACATTGCATACATTTCAGTCTTGCATAGAGCCTTCTTTTCAGCATATATGTTTACTTGTTTTCTACCAACACTCTATTCACAAAGATGCATAACATGTAACTTAATCTTCAAGTAGAATTTTTGCTTATGTTCTCCTAGTGCTTCTTTTATTGGGATGTATACTTGGATCTCGTGTATACTACTTTCATTTGAGTAGATCTATTCATTTGTGTTCACCAACACTCCATTCATAGAGATACAAACATCATTCAGTATTGTCTGTGGCAATTTATTTCAGTATACCATCATTTCTGTTCTGCCAGCCATCCATTCATAGAAAAATAACCTTTTATTCAGCCCTGTTTCTAGATCTTTCCTTTTAATAGGCACATTGGCTTATATTCTACCAACACTCTAATAACATGCATTTGTGTTCACAAACTACCAAGAGACAAAACACATGTCACTCAATCTCCTTAGGTAAATTTATCGTTGTTATACAGACACTGAATTCATAGAGGTAAGTAACCTATCATTCGATCTTAGAGAAAATAAATTCATTTATGTTCTAGCAATACCTTAGAAAGTCATAATATATATTGTGTATAGGTCTTTCCTGGACAATGGACAAGGAAGATTGAAGAAGAGTGACGCCTTTGAATTGCGGTGTTGGTGAAGAACATTGACTATACCATGGATTGCCAAAAGAACAAACAAATCTCTCTTGGAAGAAGTACAACCAGAATGCTCCTTAGAAGCAAGGATGGTGAGACTGCGTCTTACATACTTTGGACATGTTGTCAGGAGGGATCAATCCCTGGAGGACATCATGCTTGGCAGAGTACAGGGTCAGCGGAAAAGAGGAAGACCCTCATTGCGGTGGATTGACACAGTGGCTGCAACAATGAGCTCAAGCATAACAACGATTGTAAGGATGGCGCAGGACCCGGCAGTGTTTCATTGTTGTGCATAGGGTCGCTATGAGTTGGAACCGACTTGACGGCACGTAACAACAACAACATAGGTCTTTCCTTTCACAGACACCTTTTTTTATTTTGAGGTACATTCATTTATATTTACAAACTCTTCATTCATGGAGACATAAAATATGTAGCAAGCACCCCATTCATAGAGCTACATAGCATATAACCGAATCATGTCTATAGCATTTTCCTCATGCAGAGATACTCTGTTGCAAAAGGTGCCAATCGTTTATTCATTCTTGTGTACATTTCCTTTGGGAAGATACATTTTGTTTTATACTCCATTCACAGAGATACTCTGTATCATTCCATGTTGAATATAGCTCTTTTCTTTCATTAGATACATTTCTTTGTTCTGTTACAGAAATAAATTAGAGTTCAATCTTGAATATGGATTTCCTTTGAGTATATTTTGTGTTTCAGCAGTCATAGACCTATCTAACATACCATTCAGTTTTATTACCCTTCCCTTTCAATAAATACATTATTTTTTGTTTTACCAACTCACAATTTCTAGAAACACATATCTGTTGTACAGTTCATTTTTATGAGGAGATACATTGATTTGTGTTCTACCCACAGTCTGTCAACCTCACATCAACACTTTCTTGACCTTGGGTTCCCCATTACCAGCTTTCCTGTCCCTTCCTGCCTTCTGGTCCTTGTCCCTGGGCTGGTGTGCCCATTTAGTCTCTGTCTTAGTCATCTAGTGCTGCTATAACAGAAATACCACAAGCGGATGGGTTTAACAAAGAGAAATTTATTTTTCACAGTTTTTTAGTAGGCTAGAAGTCCAAATTCAGGGCGTCAGCTCCTGGGGAGCCTTTCTCTTTCTGTAGGCCCTGGAGGAAGGTCCTTGACATTAGTCTTCCCCTGGCCTAGGAGCTTCTCTGCATAGGAACCCTGGGTCCAAAGGATGTGCTCTGCTCCCAGCACTGCTTTCTTGGTGGTATGAGGTCCCCCCTCTCTGCTTGCTTCCCTTTCCTTTTTATCTCTTGAGAGATAAAAGTAGTGCAGGCCACACCTCAGAGAAACTCCCTTTACATTGGATCAGGAATGTGACCTGGATAAGGGTGTTACAATCCCATCCTAATCCTCTTTAATATAAAATTACAATCACAAAATGGAGGACAACCACACAAAATGGAATCATAGCCAAACGAAGTTGACACATATTTGGAGGGAACACAATTCAATCCATGACAGTCTCATTTTGTTTTATGGGCCTGACTCATCTTCGGCTGAAAGGTTTTTTTTTTATTCATGCCAGTAATGTTGGGATGAGATGGTATCTCATTTGTAGTTTTGATGTGCCTTTCTCTAATGGCTAGTGATTGCGAGTATTTCCTTTTGCGCCATGGTCTATCATTTCTATAGCTCAAGGGTTGGTAAATTATGGCCCTGAGCCAAATCCAGTTTTTATATATAAAGTTTTGTGTAACACTGCTACACTCAGCTTATTGTAAATGGCTGATCTTGCCCGTTTGAGTAGTGGTGACAAACAGCATCTGGTCAGCAAAGCTGAACATATTCATTATCTGACCCTTTACAGAAAAAATTTGCGGATCCTTGTTATAGACAAAGTATTCAATCTGATGTACAGCATGTTCTGCTCAATAGATACAATCGTGTGTGTTCTACCAACACTGTTCATACAGAAACATCAAATATAGCCTTATGCATAGCACTTTGCTTTAGTTGGCGTTCTAGCAACAATCCACTCATAAAACCAAAACCAAACCCACTGCTGTCGAGTCAATTCCCACTCATAGCAACCATATATATAGAGACGCTTAATCATTCAATCTCAAGTACAGCCTTTTCTTTTCAAAACATACACTCCTTTGTGTTTTTCCAATCATCCATTTATTGAGATACATATCATTCAATTTTGGATGTAGCTCTTCCCTTTCATTAGACATATTTGTGTTCTAAAAACACCTCATGCTGTTTTAGAAATGGAACTCAGTTTGAGGAGAAGACTCAGAGTGCGGGGCTCACTTCTGAGTCCCACTTTCCTGGACCTGGCTCCACAGCTCCTCACTGTACTAGTACCTCTTTGACATCTTTAAACTGATTTAAAAAAATACTTGGGCCAGCTTTTCTAATTCTGTGTGAGAATTGGATCCAAATAGTCTCATCTACCCTTACCAAGAGGAGACCTGGTGGCACAACTAAGTGTTTCGCTGCTGTGATGGTTAAGGTTGTGTATCAACTTGGCTGGGGCATGATTCTCAGTGGCTTGGCAGTTATATAATGACATAATTTGGCACTTAGGTAATGATGTAATTTGGCAGTTAAATGTAATGGTGTTGTTTTATGCAATGATATAATTTGGCAGTTAGGTAATGATAGTCATCCTCCATGACGTGATCTAATGTGATCAATTGTAAGGTGAGTTCCCTTGGGAGTGTGACCTGCATCCAATATATACGTGGACGTTCTAGCAAAGCTCGTTTGCTTGCTCTGGATCCTGCATCCGGCTCATCATCATGTGACCTCCAGTTCTTGGTACTTGAGCCAGCTGCCTGCCTTATTGCACGCCGATCTTGGGATTCATCAGCCTCTGCAGCCTGTGAGCCAGCGGCCTTCTGCCTTACTTTTCCATCTTGGATTTGTCAGCCTCCGTAGCCTGTAAGCCATTGGTCAGCTGTCTAACCTGCAGATCTTGGGTTCATCAGCCCCTGCAGCTACATGAGTCAGGAAAATCCTCCAGCTTGGGACTTATCAGCCTCTACAACTGCGTGGACCATTTCCTTGAGATATTTCCTTCTCTGCTTATATGTATGTATGTATATATGTATCATGGATTGATTTGTGTCTCCCCAAAATGTGTCAACTTGGTCAGGCCATGATTCCCAGTATTCTGTGGTTGTCCTCCATTTCATGATTTTCCTATGTGTTATAAAACAATCTCTGCCTGTGGTTAAAGATTAGGGTGGGATGTAACACCCTTGCTCAGGTCACATCACTGATGTAATGCAAAAAGTGTTTCCCTGGGGTGCGGCCTGCACGACCTTTTATCTTACAACAGAGAAAAGGAAAGCAAGCAGAGAGTTGGGGACCTCAAACCACCAAGAAAGTAGTGCTGGGAGCAGAGTGCATCCTTTGGGACCCGGGGTTCCTGCACAGAGAAGCTGCTAATCTAGAGGAAGATTGATGACAAGGACCTTCCTCCAGAGCTGACAGATAAAGGCTTCCCCTGGAACTGACGCCCTGAATTTGGATTTTTAGCTTACTTTAATTTACTGTGAAAAAATAAATTTATCTTTGTTAAAGCCATCCAATTGTGGAGTTCTGTTATAGCAGCACTAGATGACTAAGACACGGACTTCTGCTCACCAAGGCTGACTTGGCTACCCAACCACAGCTACTGCTAAGTGCCCTATCTACCAGCAGCAGAGACCAACGTTGAGTCCCTGATATGGCACCATGCCTCAAGGTGATCAGCCAACAACCTGGTGGCAAGTTGATTACATTGTACCACTTCCATCATGGAAAGGAGGTATCAGTTTATCTGCTCATCTTGGGATTTGTTGATCTTCACAGACTGTGAGTGGAGTCCTGCTCTCCAACCTGCTGATCTTGGGCTCCCCAGCCCCTGCAGCTACGTGAATCAGAAGCCTTGCAGTCTTGCCTGCCATCCTGGGATTCATTTATCTTCACAGCCTGTGAACAAGAGCCCTGCTTTCTGACCTGCTGATCTTGGGTTTGCCAGCCCCTGCGGCTACGTGAATCAGGAGTAGCCTCTGTCCTGATCCATGGACCTGGGACATTTCAGCCTCTACAATCTTGTGAGCCATCTCCTTGATATAAATCTATGTGTACATATTTATACGCTTTACTGGTTTTGCTTCTCTCGAGAACCCTGCCTAAGACAATATACTTCACTGGTTTTGCTTTTCTACAGAACTCAGCCTAAGACAGCTGCTAACCAAAATGTTGGCAGTTTGAGCCAAACAGCCACTTTGCAGTCTGCTTTCGTAAAGATTACAGCCTTGGAAACTCCATGGGGGCATTTCTGCTCTGTTCTATAGGGCTGATCTGAGTCGGAATCAACTCCATGGCAGTGAGTTTGGTTTAAGGAAGAAGGAAGCTCCACAAGGCAGCAGGAAAAGAGGTGACAGATTTGTTTCTTTGGCCTTACCAGAGGTGGAATCATCTGTGTAATTTTCTTCTCCCATTTTTTTTTTCTCTAACTTTTCACCTGCTTTAGTTTCCTTACAAGTTATTTCTTCCTTGAGTTCTTGAAGAAACCATGTGCAAGATTTCTGATACCTGATACACTGGAGGATGTCTGCTCTCTTCCCAGCTCCTGTATCCCTGCTTTTATTCATGTGTTCCATATTGATTCTTATTGTTCATTTCTGACGAGGGTCAAATCTTTCTTGCGGGATGGCATGACAGCACTCCCTCTCCATGTGTTATTTCCTTGTGGGGAAATATGCTCCCATATTTCTGACATTTCAAATTATATAGCTTACAGCAAAGCCTCAAAGACACAGGGTCTGTTTCCTTGCCCTGTGTCACTTTGTAAGTGTACTTCACCTGGGTGTCAGGGTGCCAGAAACCAAATGGCATGTCAGTTTTCTCAATTTTTTTTTTTATAACCCCCCAGGGAGCCTTTTTAAACTTTTTTTTCTTAATTGCTCTGCCAATGAAATTTTTAATACCAGAGATACTGAATAACTGTATGTCTGTGTTTTATACATAAAAGGAATAAGATTTTTTGCCCCTCCAAAAAAGCAACTTCTGCTCCAGTGAAGGCGGTATCACCCCACTGAGAGCGCATGCACTAAAGGGAAACACTGACTTCTCCTTTGACCAGTCTATGCCTCCAGATACAGTTGCTCTAATTAAGACACTGTGGTGAGGCAAGTGTCAGCAGCTTTCAGCAGCTTTCTGATTTCAGACCAGATCTCACAAATCTTTGGCAGTATGCTTGATGTCTGGGTGCTTAATCAAATATAACTAAAGAGGAGACTGGATTTTATCAGTAAGTTTTGAAGGGCTGTAAAATAAAAATACCTCCACTCTATTGTTACGGATTGAATTATGTCCCCAGAAAATGTGTTATAATTCCTCAGCTCCATGCCTGTGGTTGGAGCCCTGGTGGTGCAGTGGTAAAGAGCTTGGCTGCTAACCAAAAGCTCAGCAGTTCGAATCCACCAGCTGCTCCTTAGAAATTCTAGGGGGCAGTTCTACTCTGTCCTATAGGGTTGCTGTGAGTCAGAATCAACTTGGTGGCAACGGGTTTGGTTTGGGTTTATTCCTGTGGTTATAACCCCATTTGGAATGAGTTGTCTTTGTTACGTTAATGAGGCAGGACTGGTGTAGGGTGTATCTTAAGTCAATCTATAAGATAAGAAAAAAAAAGGAGATTAAATGCAAGCTAACATGCTGAGATGGGAGAAGACAGATGCTAAGCCAAATGTAGATCACAAGCAGCAGAGGCTCAAAAAGACAGGGACATTCCTTTAGAAAGAAAGCCTTCCCCTAGAGCCAGTACCCTGAATTCAGACTTCTAGCCTCCTAAACTATGAGAAAATTAATTTCCGTTGGTTAAAGCCACCCACTTGTGGCACTTCTGTTATAGCAACACTAGATACCGAAGATATCTATCGTTGAGAATTTTATCTACTTTTTAAGTTATAATTGTGCTTCCGGTAAGGATGTCAAATTCTACTAGTGTCTTAGGCAGTACTCCTTCATCTTAGCCATTTCCCTTTTTTTTCCCATCTGGTCACATTTTTACCTGTCCATCCCTCTGAACCTTATCATCTTATTGAAGAATCCAGAAGATTTCAGGAAGTTGAGAAAACTATATACTCTCCAGACTTCTTGAAATTTTCCTTTTGTTCTTCAGTAATTCTGTACAGACCGCGTTAGAAAAGACAGTGGAGATGGAGGGGGCTGTGAAAACACAGGCGCCAACAGCAAAGCTCTAATTAGATTGTCCTCAGAACGAGTGAGCTGGTGGAGAGCACTGGCCTGAGGTTATTTTGTCTCAAATCAGAACACTTACAACCAAAATGCCCTCCAGTTGTATATCAAGGGAAAAAAAAATTTAATTTCTGGCAGTATGTTATCAGGTATATCTCCAATTTTTTAATAAGTTCTTCTTTCAAAAATAATTCTCAGTAAGCACTATACTCAGTGCTTATGTTTTGATTAACATGTTTTAGGGAATTAAATTTCTTAAAATGTACTACTCTGCTATTCATTCAATGAGATTTTCATTCTCATCTAAAACATTAAAAACAAAACAACAACAACAAAAATCCTACAGGGCAGATTTGCTGCTTCTTCCAGCCACGGTGAGATAAAAGGAGCTGACTAACTCTCCTGATGGAAACCAAAATCTGGACAAAATGTGAGACAGCAGATTTCAGACACTGGAAAACAAATAGCGCCACAGAGTGATCCAAGAGAGACAGGAAACCAGTGAGGTGAGACTTACTAATGATCCAGCTTATGTGTGAAGCTTCCAGGCCACAGAACAGGGAGCATCCAGAACAGCCCAGTGGTCTTCCTGCGTTGAGGCAGAGTTGGAAACAGGAGGCCACGGCAGCTACCAACCTACAAGGCAGGGTACTGAAGAGTAAAAGCCTGCAGAGAAAGGACTACAGAGATCTCTGGAGGGTGCCCCTCCAGTCTTCAGCTCACAGTGTGCCTATAAACAAACTGCTTCAGCTCACAGTCATCAGTGTTCCCACCTGCCAAAGTGGAAAAACCTCATAATACACTGGGCATTGGGCCAAAACTCACAAGTATTGCCTCTGGAGTGAGGCAAAATTAGCCCACATGGATGATTTGGTTTCACCTAAGAACGCTTAAGAACACTGCAGGGAACACTGAAACAAGTCCTTCAGGTTCAGGGAAAATGACAGTAGGAAGAAATAGTTTTCTGTTGTTGTTGTCAGCCCGCAAATCATGGTGACTCCATGCACAATGGAAGAAAATGAAACGCTGCCGGGTTCTGCATCATCCTTATGATTGGTTGTGGATCCCGGCGTTCCTGCATGAAGAAGCTCCTAGTCTGGGGGAAGACTGATGAGAAGGCCAACAGAGAAAGAAAGCCTTCCCCTGGAGTTGATGCCCTGAATTTGGACTTTTAGCCTACTGTACTGTGAAAAAATAAACTCTTTGTTAAAGACATCCACTTGTGGTATTTCTGTTACAGCAGCACTAGATGACTAAGACAGTAGTTGTTACACCAGAGAGAAGAGAAGCCTTGAACTGTCAGTTGCCAGGTCTTGACTGAGAGTTCTAACACCCCTTAAGAAACTCAAAAATAACCTAAATTACGGTATCTTCACAAAATTAAACTGACGTTTTATTTTAATCTGATACATCTCCTAAACCAAAAGGCCAGCATCAAGTTAAACAACATCCAGTTTCACTCTGATGTTCATTGCTGCCAGTTCAGCTACAAAATACCGAAAAACGTAAGGCACAGAAACGGTGTCGATAGTGTCACTGCGGTTACAAAGAGTACAGTTGTATTTTCTGTTGCGCATGGCAGACCACGAAGGGGGTGGCTTCTCCAGCAGCGGAGAGAGTAAACTACCACACTTTACACACACGTGGGCTACTGAACGGTCAGAACAGTTGAAGAGGCGGTCATGAAGCAGAAAAGATGTACCGTGAGCTAAAAGAGCATCTCGTTCCATCTCCCCAAAACGGATTCCACCCTGCACATTTCTTCCCCCGATAGGTTGGTTGGTGACTTTGTCTCTGGCTCCTGTGGTTCTAACCTGAAACTTGTCGGAGACCATGTGGCGTAGGCGTTGATAATAAACCACACCTATGAAAATGTCTGCTTTCAGTTCTAGCCCACTGATGCCACTATACAGTCTCTCGGTGCCATAGAAGTTGTAGCCAGCAGCCTTCAACATCTCACCAAAGTATTCTAAGGCAGAGTTCTCCTCTGAAAAGATGAAGGGTGTAGCATCATGACAGAGACCGTGCAATGCTGCGGACTTCCCTGCCATGCTCTCGATTAACATGCCAATGGTCATGCGGGATGGAAAACCATGAGGATTGAAGAGAATGTCTGGGACCATCCCACTCTCAGTAAAGGGCATGTCCTCAACTGGCCACAACCTGCTCAAAATGCCCTTCTGCCCATGTCGGCTGGCGAATTTGTCTCCGATGGTCGGATTCCGAGGGACTCTCATGGTGATGCACACACACTTGAACTTTCCACTTCCAGTATCATTACTACACACTTTGATGTTATCTACAACACAATTTTCTTTACTCCTAGGAAAAAATAAACCGTATAAAAAGTCAAACCATTTGTTTAAACTTACAGAAATACTTAAGTTTTGTTAAAAGAATACTAGGAGCACAGGCAACCGAAAAACTATTAAGAAGATCAATTACTGAAACCAATGTTGTTGTAAGGTAAGGTAAAATAAGAATTCATTTTGAACTCAACGTTTTAGCTTGGAAATATTCCTAACATGTATGAGAAAGATGGTCAAGTTAGAATTCATTTTAAAATAAATCACAGATAACTCTCATAAATTTTAACAAACAAGATGTTAGAAAAACAGAGGCAGTACACTAGACACAACTTTCTTGCCTCATTTACGCAATGCCAATTCAATCACAACTGACAGTAACTGAGCTACCGTTTTTTCCTCCAAAAATTCTCCTGTTAAAAGATAACTTCAATTGACCTCCAGCAATTCCACTGAGAAAAAGCCTTAAAAAAAAAAAAACAGCACACATATCCACACTCACTTATAGTAGACCACAAAGTTTTCCCCAGTATTGAGGTTCAGGTAGCTGTAATATGGGTCTCCATACTGCAACTGTGCTCCAATAAATGGCAATCCATCATCATCTAATTTCTGCAAAATCCGTGGATCACCCGGTTTGACTCCAAACACCAGACTATCATCTCCTTGTTTAATTTTTTCAGAGAGATCTATGAACTCAGACTTGTACACACTTCCATGGGCGAAGCCTCGTTCCCAAGAGGCCTTATTCACAATCTATAAAATCAAAGAATCATTAATTTAAGAGACTGTGGGCAAAAAGAATGTTTTTTAAATAAACCTAGGTAAAAAAACCCACTGCTGTCGATTAATAAAACTTAGTTTAAAATAACTGGCACTCAATTTTAAAACCATCCCCACATTTTTCAAACTACCTATACTATTAAAACCCAAACACATGGCTTGAAACCTAATCATGCATAAATATATAAGGTAAGTATATCCAAGACAGCTTTATATTCATTCAAAATTTACTTATACTAAACACTCAAACATGCAGGGTATCCAAAACCCAAAACCTGTTGCCGTGGAGTCGATTCTGACCCATAGCAACCCAGGAGGACAGAGCAGAACCGCCCCATAGGGTTTCCAAGGATTCAAACTGCCAACCTTTTCGTTAGCAGCCGTAGCTCTTAACAACTGTGCTACCAGGGCTCCTGCAGGGTATCAGCATATTTAAATATTTAGTAAATATCCTTTACTGCTTGCCCACTTTCAACCAAGACCAGGAACCAACCATTTAACACTCATATGCCAAATACCAGGCCCTTGACGACACAGACTCCTCCCATGACCTTATAGCATACAAAATGCTTACAAATGAAAAAAAAAATGCAGCCACATCTCCTGGTAAAGCTTACCATGGCATCTTCCATGTCATAGCCGGTGTAAGAAATAACAGCAACGATGGCATTTGTCCCGATTGGATAGTTATCCATGTCATAATAATCATACATGTACGGCCTCACTAAAGGACTCTGAGGAGTCTGAAGACGATACAGTTTATTATCTGACCGGTCTTGATAAGTAAGAAGTGGAAAGCCCATAGTTTGCTTACCTACAGAAAGAAAAAAGACACCATCATATTTTCCAGAGGGTTTCCTTGATTGTAAAGGTGATATATAACATTGGAAACTAGTAATATTCATCAATAGAGACATGAATAAAGAAATCATGGTGGCTGTGAGTACTAAAGACTACTACACAGCTGTGAAAATGAAGTCCACCTATGTGAATCAATATGATCAGAGGATGAAAGCAATGCTGAGTGGGGAAAAATGCAGTATGACACATTTGATATAATACCACTTGTGTTACGACACCACAGATGTGATGTACGTAACACATCCCAAACAACTCTAAATCTGGTTTATGGACATATGATATAATAAAAGCATAAAAAGTAGATGTAAAGGGCACACACAAGCTTCAAGATATCATCACTAGGGAGAGAAAATGGGTGAATAAAGGACCAGGGCTTTGAACTGGTTTGAAACAGTTCAGTCATGGCAGACAGAAACAAAGGCAGCGCTGCGTAACAACCAAATCCCTTGTGAGCTGGATTTTGACCCAAGTAGGAAACATGCAGTGGTGCCCTGCTCAAAGATGGCAGCCAACTGCACTGCTTTGAATGTGTGTTACTCTCCACAGCCCTGCCAATAATCCAATCTCCCACATCTGTAAGCTTCCAGAAGCTTGATGTGAGAGACCACTGCCTGTTTTCTACTCGGGTCAAAATCTGAATTTGGTTGCTAAGCAAGATGTGTGCTGCCCGTTTTCGTCAGCCGTGACTGAGCCGTTCTGAACTGGTTTGGAGCCCTATAAAGGACACTGTTACAGGACAAGTAAATACAATGTGTGATCTTGGACTGGGTACTGCACAGAAAAAAATCTGCTACAAACCACATTTTGGGGACAATTGGTAAAAGAACAATGACTATAAAATAGTATTATGGTCTCAATATTAATATTTCTGATTTTGATAACTATCTGTGGCAATGTAACTGAACATCCTTATTCTTAAAAACTGTACACTGCAGTACTTGGTAGTAAAGAGGCATCAATGGCTGCCACTTACCTTCAGATGAAAAAACAAAGTGCAAATGGGGCAAAATGTTAACAATCAGTGAAACTAAGTTTCAAGGGTTTATGGGGTTCTTTGTACTATTCTTGCAACTTTACGGTAAGTTTGAAATTATTTCAAAATAAAGAGTTCCAGGCACTTTTCTTCTCTAAGTGTGCTTACCCCCACCCCCCGCCCTGCCTCACCCATCTGGCACTGGTACATGTTCCGTGGACTCTGGTTGTGATCAGAGAAAGGGATGAAGCTGGCAATCACACTCAGCAGGCTGTGAGGGAAAAGCTCCTGGTGTGTGGTAACTCCAGCAAAAACCTCATCCTCAAAGATAGCAATGTTCATGAAGACCTGGAAACAATAAAAAGATGAAGTTTAAGACACAAAATAACTGTGACTGTTAACATATTAATGCTTACTATTTCTCAAGGTTTAGTGTTCAAAGACTTGAAAGAAAGCCTTCCCCACCAGCACTGTAAACACTAGAGAGATCCATAGGGAAGCACAGGGAAGCTTCCAGTTAGAGGTAGCATTTGCCTTATGTATTTCATTCTAAATCTACCTTGGTCCAATTGTGACAGGGAATAGGCGTAGTAGAAATATCACATCTTATGTATTTCACTCTAAATCGACCTTGGCTGGCCCAACTGTGATGGGGAATAGGAAGAAGTAGAAATATCACTTGCCTCATGTATTTCTTCTAAATCTACCTTGGTTCAACTGTGATGGGGAATAGGAAGAAGTAGTAGAAATATCACTTGCCTTATGTATTTCATTCTGAATTGACCTTGGCCCAACCGTGATGGGGAATAGGAAGAAGTAGCACAAAGCCCACAATTTTGCAGCTTCAAGGATGTAGGCAAAGACCATGAGTAAGTTTAATGCAATGTGTCAATCTCACCACCTCAGGCAGAGTTGCGGGTAAAGGATCTTTGGGAGCTGGGCCGGATAGGAAAGGAGGTAATGTGACCACTAGCCCCGCCTCAGGTCTGATGAGATAAAACGGATGAACTGCTTAGTGCCGGTCACTAAGGCAGAAAGCAAGTTTTGACTTTCTTTCAAAATTCCTAATTGTTCTTATAACAATGATAACAATAATTTAAAAAACAACAGTTACTAAGTCTCTGAAAGCTCGCAGTCTAGGAACATAGTATACTTCCACCCATCACATGTGTGCAATGTATACCTGTTCCATAGTTCCGATTAGTTCTTCTTTGCCTAATTCCAAGTTCTGAACAGGCCGTACCAGTCTACAAGGGGTGGTAAAAAGGAATAGCCCTGGGTACAGATTGGGTTTTCCTGTCATGGGTATGAGGGCCACCTCCATCCACGGAGGAATTCTTTTTTCTCTCAGCACCTGTTTTTCAAAAAAAGAGAAAGATCAAAAAAGAGTAAGTGATTTGTTTTACATTCTCCACCTGTCCCTGGAGATGAGGGGGAGCAGAATGGGGAAGGAGGTCAAATATAAAAACAATTTCTTAAGAAATGAAATTAATCATGCAAGGAAAAAACTCAGTGCTCAAAAACCATTACTGGGGCAGGGGAGATACATGAGTTGGGAACCACAAAGTCGGCAAAAAACAGAAGCACCGGGACATGTCCAAGGGACACAGGAACCAACAGCAAAGAGTTCCCATCGGCCAGAGCTGAGACAATTTGCGCGAAGTACAATTAAGCTTACCAGCAGTGTTTTGTTCTGTTGTACACAGGGCTGCTATAAGTCGGAATTGACTCAACAGCACCTAACAACATTATAACTCAACGATAAAAAGACACCCCCGATTAAAAAGGGGGAAAGATCTAATAGACGTTTCTCCAAAGAAGCTATGCCAATGGCCGATAAGCAAATGAAAAGATGGTCAACATTATTAGTCATTAGGGAAATGCAAATCAAAACCACAATGAGATACCACTTCACATTTGAAATGTCCAGAACGGGCAAATCTATAGAGTAAGTAGATTCGTGATCTCCAGGGAGTGGGGAGTTACTGCTAATAATTATGGGGTTTCTTTTGGGGGTGATGAAAATGTTCTAGAAATAAATAGTGGTGATGGTTGTACAACTTTGAGAATATGCTAAAAACTGCTGAACTGTACACTTTAAAAAAGAATGAAGATTTTTATGAACTGATATGGAGTGATTTCCAGGATATACTGTTAAGGAAATAAAGAAAAGTACAAAAAGAAGGGAAAATAGAAGACTATACATTTATCTGATTATTTTTGTAAAAAGAAACACGGGAAAGATAAGAAACTTAGATTGGCTACATAGAGGGGTGAGTGGCAATGGGGTAAAAGGTGTGATGGGCAGGGAAGGGTAAAAGGGACAGAGTGGGGCATCACTGAGTATACCTTTCTGAACCATGTTAATGCTGCACAAGCTCAAAATAATAGTAAAATCAATAAAGATGAGGGAGAAAAAAAACTTAAAATGGAATACAAATGGAAATAAACAAACCTAACTGTATTTAAATGAATAACACAATCACACTGAAGCAGAAAAAATTTTTAACTGAGTAACTTATAAACACAGTATTTTGATCAAATTACAAAAGACAAGAATAAATGGCATAACTTTCATATGGAGAGGAAGTCAAGGAGTTATCAAGAAATAAATTACTGCTTTAAACTTTGGAAGATACAGGTAAACTTCGGAGTAACCACAAAGAAAGTCAACAAATCTACTCAACAAAATATAAAAGAAAATCGTAGAGATTCAGTAGACACAAAACCAAAAATGACAAAGGAAATGAAAAGACAAAACACAATTAAAAAAAAATTAAAAACTCAGCATGGAAAATTACGCAGAATGAATAAACTGTTCGATGTGACCACCCCCCCAACACACACCCACCCACCATAAGAAAATGAAAGCAATAAACTCATATCTATGGATAATCACACTGAATTTAAGTGGCCTAAATGCACCAATAGAGATGGAGAGTGGCAGACCGGATTTAAAAAAAAAAAAAAACACGATCCACCAATATGCTGTCTGCAATAGACACAACTAAGACACAAAGATATAAATAAAGCTTAAAGGATGGAAAAAGATACATCAAGCAAATAATAATAAAAAAAAAAAACAGCAAGAGTGGCAATATTAATCACTGATAAAATAGATTTTAAAGCAAAATCCACTATAAAAGACAGAAAAGGACATCATATAATGATTAAAGGGTCAATCCACCAAAATGACACAGCCAAAATAAGTATGTACACATTCAACAACAGAGCTCCAAAATAAATAAAACAAGTTCTATCAGCACTAAAAAGAGAAACAGACACTTCCACAGCAATACTAGGAGACTTTAACACAACACTCCTAGTGAAGGACTGAGCAACTAGAAAGAAACTTAACAAAGACACAGAAGATCTAAATACCACAATCAACCAACTTGACCTCCCTAGACATATACAGAGCACATCACTCAACAGCAGCAAAGTATAAATTCTTCTCTAATGCCTGTGGCTCCTTCTCCAGAATAGACCACATTTTAGGCCATAAAGCAAGGCTCAACAAATTAAAACACACTGTAACAGTACAAAGCATCTTCTCTGATCACAACACTATAAAAGCCGAAATCAGTAACAGGAAGAGCAAGAAAAAAAGAAAATCTAATAAAGGGAGACTAAATAACACTCTGCTTAAAAACTACTGGGTAATCAAAGAAATCAAAGATGAAATTAAAAATTCCTAGAATTCAATGAGAATGAAAACACAACATACCAAAACCTTTGGGGCACGGCAAAAGCAGTGCTCAGGTGTCAAATTTATAGCAATAAAAGCACACAATAAAAAAGTGCAAAAATCAAAACGTTAACCCTACAACTGAAACAATTAGAGAGCAGCCAAAGAAGTCCACAGTTGCCAGAAGAAACTAAATAATAAAAATTAGAGAAGAAATAAATGAAATGGAGAATAGAAAAACAATAGAAAGAATCAACAAGACTAAAGGCTCGTTTTTTGAAAGGATTAATAAAACTGGCAAACCACTGGCCAAATTGACAAAAGAAAAACAGAAGATACAAATAACTTGAATAAGAAATGAGGTGGGTGACATTACAACAGAACCAACTGAAATAAAAAGGATCAAAACAGAATACTATGAAAAATTATACTTTGACACATTTGAAAACTTAAGAGAAAATGGACACATTTCTAGAAACATACCACCTACCTAAACTAATACAAACTGAGGTAGAAAATTTGAACAGACCCATAACAGAAGAAATTGAAGGAGTCATTAAAAAACTCCCCCATAAAAAGCCCAGTCTGGACAGCTTCACTGGAGAATTCTACCAAACATTCAGAGAAGAGTTGACACCAATTCTACTCAAGCTATTCCAGAAGATAGAAAAGGAAAGAATACTCCTGAATTCATCCTATTAAGCCTGCACAACTCTTGATACTAAAACTAGGCAAAGACACCACTGAAAAAGAAAACTGCAGGCCAGTATCCCACATGAATATAGATGCAAAAATTCTCAACAAAATCATAGCCAACAGAATACAACAGCATATCAAAAATATAATACATCATGACCAAGTGGGATTCAAAGCAGGCATGCAAGGTTGGTTCAACATTAGAAAATCAATTGCTGTAATCCACCACATAAATAAAACACAGTAAAAGAATCACACGATCATCTCAATTGATATAATAAAGGCATCTGTCAAAGTCCAACACTGGCTCCTGATAAAAACTCTCAGCAAATTAGGAACAGAAGGGAAATTCCTCAACATAATAAAGGGCATTTACACAAAATCAACAGCCAACATTATCTCCAACCAAGAGAATTTGAAAGTGTCCCCCCTGAGAACGGGAACCAGGCAAGGATGCCCTTTATCAGTAAGGCATGAAAAGGAAATGAAGAGCAACCACACTGGTAAGGAAGAAGTAAAACTATCCCTATTTGCAGATGATATGATCTTATATGTAGAAAATCCTAAGGACTCCACAAGAAAGCTACCGGAACGAATAGAAACACTCAACAAAGCAGCAGGATACAAAATCAACATACAAAAATCAGTTGAATTCTTCTACATCAACAGAGAACTGTGGAAAGAAAATCAGGAAAACAGCCTCCTGAAAGATAAAATAACTTAGGAATAAATCTAGCCAGGGATGTAAAAGACTTATACAAAGAAAACTACAGGATCCACACTTCACACCATACATAAAAACTAACTCAAAATGGATCAAAGGCCTAAATAAAAACTATAAAGATCATGGAGGAAAAATCAGGGATGCTAGGGGCCCTAATACATGCCATAAATAGATTACCAAACTTAACTAAAAAACGCACTCAGGGAAGAAGATGAACTAGATAAACAGGACCACCTAAAAATTAAATACTTATGCTCAACAAAAAGACTTCTCTGAAAGAGTAAAAACAGAACCTACAGACTAGGAAAAGAAAATTTGGCTATGACATATGCAACCAGAGTACAATTTCTAAAATTTATAGAAAGCTTCAACACCTCAGCAACAACAAAAAAGAGAAAGATAATCCAATTAAAAAATGGGCAAAAGATATAACGGGCATTTCACCAAAGAAGACATTCAGGCGGCTAACATACATTTGAAGAAATGCTCACAACCATTAGCGATTAGAGATGCAAATTAAAACTATGATGAGATACCACCTCATCCTGACATTACAGGCATGAATCAAAAAAACAGAAAATAACAAATGTTGACGAGGATATGGGAAGATTGGAACTCTTATACGCTGCTGGTGGGAATGTAACATGGTACAACCATATGGAAAACGGTATGGCATGTCCTCAAAAAAAGAAAAAACCATATGATCTAGCAATTCCAATCCTAAGTATATACCCTAAAGAAATAAGAGCTGTGACAGGAATAGCCATATGCGTGCCCATGTTTGTCACAGCATTATTCACAATAGCAAAAAGATGAAAGCAACCTAAATGCCCAGCAACAGATGAATGGATTATCAAACTGTGCTACAGACACACAACGTAATACTATGCAACAAACAAAATAATGACGAATCCACAACACATCTTACAACACGGATGAATCTGGAGGGCATTATGTTGAGTGAAGTAAGTCATTTCCAAAAAGACAAATATCGTATGAGACCGCTTTTATAAAGTAACTACAAAAGGTTTACATGCAGGAAACAAAAAAACTCTTTGGTGGTTACCTGGGATGGGAGGGGGAGGAAAGGAAAATTACCAAAGACATAGTAGACATGTGTTAATGTGGGTGAAGGGAAAGGCAATACACAATACGGGAGAAGTCAACACAACATGACCAAGGCAAGAGAGGACACTGAGAGGAATGCAGGAAGGACAGCTACAGTAACTACTATAGCACAGACAATCCTGAAACAACAGAATCAATAAATAACCTATGAATGGATACATAAATAGATAAATATGCCAAGAGGTGAGGGAGGGGGTCAGGGAGTACACCCACCAGGAGATACAGGTTTGATGGAGGAAATTTCTAAATACATGACTGTGTGTGCTCCTCATGTATTAATATAGACAATACAGCATACAAGTGGCACAGACACCTCCTGGGATGAAGTTCCCAGGCTCAGAGGCAAAGGACCACAGACTCGGGGATATCTATGTCAATTGGCACAACGTAATTCTTAAAGACAATGCTTTAAATCCTTCCGTGGTGAGTAGCGCCTGAGGTCTTAGAAGCTTGCGAGTGGCCATCTAATATAAAACTATTGGTATATACCCTAGTCCAGAGCAGAGGAGCAGGAAAAAAACTAAAGATTCAAGAAAGCAAGTAGTCCAAAGGACTAATGGACCACACGAACCACAGCCTACACGGCCCCAAGACCGGAAGAACTAGATGGTGCCTGGCTACCACTACCGAACACTGTCACTGGGATTACAACATAAAGTCCCAGGCAGAACAGGAGAAAAATGTAGAACAAACAATCAAATTCACAAAAATGACCAGACTTACTGGTCTGACAGAGGCTGGAGGAACCCCTGAGACTATGGCCCCCTTATATGCTTCTAACTCAAAATTGAAGCCACTCCGGAAGCTTACCCTTTAGCCAAAGATCAGGCAGGCCTATAAAACAAACAACACAGGTGAAGAACATCCTTCTTGGATCAATCAAGTATACGAGATCAAATGGCCAACAGCTGCCCAAAAACAAAGACTAGAAGGCAGGAAGGGACAGGAAAACTGGACGAATGGAACTGGGGGAAGCAGGGGTGGAAACGAAAAAGGGGGAGAGTGCTGACACAATGTGATATTGCCACCAACGGCAAGAAACAATTTGTGTATAAATTTTTGAATGAGAAACTAATTTGCTCTGTAAAATTTCGCCTAAAGCACACACACACACACACACACACACACGACCATTTGGCAACCACCACAGTAATTTACAGCAATGGAATAGCAATAATTCAGCAAAGAATTCATCAACTAGTGGGTGAAAATTTGATGACGAACAAATTTGAAGGGCATTCACGCAGCCTTCTAGTCTCTTATTACAAAGAGGAAAATAGTACCTTTACAGTGAATTAATGTAAAGAACACTAAGTGACCAAAGTTAACATCACCAGTAATGAGACAAGCCAACATCATGAAGCCTCCTATCACATTCCAAATCTCATCATGAAGAAGCATCTTACAAGCCTAATTTAAGGGATAGTCTAACTTAATGACTGGTCTGTATTCTTAAAAAGGCTGAGGTATTATTCCACATTAAACCCAAAACCAAACTCATTGCCATCAAGTCAATTCAGGCCCTATCTATAGGACAAAACAGAACTGCCTTGTAGGGTTTCCAAGGGGCATCTGGTGGATTCGAACTGCTGACCTTTTGGTTAGCGGCCGAACTCTTAACCACTGCGCCACCAGGGCTCCTATTCCAGATCAAAGGAGACTAAAGAACCATGACAGTACCAGAAACACAAGATTCTAGACTGGGCTGTAGACCATGAGGAAAAAAATATCTTTAAAAGACATTACTGAGACAACTGATAGGATCTGAGTATCAACCGTAGATTATACTGCACTAACGTGACTTTTCCTGATACTGATGAATATACTATGGTTATTGAAGAGAAAGTCCTTGTTCTTAGGAAAAAGTAAACTGAAATACTTCTGGAAAGGAGACATGATGTATGTACACTGCTCTCAAATGGCTCAGAAGAAAGAAATATGTACGTATTTACAGAGAGCAGACAAATGATAAAGCAATGGGGCAACACACAACAATTGGTGGACCTGGGTAATGGGCATACGGGGGGTTCTCTGTATTATTCCAACTTCTTTTAAGTGTAAAATTGTATCAAAGTAAAACAGTTTTTAAAACTAAAACGAACGAAACAAACCAGAACAGAGTATGAACTACAAATTCATCCTGCTGCCAAAGGACAATTCTTTCAACAGTCATTACCTAAGTTAAAAAAGATTCTCGTTAGGAGGAAATCCCAAGTATAAGTTATTCAAAGAATGTTACTCTACTTGACTTTTGAAAAATATTTTTTCAGGACCTAGAAGCCAACAGGTATAACTTGTGTCTTGCATACCCACAGAACAAGGCAGTGTTTCTTTCTGCTGTGCCTAAGGTTGTCCTGAGTCAGGGACAAACTCAACGGCAGCTAACAACAACAATATATACCACTAATGTTTATTTCATTTGTATTTACACAGAAAAAATGAGTTTAAATTTGTTAGATAAACAGACTGGGGCCTCAGTGATAATACCTAAAAAATGCATGCAGGTTGGCTACCTGTCACTGACCCCAACCACTGAGGTCAGTACAAGGCAAGACTGTCACAAAAGGGAATGTACAGGAACTTCCAAAATTAGCTTCTGACACCTTGACCCCCTGACCACTCTAGACTGCCCTGGGGCCACATCAACAACTACCAAAGGACTGAAAACCCTACAATTAACGGACAGAACAATTCTCAATTACTCCAGATCACCTTAAAACGCCGGAGTGACTCTGCAATGCCAGGAGCAAGGTCCTTCTCCACCCAGCCGACCATGACACCATCCAACAGGACAGGGTAGCACTCACTGTGCGGTCGATGTGGAGCTCCATCAACTGGAGTGACCCCTGGTGAACAGAACAGAATCACATCGAAATGCTTTTTCTAACATTTTAAATCCACCCCATATGGGTTCGATAATTGCTTCCTATTTTAGTTATCTTATTGGCCTTGACTCTCAGACAGAATACTTCCTGTGAAAGCTTAAATCATTTTTTTCAAGGATATCCAAGTAACTACTCATACTGATTGCCTGTGGAGAGGACAGTTGAAGAAAGGTATATGAGGGAGGCTTTTCACTGTATATCTTCTATTTTTTGATTTCTGAACTATGTAAATACATTAACTTTCTCCAAAAATCTAATTAAATAAAACAATACTTTTCCATGAACCATGAATACCAAAGTGTCACAATTTACCCACTCAGTGTTTCCTCCGTCATCCTAATACGACCATCCCTATTAAGTTAGTGAGCATGCTCTATTCTGTCTTCTTCCCTAGAACCAGAGCAAATGACCTTCGCATTTCTTCTTCTGCTGTGAGATACTTTCTCCACCTTTCCACTTTTTTCTTTTCTCCTTTCTACTCTTCTCCAACTTCAGCATTTTTATTCAACAGTGGAAACCAAATTATTCTTTTCCCTGTAGAGGATGAACCTACAAATTACACTGCTTACATCCTGGGAATCTTGAGTACTTCTTGATTACTTTCTCCAGGGCTCCCTTCTCAGAGACCACGATCTAATTGACAGAAGTACTTTAATGACAAATTTCCTGACTACTGACTCACTGCCCCTCTGGATGCTTAAGAATACCTATCGTCTGATCCCTGCGAACTTGAAGTTTTACTATATAAACATTAATCCCACTGGAGATCCTGCCCATAGACCATCAAAGACACAGAATGCCTGTGGTCTCCAGAACACAGCTGGAGAACCCCTGGACTAGGAGACTATGAAAGTCCAAAGAAAAGGTGACACCTTCAAATATGAAGGTGACTCCAATCAAGGATCAGATCCCCAAGAACTACTGAGACATAGTGTTCCAGCCAAAGCAGAGACAGCAGCTGCAAGGCTGCCAAGAACAGAGGTTGTGTATCTCGATGAAATCAGGTGACATACGGGATGACTTCCTTTTAAACTACTTTCCTGCAATCCGATGTTCCTTTCTACTTAGAGATGCAAAGGTCCACCCAACAGATGCAGGGAGAGTGACCTGAAATTATATACAATAGCATCTACATTTCTAATATTAACTGCTGCTCTATCTCAAATGCTTTGACATCAAGACAGAAAACATAAAAAGCAAAACACCTAAACATTTAATTCCTTCTCCTCATTTTCAAAGAATGCATCTGACCTACAGGAAAGCAGCCCAACGCCTGCACAGAAGAGTCAAACAGAATTCTTGCAGGAACTCTCTGCTGAGCCACCAAAAGAAGCCTAACTTACTAGTTTGCATCTGTTAAAAAATATTCGCAACCAAATAAGACTGTTACATAGCTGTACATCACATACCCAAATTGCAGAGCAATGCTGGAATAGACGTTGTATATACAAACTGAGTGACAACCTCACACACAGCAGTTAAGTGGTTCATCAGACCACAGGGCTCCCCGTCTGGGGTGTGCACAGGACAGAGGAAACCCCAGGACTCTGGAAGCAGCCTGCGTACTGTGGTGGTCCTCATCTTGGCAAAATCAGCCCCTCTGTGCACACAGCGGAAATGGGAAAGGTAGCGTATGAAGTTCAGCTTGTCAGCCACAACGCACAGTCCAGAATCTTGCAGGAAGCCAAGACCTTAACAAAACAAAAGTCATTCAAAAAGAGGCCAAACTTTTAAAAAAATGTCTATTTTTAGTTAAGGTTCTGATAAGATGATAAAACCTGAGGGCACTCTATGGATCACAGAGTGGGTTACTATAAAAACTTTACCCTATTAGCTCTGATGAGTGGAAACAGTTTACTACAAAAAACAAACGAAAACAAAAATCCCAACCCAGACTTAGCAAATCTATCAGTGAAGTCACTAACAGGGAGAGCCTGGTTCCCTACTCCTTCCACCACCACCTCCTTTGTGGAAGAACATTAATTAATAAAATAGCAAGTAATTAAATGAGACCCACCCCTGAGGGCTGGATATCATACAAGCATTTGTTAGCCCTAAAAGAATCTGCAACACTACCATCTAAAAAAAAAATGCAGTTTTCTGGGCCTCCAATTATCATTTTTTAAAAGCTTCCCATATGATTGATTCTGATGGAGCTGGTTTAGCAATGGGCACATGGAACAAGCCTCCTTAACAATCTGTCTAGGTAACCCTTCCTCAGAGATATAAGTTGTCTTTAGTTCTCTAGAAGGAGCACAGATAATCTACTTGGTCAGTAGAACTGAATTTAAACTATAAAGACACCTTGTCTAAAGCCCTTCAGGCTGATATGCACTTATCAAAATTTACCACAACATGAAATCTGTCTTTAGTGAAAGTGGAAAGTTGACTTTTAAAGAGAACTCTCAGCAAGAAGTAAATCTACATTAAGCAAGTCATTTGGAAAACGTAACTAAAATGGAGCCTATCTAATTTCACCTGTTTTAGAACGTAGATTCCCAGTAGCAAGAAGATACTCAAAGGGTCTCGTAAGGTCTGTTCCCATATTAAAAATCTTCATCAAATTTTCAGTGTTTATGGATAAATTGATCTTCTGAGCCTTCTTGTCTATAGCTATTTTAATAGACACTAACCAAGCTTCCATTTTTTCCTGAAATAAGGAACAAAATTAATGTAAAAACATTAAGTGTTTTATTTATCACAAGTTTTCTATTTACTCTCACACAATCTGTACAATCCATAGCAAAGGCTACTAATTTATATGCCTGACGTGGAAAACACCTCAACTATCAACCTGAGGAACAGCTTCCCAGTATGTTACTACAGGTCAGGTATTTCTTAGGACAGGAAACACAAAGTACTCTAGATCAGGGTTTTGCAATCTTGGCACTATTGACATTTTGGGTTGGACAATTCTTTGCTGTGAGGGGCTGTCCTGCACATTGTAGGATGTTCAGCAGCATCTGTGGCCTCTACCTACCAGATGCCAGTAGCAACCCCCACGTTGTGACAACCAAAATTGTCTCCAGATATTGTCAGATGTCCCGAGGGGAGGAGCGATGGTGGCAGGGGCAAAATTGCCCCAGTTGAGAATAATGCTCTAGATTACTCACACTAACAGAAAGAATCAAAACGTATTTGACCTTGGAAAAGCCTTTAAATACTTTTATCAAGCAGTCAGAATACCTTCAAACCCAGAAACAAGCAACAGCAGCAACAAAAAAGCTTCAAGACCAAAGCTGCAGCCCTGTGTTTCCAAGAACAAAAACAACCGAGAAGAGCTCAAAGGCCCAAATTACACCCAACATACAGGACGTTTGACAATCTAGTAGCAAAGACTGGTATTTCCTTCTTACATAGAAACCGAAACATAATGGAAAAGAAAAGAGAAAGCTGCAGAGGTGAGGAACAGAGATGGTTAAGATTGTGTCAACTTGGCTAGGCCACGATTCTCAGTGTTTTGGCAGTCATATGATGTTGTGATCACTTCCCTGTTGAGATCTGATACGTGATCATCGTGATGGGATCTGCTGTGAGTAGCTGATCAGTTGAAAGGGAGTGTTCTTGGCCGTGTGGCTTAGATCGAATATAATTCTGGCAAGGCATGAGGGGTTTTTGCTCACACTGGATCCTGCAGCTGGCTCCTGTTCATCTGACTTCCGGTTCTTGGGACTTGAACTAGCAGTTTACCTGTGGTCTTGCCTGCTGATCTTGGGATTCATTGATATTCAAAGCCTGCAAGCAAGAGCCCGGCTCTCTGACCTGCCGATCTTGGGTTCGTGAGCCCCTGCAGGTACGTGAATCAGAAGCCTCTATCCTGACCCATGGACTTGGGACGTTCCAGACTCTACAACGGTGTGAGCTATTTCCTTAATATAAATCTCTCTCTCTCTATATATGTATTTATACACTTTACTGGTTTATCTTCTCTAGAGAACCCAGCCTAAGACAAGAGAGACAGGCAAAAGCTTGGTAACTTGAGATGAGAAGAGGCTGGAAGACCCGTTAGGGGTCTGTCCATTCTCTTTACAGTTAACTTGCTAAGGCAAAGGAACTAGCATTTACTGGGCACATACTATAAGCTGGCGCTGTGCATATTTATTTAACCCTCACAAGAAACTTTTTTCCTTTGATAAACGAGAAAAGAGAGGCTTAGAACAGGTAAATGACTGACCCAGTTAACAGATTCTCAAGATGAGAATACAAATGTAGGAAATGACTCCAAAGCCCAGGTTCTTCCCAATATACTATAATGTCTTCACAAGACCAAAAGACAGAGAAAATTTGCATATGCAGGGATGAGAGAATAAGGATCAAAATTATAAAGGAACCACAGTCAAGGCACAAACAGGACGGCACAGTGGGGGACGGAGTGGGCTGGCACACAGTCTGTTAATATCCCACTGTACTGGACAGGAAGTCCTATTAAGTTAAGAAGTCTAAAATTTACAGGCAGCAGTGCTTTACTGAACCACTGAAAACCTTTGGGGCAAACCTACTTCACATTAATTTTTTTCAGACTTTAGAAAGATAATAGGTGTATAAACCATATATTATTTAACACCCATGATGGACTGAGGCACTGTTTTATAAGCAAACTTCTTTCTACAATGAAACACACAGATAGTCACACTAAGTTATAAACAGCCTACTGTCAGTTCAGGTGAGGTGTTGCTGTCAAGTCACATTTTTTTGGGTTCTGGCACTTTTTGGATCTGAGATTGCAAAGTAGTGACTCTATGCACAGCCTATATGCACAGAGGTGCAAGCAGTGCAGAGAGCAACAGACGACTAAGACGCTCTATGGAGTTCACCAGCCTTCTTGCAAAAGGTGCAAAAGCATTAAGACTGTGGTAATCTGAAGAGATAAACAGGTAAGGCCTACGACAAAGAGGGCAGACACCACAGAAAATGATGAACAGCGACCACCTTACCTTATAAAAGTTTAGAAAGGGGAGCTCTTCAATGTCTCTCCCTACCTCAACCCTTAAGTAGTCCTCAGAATCATCATATGAACCACAGAGGACACCTCAATCTCTGCTGCAACACTCAGGGAAATGACTAAAGAAGTGTGTAATTCATGTCATGCACTGTCATGTATCTTCTGAGGTCTGTTTTCACACTCCAAACCCAGAGGTTTAGAAGCTTAAATATAACTGGTGAAAAGGTAAGGAAATCAGACACTTTTTAAACTCTGAATTCTCTGAAAAAGTCCCAATTTTCTCTTTATTTTGTCTGTTGCTGCGATAGCCCATTTAAAGTAATACCTGGCTACTTAAGATACATCTCTAACACTGCAGGATCCAAAGAACCCACCACAATCCAGCTTAAGTAGAAGAGAAACAGAAATTAGCCTGGACCTGAAAGGCTACTGGAACGACCAATAACATGAAACTTTTGCTACCTGATCTGATTTTTTATTAGAAAAATTCTACGCTGCTGAGATATTTCAATCTAATTACGGATAGAGCAGACAGAAACAAAAGAATTTATGTAAGAATTACTAACTAAAGAATTATGAGATTTTATTTCATCTCCATCTTTCATCTTGCTACACTACCTCATAGATGAAGTCATTTCTAGGACTAATATTCAAAGTATAAAAAGCAATTGAGCCAACTTTGTTATAAAATCCTTTCAGTACCATGCCAAGTTTCTCTATGTATCTGCACGGGCCGTTACCATTTTATCATTAATGTTATGACCAAGATTTGATGTTGTCTTTACTTAAACTGTATTAAAAAAATGAACTTTCTGAACCCAGCGTAAGGACCTTTGACGAAGCCCCTTACTGCTAAACAAAGACCACATAAGATGCCAAACCTAGAAATTATAAGCATGCATACAGAAATCAATCCTGCGAGACACGGTCACACCATTCCACAGTGGTGTAACTGGCCCAGTGTGAAAGCAGCACGCATTCACCTTCAGAAACATAAGGAAGAGCTGACCGGGTGTAAGGACTTCTTGATTCATTAAACTATCAGGATTCTCCTCCATGCACTCTCCTTTGGCTAAAGCAAAGAGTTTCCGGGTCATGAGACAAAGCACATAAAACTTCTCAGTATTGGAATTTAAGTGGATACAGATGCACTGGCTGTCAAAACAGAAAGAAAAAGCTTAAAATAATTAAGCTGTTAATACAACACTTGACATCCTATTAAGCCAGGCCCCTTAGTCATGTTTACTTATACTAACAATCCTAACTCATTTTCTAAAATCTGCTTTTTACCTTTACTGGCAAGGTCAGCCAGCAATAGAATATAGTCATAAGGTCTAGAGCTTGCTGTCCAATATGACAGTGACCCACAGCTACATGTGCCTACTTGAATTAATTACAAGGAAATAAAATTAAAAATTCTGTCCCTCATTTGCACTGGCCACAATTCAAGTGCTCAACATGTGGCTAGTGGCTACCGTATTAGACAGCGCTGGTGTAGGGAAGGGCTCCTTTAACAATAATTACACAGTGGTTCTGCAGAAGAAAAGTCTGTGCTTTGGGGGATAAAGGGGTATAATGTCTGCAATTTAATCTCAAATGGTGCAGGAAAAAAAGTGTAACTACAATTTTTTTTTTTTTACATACAAAGTGATAAAGCAGATATAATAAAATGTTAACAATTAGTGAATGTAAGTATTCAATGTATTTTTACATCTCTTCTGCAAGTCTGAAATGATTTCAAAATGAAAGGTACAATTAAAAAAAAAAAACTACCATAAAAGGAAAGATACTTAGGATGGCCACAAAAACAAAGCTAGCCCCTAGCGGCCAGGATCAGAATTCTACTCCTACGTTCATCCTGATCGTCAGATTGCTCTAACCGTAACCATTATTACAAAGAACCACAGCACCCACCACTCCCCGAAAAGGGTTCTGGCCCAAAAAGCATACGTACTCAAACAGAAACTCCGCTGCTTGTTCATTGGGATACCACTCCGGAAGATTGAGCTTTACCCTGAAGCATTCACCTAGATAGTTAAGGACCTGTTTTTGTGTGGAACAACCTTCTTCTGTTACAATCCTTAACATCTGAGAAACAGAGTTCCTAAAGAAAGAGTCATCTTCTTTTCCTCTGATGAGCTCCTGAAAAATCTGATAATCGGAAAAACTGACAAGCGCCTAGGACAGAAAAAAAAGGTTTTCTTTTTAGTCATTCATTTACAATAAGCAAACCATTTTATTCATTTACGAACACTTCTCACCTCAATTTTTTTTTTTTAATACTGAAGAAAAATCAGCTCTTCACTATTTGCTGGTTCAAAGGGAACTCTCTGAAATAAGGCATCACTACTGTGATTGCCAAACATCAAGGTGGCCCCCAGTGATCCTTGTCCTGGTATTCACAACCCTGTGTGGTTTCCTCCCACAAAGAATCAGGACTGGCCTGTGTGACCAAGAGAGTATGGCAAAAAAGACAATGCAAGACTTCCAAGGCTAGGCCACAGAAGGCATTGCAGCTGCTGCCTTGTTCTCTCAGACAAATGTCTACGGAAAGACAGCCTCGAGCAGCCTGTGGAAAGGTCCACGTGAAGGGGAACTCAGACCTCCCTCCCACAGTCAGCACGGACTTGCCAACCACATGAGCGAACCACCTTGGAGGTGGATCCTCCCGCCCTGGTTAAGCCTTCAAAATGATTGCAGCCCCTACTGACAGCACATTGCAACCTCATGAGACCCTGAACCAGAACCACCTAGCCAAGCAGTCCCCAAATTCCTGACTCACAGAAACTGTGTGAAATAAATGTTTATGGCTGTTTTGAGGTAATGGTAATTCGTTATGGAGCAGTAGATAACTAGTATGGCATGTACTTTAATAAGGAGAAACCATCCAATCTACACAGAAGTCCACCTCCAGGCAGAACCTCTTCACAACAAAAGAAGCATATTCCTTAAATCATACCTTAAGTGCAAATCCCAAAGGAAGGAAAAACAGCTCTTTCCGGTAAATAAAGTTCAACATAACAGTGCCATTTTCCAAGTAGTGAAGGTTCATGTTGACAGCGGAATGTTCTTCCCTGACACAGTGCATTGAAACTCCTATTTAAACAAATAAGAACATAATGTCAGAAACTCAGTAATAATGTCACTGCTTCAATCAGTACTTTCTCTCAATTATTTTACCCTCTTAGGAATAATCAGAGCAAAATCACCAAGTTAGGTTTGGCAAGATTGGCAACCATATATGTGTCCAAGCACTGCCAAGTGTTCCGCAGGGCAAAAATGCCCTCAGATGAGAACCAGGGACATAAAGTAACTTAAGATATGAATTTAGCCAGACTTCAAAATTTCCCTCAAGAGCAGGGGCCATGTCTCACAGCACTCTATATCCCTAAAAACAAACAAACAAAAAACCAAACCCGCTGCCGTTGAGTTGATTCCAACTCATAGCAGCCCCGTAGGACAGAGCAGCACTGCCCTATAGGGTTTACAAGAAGCAGCTGGTGGATTTGAACTGCCCACCTTTTGGTTAGTAGTCATAGCTCTTAACCACTGTGCCATCAAAGCTCTGCAGCCCTAGCACCCAGCAAAACCTCATCATATAGCACTTGATATCTCTGGCACCCTGTGCAGTCTGGTGAAGGACATGGCTTGATCAAACACTTCAAATGAAGAAAAGTAGAATTTTAGATTTCAGGTTTAGCTCACCTTCAGACACTAAGACGTACTGCATTAATGGATGCAAAAGAATAAGTGAGTAATGTTTTGACTTGCTGCGATGCTGTTATTCTAAGAATATGCGTGGCTACAGTTAGAGGCTAATTTGTAGCTCAACTGTTAAAGGATGAACTGTTTAACTGTAGGGACTGCCCAAGAATACAGCAGGCTGTCTCATGAAGCCAGGCACTGTCACGATGAGTACTCCAACAGAGGCCAGGGACCCCAGATGAATGCCGTGATAGCCTGAACCACAAGACTTCTGAGGCCCACACCTGCCTCTGGCCAAATCAGGCCAGCCTTCATCTTCGTAAGCAGTAACATAAATACATATGCTCTTTCAGTCTGAAAAAATGGAGGATAATAGAAACTAGACTTCTACGAAATCTTAACACAGAAATGCTTAATAGAAAAAAAAAAAAAAATTGCATGTAAAAGAAAAATAACATCTTAAAAAAAAAGTTTTTAAAAATGGTTTTGAAATTTTCTAAAAGAATATTCCAGTAATCACTAAAACTTACCATACTGAGTATAGCCAAGCCCTCTACTTTTCCATTTTGGTCTTATCATTGCGATGGGGAAATTTCTCCGAGGCATAATCAACATTCGGATGACTTTTTCAATGCCATTGATTATAAAATAGCCTCCCATTTCCTGCCAAAGACATGAGTTAAAAGTTTGTTAAACAAGATGGGAAAACACAGAAACGCCACTGACTGTAAACATTAACTTTTTTCCCAGCCAGATGCAGCGCAACGTGCAGAAGTACACACAAGTAAAAGGGACAACTGATCCCCTGAAAGGAGTCCTGGTGGTGCGGTGGCCAAAGTGCTTGGGTTGGAACCCACCAGCCACTCCGCAGGGAAAACACGTGGCAGTCTGCTTCCAATCCCTTGAAAATAGTGTTCTCTCCAAGTGTGAATTCACAGTCTCCTCAAGTACATCACAAAGCTTCTATGGATATGGAAAGGTCCTTAAGTGGTACAGAGGGTTTGTGCTTGACTACTAACCCAAAGGTTGGCAGTCTGAAGCCACCCAGCGGTGCTGCAGAAGAAAGGCCTGGTGATCTGCTTCCATAAAAATTACTGCCAAGAAAACCATATGAAGCAGTTCTGCTCTGCAACACATGGGGTTGCCGTGAGTTGGCACTGACTCAACAGTAACTTTTATTTTTTTAAATAGACATGGGAAAGAAGTATGGAAATAAATCAGGGTACTTTCCTCTACTAGACAGGCTTGGCCTAAGTTGCCTTTCTGCCTTCTAAAATGGCTTCAGTCTTTAAATGACATTTAAAGAAATACTCAAAAGGAAAACCTAAAGACAAAGTCTAATCATTTGGCTTCCAGACAAATACAGTTCCTCCAACAACTTCAAAAACTTTTGACTGTATATGAAAACACCGCAAACCAGAAATCTGAATGAACTAAATTAGGTAAATATTTTTAATAGTTCCGGTCGATACCACATTTCTGTAATAGGCAGAGCTACCATTTACTGACTGCCTACTATGAAGCAGACATATCATTCTAGGTGCTCCACTATGTTAGCATAATATTTAATCCCCAGAACAATGAGTGGAATAGCTATTACTCCCATTTTCCATGGAGGAAACTCAGGCTCAGGCAGATTAAACTTCCGAAAACCACACAACTGGTATGCGGAGCAGCAGGGCTTTAGACCCAGATCCTACACTGAAGCCTCTTTCCCACTGCATAACATGGTGTCCTGGCTGTAGGCAGTGTCTGCGGATCTTGATCACTTCTACTCAGTACTGCAAGGACACCTAACACAGATGACAGAAATGCTGAAAGACAGGCATACAGATGATTTAGCACGCTCACTGAATCTTACTGTCAATAAAGCAGACATTTTAGATGAGTTTTTGTCACTCAGAAAGTTAGGGAAAACCTATCAATAGTTCCCTCATGACAATATTTTCTAATCGCAGAACTTCTTTTTCGCACACTGTCTCATTTGATCCTCGTCATAAGCCCTATATATATGTATGCCCCATCTCACCAGAAATTGAAGCAGAGGAAGGATACTGATGACCACTGGCAAGCTTCATGTCTTCCCCTCCCAAACCAGGCCTTTTCTATTCTGTCACACAGCTCCCTGCTGGATCCCTGCAATTACCTCTGCTTCCTCATGGTGCTCAATCAGGGCTTTCGGAGGAAGGCTGTGTAAGTTGCAAACCTTGGACTTCACCATGATAGGCACATAACCAAGAAACTGTTTAATGATTCCTTTTGAGATTCCATTCACTGCCCAGCTGATATCAGCCTAAATGAAAACAAGAGGCAGAAAGATTTATTTAACAAAAGAAAAGTATCTGGATCTTCAAGGATAAACGGGAATTTTAAAGCAATGAAAAAGAAAACCACAAATACTTCAAATTCAGAAGACCAGATCTTCTAGATGGTAGCATGAAGAAAACAGAATTCGGATATGAACGTTATCGGGTACCAGCCTTAAATCAAAGAAGAGCAGCGTGAGAGCCATACACTGTCACTTGTACTCACTGTCAGCTTTCCCCGGTAGGTACTTCTCCGGCCCCGGCATTCTGCTGGGTAAACTTTGAGCTCCTTGCAGATGCTCCCTTTAGGAACTGTGGGTGAACTGATGACAGCATCCACAATGGTAAGAGAGATACGCTCATCTTTAAAAGCAAATTCAAAGGGAGGTATAGCCTGAAATACAATTCACACTATTAATTACTTATATTTCCAATGCATTTTCTAAGACTCTTTCAAATCTCATGAGTTCTACATGCATTAATGCTTTTAACGCCAATATGACACATCTAAAAAGACACGCAAGGCTACATCCCGTCTACTCATAAGCTCACTAAGTATCTAAAAGTATCATGCATAACTCAGCATGCATAACTGAGGTTTTTGTTTTTTTTGTTTTGAGGGCCCACGGTGTGGCAGGTACTGTATTGGGCTCTAGGGATACAGTTGTGAAGAGAACAGCTCTCCTGTCCCTGTGCAGCCCCTAGTCTCTTCTGATCCTAGTGGGAAACACGCAGTAAAACACATATACATTGGTATCAGGTGATGGTAAGTCCTCCAGAAAATAAGGTAACACTACAGGGTCCCGATGAGTCAGAATCGACTCAGCGGCAGTGGGTTTAATCCATTTATAAGAAGCCCTGGTGGTGTAATGGTTAAGCGCTCGGCTGGTAACTGAAAGGTTGGCAGTTTGAATCACCAGCTTCTCTGGGGGAGAAAAGGCCTGGCAATCTGTTTCCGTAAAGATTACAGCCTAGAAAACCCAACGGGGCAGTTCTACCCTGTCATATAGGGAGGCTATGAGTCAGAATCGACCTGACAGCACACAACAATCCATTTATTCTATCCACTTGGCAGAGACAAGTTCAGGTTAAGACTCAGTTTATGACTTTTACTTTTAGTTTTTTCTATTAAGTATGAACAACTTCCTGGCCTTAATGTCAGAATAATGAAAATGCTGAAAACTGAGCCAAGAATACAAAGGGGGTCCTCCACCCTCGAGTGAGTTCAATTTACCAGTCACCAAGTAGGAGATGCTACTCTAGACATGGATATACAAGAATAATTAAGATACCCATTAACCCACTGCCATCAACTGCTCCTTGAAAACCCCATGGGGCAGTTCTACTCTGTCCTACAGGGTTGCTATGAGTTTTTTTTTTTAATTCTTTATACCAGTAGATTTCAAAATGTATTCTGACCCTTTCAGGGTGCCCATGAGGTCCAAGCTATTTGCATAGTAATCCTAGGACATTATTTGTCTTTTTCACACGCATTCTCTCATGTAAGCACAGTGGAGTTTTCCAGAGGCTACGTGAAGTGTAATGATGTCAGCGTTCTGGCAGCTAGTAGCATGTGTGTTTGTGTATTCTCATTTCTAAAATTTTCTAAGGTAAAGAGTTTAAGGCATAAACACATGCATTTCCAGAGATTAACTCAAGTTACCATGCTCTTACTAGTTACCTTGGGCTGTACTCACAATAATCTCTGCAACTTCATTATCATCCAATAAATTGTTGTTTTGAAATTATGAATGATCTTGTGCCGACTTGGAAATACAAGTAGTACACTTTTGTTGTCTATTTAAAAATTTTGAAAACTTTCCAAAATTTTTAAGTTTTATCGAAGGCTGGTGTTATTTTAGAATACTTTATTCTAAAATAAATTTTGTAATAGATTTCATACTTAAGGGTGGACTGTTAAAGAAGGGAGAAAAGATTCACTTTCTCAAGCCACAGCTGCACTAGCGATCTCTAGAGATGCTGAATAGACAGCGCAACAGATTACCAGCTCTCTGACTCACAGAAGTCAGGAATGCACTTCTAAGAGGCTGGATACAACCGTTGATTTTGACTCCAGGCGACCCTACATGTGCAGAATAGAACTGCTCCACGGGGGTTTGGAATCGACTTGTTAGCAATGGGTTTGGTTTTGTTTGTTTGATCCTTTCAGAAGCAGATTGCCAGGACTGTCTTCCCAGGTGGCTCTGAGTGGTTTCAAATCACCAACCTTAAGGCTAGTAGTTGAGCGCTTAACCATGTGTGCCACCCACAGACTGCTAATTGTTAACTATATATATATATATAAAATTTTCTCACAGACAAGATACAGTAAGAGTTCAGGCACGACAGAAATATTTCCCATTGTCTTCCTCAAAAAGGCTAAGGAGCCTTAATCTTCAAAGAAACCTTAATGGCTCCCACATTATTTGCAGAACAGAGTTCAAGTATCAGAAACTGGCAATCAGAGACCTCCACATTCTCTCCATCCTTTTCCTGACAACACAAGTCCAACCTGTTCAGTGTTCCCCGAGTAGCTGGCTCTGCTCCTTCACGTCCCTGGAGGGAAGCATTCTCCTCTTCCTTTAACCTCAAACGCCTAGATTTGCTGTACCTTCTATGCTGGCCACAGTTCCTTACACTACCCCTTGCCAGGGCAGTTAAGAGTATTGGCCCCGAGGGCTTTCATGTCCACCTTCTTCTTATGTGGCCTAGGACCTGGAGACACTGGGATGGTAATTCAGTGAGACCTTCCCGCAACATCCTCACCTGAACTCTGGTTACACCTATGCTACCTAAGAGAGCTATTACTACACTTTCTACTCAAAAGTACGTCCCATTTTCTTGGACAGGTCAGAAGAAATCTTGCCTTTATGGCTCATTTACATCTTTCTCAACACCTGCCAAATCCGAGCAGGTGCCTCGTAGTTTCTCTTTAAAGCTCTGAGAGAAAACCTGAAGAACGACCGTATACTGACTTCACAGTCTGTCTACGACTAGTTTCGGAACCTTTGGAAGTAAGTCTTCGCGGAACACCAAGAAGTTAGCGTTGAGAACGGCTGGGAAGCCCAGACGGGTCACTTCCTCACTCTCACAACACCCACAATCTTTCAAAACACCACAGTCTGCAATCCCATATAAACCCAGCAATCACAAATGCACTTTTCCCTACTCGACTCGGCTCCAGGTCTTACGAGGCAAAGGACTGCGTCCGTTTTACATTGTTTTGCTCTCTGGCGTTCCCTGGGGAACCGATCAAGGGGCTCATATTTGTGATTACATGGTGACCTCGCGGCCATTTCTCCGGAACCGCTGGCCCGGCCCGGCCCGGCCCGGCCCGGCCCGCCGCCCTCGACCCCCGGCAGCAGGCTGGACGCCTCACGCACCCATCCGCATCCGCCACGCCCCACCCGCACCCACCCGCACCCGCCGCACCCCACCGCACCCCGCGCTCCAGGCCCGCCGCCTTCCAGCCGCAGCGCCTCGCTCCCTCCCAGCCCGCCGGCCCTTCTCTCAGCCCACCTCCAGCTTCACCTCGTAACGGCAAGCGGCGAGGGGGACGCCGCGCTCACCTGCACTGCATGGCTGAGTCCTTCTCGCACCGCGTAGTTGAAGGACTCAACATGGGCCCGCGTCAGCTCCTGCAACGCTGGCTTTTGCTGTTCCCGTGGGATCGCGTAAGCGGGGTCGGTCAGGTGCTTTAGGCTAGGCCCGCTAGGCAGGTTCTGCCACCGGCCGCCGGGCTCCATGTGTCCGTCCGCCTGCACGCCGAGCTCCAGGGGCCGCTCTGCGGGCGCCAGGAAGAATGGCCGGCTCCCGCGGCCTGCTGGGAAATGTAGTTCTTCCGTGCTCCGTCCGCTCTCGGCTCTACCTCTGCTGGGTCGACTTGGAACTAAAACCGCAGAGTGAAGGGGCCGGTTTAAAACTCACAGAGCTAGAGCGTGGCCTGACCGCCCCTTCTCTTCTCCTCTCTTCCGCTGCCCCACCCATGTCTTCCCTGCTAAAGACAAGGAGGTGGACAATTGCTCCACGCCCAATTAGGCCTGGGAACCCTCTGGCTCTCATTCGCTCCCTCAGTCAAATTGGGACTTAGAAGAGCAGTCTTCAAATATTCCCTTCTATTCCCCTGTCTGCTTTTTGAACCGATGCTGATTATTATGACCCAGGGGCGACACCCAGTTGGTGTCTTGGCTTCATCCAAAAGGCAGGTATTAGTGGTTCCGCAGGCTGACTGCTCTCCCTGCCCAAATTAGGTCGTGAAGGCCCATCAGTGGGGGCCGGTGAGCAGTGGTGGCCCATGCAATCCTCTCCCGCTGTTACCAATTGCCAATCTGACACAAAGGGTCCTTGTCTTTTCCCGAGTAAGAATACAGGTGAAAGACAAACTTTATTTTCAGCAAGCTTTATTTTGCTTGAGTCAAGCAAAGGGAGTCAGTGAGGATCTAAGCCTCTCTAACAGACTGACTCGAAAAGGCAATCAAGGTCTTGTATGGGTTTGGTGGAGACAATAGAGTAATGAATATTTAGTGGGCTTCTTTCAAGGGTTGGGTACTTCCCAGAATGACTGTGCATGTTAATTAGATTGCGCTTAGGTTGCCTGTGCACATCTGGAAACCAAATGGTACCTGCTGATATTCAAGATGGATTCCTCTCGGCAGCCCTTGGCATCACTTACTATGGGATATAGGGCAAGCACACTGATCTTTGGCACTACATCACCATCTTTGGAGGGATAAGGAAGGTTAAACAGCCGTCACACTTTGTTCTGTGCATGTGGAAGGCTGTAAAGGGGGAAGGGACTAGAAAAAACACTAAGAAGGAGATAGTAATTCCTGGGTCGTTTCAGCCTTTTCTCATGTTGACAGGGTGTGGTTCCTGTTTACCCAACTTCTAGCTGGTAATCTTTTAGCAGCTCTTTTGTTCCACGAGCACAGTTAATCCTATCTGTATCACCATCACCTGGACCAGAGTGCTGGGGTGGGGTGGGGTAGGGTGGGGTAGGGTGGAGTGGGCAGGGAACCCTTACAGGGAAAAAGTGGGGAGGGGGCCACCAAGGGGACTTCCAGCCTTAAGATCTTTTGAATCTGTATGAATCATTTATCTCACCAGAATATGGATCTATCAGGGAATGCTAGCAGATGTCTTTCAACTTCATCGTTTTGTGGGTGCCTTAAAAAAAATGTTTTTGAAGTATAATGCCATGCAATAAACTGCACATATTTAAAGTGTACTAGTTGCTCTTTGGAAACCCTGGTGGTGTAGTGGTTAAGAGCACTGACTGCCAACCAGAAGGTCGGCAGTTTGAATCCACCAGGCGCTCCTTGGGAACTCTGTGGGGCAGTTCTATTCTGTCCTGTAGGGTCAGTATGAGTCGGAATTGACTCGACAACAGGGTAGTTGCTCCTTAGAAGCAAGGATGGTGAGACTACATCTCACGTATATCAGACATGTTATCAGGAGGGATCAGTCCCCGGAGGACATGCTTGGTAAAGTAGCGGGTCAGTGAAAAAGAGGAAGACCCTCAGTGAGATGATTGACACAGTGGCTGCAACAGCGGGCTCAAGTATAACAATGATTGTGATGATGGTGCAGGACCAGGCAGCACTGGGCAGCGTTTTGTTCTGTTGTAGATAGGGTCGCTGTGGTGAGGAAGAGTCTTATAGACTACTCCACACTATTTGTGTCTTTCCACAATGTCTTTATTAAACAGTTTTTTTTAGGTCTTACATTAATTTCTTCAATTCATTAAGCACAAACACACATTAGTAGGTTCTTGGCTATCCCAGACGCCAGAGATCTCAGATCACCAAAAACCAAAAAACCAGACCCAGTGCTATTGAGTCGATTCCAACTCATAGCAACCCTATAGGACAGGGTAGAACTGCCCCATATAGTTTCCAAGGAGTGCCTGGCAGATTCGAACTGCCGACCCTTTGGTTAGCAGCTGTAGCCTTAACCACTATACCGCCAGGGTTTCCGATAACCAAAGGAGGGGAGAAATGAAAGACACAGGTCAAACTTACGGCAAGCGAGGACAGCAATTAGATGGTGCAGTTCAATGATGCCGTTCAATGGTTGGTGATGATCTCCAGTCTTAATGGTTAGCGGTGGTCTCTGGATCATGCGTAGCTCCCTGTGGGCTCATGAACCTTGTAGCAGGAAGGTCTGCAAGTAAGCCCGAACCAGCTGCCGCTACCCACTGCTTGGTGACCGTTCCGTTCAACGTCTCTTGAGCTAGGAGCAAGCACAGGTGAGCTGCCGCAGCCCACTGCTGCCTAGTTCTCAATGTATGACCGAGAGCAACATCTCTTGAATTTAGGAGTAAGCCCGGGCGAGGTGACGCAGCCCACTGCTTCCTAAATTCTCAGCGTATGACTGAGTGGCTCTGGGAAGGCTCCAAGCACTGTCGTCTCCTTCTGTTGCTTCTTTTGTACACGTTGGAGCTCTTTGAACTCATCTGGTTGATGATGATAAAGTCTGATGCCATTATGTGGGTTTCTTCTTGATGAAGTCTGTCAGTCTCTCTGGTTATCCTGATATGACTATCTTCCTTAGTCAAGCTCACAATGTCTTTTTATCTCTTGGGCCTGCTCCCCTCATTATAGACTGAACTGAAGATGACAGCCACACTTGTCCAGACATGTCCCAACATGTCTCTTAAGCCTGCTTTCCACAGTCGCCATGAATTGGAAGCTACTCGATGACACCTAACAAGTTGATAAGTTCTGACATACATATATGCTCATGAAGCCATCACCACAATTAAGATAATGAACTTATCCACCACTCCCAAAAGTGTCCTCCTGCCCCTCCTTCATCCCCACTCTCCTACTTAGGGACTCCCAGAGGGCAGGTGAACCAGGGGATTATGGCAGGAGCAATCATTCCCATAGCATATGTAAACCTGCGGCTGTTGAGTCCATTCCGACTCATGGCAATCCCAAGTGTTAAAGAGTAGAACTAAGTTCCATAGGGTTTTCTTGGCTGTAATCTTTATGGAAGATCACCAGGCCTTTCTTTCGAGGTGCCACTGGGTGAGTTTGAACCACCAACATTTTGGTTAGTAGTCGGACTCATACCACTTGTACCACCCAGGGTCCTTACCTTTAAAAAAAGCAAAAAAGAACTCAACAAAAAAAGAACACAACAAAAATCTTTAAAGGGTCAACCACCCTCATTGTCTCCTCACCCATCCTTTGTCACCTCCCCCACACCCTTCAATCCACCCCACCTCACCGTTCCACTTGGACTGCTCTTTACAAGTGACCTCCATCTTGACCTTTCAGCAGCATTTAATTCAGTTAACCATTCCTTCCTTCTTGAACGCTTTCTTCACTTTCTTACAAAACAGCACTCTATCCTGGTTTTTCTCCTACTGCCTTCTAGTCTCCACTGCCTTCCTGACCTTTGAATACTGCAGTGTCTCTAGGCTCAGCCCTAGCCTTTTTCTCTTCTCTTGCTTCCTTCACTCCCTAATGAGGTTATCAGCCCCTCCTATGCCGTTGGAGTCCCACCCTCTGCCTTGAACTCCAGATAAAACCAAAAAAACCAAACCCATTGCTTTCGAGTCAATTCCAACTCCACAGTAGAGCTGCCCCAAAGGGTTTCCAAGAAGCGACTGGTGGATTCAAACTGCTGACCTTTTGGTTTGCAGCCAAGCTCTTATCCACTGTGCCACTGGGGCTCCAGGTAAGTATATAGTATTTAGCTCTCTACCCAGCGCCTTTCCTAGATATCAGATAGAATCTCAAACTTCCCAGATGTCTAATGTCTGAAGCAGCACCTCTCTCTCTCTTTCTAGTTTTGAAACATTAGCTGATCTTGCTAACACCTTCCTTGCTAACACTTTAGTCCAAGGGTTTCTCAGCATCAGCACTATTGATATTTTTTGGACCCAATAAGTCTTAGTTGTGGGGCTGTTCTGGGCACTGTAGCGTGTTTAGCACCATCTCTGGCTTCTACCCACTAGTTGCTGGTATGAGGCAGGCAGTGGCAGGATGGCAGATGGGAGGAGCTAAACCACCACTTCCCTCCTTCAAGGCCCAGTGAGACTGCAACGACCCCATGACATCGGGATCATCACCGGAGCTGGCTACCAATCCTGATGGACCAAGCCCCTGAACATGCCCTGAAGAAAAGGCCACCCCTACTCTGTTTCCTCCCCATATAAACCCCTATGCCTGTTCAGGAGCCATCTTGGTCCCAGTGTGTTCCTTTCCTTGGCCAACTAAATGAAGTTTACTTCTTCCGCTTTCACCAACCCTCTGCCTTAAACTCTAGATAAAACCGAAAAAAACAAACCTATAGCATGCCCCCATTGTGACAATCAACGATAACTCCAGACATTGCCAAATGTCTCCTGGCCGTGGGCAAAATCGGCCCTGGTGGAGAAACACTGCCCTAGTTGTAGCCAACCTCACCTCCTAATGGGTTTACTGCAATAACCTTCTAGCTGGTCTCCCTGCTTCTATTCTTAAGTTTCGAAAATGTCATTCTGGCTGCTGTATAGAAAGTAAGTGTAGACAAATATTCCTCTAGTTAGCTTAAACTCTCAAATGGCTTCCCTTTTCCCTCAGAGTAAAACCAGATCTTTTCGAATTCTAAGAGGTCCTGCATGATTTGAACTCTGCCTACTTGCCCCAGCTCACTTTCTCCCAAAGCCCCCTTGACCCTCCACTCTAGTCCCACTGGTCTGCTCTGAGGATTCCTTTTCCCCAAGAGCATACACACTTGCTCTTCCTTCTTTCCAGATAAGTTTTCTTTCAAATCACCATCCACTTCCTCACCTCCCTCAGGTTGCTGCTCCCCTGGCACCGCCCAAGGGAGGCTCTCACAGACCACAACTGCCTAAAATAACCTCCACCCCAACACGCGTACCCAACTCTTATTTTTATTCATAGCATTTACCATAAGGTATATAAATAGATGGGTAGCTAGATAAGGTTTTTGCTTATTGTTTGCATCCCTGTCTACAATCTCTAGGTGGCATCATGCTTGGAGAAAACACTTTTTGCCTCCTTATCCTAAAACATCATATACTTTCCTCCCAAAATGATAACTATGCTGTGTGCCCTGCCTTCAGCTATTATAACAACAGCATGGAGTTTCACAGTCTACCGAGTGCTTTTACATACACAGATGTAAGAAGATGTCTGGGCTGATAATGCTAAAAAAAAAAAATGAAGGTTTTTAGAAAATCTTCGATGGGACTTACAGAAGCTGGAAAAAGTGTCATTGCAAAGCTGTTATATATATATGTATATATACATGTACATGCTTATGTATTTTTTTTCAGCTTAATGGTTAAATCATCATTTTTTACAAGAAAAATGTGAATATGGATGTGAGGTAGGGCTAAAAGGGTTGTGTGTTAACTTTTTTTTTTTTAAATAGTTGTGCTACTAAAAGATGGAAAGAAAAGGAAAGAGCCAGACTTGGGCAATGCAGGGGGACCAGCATCAGTTTCCAGCAGCAATAAATGTCCTTTATCATATATACCATTTGAAAATATTTTCTCACTTGTTTTTGTTTTTTCACTTTCTTGATGGTGTTTAAGAACAAAAATTTTAAATCTGCAGTCGTTTTTATATTTTTCTTCTGTTACTCTTGCCTTTAGTGTCAATACCTAAGGAACCGTGGCCTAATCCAAAGTCAGGAAGATTTACGACTATGTTTTCTTCTAAGAATTTTATAGTTTTAGCTCTTACATTTCAGTCTTTGATCCATTTTTGTGTTACTTTTTGTATATGGTCTGAGGTAGGAGTCCCACTTCATTCTCTTATAAACGGATATCTAGTTGTCCCAGAGTCATTTGTGAGACTATTTTCCCTCCATTGGATTGTTGTGGTAAACCTTGTCAAAAATCCAGTGACTGTAAATGTGAGGGTTTATTTCTAGACTTTCAATTTTATTCCACTGATCTGCATGTCTATCCTTCTGCCAGTACCACACTGTCTTGATTACTATAGTGTGGTACTAAGTTTTGAGATTTGGAGGTGTGAGTTTTTCAACATTGTTTTGGCTATTCTGGGACCATTGCTTTTACATATGAATTCTAGCATTAGCTTGTCAATTTCTGCCAATGAGTCAGCTAGGATTTTGATAGGGATCCTATTGATTTTATAGGTGAATTTGGGGCTTTTCACCATTTTAAGAATATTAAATCTTTCAGTCCATGAACATGACATGTCTTTCCATTTATTTAAATCGTATTTTCTTTCAATGATGTTTTATAGTTTTCAGTGTGTAAGCCTTTGATTTCTTTTTATTTCATTGTACTTTAGATGAAGGTTTACAGAACAAACTAGCTTCTCATTAAACACTTAGTACACATATTGTTTTATGACATTGGTGATAGAAATGATGCTGGAGATTGTATGATAGAATTCTATGAGACCAATGACTTACTCATTGCAAATACCTATACTATACACATGGATCTTACTGGATGGAGTAAACAGGAATCAAATTGACTACCTCTATGGAAGAAGATGGTGGAGAAGCTCAATGTCATCCTCAGAACAAAGCCAGGAGACAACTGCAGAACAGACCATCAACTGATTATATGCAGTTTCAAGCTAAAGCTGAAGAAAATTAAAAACAAGTTCACAAGAACCAAAAGACGACCTTGAGTATATCCCACCTGAATTTAGAGGCCATCTCAAGAATAGGCTTGATGCATTAAACACTAATAACTGAAGACCAGATGAGTTGTGGGATGACATTAAGGACATCATACATGAAGAAATAAAAGGTCATTAAAAAGGCAGGAAAGAAAGAAAAGACCAAAATGGATGTCAGAAGAGACTTTGAAACTTGCTCGTGAATGTAGAGTAGCTAAAGTGAATGGAAGAAATAATGAAGTAAAAGAGCTAAACAGAAGATTTCAAAGGTCAGCTTGAGAAGACAAAGCAAAGATTATAATGAAATGTGCAAAAACCTAGAGTTAGAAAACCAAAAGGGAAGAACATGCTTGGTATTTCTCAAGCTAAAGGAACTGAAGAAAAACTTCAAGCCACCAGTAGCAATTTTCAAGGATTCTAGGGGCAGAATATTGAATGACACAGGAAGCATCAAAAGAAAATGGAAGGAATACACAGAGTCACTGTACCAAAAAGAACTGGTTGATGTTCAACCATCTCAGGAGATAGTATACGATCAAGAACCAATGGTATTGAAGGAAGAAGTCCAAGCTGCAATGAAGGCATTGGTGAAAAACAAGGCGCCAGGAATTGATGGAATACCATTTGAGGTATTTTAACAGATGGATGCAGCACTGGAGGTACTTACTTGTCTATGCCAAGAAATTTGGAAGACAGCTACCTAGCCCACCAACTGGAAGAGATCCATATTTCTGCCTATTCCAAAGAAAGGTGATCCAACCAAATGTGGAAATGATCAAACAATATCATTAATATCACACACAAGCAAAATTTTGGTGAAGATAATTCAAAAGTGGTTGCAGCAGTACATTGACAGGGAACTGCCAGAAATTCAAGCCAGATTTAGAAGAGGACATGGAACCAGGGATATTGTTGCTGATGTCTGATGGATCCTGGCTGAAAGCAGAGAATACCAGAAACATGTTTACCTGTGTTTTATTGACTGTGCAAAGGCATTCTACTGTGTGGATCATAACAAATTATGGATAACACTGTGAAGAATGGGAATTCCAGAATGCTTAATCCTGCTCATGAGGAACCTGTACATAGATCAAGAGGCAGTCATTTGAACAGAACAAGGGGATACTGTGTGGTTTAAAGTCAGAAAAGGCATGTGTCAAGGTTGTATCCTTTCACTATACTTATTCACTCTGTGTGCTGAGCAAGTAATCTGAGGAGCTGGACTATATGAAGAAGAATGGGGCATCAGGATTGGAGGGAGACTCACTAACAACCTGCATTATGCAGATGACGCAACCTTGCTTGGTAAAAGTGAAGAGGACTTGAAGCACTTACAGATGAAGATCGAAGACTACAGCCTTCAATATGGATTATACCTCAACATAAATAAAACAAAAATCCTCACAACTGGACCAATAAGCAACATCATGACAAATGGAAAAAACATTGAAGTTGTGGAGGATTTAATTTTACTTGAATTCACAATCAATGCCCATGAAAGCAGCGGTCAAGGAATCAAACGATGTATTTATTGTATTGGGCAAATCTGATGCAAAATACTCTTTAAAGTGTTAAAAAGCAATACTTTGAGGACTAAGGTGAGCCTGACCCAAGCCATGGTATTTTCGATTGCCTCATATGCACACGAAAGCTGGACAATGAATAAGAAAGACTGATGAAGAAGTTATGCCTTTTAATTATGGTGTTGTCAAAGAATATTGAACATACCATGGACTGCCAGATGAACAAATCTGTCTTGGAAGAAGTATAGCCAGATTACTCCTTAGAAGCATGAATGGCAAGATTTTGTCTCACGTACTTTGGACATATTATCAGGAGGGACCAGTCCCTGGAGAAGGACATCATGTTTGGTAAAGTAGAGGGTCAGCAAAAAAGAGGAAGACCTTCAGTGAGATGGATTGACACAGTGGCTACAACAATGGGCTCAAACATAACAACAATTGTGAGGATGGCACAGGACCAGGCAGTGTTTCATTCTGTTGTACATAGGGTTGTTAGAGTTGAAACCGACTCGAGAGGACCTAACAACCACATTTATGTTAGTTTAGGTAGGTACTGTGCTTCCAGAAATTTGTTCATATCTTCTAGGTTTTCAAATTTGTTGGAATACAAATTTTCACAATTTTCTGTTATGATTTTTTTCGTCTCATTTGGTTCTGTTGTAATGCCACCTATTTTAGTTATTTACAACTTCTCATTTTTTTCCTTCATCAGTTTGGCTAGTGGTTTGTCAATTTTATTGATCTACTCAAAGATCCATTTTTTAATCTTTTTTCTTTTAAATAATTTTTATTGTGCTTTAAGTGAAAGTTTACAAATCAAGTCAGTTTCTCACACAAAAACCCATATACACCTTGCTACACACTCCCAATTACTCTCCCCCTAATGAGAGAGCCTGCTCTCTCCCTCCACTCTCTCTTTTCGTGTCCTTACCCCCACCACCCTCTCATCTCCCCTCCAGGCAGGAGATGCTAACATAGTCTCAAGTGTCCACCTGATCCAAGAAGCTCACTCCTCACCAGCTCTTTTTTGCTTGTTGTTTGCTTGATATACTTTTTTCCATCCTTTGAGTTTTAGTTTGTTTATGTCTCCAAGTCTATGGTGTGTCTCTTGTAGGCAGCGGATAGACTGATCGTGTTTCTTTATCCAGTCTGAGACTCTCTTGTCACTTTGTTGGCTCATTTAGTCCATTTACATTCAGTGTAATTATAGATAACCATGTGTTTAGTGCTGTCATTTTGATGCCTTTTTGTGTGTGTTGTTGACAATTCCATTTTTCCACTTAATTTTTCGTGCTGAGACGTTTTTCTTTCTAAATTGTGTGTTCCTCATTTTCATAGTAGTTTACTTTATGTTTGCTGAATCATTATGTTTTTCTTGGTTTTTATTTTGAGTTATGGAGTTGTTATACCTCTTTGTGGTTACCTTAATATTTACCCCTATTTTTCTAAGTAAAAACCTAACTTGTATTGTCCTATATCACCTTGTTTCCCACTCCATATGGCAGTTCTTTGCCTCCTGTATTTAGTCCCCCTTTTTGATTATTGTGATCTTTTACACATTGACTTCAATGATTCCCTGTTTTGAGCGTTTTTTTCTTTTTAAAATTAATCTTAATTTGTTTTTGTGATTTCCCTATTTGAGTTGATATCCAGATGTTCTGTTCTGTGACCTTGTGTTGTGCTGGTATCTGATATTATTGTTTTTCTGACCAATTTCCTTTAGTATTTCTTGTAGCTTTGGTTTGGTTTTTGCAAATTCTCTAAGCTTGTGTTTATCTGTAAATGTTTTAATTTCGCCTTCATATTTGAGAGAGAGTTTCGCTGGATAAATGATCTTTGGCTGGCAGTTTTTCTCCTTCAGTGCTCTATATATGTCATCCCATTGCCTTCTTGACTGCATGGTTTCTGCTGAGTAGTCTGAATGTATTCTTATTGATTCTCCTTTGTAGGAGACCTTTCTTTTATCCCTGGCTGCTTTTAAAATTTTCTCTTTATCTTTGGTTTTGGCAAGTTTGATGATAATATGTCTTGGTGATTTTCTTTTTGGATCAATCTTATATGGGGTTCGATGAGCATCTTGGATAGATATCCTTTATCTTTCATGATGTCAGGGAAGTTTTCTGCCAACAGATCTTCAACTATTCTCTCTGTATTTTCTGTTATCCCTCCCTGTTCTGGGACTCCAATCACACACAAGTTATTCTTCTTGATAGAGTCCCACGTGATTCTTAGAGTTTCTTCATTTTTTAAAATTCTTTTATCTGATTTTTTTTCAGCTATATTGGTGTCAATTCCCTGGTCCTCCAGATCCCCCACCCTGCATTCCAATTGCTCGAGTCTGCTCCTCTGACTTCCTATTGAGTTGTCTAATTCTGTAATTTTACTGTTAATCTTTTGGATTTCTGAATGCTGTCTCTCTATGGATTCTTGCAGCTTATTAATTTTTCCACTATGTTCTTGAATAATCTTTTTGAGTTCTTCAACTGCTTTATCAGTGTGTTCCTTGGCTTTTTCTGTAGATTGCCTTATTTCATTTCTGAGGTCATCCCTGATGTCTTGAAGCATTCTGTAAATTAGTTTTTTATATTCTGCATCTGGCAATTCCAGGACTGTATCTTCATTTGGGAAAGATTTTGATTTTTTAGTTTGGGGGGTTGTAGAAGCAATCATGGTCTGCTTCTTTATATGGTTTGATATCGACTGCTGTCTCCAAGCCATCTCTAAGATATTGTAGTGATTTATTCTATATTTGCTCACTGAGTCTTATCTTGTTTTGTTTTCTTTCAATATACGTATATGGGCTACTAGATTGTGCTGTCTTAATTGTCGTAGCCCTTGAACCACTTATGTCCTATTACCAGCTGGTTTGGGCTGTTACCAGATATATAAGCCTAAGAGTCCATTAACTATTCTTGAGTAGAATCTGATTTTGGGTCATCAAGTGTGTGGTGCAGACTGTCACCTATCCACCTAGAGAGGTAGTGGTGATAGTTGTGTGCACCAGACTCTAGTAGCAGCAGGGGTTCACACTCCAGGGGGTCAGGATGCTAACAGGCTTCCCCCAAGTGCCAATGAGGTAGATGTGTCTCTATTCCTAAAGCACTTTGGTGGGTGGGCTCTGCAGCTGTACCTTAGGCCCCCAATGCAAGTACTTCTACAGATTGGTAGGTGTCACCCTCCTTAGACCCCTAAGGCAGGAGGCTAGGTGGTCTGGGGGGAGCTTCAGCCCTCAGTTCCCTGTTGTGGGTCAGTGAGGGCTCTGTTGAATATGCAGAGATATCAGACCTGGGAAACTTGTCTTTCCAGTAATCTGCTAAAACAATTACAGTCAGATCCTTATCAGAAATGCCTTTGCATTATAATAGCCACCTTGTTCCCTGTAGGAATGAAAGCCCAAGACTGTGGATCACATATGTTTGGCTGGAGCTGGTTCTGTATTTTTAGTCCAATTAGGGAAGGATATTTGGTCCCTGGGTTTTTTATAGCTGCTTCTTTCAGGCCAGGAGAATGGGTTAGGAAAAGACCAAAAAAGAAAGAAAAACCACAGAGCACTTCACTCTCTGGCTCAGGAAATTCCAATGTTAATGAAGCTGCCTGAGAAGGGGAGGGGAGGGTTCAGATAAGTAGGAGAGAGTAGCACCCTGGAATATAGACAAAGTTACTTATCTTGCTTGGGATGACTGTTTTATCTGAGATTCCCGAGGGGCGCGTCGACTGTATGCGCTGGCTGGGTAGAGATTGCCCTCGAGGGTCAGGCCTGCGTCCCGTGCTTGCACTGTCTCAGAAGCCGTGGTTCGTTCCTCTGCTCCCAGTCCAAAGCCCAGCACCAAGGTTCTCCGGCTTGGATGCCGCACTCCCGGCTCCAAACCCAGTTGCTGCCTCCCGGTGACTTCTCCTCCTGTCAGCCGCGTCGCTGCGCTGCCTGCGTGCACTGGGTGGGCTTCCCCCGAGGTCACTTCTGGGGCCTAGGGCTGCGTCCCGTGTTTTCGCCCTCTCAGGATGCCGTGCTCAGCTCCCCTGCGCCCAGTCCAAAGCCCGGTGCCAAGGTTCCCTGACTGGGACGCTGGCTCCAGGCTCCGAAAACAGTCGCTGCTTCCCCGTGGTTGTTTGTTCTCAGTCTCTGTCACTCAGGTCAACTCTTTAGATCTGTGTTTGATGGTCAGGGTTCGTAGATTGTCATGTATGTGATTGATTCACTTGTTTTTCCGAGTCTTTGTTGCAAGAGGGATCCGAGGTAGCTTCTACCTAGTCAGCCATCTTGGCCCCGCCTCTCACTCCTCACCAGCATCCCTCCTCAACCTACTGTCCAGTCCAATCCATGTCTGAAGAGTTGGCTTCAGGAATGGTTCCTGTCCTGGGCCAACAGAAGGTCTGGGGGCCATGACCACCAGGGTCCTTCTAGTCTCAGTCCGACCATTAAGTCTGGTCTTATGAGAATTTGGGGCCTGCATCCCACTGCTCTCCTGCTCTCTCAGGGGTTCTCTGTTGTGTTCCCTGTCAGGGCCATTTTCTAATCTTGATGATTCTATTGCTTTTCTGTTTTCTATTTCATTTATTTTTGCTCTGATCTTTATTATTACCTTTCTTCTGGTGACTGTGGAATTGTTTTTCTTTTGCTATTCTATTTGTTAGAGTAGTAGGGTTAAGCTATTGTTTTTGGCTCTTCTTTTTTGATGTGTGCAATTATTGCTATAAATTTTCATATGAGCGCTGCTTTTGCTGTGTCCCAAAGGTATTGGTATGATGTATTTTCAGTCTTGTTTGATTTTAACGATTTTTTAATTTCATTTTTAATTTCTTCTTACTCAATAATTTTTTAAGTTATTTGGTTTCCACGTATTTAGTTTTTTCCTTGTTTCTGTTACTGATTTCTAGCTTTATAGGGTTATGATCTGAGAAGATGCTTTGTATTATTTCGATGTGTTTGAATTGATTGAGGCTTGCTTTGTAGCCTAAAATATGGTCTATTCTGGAAAATGATCCGTATGTTCTGGAGAGAATGTGTACTATGCTGCTGTAGGGTGGTATATTCTGTGTATGTCTAGGAGGTTGAGTTGGTTGATTGTGTTATTTAGATCTTTTGTTTTTTTGTTGAGTTTCTTTTTATTCTGTCCATCATCGAAAGTGGTGTGTTACCTACAATTATTGTAGAACTGTCTATTTCTCTTTTCAGTTCTGTTAAGAGTGTTTTTTTTTTTTTTTTTCTTTAATGTATTTTGGAGCTCTGCCATTGGGTGTAAATATTTATTATGCTTATGTCCTCTTGGTGGGTTGATCCTTTAATCATTATATAATGCCCTCCTTGGTCTCTTATAATGGATTTTGATTAAAGCCTATTTTACCAGAGATTATTATTGCCACTTCTGCTCTCTTTTGGCTAATGTTTTCTTGATTTTTTTTTTTCCATCCTTGATTTTTAACCTACTTATGTCTTTGCGTCTAAGGTGTGGCTCTTGTAGGCAACATATTGAAGGGTTATGTTTTTGATCCATTCTGCCACTCTTTGTTTCTTGACTGGTGCATTTATACCATTTGCATTCAGTGTGATTATTGATGAGTATGAGTTTACTTTTGCCATTTTGTTATGCTCTTTTGGGTGGTATTAATGGTTTCTTTGTTCTGTTTAATTTTCTGTGCTGAGTTCTTTTTGTTTATGGATTTTCTTTTCATATCCTTCATTGTTGTTGATTTTGTGTTTACTGAGTATTTTCTTCATTTTGGTGAGTAGAATTGTTAATTTTCTTTGTGGAGACTCTGAAATTTGCCTTTATCTTCCTAAGTTTAAAACAGTCTGTTCTACCTTGATATCACCCTAACTTCCTCTACATAGGGAGGTTCTATAACTACACCATTAATTTCCCCTTTTTGTTTTGAAGTTGTCACTGTCTATAGATTGATGTCTCTGGTTCCCTGTTTTCAGTTTTGCAGCTTCACTTTACTTTTGAGAATTCTTTATCTGGGTTGGTATCTGAGTGCTAATGTTGTGTGCTTAATCTCAGGTTGTTGTCTGATGTTCTTGATTCTCTGTTTGAAGGACTCCTTTTAGTATTCCTTGTAAGGTTGGTCTGGTTTTTACAAATTCCTTAAATTTCTGTTTATCTGGGAATGTCCTAGTTTCTGCATTGTATCTGAAAGACAATTTTGCTCGATATATAATTCTTGGTTGGCAATTATTTTCTCTCAGGGGTTTTTATATGCCATCCCATTGCCTTCCTGCCTGTATGGCTGCTGCTGAGAAATGAGTGCTTAGTCATACTGGTGCCGCTTTGTAGACGATATGTTTTTCATGAGCTGCTCTCAGAATGCTTTGTCTTTGGTTTTGGCAAGTTTGATTATGATTTGTCTTGGTGACTTTCCTTTGGAGTCTATCCTGTATGGGGTTCATTGAGCTTCTTGGATGGAAACATTCTTGTCTTTTGTGATATTAGGCAGAGTTTCTGCCCATAAATACATACTTTTTAATTTTTATTGTGCTTTAAGTGAAAGTTTAAAAATCAAGTCAGTCTCCCATACAAAATCTTGTACACACCTTGCTATATACTCCTAGTTGCTCTCCCCCTAATGAGACAGTATACTCCTTCTTTCCACCCTGTGTTTCTGTGTTCATTCAGCCAGCTTCTGTCCCCCCTGCCTTCTCATCTCCCCTCCAGACAGAAGCTGCCCATATACTCTCATGTGTCTACTTGATCCAAGAAGTTCACTCTTCACCAGTATCATTTTCTATCTTATAGTCCAGTCCAATCCCTGTCTGAAGACTTGGCTTTGGGAATGGTTTCTGTCCTGGGCTAACAGAAAGTCTGGGAACCATGACCTCTGGGGTCCTTCCAATCTCAGCCAGACCATTAAGTCTGGTCTTTTTACGGGAATTTGAGTTCTGCATCCTACTGCTCCCCTGCTCCTTCAGGGACTCTCTATTGTGTTCCCTGTCAGGGCAGTCATTGGTTGTAGCCGGGCACCATCTAGTTCTTCTGATCTCAGGTTGATGTAGTCTCTGATTTATGTGGCCCTTTCTCTCTCAGGCTCATAATTACCTTGTGTCTTTGGTGTTCTTCATTCTCCTTTGCTCCAGGTGGGTTGAGACCAATTGATGCATCTTAGATGGCCGTTTGCTAGCGTTTAAGACCCCAGATTCCACTCTCCAAAGTGGGATGCAGACTGTTTATTTAATAGATTTTATTATGCTAATTGACCTAGATGTCCCTGAAACCATGGTCCCGAAACCCTCATCCCTGCTACACTGGCCTTTGAAGCATTTGGTTTATTCAGGAAACTGCTTTGCTTTGGGTTTACTCCAGTTTTGCCAATATATCTTAAAAAATTCCATTTTTTTTTTTCTAACTCCTCCTCTTCTGGAATTCCCATTATGTGTAAATTATTCCTCTTGATCTCTTGATAGTGTCCCACATAACTCTTAGGCTTTCTTCATTTTTCTTCAGTCTTTTTTTCTGATTGCTCCTCAAACAAGTTAGTTTCACTGATTCTTTCTTCCAATGATTCAATTCTGCTTCTATTTCCATTGAGTTATCTATTTCTGATATTTTATTGCTAATTTCCTGGGTTTCTAGTTGTTGTTTTTGCATTGTTTCTAATTGTCTATTTGTCATTTTGTTCTTAATTGTTTTCCTGAATTCTTCTATGGTTTTGTCTGTGTTTTCCTTGATCTCTTTGACAATCCTATGTATAAGTGTTTTGAATTCCTTGTCAGATAGTTCTATTACCATTTCTTCCTCAGGAAGGTTTTCTGCCCATTTATGTTGCTTACTTGTTTGAGCCATCTTATCCTGTTTCTTCATATGATTTGTTATTGTCTACTGTCTCCGAAGCATTGTTATTTCTTTACTCCATTGATTGTGTTTGTTTACCTTTTTTTGTAATGTTTTGATGCATCTGGGGCTTAGCTTCTTCCCTTTTTATGTTTACCTTCCTTTGTATTGTTTTCATGTTGTTTTGTAGTACTGGTCTGTCTAGGATTATGTAGCTGTCAGTTATCCGGTCTCTATATGGATTTGGGGCTAGGTGTGCTTTCTTTTCACTGGCAGGTATGGTGGGTCATGCACACTTTGTGCTTTATGTCATTAGGCATGTATGATTTCTCTTAGAAGATTGTTTTTTAAAAATTTTTTATTTTTATTATTTTTTTTAGAAGATTGTTTTGGTGTGCAAACAAGTCTTGATGGGAGGGACCAGGTGTTAGGTGGTCAAGGTCCTTTCACAGTTCTTGAAGAATACGGTGTACCCTCTGTGTTGCCAGGAGCAGTTAGTGCTACTCCTGAAGCACAGGTTTGGGTGCAGGGAGGGGCAGGCAGGATAGAGTGTGAAGTCTCACACTGCCAGAGAGGGGTCAGCAGGGGAGGGCACAGAGTTCCACTTAGCCAGGGGGTCAGCTAGGATGGGTACAGAATCTCACTTAGCTGGCAGAGGGGAGGGTGGGCCATCACAGCAGAGAACAGAGTCCTGGTCAGGCAGCGGGGTCCTGTTCAGCGGGAAGGGATCTGTGGGCAGGAGGGGGAAGGGGCAGAGGACTGCATTTCTGGGATGGAGTGAGGAGCAAAGCAGAGCCTGCTCAGGTTTGTGCAGATGGCCTGCTCCTCAGGCAAGGGTGGTGGGCATGGATGTGCTTGTGTGCATCAGCGCTGGACTCCTGCTCCTCACGGAGGGGTGGTGGGTGTGACTGGGCTTGTGAGTCCGCATGGGGCTTCTGCACCTCAGGGAGGGGTGGTAGGCTGGCACACAGAAGTGCAAGCTGCCTACACCCCAGGGAGGGGGTGGTGAATGTGGCTGGGCCTTCATGCCTTGGCTCCATCTGCCTGCACCTCAAGACACATGCTAATGCAGATGGTAGGCAGGGTGACTTATTGCACAGGGCTGGTCTTTTTGTGGGGGGGTACTCTAGTTGTTCCTCTGTGGGTTGATTTTGCTCGTGCCTCCACTGAAAAGCAGTGCCTGCACTAATTCCTAGCTCCCTCCCTACTTGCACTCCCCACAGTGCCTGGAGCTCTCACCAGCCCCTCTGTTCCTCCCCTTTACTCTCCTGCAATTGTGCACTGCCTGCCTGCACTTTCTCCTTCTCTAAGGCTCCAGTGACCCAGTCCGTTTCGCTTGCTGTAGAGGCATTTCTCTGTGGTTCCCTGGTTTCATAGCTACAGCACACCCATGTTTCCCCTCCTCAGGGCTGCCCTGTCCCTGGCTGTGTCCTGCCCACTTTGTCCTTTCTTTCTGGGGTTGTTTGCTCATGATTTCTGCAACCAGCTTTGCTCTCTTTGCTGCTTCTTTCCTGGGTTCCTCAGTCTTGGTTGCATTTCGATGCCATCTCAAAATGGCCACGCTGCTCAGCACCACCAGCAGGCAGGACATGGTCAATCTGTGAATCCCTGTTTTCCCTCTAGCCTTGTTCTGCCTCCCTTTCCAATCAGTGCTCGGTCTGTCTCTTGAACTCTCTGATGTTCAGGGATCCAAGGTTATTTTTATGTGTATGTTTTCCGTAGTTTCTTGAGTCTTTGTTGTCAGGGGGTCATTATGGTCTGTGTATCTAAGGCACTATATCGACCAGAACTCCTGTAAGTCTTTAACTTCTTTTGTTAAGTGTATTCCTAAGTATTTTATTCTTTGTGATGCTTACCGTAAATAGAATTTTTAGTTTCCTTTTTTGATTGTTCATTGCTTGTGTATAGTAATACAACTGGTTTTTGTATCTTGTGTCCAGCAGTTTTGCTGAATTCATTTATTACCTCTAATAATTTGTGTGTGTGTGTGTGGGTTCTTTAGGATTTTCTATATACAAAATCATGTCATCAGCAAATAAATCATTTTACTTCTTCCTTTCCAATCTAGACTTTTTTTTTTGCCTAATTGTCCTATTCTTGAATAGAAGTGGTGGGAATGGACATTTTTGTCTCATGCCTGACCTAAGGGAGAAAGCTTTCAATCTGTCACCATTAAATATGTGGATCCTTTGTTGATGCCCTTCCTCAGGTTAAGGAAGTTTCTGTCTATCCCTAGTTTGTTGAGTGTTTTTACTATGTAAAGGTGTTTTGTCAAATGCTTTTTGTTTCTATTGAGATGATCATGTGGTTTTTGTTCTTTATTCTATTAATATGGTGTATTACATTGATTTTGTATGTTGAACCACCCTTGCATTTCTGGAATAAATCCTAATTGGTCATGGTGTGTAATCCTTTTTTATATGTTGCTGGATTTGGTTTGCTAATATAGTTGACTGTATCTGTGGGCTCTGCATCCATGGATTCAACCAACCGTGGATCAAAAATATTAGGAAAAAAAAAAGTTCCAAGAAGCAAACTTCAATTTGCTATGTGCTGAGCACTAGGCTGAATCCATATGAATAAAATGATGCGACTGCACATCCTACTATAGCCTCCCACCATTTCACAGATCCTCAGTCTCTCCCCAGCACTCACTGTTTGAGCGTCTTTGCCTTGCATTTCATTTGTTTGCTACTTGTGTACATCCTTTGTTTCTATGGGAAAAAAAAAGGCTCCTAAAAAGCAATTAAGTGGTCAAAGCAATTCCTCAAAGACCAAGGGAGCCATAAAGTGCTATTTACACAACAGTTTACAAATATTCACTTAGCATTTTCATTGTACTAGGTATTGTAAATAGTTTAGAGATGATTTAAAGTATACAGGTATCACGGATTGAATTATGTTTGCCCAAAAATGTGCCTATCAGTTTGGCTGGGTGGTGATTACCAGTATTGTGTGGTTGTCCTCCATTTTGTGACTGTAATTTTATGTTAAAGAGGATTAGGGTGGGATTGTAACACCCTTACTAAAGTCACAATGTAATGTAAAGGGAGTTTCCCTGGGTTGTGGCCTGCACCACCTTTTATCTTACAAGAGATGAAAGGGAAGCACCAACAAAACAGTGCTAGGAGCAAAGCTCATCCTTTGGACCTGGGGTCCCTGCTCGGAGAAGATCTTAGTCTGGGGGAAGATTGATGAGAAGACAGACAGAGAGAGAAAGCCTTCCCCTGGAGCTGATGCCCTGAATTTCGACATTTAGCCTACTTTACTACTGTGAAGAAATAATGGTATAGCCATCCACTTGTGGTATTTCTGTTATAGCAGCACTAGAGAACTAAGACAACAGGAGAATGTGCATAAGTTATAAGCAAATACTACGCCATTTTATATAAGGGACTTGAGCATGTGCAGATTTTGGTATCCTCAGGAGGTCCTGGAACCAATTCCCCATGGATACTGAGGGACAACTTGTTTTCTTTTCTTGTGATTTGTCTGTATGATTTTGGAATCTGAGTAATAATTTGTTGCTGTTGATTCCGACTCACAGTGACCCTATGTGTAACATAACGAGACATTGCCTGGTCCTATGCCGTCCTCACAATCATTGCTATGTTTGAGCCCATTGTGGCAGCCACTGTGTCAATCCATCTCACTGAGGGTCTTCCTCTTTTTGTTGACCCTCTACTTTACCAAGCATGATGTCCTTCTCCAGGGATTGGTCCCTCCTGATAACATGTCCAAAGTAAGTAAGATGAAGTCTTGCCATCACTTTTAAGGAGTAGTAATAGTGGCCTCCTAAAATGAGTTGGTAATGTTCTCAATGTTTCTATTTTGTGGAAAAGTTAGTGAAAAATTGATGTTAATTATTTTTTAAAGGTTTGGTAGGAATTAATCAGTGAAGCCATCTGGTCCTGAGCTTTGTGGCAAGTTTTTTGATTACTAATTCGATCTCATGTTATAGGTCTATTCAGATTTTCTACTTATTCTTGAGTCAGTTTTGGTAGTCTGTGTGACTCATCTCAGAGGTCCTCCCCCTGCCAGGTTTAAATCACACATAACTCTCCTTAGCAACCATGAGCCTCACCTCACAATCTGCATCATGACTCAGACAACACACAAGACACATGAGAAATGATGGACAGGATTCTGATGGCTGAAATTGTTTCAGTGCTTCTTCCTGGAACAGCTCATCACTGTTTGGAAGGACAATCTGTTGGCTCATGCATTTGGTAACATGTAAAGCTCGGCAAAATATGGCCAAATACTATTTTTGTATGGCTTATGAACTAAAAATGATTTTTACATTTTTAATAATGTAAAAAAAAGAATATGCAAAGAAAGCCAATATGGCCTTCAAAGCCTAAAATATTTACTGTCTATCCCTTTTTTTATCCCTTTACAGAAAGAGTTGGTCAACCCCTGGGTAACAATACTGTGGATTTAAATAACCAGTGATATCCTAGGGCAATAAATACCCACAATAAGATCATAGAGCCAAAGGGACAAAAACACTTGAAATATCTTTACTTTAATGCTCCAGGCATCTTTAAACATCCATAGAATTTTCTTATTTACATATTCTGTGCCCAGGATCAGAGACATGTATTTCATTGAATTTTCTCTACAGCACTCACATGCTGGGTCAGGCCATTCTGGAGCTTTGTCCTGTCATGTGGAGCCCCTGCCACACCCGACAGGACTGGACCCACCCTGCTTGACATTCCCTCAACTGTTAATGGAAAACGTGTTTGTAGCTTCACTGCTACTTGCTGGTTCTGTTGATTCCAGTTCATTTCCAGCATCACTGGATGTTGCACTGACGTGACAATCATCCTGAGGAGCTAGTGAAACATCACATCCGCTGGTTAACATGCCAGCATGTGTTCCGGTATCTCATACAAACACTGAGGAGGCACTTCAATGTTCTTGGTAAATGGAGTTTATAATTACCACAGGAGTTAAGTGTGAGGGAGGGGGCTTTTCTCTCATTAATGAATAACCTTAACATATTTTTTTTTTATAGTTAGCAGATTTATAAATTCATGCCTGTTTACATTTCTAAGCTTCATACACCGTTTAAGTAAATGAAAGCTGTTTGAGTTTCCAAATGCTTGATGAAAAGCAAATACATTTTCCAATAGAGAACCTGCTTAGACAACACTTGCTTGCACCATGAATACATGTCAGCATCTGGCTATCCTTAAAGAAATGCCTGTCCTTCCCAAAAGAAGTTTTTAAAAAGCCATAAGCCTTATCCAACCCTTCTAAGGTAATGATGTGTTTGTTCTTCCTTTTCAGGCAGTGGTTCAAGGCATTCCAGAACATACCAATTTAATTGGTCAGCACAAGGAGGAAAGTGTGGGTACCAACATTTTTTAAAGGCTTCACAAGTGATTCTAGCATGTAGTCAGTGTTGAGAGCCTTGGTACTAAGACTCTTGAATCTTCCTAATCTCATCTGTCCTCACTAAAAGCCCTTGAGGTAGTCCCTGGGGCAGGTAACATTCTCCTCCATAAGATAAGAAACTAAGGCACAGTGGGGTTAACTGGCTTATCTCACACTGTGCAAGCAAACGACAGAGCCAAGAACTGAATGGACATCTCCAAATAAATAACACTTTCTCCCCCAGCCTCTGACGGTGCTTACACAGTCTACATGTATGAAGACTGGCTGGGGCACAAGGCACAGCCATCTGTGCCACAGACATCATGGAAAGGTACGGACCAGTTCTGAGCCAACCATTCCACCTGATCTGAAATAAACACATAAAAGCATACTCATTTGATACCATGTGAAGAATGAAACAAAACTTTTTTTTTAAAGCATTAGTTTCCTCATATGCTGTTTATTTAAATCAGTTTCTTAGAAAATTCATCAGGATCCAGACTCCCTAACATCTAAATTCTTAGCTGTCTGCCACTTTAAGAGCTGGAAATTTTTCAAATGTAATTCAGATCCAAAAAAAAAAATCACAATTCTGTATTAGCATGTGATATCACGATCCCATGCCTTTCCCCATTAGCAGACCACCAAGACTAGCCAAGCTCTCAGCATCCTACACATTCTAGAAGGGTATGCAGCTTTCCATGATCTGCTTGGACCTCATCCCCTTCTCAGGACATCCCAAACATTAACCCATCAGCTGCATTGGGGCCTCTAGGATTAACTTTTTACCACAGACTGTTTTATTTTGGATGCAACTTCATTATCCTTATTCTGGGTAAACACTGGCTTTTATTTTGTCATTCTAAATTCTCAAGAGAACCAACTCAGTTGGACCCTTCTCCATGTAGCTCCAAAATAATGCTTTCACATCTTATCACCAACCATAGCCATGTCCGTTAAATAATTCGTATCATTATTCCTTTTTATCATTATTCCTTTTTTCACCATAAGCTCCCACATCTCATCATGTTTGAGGAGGTGTTGCTTTTTTCTTCTACTTTTTCAAAAGTCTCACTTGACTTTTTGCCAGGTACGAATGAAAAATGGGAGGTCACCTGTGTGTGAAGGACGAGGCAACCAAGTTCTGGTGAGGGCAGTATAGCTTCCAAAGGGTCTGCTGTGATTTCTAGTATGCTATAAAGGGGCCTGCTTCCTCAGCTCACACTGAACACGACAACACATGGCATCTTGTTCTTCCCACTGCTAGAGATGCAACCTCTGACACAATAGTCCAGTAAGTGGATCTATACTGACAATACATGTGTTGAGACTAAGATGCTGTGCGGACCTCTAGAGCCACTTCTTTCCAGTTTTGGGACATACACGTGGAGGAACACCCTGACACAGACCCTGCCTGGAACCAAATCTGCCCCTTTAGATCCTGTGCAGGGTGCTTACAGAGCAGGGAGAACAAACAGGAGGAAAGCTGTCTGCGCCTGGGGCAGTGCCTGCTGGGGTGAAGAGAGGGAGAAGCCTACCTTCTCCACCTGATCCCCAGAGAAGTTTGTACAAAGGTTTAAAATAAAGTGAAGAAAAGAGAACTTCTCAAAAGTGCATTCAGAACCTGGTTAAAAGAAAGATAATTGCAAATCATCATATTTCAAAGACCCACCATTCCCACGCTGATAAGTAAAGCAAGGTACTATGTTTTTTCTCTCTCATACTTATTTGATGTTTACAGGTTCAGGGCAGACTTGCTGCTTTGTTCCTAACACATGCAGAGAGCAGACTCAGCAGCGTTTGCTGTTCTGGTGCCCAACCAATGCCAACCCTGACAAATGATTGGTCAAACGCCCTCAGGAACATGACGAGGAGAACCACCTTCACTGACAGGGCAGTGCACAGCATGAAGTCCAGGACTGTTGGTGCATGCATGTCCAGATTTCAGGGGGCGGACTGCCAGGGAGGGGGGCGAGTGGGGAACCACCAGCAACCTCCCAAATGCTCTAGCATCCAGTCCGTGCCCCAGAACAGAAGGAGTGCTGCTGGGAACAGCGCTAAGGCACTAAGGCTGCAGCAGGTGGAAAGATACCAACCAAAGATCCAAATGGTCTGCAATCCCCGGGGAGGATAGTTGTTGCTCACAATGCTGCCTTAGGAGAAAAACAAGATTTTCAAAAGCATGAGAACCTAAAATAATCAAGTTCCTGTTTTTTCCCCTTGGAAGGATATTTTGTTCTCCCTCAGAGAAATCTGCTTTAGTTTTCAAGTCTTCCTAGCAGTGTGATCTGGGACAGCTTGATCTGGGAAACACCCTCAGGTCACCGCTTTCTAGGGGAAGTTGTCTTTCTTCTATGCTCTCCCTCCACCCTGGAGTTGCCTCTCTTCCACCCATTTTGGCTTGATGCTGAGCAACCGGTCATTTCACCTTCCCCTGAAGCCAGACCCCATGTTTCTTCTGAGGCAGCTCTGAGCACCTCCCTCCATCAAAGCTTGATGAACGCAGCCTGCTGGGTCTGCTGCTGCTCCACGTCCGGGGGTGGGAAGACACTGGATATGGCTATGTCCACGATGCCCTGGCAAAGCTCCGCATAAAGTTTCCTGAAATGTGTTGAAAAAATTTCATTAAGGATGTTCATCAAAATGCAAACATAGGTTTTCCATCAGGATCTTCCCTAGAAGGACCACATTTACAAAACTGGTCTCCACTATACATACAGATACTGCAGGAGCCATTGCATGACTGTTCAGCTTTCTGTCAACAAATATTAATGGAAGGCCTCACAGGTAAACAAGACAGACAAGCCCTGCTCTGACTGGTGGGGAAGATAGGCAATTTCAATAGAGTGTAAATACAGAGCCATTCTGCCTGTCTGTGATGAGTGTACATGAAGGGATGGCCACTGCCAGGAAAAACACCAACTCAGTATGGTTGACTGGACATTAGGGAAGACTCCCCAGGAGTGACAACTAAGCTGAAGCGTGGAGACCGAACAGAAGTCAGACAGAGGAAGGGTCAGATAGAGAACAGAGAAGGGAGAGAGACAGACACAGAAAGAAGGAGTGAGAGAGGGCGCCTCTGTGTGTGTGTGTGAGAGAGAGAAAGAAAGAAAGAAAGAAAGAGGCAGAGACACACAAGCAGAGGAGTAGCATATACAGAAGACAGAGCACAGGTTATCTGAAGAATTGCAAGTACATCAGTGTGAACAGAGCATGAAGGGGTCAGATGAGGCTGGAGGCAAAGGCAGAGGCCAGGCCATGCAGGGTCCTTGATGCCATGTTCCGGAGTCTGGATTTCATCCACAGGGCAATGGAACCAACCCAAGTGGTAAAGCTGAGGAAAAAATCCTACAATCCATTATCTTCAAAGTAGCTAAATGGCCTTCCTGAGACTACATACTCCCTGTAGAATTTCTGCCATCTCATGTGGCAGTACACGAGGGCCCAGAGTCAGCTCTCTGAGAACTCACACCAACACTGGAAAAAACCAGGGATGTGTGGTCTAAGAAAAATCCCACATCTGAGATGGTGCTCCAGGTCAGATGTTCCCACCCACCCCACTTGCTCAGGACACATCTGGAATCCAGGTTGCTTGAGTCAAGGGCAGAAGGCCAAGCTAGTCTGTCTACACAAATCAAATCCCATTTTCAACAATTCCGTGTGGCCAAACCATTCAACTTCCCATTTCTGCAGGGAGAGTAACAAGGAGGGAGTGACGATGGTTACTAAATGGTGCAGCCACACAACCCCAAGAGACTTGGGACTCAGTTAGTCACCAAGTAGTAAGTCACCAAGAGCCACATGCTTTCACAGTATGTCATACTCAGTGTTTCATAGTGCGTGTCACATTAGCCACTTCTGGAAGGCATTTTCCAAAGGGAATGTTGGGGAAGAGGAGAGAATACAAACAGTTTCAACATGGTCAAGCCGTCTCGTATCTTGGGGAAAATCCTGATGTCAGAGGTACAGCATACGCAGGCGACAGTATGCCTTCTGCCATACTCCATTTTCATACAACAAAATGAGTAATATTGTAACATGTACAAAAACACAGAAAGGGAGGTTCGTGAATACGTCGACTACCCCATCACCTCATCATCCCTATCAACACTTTTCCTCCTTTCTCCTTTGTGAAACGAGTATAAAGACATGTGAACGTTTACCTCCTTCATCATAAGAACAAGAGCACAAGGTCTCCTTCTGCCTGTTGCCTCTCAGTGTGGCTTGGGTCCCAGTGGCTGTCCAGGGCCACTTCAGAGAACCAACCCTCACCCCAGGAGCCCTCCCCAGTCAAAAATCACTTACCCAAATCATGTACAAGTCTTCCAGCACTTGCAACAAAATATGATTTATACTCCCTACTTGACTCCCCACCGCACCTTCAGATTTCAGTTCCAAACATCACTTCCTCATGGAGACCTTCTGCTCAATTATAGTATCTTTTAACACTGTGTACTCTATTGTAACACTTGTCTCAGTTTATAATCTATATTGTCTGATCCTCTGTCATGCCCATCATCTCTCTTCGCTAAAGGCTAAAGGTTCACCATTGTGAACCTAGGGGCAAGTACAGGCCTGCCAGGCTAGATGGTTCCTAGTGAGTATGTGTTAATGCCAGGGAATGACAAATGAGACAAAATCACACCTGCCATGTAACAGCCATCAAACAAGTGGCAAAGGCCTAAGTCCTAATGAAAGAACTTGAGTTTTAAAGCAGCTCCTCGTAGCTTCAGGGCTTTCTTTTAAATCTTTAGAAAAATCGCCTCAATTTCTCCAAGATATGAACATGGGGAACCATGCAAGGGTCCTGCACAGGAAATGACATGATGAAAACAGGTCCTCAGAAGAACCAACAGGATAAGAGGATTAAGCCCACAAGACTTCCTGTGACACATAAGGCCTCCATGGTGTGGCCCTAACTTACCTTTTCACCTTCACCTTTCATTACTCCACGACACTAACACTGTGTTGTAGGCAGGCCATCCCCCCAGGAGGAAAAGAAACTCCCGAAGGCAGGTCCTATTCATCTGTGCATCTGCCAGATGGACCCTGAGCCCGGCACAGGGCCAGGTCCCACTGGATGCTGTGTCCCCTTTCTGAAAGGCTCTCCCCCACCTCCTCTCAGCATATCTGAACACATTCTCCTCTTGCATCCCAGCTCTAGTGCCACAGTCTCTACGATCCCTCCACAGACCACTTCCTGCCTGGGAAACTTCTTGGTCATTACCGCCTCCCTCACTCAGAGGACCTTGCTCACTCAACTCGTCATAGGACAGGGTCTCCTCTAGCAGTTACTAGCTTTCCTTGAAGTTCTTGCATCTACTACCCACCTGAGCACAGACTAATTGCTCAGCACACAATGAGGCAATAGCCCAGCAAAACCCTGTGCAGCCGGATTCCCCTCAGAGGACTCCTAACACTGAGACACCCTCCCTGACAGCAGTTAAAGGGTCTACCCTACAACACTTCCAGTAATGGGAGCTCACCACCTTACCAAGACTGGCTATTCCAACTGCTAAACTGACTTGCCATTTGTTATTGTACAGTGGTGTTCAGGCTTACTGAGCACAAGCAGGAGCACCGTTGACCTCAATGAGCCACACCTTCAGCTCCTCATCCACCATGAAGTCGAAGCCAAAGAGCTGGAAGCTCTGGTAAGGGAGGTGCTTGGTGCTGATGGCCGGCTCCACACTCATAAGGCAGCTCCTGTGGGCGGAGAGAGAGCTCACTGAGAATGGGGTGATAGAGGGAGAAGGAATACACAACATGTTCTTGGATAACTTTATATTAAATGTGTATAAAAACTGACTTTGTCTTAATATTGTATAAGACCACTATTATAAGAACTCAAGAAATAGTTTAAACAGAGAAGAAAATATTCTTTGATGGTTACAAGAGGGGGAAGGGAAGGAGGGAGAAGGGTATTCACTAATTAGACAGTAGATAAGAACTACTTTAGGTGACGGAAAAGACGACACACAATACAGGCGAGGTCAGCACAACTGGACTAAAGCAAAAGCAAAGAAGTTTCCTGAATAAATGAATGCTTTGAAGGCCAGTGTACAAGGGCAGGGGTTTGGGGACCATGGTTTCAGGGGACATCTAAGTCAACTGACATAATAAAATCCAGTAAGAAAACATTCTGCATCCCACTTAAGAGAGTGGCTTCTGGGGTCTTAAACGCTAGCAAGTGGCCATCTAAGATGCATCAATTGGTCTCAACCTACCTGGATCAAAGAAAAATGAAGAACACCAAGGACACAAGGTAATTACAAGCCCAAGAGACAGAAAGGGCCACATAAACCAGAGACTACAACAGCCTGAGACCAGAAGAACTAGATGGTGCCTAGCTACAACTGATGAGTGCCCTGACAGGGAACACAACAGAGAATGCCTGAGGGAGCAGGAGAGCAGTGGGACGCAGACCACAAATTCTTGTAAAAAGACCAGACTTAATGGACTGACTGAGGCTAGAAGGACCCGGGTGGTCATGGCCCCCAGACCTTCTGTTGGCCTAGGACAGGAACCATTCCCAAAGCCAACTCTTCAGACAGGGATTGGACTGGACAAGGGGTTGGAGAGGGATGCTGGTGAGGAGTGAGCTTCTTGGATCAGGTGGACACTTAAGACTATGTTGGCATCTCCTGCCTGGAGGGGAGATGAGAGGGTAGGGGGGTTAGAAGCTGGTGAAATGGACACAAAAAGAGAGAGTGGAGGGAGAGAGCAGACCATCTCATTAGGGGGAGAGTAACTGGGAGTATATAGCAAGGTGTATATAAGTTTTTGTGTGAGAGACTGACTTGATTTGTAAACTTTCACTTAAACCACAATAAAAAACTTTAAAAAAAAAACCAAAACTGCCTTTGTCTTAATTCCTTCTATTAAACTTATTACCAAGAGATTGTTAAAGAGAATGCTACTTATCAAGCAATTTGTTCAAAAACCCTATATTCATGTTCTTCCAGGTAAAGGCTGCATCCCCAGGCCTCACAGGGAAGGCCGCTGTCAATGCGGATTCCTTCAACAGGTGTGCTGCTACCATAGTTGTTTACAATAAACAAAGCATTTCACAAGTGTGCCATGTGAAAAATGGACTATCATTCGGTGAAGAGCAGAATTTGCGAGTGGAATGTTGGTCTTATTCCTAATGCCAAATTATTGCTAATTAAAAATTAAGAGCCATAAATATTGAAACCAAATTCTGAGATTTAGAATAGTTATTAGCATTAACTACTGTTTGAGAAAACTGAGAAATTTTAGAGACACAAAAAAATTCAAAGCAAACTGGAGAGATACAATGAATAAGTACATGAGGTCATGCTGCTAAGGGTGTGATCTCAGACATGTTTTTTAAATCTAAGCCAAACTTTGATTTCCTTATCTATAAAATGGGGGTAAAAACAGTATCTACTCTTAGGATTGCTAAGACAGTTCCATGTGATAATTATATAAAGAACTTCAGATAACTCCTAGCACCTAGGAAAAATTTAATAAATCTAACTACGATAAACAAGTACATTCTACTAATGTATCCATTATTATGATAACCACAAATCTTATATTTAGGTACAAAAGTAACTATCATCTAGCACAAACACCCCAGAAAACCTATGCCATTTCTGCTTCATGAAGATCTTCTTTGGTTTTTTCCTCAAATGAATGTTGGGGCAAAATATTAATCCATTTTAGTAACTAAAATTGTTAGGATGACTCCAGGATTAGCAGAGATTACCATCCTTCTACACAGTATATGTTCAGAAAAGGAAAAGGGTTCCACGTGACCAACTCTAAGGTGTATCCTTGTAGTTAGGTTTTGACTCGTGACTTCAAAAGAGAAGACCTGAGACCTTGGTGAACTCGGAGTCAGGGCCTTGCTTCCCTCTGCATCCGTGTTTCAATCTATTACTGTAAATATGTTAAAACCTTTATAAATAATTTTGGACAGATTAGTCACTTAAGAACCAATTGGGATGAAAATTTCTTATCCCATTAATCTTTTACTTGCCCTTTCAAGCCACATACCACATTTTTTTCTACCTTTTATCTCTACTCCATGGGTGAATACCCTTAATTAAAAAAAAAAAAAATTAAACTATCCTTTAAAATATTATAATTAAGGAAAGTTTAAAAATGTAATAAATGCTGATGGTAGGAAAGAAAAAAAGACCTAACAGTTCTAAAGAATAAAAAGTGAATAAAGCAGTACACTTCAACACATAAAGGAACAGCCAAGGGCCAGAACTAAATCAAAATTAACATTATTTTTTTATCAACTGAAAATTCAAGGTTAGCATTCACTTATCAGGATTTTTTTCTGTATCATCAGACTTTATACAGTGTATCTTTTTCAGCTGGAATGGAAAGCTAGGAGGATAGCTGAAAAACAAATGAACAAAAAACAAGGAGGAGGAACACTTATAGCACCAAAGTAGCAACACTGAACTATACAGACAATGAGAAGGAGGCTTTGTAAATTTCTAATAAACCTTTTACCTAGAACAGGAATCCTTTCTCCAGCATACTTGATTTAGCTGCTGTCAGAATCTGACCACCTATAATCCCTGATAAAATGAAACTCCAAGCCCCAAAGTTATCCTATTAGACTCTGGGTACGAATATACTGATGACAAAGACCAGTCATCAAGACAAGGTGACAATGATACAGCAGATAAACAGACCAACAGAAAAGAATGGAGATCCCAGCAACAGGCCCTCTCATAAACGGTCACCTGTTTATGACAAAGCGCACCACGATGCAGTGAGGAAAGGCCACTCTTACACATAAATACCCCAGGGTGAACTGGATAGCCTTGTGAAGAAACATGAAACACCATACGTAACAATTCCGGATAGATTAAATCTAAAATATAAGAGATAAAACACAGATGGGTATCAATAGAGAATGGATAAATTGTGGATGATTCACACAATGGAATGTCACATAGTAATAAAAAAGATAATATACTGCTGTGTGCAACAATGTGGATGAATTCCATAGATGAAATACTGAGTAGAAAAAATGGGACACAAAACAGTAGATACAGTATAATTTCATTTACATAAAGTTCAAGAACAAACAAAAGTAATCTATAGTGATAAAGTCAGAAGAGTGGTTATTTTTGGCATGGAGTGTGTACTTTGAAGGATACCCTGGGTGGTGCGAATGGTTAGGTGCTTGACTACCAACCAAAAGGTTGGCAGTTTGAACCCACTCACAGTAGTACTGGAAGAGAGCCCCGGCAATCAGCTTCTGAAAGGCCATAGCCTTGAAAACTCTATGGAGAGCAGTTCTACTCTGCACACATGAGGTCGCCATGAGTCAGAATCAGCGAGACAGAAACTGGTTACTGGTTATATACTTTGAGGGAGTTTTAGGGGGTCTTTATCTTGATCTGTGTCATGGTTAGGTAGGCGAATACATAATTTAAAATTCACTAAGATATACACACTTATGCCCCCATGTGCCTGTCAGTTTGTCGTACTGTGGGGGCTTGTGTGTTGCTGTGATGGTGGAAGCTCTGCCATCAAGGACATCATACATGAAGAAAGCAAAAGGTCACTAAAAAGACAGGAGAGAAAGAAAAGACCAAAATGGATGTCAGAAAAGACTCTGAAACTTGCTCTTGAACGTCGAGTAGCTAAAGGAAAAATGATGAAGTAAAAGCTGAACAGAAGATTTCAAACGGTGGCTCAAGAAGACAAAGTAAAGTATTATGACCTATTATGATGTGCAAAGACCTGGAGATAGAAAACCAAAGGGAAGAACATGCTTAGCATTTCACAAGCTGAAAGAATGGGAGAAAAAATTCAAGCCTCGAGTTGCAATGCTGAAGGATCCTATGGGGATATTAAATGACACAGGAAGCATCAAAAGAAGATGCAAGGAATACACAGAATCACTACACCAATAAGAATCAGCTGATGTTCAACCATTTTAGGAGGTGCCATATGATCATGACTCGATGGTACTGAAGGCAGAAGTCCAAGCTGCACTGAAGGCAATGGCGAAAAACAAGGCTCCAGGAAACGGACAGAATACCAATTGAGATGTTTCAACAAACGGATGCAGTGCTGGTACTGCTCACTTGTCTGTGCCAAGAAATTTGGAAGACAGCTACCTGGCCAACCAGCTGGAAGAGATCCATATTTATGCCTATTCCCAAGAAAAGTGATACAACCAAATGTGGAAATTATCAAACAATATCATTAATATCACACGCAAGCAAAATTTTGATGAAGATCATTTGAAATCGGATGCAGCAAGTGTATCAACAGGGAACTGCCGGACGTTCAAGCCGGATTTAGAAGAGGATGTGGAAGCAGGGATATCACTGCTGATGTCAGATGGATCCTGGTTGAAAACAAAGAATACCAGAAAGATGTTTACCTGTATTCTATTGACTCCGCAAAGGCATTCGACTGTGTCTCATAACAAATTATGGATAACATCTCAGAGAATGGGAATTCCAGAACACTTAATTGTGGTCGTGAGGAATCTGCACATGGATCAAGAAGAAGTCGCTCTAACAGGGTAAGGGGATGCTGCATGGTTTAAAGTCAGGAAAGATGTGCGTCAGGGTTGTATCCTTTCACTATACCTATTTAATCTGTATGCTGAGCAAATAACTCGAGAAGCTGGACTATATGAAGAAGAACAGGGCATCAGGATTGGAGGAAGACTCATTAACAACCTGCATTATGCAGATGACACAACCTTCCTTGCTGAAAGTGAAGAGGACCTGAAGCACTTACTAATGAAGATCAAAGACCACAGCCTTCAGTATGGATTACACCTAAACACAAAGAAAACAAAAATCCTCACAACTGGACAAATGACCAACATCATGATAAACGGAGAAAAGACAGAAGTTGCCAAGGATTTCATTTTACTTGCATCCACAATTGACACCCATGGAAGCAGCAGTTAGGAAATCAAAAGGCGGGTTGCATTGGGCAAATTGGCTGCAAAGGACCTCTTCAAAGTGCTGAAAAGCAAAGATGTCACTTTAAGGACTAAGGTACACCTGACCCAAGCCATGGTGTTTTCAGTCTCCTCATATGTATGCAAAAGTTGGACAATTAATAAGAAAGGCCAAGGAAAAATTGATGCCTTTTGAATTGTGGTGATGGCGAAGAATACTGAATATGTCATGGACTGCCAGAAGAACGAACAAATCTGTCTCGGAAGAAGTACAACCAGCATGCTCCTTAGAAGCAAAAATGGTGAGATTAAGTCTCACATACTTCGGATGTGTCGTCAGGAGAAGGATATCTTGCTTGGTAAAGCTAAGGGTCAGCGAAAAAGAGGAAGACCCTCAACGAGATGGACTGACACAGTGGCTGCAACAATGGGCTCAAGCATAACAAGGCTTGTGGGGATGGCATGGGACCAGGCAGTGTTTCATTCCGTTGTGCACAGCGTCGCTGTGAGTCATAACTGACTCGGCGGCACCTAACAACAACGACAACATATACTTAAGATTTGTGTACTATACTGTATGCATATTATATCTCAATTTTTAAAAACATCTGCATTATTTAATATATTATAGTAAATGAATACCAACACTATAAAATTATTTCTAAGCATATTATGAAACAGGAGCAAGAGAAAAAGACAGATGGTAGAAGCAGACATATAGGCTGGAGGCTGGCAAACTTTTTCTATAAAGGGTCAGGCAGTAAATATTTTAGGTTTTGTAGGTTACAAGCAGTTTCTGTCACATAGGATTTTTTTTTTTTTTAAACCCTTTAAAAATGTAAAAACCATTTTTAGCTCATGGGCCATATGAAAACAGGTGGCAGGCTGGATGTGACCCACAAGGTGTAGTTTGCTGACCTCTGCTCTAGGTAACACAGGTTTTGGAATTATCAGACAAGGACATTAAGGAACTGCCATAAATATGTTTAAGAAAATATGAGACAAATGGGAGAATTTCACAGGGACATACAATCTAACGCAAGGGTCAGATGGAAATTCTAGAGCTGAAAAGTACAACAGCTATAAATACAGTACGTGGGCTTACAGCAGGTTTTAATAGCATTTAATGTTTTAAACCTGAATTTTTAAAGCTTTTCAAAAGGTTTTAACAGCTGAAGAAAGGATTAGCAAACAGAAAGACAGGTCACAAAAAAAGAATGAGTGGAAACATGAAGGGATAAAAGGTGCACAAAAATTATTGGAGAAATATGAGACACTGAGAATGATGAAAACTCATGTAGTCAGAGACCCAGAAGGAGAAGACAGTGGGGCAAAAGCTGTTATCTGTGAAGATAATGGCCATGAATATTCCAAAACTGATGAAAAATATTAATCCATAGATTCAAGAAGTCCTATAAACCCTATACAGAATAAATACAAACAAAACTATACACACTTCATGGTAAAATTTATAAAAATCAACTAAAAGGAATATTAAAAACAGAGAAAAGATATATTAAAGAGCAATACTAAGATTTCAGCTGAATTCTCAAAAGATGGAAGAGAGCAGATAATGGTATGCCACCTTCAAAGCAGTAAAAATTAAATGCTGATTTAGAAATCTATTTCCAGAACAAATATCCTTGAAAAATGAAGACAAAATAGATATATTATCAGATAAACAAAAACTGACAGAATTTATCACCATCAGACCTCATTTAAAAACTAAGAATGAGTTTTTCAAGAATAAGGAAAATGCTCCCAGACAAAAGTAAATGCAGTAAAGAAAGAGAAGCAACACAAAGAATTAAAATATAAGGCTAAATCTAAATTACTATCAACTACATAAAATAATCCCTGGTGGTGCAGTGGTTAAGTGCTACGGCTGCTAATGAAAAGGTCAGCAGTTCGAATCTACTAGCTGCTCCTTGAAAACCCTATGGGGCAGTTCTACTCTGTCCTATAGGGTCATTATGAGTTGGATTGACTTAATGGCAGTAGGTTTGGTTTTGTTTGTTTATATAAAATAATAATGTCTTAAGGAGTTTAAAATATATGAAGTATTAATGACCACCCACGTACCCACCATCCAGTACTTATTAGGCAGTTCTACTCTGTCCTGTAGGGTTGCTATGAATCAGAATTGACTTGATGGCATTGAGTTTGGTTTTTTGGTATGTACAATCCTGTAAATAATATACTATCTGCTCTGCTTGTTGTTAGTTGATATAAACGGAATCAATCTTTATGCACCTTTGATGGCTTGTATTTTTGCCTAACATTATATCTGTGCGATACACCTCTACTGTAGCTGTCATTTATTCATTTTCACTGCTGTATAGTATTCCTTTGCATGACTATTCCACAGTTCATCTGTTTTTCTGTTGATGGACTTTTGGTTTATTTACTTTTTCTATTAACACAGTGTTGCCAGGTCTATTGGTGCATGCATTTCAGCATTTTGGGGGGGAACATACCTGGTAATGGAATTTCTGGGTCATAGTACAGGTGAAAATTCATTAGTTAATGTCAAACTGTTTTCCAAAGAGAATGTGCTAATTTATACTCTTACCAACAGTGCATAAGATTTCTCATTGACCTATATCCTTGTCTACACTTGATATTGTGAGATTTCTTAATTTCTGCCAATCTTATGAAATAAAATGTATCATTGTAATCCTGATTTACATTTCCTGATATCTACTGGGAAACCCTTGTGGCATGGTGGTTAAGAGCTATGGCTGCTAACCAAAAGCTTGGAAGTGTGAATTCACCACGTGCTCCCTGGAAACCCTATAGGGCAGTTCTACTCCGTCCTACAGAGCTGCTATGAGTTGGAATCGACTCGATGGCAACAGTTTTTTTTTTTTTTTCTTTATGTCTACTGAACTAGAACATTTTCTTTTTTATTGTACTTTAGATGAAGGTTTACAGAACAAACTAGTTAGTACACACATTGTTCTATGACGTTGGTTAACAACTCCATGACATGTCATCACTCTCCCTTCTAAACCCTGGGTTCCCTATTACCAGGTTTCCTCTTCCCTCCTGCCTTCCATTCCCTGCCCCAGGGCTGGTATGCCCTTGAGTCTTGTTTTGTTTTATGGGCCTGTCCAACCTTTGGCCAAAGGATGAACCTCAAGAGTGGCCTCTTTACTGAGCTGAAACAGTATCCAGGGACAATACTCTCAGGGTTTCTCCAGTCCCTATCAGGGCAGCAAGTCTGTTTTTGTGTGTGTGTGTGTGTTTGTGTGCGTGTGTTCGAATTTTGCTCTACATTTTCTCCAGCTCTGTCCGGACCCCTGCCAAAGCAGTCGGTGTAGTAGCCAGGCACCGTCTAGGTGTCATCGATTGTGGCTGGGCACGAACTAGTTCTTCTGGTCTCAGGATGATGTAGGTCTCTGGTTCATGTGGCCCTTTCTGTCTCTTGGGCTCTTAGTTGTCGTGTGACCTTGGTGTTCTTCATTCTCCTTTGATCCAGGTGGGTTGAGACCAATTGATGCATCTTAGATGGCCGCTTGTTAGCATTTAAGACCCCAGACGCCACATTTCAAAGTGGGATGCTGAATGTTTTCATAATAGAATTATTTTGCCAATTGACTTAGAAGTCCCCTCAAACCATGGTTCCCAAACCCCCGCCCTTGCTCCGCTGACCTTTGAAGCATTCATTTTATCCCGGAAACTTCTTTGCTTTTGGTCCAGTCCAATTGAGCTGACCTTCCATGTATTGAGTGTTGTCCTTCCCTTCACCTAAAGCAGTTCTTATCTACTAATTAATCAGTAAAAAAAACCCTCTCCCTCTCTCCCTCCCTCCCCCCTCGTAACCACAAAAGTATGTGTTCTTCTCAGTTTATACTATTTCTCAAGATCTTATAATAGTGGTCTTATACAATATTTGTCCTTTTGCCTCTGACTGATTTCACTCAGCATAATGCCTTCCAGGTTCCCCCATGTTATGAAATGTTTCACAGATTCGTCACTGTTCTTTATCAATACGTAGTATTCCATTGTGTGAATATACCACAATTTATTTACCCATTCATCCGTTGATGGACACCTTGGTAGCTTCCAGGTTTTTGCTATTGCAAACAGAGCTGCAATAAACATGGGTGTGCATATATCTGTTCGTGTGAAGGCTCTTGTTCCTCTAGGGTATATTCCGAGGAGTGGGATTTCTGGGTTGTATGGTAGTTCTATTTCTAACTGTTTAAGATAACGCCAGATAGATTTCCAAAGTGGTTGTACCATTTTACATTCCCACCAGCAGTGTCTAAGAGTTCCAATCTCTCCACAGCCTCTCCAACATTTATTATTTTGTGTTTTTTGGATTAATGCCAGCCTTGATGGAGTGAGATGGAATCTCATCGTAGTTTTAATTTGCATTTCTCTAATGGCTAATGATTGAGAGCATTTTCTCATGTATCTGTTAGCTGCCTGAATATCTTCTTTAGTGAAGTGTGTGTTCATATCCTTTGCCCACTTCTTGATTGGGTTGCTTGTCTTTTTGTGGTTGAGTTTTGACAGAATCACATAGATTTTAGAGATCAGGCGCTAGTCGGAGATGTCATAGCTGAAAATTCTTTCCCAGTCTGTAGGTGGTCTTTTTACTCTTTTGGTGAAGTCTTTAGATGAGCATAGGTGTTTGATTTTTAGGAGCTCCCAGTTATCGGGTTTCTCTTCGTCATTTTTGGTAATGTTTTGTATTCTGTTTATGCCTTGTATTAGGGCTCCTAAAGTTGTCCCTATTTTTTCTTCCATGATCTTTATCATTTTAGTCCTTATGTTTAGGTCTTTGATCCACTTGGAGTTAGTTTTTGTGCTTGGTGTGAGGTATGGGTCCTACTTCATTTTTTTGCAAATGGATATCCAGTTATGCCAGCACAATTTGTTACAAAGACTGTCTTTTCCCCAATTAACTGACACTGGGCCTTTGTCAAATATCAGCTGCTCATATGTGGATGGATTTATATCTGGGTTCTCAATTCTGTTCCACTGGTCTATGTGCCTGTTGTTGTGCCAATATCAGGCTGTTTTGACTACTGTGGCTGTATAATAGGTTCTGAAATCAGGTAGAGTGAGGCCTCCCACTTTCTTCTTGTTTTTCAGTAATGCTTTGCTTATCCGAGGCTTCTTTCCCTTCCATATGAAGTTGGTGATTTGTTTCTCTATCACCTTAAAAAATGACATTGAAATTTGGATCGGAAGTGCATTGTATGTATAGATGGCTTTTGGTAGAATAGACATTTTTACCATGTTAAATCTTCCTATCCATGAGCAAGGTATGTTTTTCCACTTAAGTATGTCCTTTTTAATTTCTTGTAGTAGAGCTTTGTAGTTTTCTTTGTATAGGTCTTTTACATCCTTGGTAAGATTTATTCCTAAGTATTTTATCTTCTTGGGGGCTACTGTGAATGGTATTGATTTGGTGATTTCCTCTTCGATGTTCTTTTTGTTGATGTAGAGGAATCCAAGTGATTTTTGTATGTTTATTTTATAACCTGAGACTCTGCCAAACTTTTCTATTAGTTTCAGTAGTTTTCTGGAGGATTCTTTAGGGTTTTCTGTGTATAAGATCATGTCATCTGCAAATAGAGATAATTTTACTTCCTCCTTGCCAATCCGGATGCCTTTTATTTCTTTGTCTAGCTTAATTGCCCTGGCTAGGACTTCTAGCACGATGTTGAATAAGAGCGGTGATAAAGGGCATCCTTGTCTGGTTCCCGTTCTCAGGGGAAATGCTTTCAGGTTCTCTCCATTTAGAGTGATGTTGGCTGTTGGCTTTGCATAGATGCCCTTTATTATGTTGAGGGATTTTCCTTCAGTTCCTATTTTGCTGAGAGTTTTTATCATAAATGGGTGTTGGACTTTGTCAAATGCCTTTTCTGCATCAATTGATAAGATCATGTGGTTTTTGTCTTTTGTTTTATTTATGTGGTGGATTACATTAATGGTTTTTCTGATATTAAACCAGCCTTGCATTCCTGGTATAAATCCCACTTGATCATGGTGAATTATTTTTTTCATATGTTGTTGAATTCTATTGGCTAGAATTTTGTTGAGGATTTTTGCATCTATGTTCATGAGGGATATAGGTCTGTAATTTTCTTTTTTTGTAATGTCTTTACCTGGTTTTGGTATCAGGGACATGGTGGCTTCATAGAATGAGTTGGGTAGTATTCCGTCATTTTCTACGCTTTGAAATACCTTTAGTAGTAGTGGTGTTAACTCTTCTCTGAAAGTTTGGTAGAACTCTGCCGTGAAGCCGTCCGGGCCAGGGCTTTTTTTTGTTGGGAGTTTTTTGATTACCGTTTCAATCTCTTTTTTTGTTATGGGTCTATTTAGTTGTTCTACTTCTGAATGTGTTAGTTTAGGTAGGTAGTGTTTTTCCAGGAATTCATCCATTTCTTCTAGGTTTGCAAATTTGTTAGAGTACAATTTTTCGTAATAATCTGATATGATTCTTTTCATCTCAGTTGGGTCTGTTGTGATGTGGCCCTTCTCGTTTCTTATTCGGGTTATTTGTTTCCTTTCCTGTATTTCTTTAGTCAGTCTATCCAACGGTTTATCGATTTTGTTAATTTTTTCAAAGAACCAGCTTTTGGCTTTGTTAATTCTTTCAATTGTTTTTCTGTTCTCTAATTCATTTGGTTCAGCTCTAATTTTTATTATTTGTTTTCTTCTGGTGCCTGATGGATTCTTTTGTTGCTCACTTTCTATTTGTTCGAGTTGTAGGGACAGTTCTCTGATTTTGGCTCTTCCTTCTTTTTGTATGTGTGCATTTATCGATATAAATTGGCCTCTGAGCACTGCTTTTGCTGTGTCCCAGAGGTTTTGATAGGAAGTATTTTCAATCTCGTTGCATTCTATGAATTTCCTTATTCCCTCCTTAATGTCTTCTATAACCCAGTCTTTTTTCAGGAGGGTATTGTTCAGTTTCCAAGTATTTGATTTCTTTTCCCTAGTTTTTCTGTTATTGATTTCTAGTTTTATTGCCTTGTGGTCTGAGAAGATGCTTTGTAATATTTCGATGTTTTGGATTCTGCAAAGGTTTGTTTTATGACCTAATATGTGGTCTATTCTAGAGAATGTTCCATGTGCGCTAGAAAAAAAAGTGTACTTTGCAGCAGTTGGGTGGAGAGTTCTGTATAAGTCAATGAGGTCAAGTTGGTTGATTGTTGTAATTAGGTCTTCCGTGTCTCTATTGAGCTTCTTACTGGATGTCCTGCCCTTCTCCGAAAGTGGTGTGTTGAAGTCTCCTACTATAATTGTGGAGGTGTCTATCTCACTTTTCAGTTCTGTTAAAATTTGATTTATGTATCTTGCAGCCCTGTCATTGGATGCATAAATATTTAATATGGTTATGTCTTCCTGATCAATTGTCCCTTTTATCATTATGTAGTGTCCTTCTTTATCCTTTGTGGTGGATTTAAGTCTAAAGTCTATTTTGTCAGAAATTAATATTGCTACTCCTCTTCTTTTTTGCTTATTGTTTGCTTGGTAAATTTTTTTCCATCCTTTGAGTTTTAGTTTGTTTGTGTCTCTAAGTCTAAGGTGTGTCTCTTGTAGGCAGCATATAGACGGATCGTGTTTCTTTATCCAGTCCGAGACTCTCTGCCTCTTTATTGGTGCATTTAGTCCATTTACATTCAGCGTAATTATAGATAAATAAGTGTTTAGTGTTGTCATTTTGATGCCTTTTTATGTGTGTTGTTGACAATTTCATTTTTCCACTTACTTTTTTGTGCTGAGATGTTTTTCTTAGTAAATTGTGAGATCCTCATTTTCGTAGTGTTTGACTTTATGTTTGTTGAGTCGTTACGTTTTTCTTGGCTTTTATCTTGAGTTATGGAGTTGTTATACCTCTTTGTGGCTACCTTAATATTTACCCCTATTTCTCTAAGTAAAAACCTAACTTGTATTGTTCTACATCGCCTTGTATCACTCTCCAAAAAATATGGAACGCTTCACGAATTTGCGTGTCATCCTTGCGCAGGGGCCATGCTAATCTTCTCTGTATCGTTCCAATTTTAGTATATGTGCTGCCGGAGCGAGCACCATCATTCTGCTTTTGCATGCATATGAGGAGACTGAAAACACCATGGTTTAGGTCAGGCACGCCTTAGTCCTTAAAGTGATATCTTTGCTTTTCAACACTGTAAAGAGGTCTTTTGCAGCAATTTTGCCCAATGCAATCCGTTGTTTGATTTCTTGACTGCTGCTTCCATGAGTGTTAACTGTGGATCCAAGTAAGATGAAATTCTTGACAGTTCCAATCTTTTATGCATTTATCAAGATGTTGCTTATTGCTTCAGTTGCGAAGATTTTTGTTTATGTTGAGGTATAATACATACTGAAGGCTTCATCAGTAAGTGCTTTAAGTCCTCTTCACTTTCAGCAAGCAATGTTGTATCATTTGCATATCACAGGTTGTTAATGAGTCTCCCTCCAATCCTGACTCTGTATTTTCTCAGACTATTTGGTCAGTATACAGACTGAATAAGTATGGTGAAAAGATATAACACTGATGCACACCATTCCTGACTTTAAAACATGTAGTATCCCCTTGTTCTGTTTGAATGACTACCTCTTGGTCTATGTACAGGTTCCTGGGGAGCACAATTAAGTGTTCTGAAATTCCTATTCTTTGCAATATTATCCATAATTTGTTATGATCCACAAAATTGAATGTCTTTGCATAGTCAAAAAACACAGGTAGGTGGGGCCGAGATGGCGGAGTAGTCACACACTTCTGGTGATCCCTCTTACAACAAAGACCCAAAAAAACAAGTGAAATGATGATATTTATGACAAGCCAGGAGCCCTGAACATCAAAGGCACAGTTACAAAATGGACTGAGCAGCAGGAGGAGGGAGAGACGGTTCAGAAGCAGTAAGGAATTGCTGGACCTGAATCACTGGGAACCCTCAGGCACCATTCCCTGGAGCGACCATGGTGGGGGCTGGTGGTAGTGTTCCGGACATAGTTTCCTCAGGGAGAGACAGCTAGCCACACAGCCTACTCACACCTCTGAAACCAGAGAACAGCACTCTTGGTAAAAGCTAAGCACTTGTGTTTATTTTCCCACACCCCCAGCCCGCAAGCCAGCTTCAGTGGCTGTCGATTTCCCTGGGCCTGACATAGGCCCTGCTGCAGGCCCCGAGCCATGCTCTCAGCCTTGGAGAAGGAACAAATTCACAACTGGGGGAAAAGATAATCTGCCAGCTCCACTAAGCTGCAGAGTTCAGGACAGAAGTGGCTCCTATCCATGCATAAATGGTCTGTTGATGTTAAACAGCTTTCATCCCTGCATGAACCTGTGTGTGCCTATTTCAGAAGAACAGGCCTTTGTTGGAGACTGCATCCGTTTCAGCTGTGTGGTGGAGAGATGGTGTTTGACACTGCTCTGCCTATTAAACAGGGTCCTCGCCTACCCATATCAAGGGTCTAAGGATTAGTGGCTCCACCCATATCACCAAGCCATCCATAACAGGGGTCCAAGGATAACTGGTACCTCCCATTCTTTACAATTAAAAGCATTGGGTGCCCATGGTCTGGCTGCAGAACCCATCCACCTGGGACTCACTTTCCTCACAGACGCTCGGGGTACAGTTGTCAGCACCCTACCTTGTTCAGAGTGTGACCCCCTGCTGCAACCAGATACCTGTACCTACACCAGTCACCCCTGCCCTTTTAAGACTGTAGAACAGAGCCTGTACCACACTCTTGATGACCAACTATCGGGACACCTGAGCTGAACTCATACAAGAAAACTGAAGGGACTCCAAGGCTCATAAACCTGGTAACAGCTCCAGTCATCTGGTGACAGGGTGTTAGAGCTTCAAAGGTGAAAATAATCAAGCTAGGTCACTCAAGCAAACTATTTGGGTACATCAAAACAAAGTAAGAAGCTAGGATATAGTAGGCAAACATAAACTAATAACCTCTAGATGGCTCAGAGATAACATTCAATATCAAATCACATAAAGAAGCAGACCATGATCGTTTCAACAAGCTCTCAAAACAAAGAATCAAGGAATCTTCTGGATGAAGATGCATTCCAGGAATTACCAGATGCAGAGTACAAGAGATTAATATACGGAACTCTTTAAGACACCAGGAACAAAATCAGGAAAGAGATCAGGCAAAACACAGAACAAGCCAAGAAACACACAGATAAAGCAATTGAAGAATTAAAAAGGCTATTCAAGAACATAATGAAAAACTTAATAAGCTGCAAGAATCCACAGAGAGAGAGCAATCAGAAATTCAGAAGATTAACAATAAAAATTAAAGAATTAGACAGCACAATAGAAAGTCAGAGGAACGGAACTGAGGGAGCGGAAGGCAAAATTAGTGAGACTGAAGATAAAACACTTCCACCAACATATTAGATGAAAAATCAGATAAAAGAATTTTTAAAAATGAAGAAACTCTAAGAATCATGTGGGACTCTATTAAGAGAAATAACCTACGAGTGATTGGAGTACCAGAACAGGAAGGGAAAACAGAAAATAGAGAGAGAATTGTTGAAGATCTATTGGCAGAAAACTTCCCTGATATCGTGAAAGATGAGAAGATATCTATCAATGATGCTTACCAAACCCCACATAAGGTAGATTGCAAAAGAAAGTCACCAAGACATTTTACAATCAAACTTTCCAAAACCAAAGATAGAGAATTTTAAGAGAGGCTTAGGATAAATGAAAAGTCACCTATGATGGAGAGTCAATAAGAATAAGCTCAGACTACTCGGCAGAAACCATGCAGACAAGAAGGCAATGGGATGACTTATATAAAGCATTGAAGGAAAAAAATTGCCAGCAAAGAATCATATGTCCAGCAAAACTGTCTCTCAAATACGAAGGTGAAATTAGGACATTTCTAGATAAACAGAAGTTTAGGGAATTCATAAAAACCAAACCAAAACTATAAGAAATACTAAAGGGAGTTCTCTGGTTAGGAAATCAATAATATCAGATATCAACCCAAGACTAGAACACAGGACAATGCAACTAGATGTCAAACCAGACAGGAAAAACACAAAAATAAATCAAAATAAAAAAAGTTCAAAACAGGGTAACAGCAGTGTCATTATGTAAAAGAAAACAACATTAAAACAATAAAGAGGGAAAGTATACTCACAGATCTTTCATATGAGGAGGAAGTCAAGGCGATATAAAGAAATAAGTTTGGTTTAAAACTAGAAAAATATGGGTAAATATTAAGGTAACCACAAAGGAGACTAACAATCTTACTCATCAAAATAAAATACAAGAAAAAAATAAAGACAGCAGAAACAAAACGAACAACAATGAATGAGAGGAAAAGACAATATACAAAGATAAACTACTCAGCACAGAAAATGAAGTGGGAAAAAAACTGTCAACAACACACAAAAAAAAGACATCAAAATGACAGCACTAAACTCATACCTATCCATACTTATGCTGAATATAAATGGAGTAAATGCACCAATAAAGAGACAGTGGCAGAATGGATAAAAAATCACAATCCCTCTATATGCTGCCTACAGGAGATACACCTTAGAGATACAAACAAAAACTCAAAGGATGAAAAAAAAATATATCAAGCAAAATAACGATCCAAAAAGAGCAGGAGCAGCAGTATTAATTTCTAACAAAACAGACTTTAAAGTTAAATCCGCAACAAAGGATAAAGAAGGACACTATATAATGATTAAAGGGACAAATACCAAGAGGATATAACCATATTAAATATTTATGCACCCAATGACAGGGCCTCAAGATACATAAAATAACGCTAACAGCATTGAAAAGTGAGCTAGACAGCTCCACAATAATAGTAGGAGACTTTAACACACCACTTTAGGTGAAGGACAGAACATCCAGAAAGAAGCTCAATAAAGACACAAAGAGCTAAATGCCACAATCAACCAATTGAACTCACAGACATATACAGAACTCTCCACCCAACAGCAGCCAAGTATACTTTATTTTCCAGCGCACATCGAACATTCTCTAGAAGAGACCACATACTAGGTTATAAAGCAAGCCTTAGCAGAATCCAAAACATCGACATATTACAAAGCATCTTCTCTGACCATAAGGCCATAAAAATGGAAACAAACAACAGAAAAAGTAGGGAAAAGAAATCAAGCACTTGGAAACTGAACAATACCCAGCTCAAAAATGGCTGGGTTACAGAAGACATGAAGGATAGAATAAAGACATTCATAGAATCTAATGAGAATGAAAACACTTCCTATCAGAACCTTGGGGACACAGTGAAAGCAGTGCTCAGAGGTCAATTTGTATTAATAAATGCACACATACAAAAAGGGGCTAAAATCAAAGAATTATCCCTACAACTTGAACAAATAGAGAGAGAGCAACAAAAGAAACCCTTAGGCACCAGAAGACAGCAAATAATAAAAATTAGAGCAGGATTAAATGAAACAGAGAACAGAAAAACAATTCAAAGGGTTAACAAGACCAAAAGCTGGATCTTTGAAAAAATTAACAAAATTGATAATTCATTGGCCAAACTGACAATAGAAAGACAGGAGAGGAAGCAAATAACTCAAATAAGAAATGAGATGGGCAATATCACAGCAGATCTAACTGAAATTAAAAGAATCATATCGGGTTACTACGAAAAACTATATTCTAACAAATTTGAAATCCTAGAAGTGGATGAATTTCTAGAAACACACTACCTACTTAAATTAACACAAAGAGAGGTAGAATAACTAAATAAACTCGTAACAAAAGAGATTGAAAATGTAATTTAAAAACTCCCAACAAAAAGAAGTCCTGGCCTGCACCGCTTCACTACAGAGTTCTACCAAACTTTCAGAGAAGAGTTAACACCACTACTACTAAAGGTATCTCAGAGCATAGAAAAGAATGCAATATTCCCAAACTCATTCTATGAAGCCAACATATCCCTGATACCAAAACCAGCTAAAGACACCACAAAAAAGAAAATAACAGACCTATATCCCTCATAAACTTAGATGAAAAATCCTCAACAAAATTCTAGCCAATAGAATTCAACAACATATCAAAAAAACAATTCACCATGATCAAGTGGGATTCATATCAGGTATGCAGAGATGGGCCAACATTAGAAAAACAATTAATCCATCATATAAATAAAAGAACCAGAAGATCTTGTCAATTGATGCACAAAAGGCATTTGACAAAGTTCAAAACCCATTCATGATAAAAAAAAAACTCTCAGCAAAATAGGAGAAGGAAAATTCCTCAACATAATAAATGGTATTTATACAAAGCCAACAGCCAACATCATCCCAAATGGAGAGTCTGAAAGCATTTCCCTTGAGATCAGGAACCAGAGAAGGATGCCCTTTATCTCCACTCTTACTCAACATTGTGCTGGAGGCCCTAGCCAGAGCAATTAGGCTAGATAAAGAAATAAAGGGCATCCAGATTGGTAAGGAAGAAGTAAAAGTATCCCTATTTGCAGATGACATGATCTTATACACAGAAAACCCTAAAGAATCCTCACGAGAACTACTGAAACTAATAGAGTCCAGCAGAGTATCAGGATAAAAGATAAGCATACAAAAATCAGTTGGAATCCTATACACCAACAAAGAGAATATCGAAGAGGAAATCACCAAATCAATACCATTTCCAGTAGCCCCCAAGAAGATAAAATACTTAGGAATAAGTCTAACCAGACACGTAAAAGACCTATACAAAGAAAACTACAAGACACTACTGCAAGAAACCAAAAAAGACCTACATAAGTGGAAAAACATACCTTGCTCATGGATAGGAAGACTTAACATTGTAAAAATGTCTATTCTACCAAAAGCCATCTATAGATACAATGCAATTCTGATCCAAATTCCAATGACATTTTTTAATGAGATAGAGAAACAAATTGTCAACTTCATATGGAAGGGAAAGAGGCCCTGGATAAGTAAACCATTCCTGAAAAAGAAGAGCAAAGTGGGAGGCCTCACACTACCTGATTTTAGAACCTATTATACTGCCACAGTAGTCAAAGCAGCCTGGTAGTGGTACAACAGATACAAAGAGCAATGGAACAGAATTGAGAATCCAGACATAAATCCATCCACATATGAGCAGTTGATATTTCACAAAGGCTCAAAGTCTGTTAAATGGGGAAATGACAGTCTCTTTAAGAAATGGTGCTGGCATAACTGGATATCCATCTGCAAAAAAATGAAACAAGACCCATACCTCGCACCATGCACAAAAACAAACTCGAAATGTATCTAAGACCTAAATATAAAATCTAAAACAATATAGATCATGGAAGAAAAAACAGGGACAACGTTAGGAGCCCTAATACATGGCATAAACAGTATATAAAACATTACTAACAATGCACAAACACCAGAAGAGAAACTAGATAACTGGGAGCTCCTAAAAATCAAACACCTATGCTCAACCAAAGACTTCACCAAAAGAGTAAAAAGATTACCTACAGACTGGGAAAAGATTTTTAGCTATGACATTTCCGATCTGTGTCTACTCTCTAAAATCTACATGATACTGCAAAAACTAAACTATAAAAAGACAAGTAACCCAATTAAAAAATGGGCAAAGGATATGAACAGACACTTCGCCAAAGAAGATATTCAGGCAGCTAACAAATAAATGAGGAAATGCTCACCATCATTAGCCATTAGAGAAATGCAAATCAAAGCTACAATGAGATTCCACCTCACTCCAACAAGGCTGGCATTAACCCAAAAAACACAAAATAATAAATGATGGAGAGGTTGTGGAGAGACTGGAACACTTATACACTGCTGGCGGGAATGTAAAATGGTACAGCCACTTTGGAAATCAATTGGGCGCTTTCTTAAAAAGCTAGAAATCAAACTACCATAGGATCCAGCAATCTCACTCCTTGGAATATATCCTAGAGAAATAAGAGCCTTTACATGAACAGATACATGCACACCCATGTTCACTGCAGCACTGTTTACAATAGCAAAAAGATGGAAGCAACCAAGGTGCCCATCAACAGATAAATGGATAAATTATGGTATATTCAAAAAATGGAATACTATGCATTGATAAAGAACAATGATGAATCTGTGAAATATTTCATAACATGGAGGAATCTGGAAGGCATTATACTGAGTGAAATTAGTCAGCTGCAACAGGACAAATATTGTATGAGACCACTATTACAAGAACTCAAGAAATAGTTTAAACAGAGAAGAAAATATTCTTTAATGGTTACGAGAGTGGGGAGGGAGGGAGGGAGGGAGAGGGGTATTCACTAATTAGATAGTAGACAAGAGCTATTTTAGGTAAAGGGAAAGACAACACGCAATACAGGAGAGGTCAGCACAACTGGACTAAACTAAAAGTAGTCTCCTGAATAAACCGAACGCTTCAAGGCCAGCGTAGCAGGGGCAGGGGTTTGGGGACCATGGTTTCAGGGGATATCTAGGTCAACTGGTATAATAAAATCTATTAAGAAGACATTCTGTATCCCACTTTGGAGAGTGGTGTCTGGGGTCTTAAATGCTAGCAAGCAGCCATCTAAGATGCATCAATTGGTCTCAACCCACGTGGAACAAAGGAAGATGAAGAACACGAAAGACACAAGGTAATTATGAGCCCAAGTGACAGAAAGGGCCACATAAACCAGAAACTACATCAGCCTGAGATCAGAAGAACTAGATGGTGCCCCACTACAACCGATGACTGCCCTGACAGGGAATGCAACAGAGAACCCCTGAGTGAGCAGGAGAGCAGTGGGATGCAGACCTCTAATTCTCACAAAAAGACTGGACTTAATGGTCTGACTGAGACTAGAAGGACCCTGGAAGTCATGGTCCCCAGATCTTCTGTTAGCCCAAGACAGGAACCATTCCCAAAACCAACGCTTCATACAAGGATTGGACTGGACTATAAGACAAAAAATGATACTGGTGAGGAGAGAGCTTCTTGGATCAAGTAGACACATGAGATTATGTGGGTAGCTCCTGTCCAGAGGGGAGATTAGAAGGCAGAGGGGGGACAGAAGCTAGCTGAATGGACACTGAAATAGAGGGTAGAGAGAAGGAGTGTGGTGTCTCATTAGGGGGAGAGCACCTAGGAGTACACAGCAAGGTATATATAAATTTTTATATGAGAGACTAACTTGATTTGTAAACTTTCACTTAAAGCACAATAAAAATTAAAAAAAAAAAAGGGTAAACATGTTTTTCGTATTCTCTGCTTTTAGCCAAGATCATCTGATCCAAAAAACCAAAAGCAAACCAAACTCAGTGCCATCAAGTCGATTCCGACTCATAAAGACCCTATAGGACAGAGTAGAACTGCCCCATAGAGTTTCCAAGGAGTGCCTGGCGGATTCGAACTGCTGACTCTTTGGTTAGCAGTCATAGCACTTAACCACTACACCACCAGGGTTTCCAGATCATCTGATAGCAGCAATGATATCTCTGTTCTATGTCCTCTTCCGATTCCAGCCTGAATTTCTGGCAGTTCCCTGTTGATGTACTGTTGCAACTGCTTTTGAATTATCTTCAGTAAAATTTTATTTGTGTGTGATATTAATGATATTTTTCGATAATTTCTGCATTTTGTTGGATCACCTTTCTTTGGAATGGGCACAAATATGAAGCTCTTGCAGTCAGTTGGCCTGGTAACTGTCTTGCAGATTTCTTGGCCTATACAAGTGAGCACTTCCAGCACTGTATCCGTTTGCTGAAACATCTCAATTGGTATTCCGTCAATTCCTGCACTAATTCTTTTTTCACCAATTCTTCAGTTCAACTTGGACTTCTTCCTTCAGTACCGTTGGTTCTTGATCATATGGTGCCCCCTGAAATGGTGGAAGGTTGACCAATACTTTTTGGTACAGTGATCCTGTGTATTCCTTCCATCTTCTTTTGATGCTTCCTGCACTGTCCAATATTTTCCCCATAGACTCTTTCAATATTGCAACTTGAGGCTTGAATTTTTTCTTAAGTTCTTTAGCTTAAGAAATGCCAGCTGTGCTCTTCCCTTTCAGTTTTCTAACTCCAGGTCATTGCACATTTCATTATAATACTTTACTTTGTCTTCTTGAACTGCCCTTTGAAATCTTCTTTTCAGCTCTCTTCACCATTTCTTCCTTTTGCTTTAGTTACTCTACCTTCAAGAGCAAGTTTCAGAGTCTCTTCTAACATCCATTTGGGTCTTTTTTTTCTTTCTTGTCTTTTTAATGACTTCTTGCTTTCTTCAAGTATGATACCCTAGATGTTATTCCACAACTTGTCTGGTCTTCGGTCATTAGTTTTCAATGTGTCAGATATATTCTTTTTTTTTTTTTAATTAGTTTTTATTGTGCTTTAAGTGAAAGTTTACAAATCAGGTCAGTCTCTCATACAAAAACTTACGTACACCTTGCCAACACTCCTAATTGCTCTCCCTCCAATGAGACAGCACAACTCTTCCCTCCACTCTCTCTCCTCATGTCCATTTGTGTAGCGTCTGGCCCCTTCTGGCCTCTCATCCACCAGCCAGACAGGAGATGCCAACATAGTCCCATATGTCCACTTGATCCAAGAAGCTCGCTCTTCACCAGTATCATTTTCCATCCCCTATTCCAGTCTAATCCCTGTCAGATCTATTCTTGAGATGGTCTCTCTAAATTCAGGTGGGATATACTCAAGGTCATACTTTGGCTTTCATGGATGTGTTCTAATTTTCTTTTGAAAAAAAAATTTTTTTTTAACCTGAACTTGCACATGAGTAACTGATGGTCTGTTCTATAGTTGGCCCCTGGCATTGTTCTGACTGATGATATTGAGCTTTTCCAGCATCTCTTTCTGCAGATGTAGCCGATATGATTGCTGTTTATTCCATCCTCCAAGGTCCATGTGTATAAAAAAACAAACAAACAAAAAATAGTCGCTGTTTATGCCGTCAAAGAAAGGTATTTGCAACAGAGACGTCACTGGTCTTGCAAAATCCTATCATGTGATCTCCAGCGTTGTTTCTATCATCAAGGCCATATTTTCCAACCAGTGCTCTCTTCTTTGTTTCCAACTTTTCCATTCCAATTACCAGTAATTATCAATGGATCTTGATTACATGCTTGATCAATTTCAGACTATAGAAGTTGATAAAAATCTTCAATTTCTTCACCTTTGGCCTTAGTGGTTGGTGTGTAAATTTGAATAATAGTGGTATTAACTAGTCTTCCTTGTAGGCATAAGGATGCTGTACTTCAGGACAGATCCTGAAATGTTCCTTTAGACGATGAAGACAACGCCATTACTCTTCAATTTGTCATTCCCGGCATAGTAGATCATATTATTGTCACATTCAAAATGGCCAATATTGGTCCATTTCAGCTCACGAATGCCTAGGATAATGATGTTTATGCATTCCATTTTAGTTTTTGGTGACTGCCAATTTTTCTAGATTCATACTTCACACACAGAATGTATGTTTACAGTTGTTTCTTCTTATTTTGAGTTGTGCCACATCAGCAAACGAAGGTCCCGAAAGCTTGACTCTGTCCATGTCATTAAGGTTGACTCTACTTTGAGAAGCCAGCTCTTTCCCAGTTGTCTTTTAAGTGCCTTTTAACCTGAAGGGCACTATATCAATGTTCCCTTGCTATTCATAAGATTTTCACTGTCCAATTTTTTTCACAAGTAGACTGTCAGGTCCTTCTTCCTCATCTTAGTCTGGATGCTGAACTGAAACATGTGCACCATGGGTGACCCTGTTGGTATTTGAAATACCAGTGGCTTAGCTTCCAGGATCACAGCAGCATGCAAGGCACCACAGTACAACAAACTGACATGCATAACAATCCTAAATACATATGCAATTAAAATACAGCTTCAAAATATATGAAGTAAACAGTGATAAAACAGAAAGGAGAAACAGACGATCTATAATTCTACTTGGAGACTTCAATACTTTTGTCTTGGTAATGGAAAGAACAAGTAGAACAGAAAATCAGCAAGCATATAGAAGACGAGCACTATCAACCACTTTGACTCATCTGACATTTATAGAACACTCCACGCAACAGTAGCAGAATATATATTTTCATTGTACCTAGGACATTCAATAAGATAGACCTCATATGCTGGGCCATGAGACAAATGTTTACAAATTTTAAAGAAATGAAATGGAATTAAAGTAGAAATCATAACAGAAAGATATCTGGAAAATCTCCAAATATTTGGAAACTGAACAAGAAATGTCTAAACACCACATAAGTCAAAGTCATGAGGAAAATTAGAAAATATTTCAGTAAAATGAAAAATCAAAATCAGTAAGATGCAGCTAATGCAGTGCTTAGAGGGAAATTGACAGCATTAAAATGTTTATATTAAAAAAAAACTCCAATCAATAATCTAACATTTCACCTTACAAAAACTAGAAAAACAGAAAATTAAACCCCGAAAAAATAGAAGGCAAAAATAAAGAGCATAAATCATAAAAATTGAAAGCAAAAACAATAGTGAAATCAATAAAACTAAAAGCTGATGTTTCAAAAAGATTAATAAAATTGATAAACCTATATCCAATATGTCCAAGAAAAACAGTGAGAAGACACAATTCACCAATATCAGGAATTGAGAAAGTAACACCATTACAGATCCTCCAGACATTAAAAGGATAATAAGGGAATATTATAAATAATTTTTGCTCACAAATTTGCCAACTTAAATTGACCAATTCTTGAAAGGCACAAACTCCTAAAGCTCCTTCAAGAAGAAACAGATAACCTAAAAAGGATACAATTAAGTTACCTTATTATATTTTTGATTTGTAGTAAGATACCACTTTCCAGGGTAATGTTCAAAGCATTTCTTAGGTACTGATTAAACTCCTCAAAGAACATTTCATTTCCTTCTTCATACTTCCCATAGTTCTTTGAGTACTCCTTTTGAATGCAGTGATTGGTCAAATGGCAGGTTTTGTCTTGGAAATTATCAGCATGATATGGTTCTGAAGCAGTCCGAAGCACACCCTCTCTATAGAGGTAGATATTATACTGATGATCCACTAAGACCCAGCTCCTGCAATTCAACAAAAACACTGTTTACTCAAGTCACCCAAAGGTTCTCCATATTATATGTATCAATCTCCACAACCTGATTTTTTTTCTGGAGATGGGGAGAGTAGGGGAATGAGGTAAACTCTAAAATTATATGTGGCAAACTGTAACCAAGACAATGGGTCATCAGTACAATGAGGAAAACATTTCCTCATAAATAACAAGGAGACTTAGATTCATTCAAAAGATGTAACGTTTTGAATAGATTTGGATGGATTGATTTTTAAGGTTAACCTATGAGGCCTATGTTTGCAATGCTTGCTGTTTTAATAATCTTAAGAGGAGGGTATTCAAAGTGTCTCATTCTGGAGCTACCGTGACATAGGACTGGTATTTAGGAAGCAGCACTTCATGATGAAGGCATCAAGAAGATAGTCAGTCCTCGATGAGATGACAGCAAGGTCAAGGGCAAGCTCGGGAAAGTACCAATTTCTTTGCCCACTGTCAAGTCCTTCTCTCAGAAAGTTAAAATCCAAATAGCTAACTCCAAATGTGGTCATGTGCTCATGAAGCCCATAAAAAATGGGGCACAAATAATGAAATGAAGACACACGATCCATTGTATCTTAGTTATGCGCTCTGTGTACAGCTCTTATTTTCCGCAAGCAAACCGCATACAGTTATACCCTCTGTGGAACCAAACAAGTCATTTTAGTGAAAGGGAATATAAAAAAAGAAAGTCTATAATCTTACTAATATTTTCTAGAAAGAAAAAATACTGAATGTAAATAAAAAATTAGGTACAGAAGCTCAGTTTCATTCAGCTGTGTTTCATTTTGGTAACACATTAAAAAAAAAAAAAAAACATATTAAACACAGTCAAATTCTTCATTCCACTCCTCACCATACCCCATATCACTTTTTCATATTCATAAAAACGAGAACGGAAGACACTGCTTACCGAATGTCAAACTTGCGATGACCTGGTTCAAGAAGCAGAGGGTGCTCAAGATATTTCTGGATTACATGGACCTGGCCCTGGTTGTCTATGAAATCCAGAAGCTCTGTAGCCTCTGAGGAGATGAGGATGCCTTCACCTAATACAGCAAAAGCAAAACAAAAATTAGTCCAGTTCATCCCAGGAGGAAAAGCTCCCTACAAAGTCAGGAAGGAAATAATGAGCAGAAAACGCCCACTGGATATTTCTATTGGCCTGCTCATGCTTTTCTTTCCCCTTCCTTTCCCCTATTCAATCTCTCACACTCTCCCCTTCCTTCACAAGAGCACCCAGGGTTATCCAACTAACTCTTGACATAGGATTGCACACGAAACTCCACTTTTACAGATATTCAAAGTGTCTAAGCGGCGTAAGTAATATGCTACTGTACACTGCTTATTGTGAGGTTACTTTCACAAAAAAGAATGTACACCGCCTGTGACCAACAAACCTACTTCTAAGGCTGTATTTTAGAGAGATATCAAGAAGGTCAGGGCAATGTACAGTCATATTCGCTGCAGAATTGTAACACAAAAAATAGATTCTAGGTGTCTATCAATATTAAATAAACGATAAAATATTTTTTTAATGGCTTTATTGAGATATAGTTTCAACGGCTGATTTTTCAGAACTAGTTCACCAGGCTTTCTTCCGAAGCACCTCTGAGTGTACTTGAACTTGCAACCAAGTGCATTAACCATCTGCACCACCTAGAGACTAAATTCATTCGTTTAAATTGTACAATTAGACTTCAGCATAGTCAAGACTTGTGCAACCATTATCACAATCTAATTTTAGAACATTTTATCACCTCCTCTGAAAACCCCATACCCATTAGGAGTCACAGCCTATTCCTTCGTCTCCCCATCCCCTGGCAGCCACTTATCTACTCTCTATGTCTACACATCTGCCTATTCTGGGTATTTCATACACATGGAGTTATGTGATATCTGCGCTTCTGTGTACAGCTTCTTTCACTTAGTATAATGGTTTCAAAGTTCATCTATGTTGTAGTATGCATCAGTATCTTTTTCCCTTCTGTGGTTGAATAATACTCCACTGTATGATTATCCATTCGTCAGCTGATGGACATTTGGGTGGTCTGCACTTTTTGGCTGTTATGAATAATGTTGCTATGAAGATTCACATGCATGTTTTCATGTAGACATATGTTTCCAATTCTCTTGGGAATATACCCAAGAGTAGAACTGCTGGGCCATATGGGAACTATTTTTAACTTTTTGAGGAACCGTCAAAACTGTTTTGCAAAGTCGCTGCACCACTTTACATTCCCAACAGCAATGGATCAAGGTTCCAGTTTCTTCACATCCTCGTAAAATGGTGGCTACGGCAGCGTTGTCAGAACCTAACTTCAGGGAGATAATGACCAGGATCCACCCAAAGCTGATTCCCATGAGGTGGAAGTCAGACACGCCTCAACCCTCCAGCCTCTTTACCAATTCTGACACCAGCTGAAGCACGCTGTACTCCTCTTCTGGGTCTGATAATCCATTGCAATGGCCACACTGAACTCACAGACCACACTCACAATTAAGTGGTTTATTAAGGAAGTAACAGGGTACAACTCAGGATCAGGATGAGGGAGCACATAGGCAAAGTGTAGGAGAGCTCTCTCAGCCATGCAGGCCTCCTCTCAGCCCCGAGGACAGGCTCCTCTCAAGACTCTGCCGCAGGGTCCCTTCCGGGCCTGTTGTTGTCTTCAGTGTTAAAGCCCTTGACCCACGTGGCAGCTCTCTTAGGAGGTTCCTTGCCTCCTCTCTCTCTGTTTCTTCTCTCTTGCCTATTCTCCTTTCTGCCCGAAAAGTCACTTTGGGTTGGCTGCATATAACCACAATTACTTAACAACTTCAATCATGACCCCTCCCAACAGGGCCACAAACCAGCCAATCCCCTCTCAGGAGGCCACGGATGCTTCATTTGCATAGTCTATTGACCAATTCCTGCAAGGTGCAGCCTGCCCCGTGATTGGTATGCACCTTCTAAGCTGTTTTTCCAAAAAAAAAAACAAGGCAAAAGGCAACATAAAGCAACCCATTTCACCACATTCATAAATATGTGTCACTGTCTGTCTTCGTAAAATTACAGCATGCTGGGGAGCATGTACGAGTCCCTCAGTGGTGCAGATAGTTAGGCACTCAGCCACTCAACCAAAGGCTGGCAGTTTGAATCCACCTAGAGGTGTCTCAGAAGAAAGGTCCGGAAATCTACTTCTGAAAGATCACGGCCATCGAAAACTCTTTGGAGCACAGTTTCACTGACACACATGGGGTTGTCATGAGTTGGAACTGACTGGACAGTAACTGGTTTGCTTTTTGTGAGCATGCAGTGGTATCACTGTGGTTCTGAATTGCATTTCCCTAATGGCTAACGATGTTGAGCATCTTTTCACGTGCTTGCTGGCCATTTTATATCTTCTCTGGAGAAACATCTATTCAGATCCTTTGCTCATTTCTTAACTGGGTTATTTGACTTCTTACTATTGAGTTAAAAGAGTTCTTTAAATATTCTGGATACAGGTCCCTTAGCAGATAAACAATTTACATTTTCTACCCTTCTGAACAGTTCCTTTAATTCAAGGATCCTTCATGTTACCCTTTTAAAGCCACACCTCTTCATCCCCACTGCTACCTTCTTGGCTTCTGGCAACCACTAACCTGTTCTCCATCTCTAGAATTCTGTCATATGTAAACCAAATCATACAGTATGTCATCTTTTTGGATTAGCATTTTTGCTCAGCATAATTCCCTGAAGATTCATCCAAGTTGCTGAATGTATAAATTGTTTGTTCCTTTTTATTGGTGGGTAGTATTCCATGGTATCAATTCACCACAGTTCGGTTAATCGTTTACCCATTTGTCTTTGGCTGGGTTTTCTAGAGAAGCAAACCAGTAAAGCGTATATATATATATATATATATATATATGTATATATATATACACACACACACATATATGTGTGTGTGTGTATGTATATACATACATATGTAGCCAGAAATTTATATCAAGGAAATGGCTCACGCAGCTGTAGAGGCTGTAACGGCCTGCGTCTGTGGGTTAGGAAAGAGGCTTCTCCTGATTCACAGAGTTGCAGGGGGTGGTGAACCCAAGATCAGCAGGCTGGAGAGCAAAGCTGTTGCTCACAGGCTGTGAAGATCGATGAATCCCAGGACTGTCAGGCAAGACTGCAGGTAAGCGCAAGTCCCAAGAATTGGAGGTCAGACGAACAGGAACCAGCTGCAGGATCCAGAACAAGCAAAAGCCCCAGGAAGGAGAGAAGGAAAAGCTGGGTGGCAGAGGGTAGAAAGATGAAGGCTGAGGGGAGTGGTCACCTGCCCCGGGCACTACCCCCACCAGTACTGACTCACAGCAGATCCCATCACGGGAGTGATCACGTATCAAATCTAAACAGGGAAGTGATCACAACATTATATGACTGCCAAAACAATGAGAATCATGGCCCAGCCAGGTTGACACACAATCTTAACCACCACACCACTGAAGGACACTTGGGTTGTTACCAGTTTTGGGATACCATGAAAAAGCTGCATGAACAACAGTATGTAAGTTTTTATGTAGACATAAGTTATCACTTCTCTGGGACAAACGCACATGAGTGCAATTGTTGGGTTGATTGGTAGTTACAGGGTTAGTTCTATAACAAATGCCAGAGAGGCTGTACTATGTAACATTCCCCCCCAGTAATGATGAGTGATTCAGTTTCTCCCCATCCTTGCTAGCAGTTGCTGGTGTTGCTATTTTTTATTTTAGTCATTTTAATAGCAAAGCAGTGATGGTTCATTAGGATTTTAATTTGCATCTCCCTATTTTTTTTCTTAATGGTTAATGGGAAACCTTGGTGGCGTAGTGGTTAAGTGCTACAGCTGCTGAGGACGGCAGTTCAAATCCACCAGGCGCTCCTTGGAAACTCCATGGGGCAGTTCTATTCTGTCCTATAAGGTTGCTATGAGTCAGAATCAAGTCGACGGCAGTGAGTAATGGTTAATGATATTGAAAATCTTTTCGTGTGCTTATTTTCCATCTTTACAGCCTCTTTGGTGTAATATATTTTTATGCCTTTTGCCCATTTTCTAATTGGATTGCTTGATTTTTTGCTGTCGAGTTTTGAGAGTTATTTAAATATTCTAGACATGAGTCTTCTGTCAGATTTGTGGTTTTCAAGTATTTCCTCAAATCTGTAGTTTGTCTTTTCATACTCTTAAAAGGATCTTTCACAGATCGAGCATTTTTAATTTTGATGAGGTCCAATTTATCAATTTTTACTTTTATGGGTTATACTTCTGGTGTCAAGTTTAAGAGCTGTTTGCCTAGCCCTAGATTCCAAAGATTTTCTCCAATTATTTTTCTTGATTTTATCTTTTACATTTAAGTCTGTGATCCACTTTGAGTTAATTTTTATATAGTATGAGGTTTAAGTTGAAGTTCATTTTTTTTTTGCCTATGGATATCCATTTGTCTCAGTACCAATATGTTGAAAAATCTATCCCTCCTCTATTGAATTTCTCTTTGTGCCACTGCCAAAAAATTAGATGGACATATGTGTGTAGGTCTATTTCTCAAGTTTTTTATTCTGTGCTGCTGATTTACGTTTCCACCCCTTCACCAATACCACGGTGTACTGGTTCCCAGTGCCGTCGAGTCGATTCCAACTCATAGCCCATAGCTATGTAAAAACTAAACCAAACCAAACCCAGTGCCATCAAGTCAATTCTGACTCATAGTGACCTTATATATAGCACATCTTAATATCTGGTGGAGTCCTCAGGTGGTGCAAATAGTTGAATGCTCGGATGCTAACCAAAAGGTTGGCAGTTCAAGTCCACTGACAGGTGCCTCAGAAAAAAGGTCCGGAGATCTACTTCTAAAAAATCAGCCATTAAACACCCTGTGGAGCACAGTTCTACTCTGACACACATGCAGTTGCCATGAGTCAGAATTGATTCAATGATAATTGGTTTTCAATATTAGCTAGAGTGGTTCCTTCCACTTTATTACTTTTGTTTTCCTCTCAAGATTCTTTAAGCTATTCTAGGGCCTATGCTTTTCCATATGAATTCTAGAAGGAGTTTATCTATGTCTACAAAAAAAGGATAGAGAGAATGGTTGTACAACTTAAGAATGTAATCAATGTTACCAAACAGAGCAGGTGGAACTGTTGAGATGGTGTATGTTTCGTTATGTGTATTCTTACCATAATAAAGACGCCCACCAACTTCCTGCTAATGCCCTGAAATGATCTCTACCACCTACTGGTGCCCTGCTTTTCATGCTCTGCCCCATTCCCTCCCATACTTTCCAAACTTATTTTCCTTATATAAACTATCTCATTAAAAATTAATATAATTGATTCGACAGCAGGGAGGAAAGAAAGGAGCCCTGGTGGCTCAATAGTTAAGCGGTCAGCTGCTAACCAAATGGCTGGCAGTTCAAACCCACTCAGCAGCTCTGCAGGAGAAAGACCTGGCAATCTGGCTCCTGCAAAGGTTACAGCCTAGAAACCCCTATGGGTCCGCTCTTGTCTTTCACGTGGGGTCACTCTGAGTTGAAATCAGCTCGACTATACCTAGTAACAACAACAGAAGGTAGAAAAAACAATGGGAAGATGGTAAGGAGAGAGGTGGATAATAACTAAAAAACTATACCCATTGAAAAAACATACAATTAGAGAAAACTGGAAAAGTTACCATAATCTTATTTCCTAATTATTATTTCTTTATATTACCTTCCTTTACACATGGGCCAAGACCGGTCTAGGCAAACGAACTCATTTCATAAACCTTTATCACTTTTTATCATAAATATATTGACAGTTTTTACAATAACATGACAACTGTTAGTGACTAAAAAATATCCCACTGTGTTGATGTAAAAAAAAAAATTACAAATGTGTTCAATGATTGCTGAATAATAAGGTTATTTCTAAATAATATTTTGCTATTACAGATAACATAGCAGTAACCACCACAGGTCTGTCAGTTTGTCGTACTGACAAACTTGAGTGTTGCTGTGATACTGGAAGCTTTGTCACCAGTTATTTCAAATATCGGCGGGGGTACCCATGGTGGACCAGTTTCTGTAGAGCTTCCAGACTGAGACAGACTGGGAAGATGGACCTGGCAGTCTACTTCCGAGAACCTGGCTAGTGAAAGCCTTATGAATCGCAGAGGAGTGCTGACTGATACCGTGCTGGAAGATGAGTCCCTCAGGTTGGAAGGCACTCAAAATATGACTGAGGAAGGGCTGCCTCCTCAATGTAGAGTCGATCTAAATGCCGTGGATGGAGTCAAGCTTTTTGGACCTTTATCTACTGATGTGGTACAACTCAAAATGAGAAGAAACAGCTGCAAATATCCATTAATAATTGGAATGTGCAATGTACGAAGTATGAATCTAGGAAAATTGAAAGTTGACAAAAATGAAATGAAATACATTAACATCAATATTCTAGGCATCAGTGAGCTGAAATGAACTGGTATTGGCCATTTTGAATCAGGCAGTCATGTGGTCTACTATGCCGGGAATGACAAATCGAAGAGGAATGGTGTCACATTCACTGTCTAAAAGAACATTTCAAGATCTAGTCTGAAGTACAATGCTGTCAGTGATAGGATAATATCCATACACCTACGTGGAAGACCAGTTAATACGACTATTATTCAAATTTATGCACCAATCACTAAGGCCAAAGATGAAGAAATTGAAGGTTTTTACCAACTTCTACAGTCTGAAATTGATCAAACATGTAATCAAGATGCATTGGTAATTACTGATGATTAGATGTGAGAGATGGAAAAAAAGAAGAATTGGTAGTTGGAAAATATGGCCTTGGTGATGCAAATGATGCTGGAGATCGCATGACAGAATTTTGTAAGACCAATGACTTCTTCATTGCAAATACCTTTTTTCAACAATATAAGCAATGATGAGGCACGTGGACCTTGCAAGATGGAATATAAAGGAATAAAATTGACTCTCTATGGAAAAAGATGATGGAAAAGCTCAACATCATAGTCAGAACAACGTCGGGGCCAACTATGGAACACAGCCATCAATTGCTCATATGCAAGTTCAAGACGAAGCTGAAGAAAATTAAAACAAGTCCATAAGAACCAGAGTATGACCTTGAGTATATCCTACCTGAATTTAGCGACCATCTCAAGAACAGATTTGATGCACTGAACACTAAGCACCAAAAACCAGACGAGTTGTGGAATGACATCAAGGACATCACACATGAAGAAAGCAAGAGGTCATTAAAAAGACAGGAAAGAAAGAAAAGACCCAAATGGATGTCAGAAGAGACTCTGAAACTTACTCTTGAAGGTACAGCAGCTAAAGCAGAAGGAAGAAATGATGAAGTAAAAGACCTAACAGAAAATTTCAAAGGACAGCTCGAAGAAGACAAAGTATTATAATAAAATTACAAAGGCCTGGAGTTAGAAAACCAAAAGGGAAGAACACACTTGGCACTTCTTAAGCTGAAAGAACTGAAGAAAAAATTCAAGCCTCGCATTGCAATACCAAAGGATTCTATGGGCAAAATACTAAACGACACAGGAAGCATCAAAAGAAGAGGGAAGGAATACATAGAGTCACTGTACCAAAAAGAACTGGCAGACATTCAACCATTTCAGGAGGCAGCATATGATCAAAAACTGGTGGTACTGAAGGAAGAGGTCTACACTGTACTGAAGGCACTGGTGAAAAACAAGACTGCAGGAATCTACAGAATACCAATTGCAATGTTTCAAGAAACGGATGCATCGCTGGAAGTGCTCACTTGTCTATGCCAAGAAATTTGGAAGACAGCTACCTGGCCAACCGACTGGAAGAGATCCATATTTATACCCATTCCAAAGAAAGGTGATCCAACAGAATGCAGAAATTATTGATCATTTATATCACACACAAGCAAAATTTTTCTGAAGGTCATACAAAAGCTGTTGCAGCAGTCCATTGACAAAGAACTGCTAGAAGCTCAAGCCAGATTTAGAAAAGGACACGAAACAAGGGATATCACTGCTAATGTCAGATGAATCATGGCTGAAGGTAGAGAATACCAGCAAGATGTTTACCTGTGTTTTATGGACTAAGCAATGCAAAGGCATTAAAATGTGTAGATCACAAATTATGGATAATATTGTGAAGAATGGGAATTCCAGAACACTTAATTGTGCTCATGAGGAACCTGTACTTAGACCAAGAGGCAGTTGTTCGAACAAAGGGGATACTGCGTGGTTTCAAGTTAAGAAAGGTGTGCACCAAGGTTGTATCCTTTCACCATACTTATTCAATCTGTATGCTGAGCAAATAATCTGAGAAGATGGGCTATATGAAGAACGGGGCATCAGGACTGGAGGAAACCTCATTAACAATCTGTGATATGCAGATGACACAACCTTGCTTCCTGAAAGTTACTGATGAAGATCGAAGACTACAGCCTTCAGTATGGATTACATCTCAACATAAAACAAAAATCCTCAAAACTGAACCAATAAGCAACATCATGATAAACAGAGAAAAGACTGAAGTTGTCAAGGATTTCATTTTATTTGGATCTACAGTCAATGCCCATGGAAGCGGCAGTCAAGAAATCAAACGATGCACTGCATTGGGCAAACCTGTTACAAAAGACCTCTTTAAAGTGTTAAAAAGCAAAAATGTCACTTTAAGGACTAAGGTGTGCCTGACCCATGCCATGGTGTTTTCGATCACTTCATAAGCATGTGAAAGCTGGACAACGAATAGGGAAGACCGAAGAACTGATGCCTTTGAATTATGGTGTTGCCAGAAGAACGAACAAATCTGTCTTGGAAGAAGTACAGCCAGAATGCTCCTTAGAAGCAAGGATGACAAGACTATCACATAGTTTGGACATATTACCTGGAAAGGCCAGTCCCTGGGGAAGCACATAGTGATCGGTAAAGTTAGAGGGTCAGAGAAAAAGAGGAAGACCCTCAATGAGATGGATTCACACAGTGGCTGCAACGATGGCCTTAAGCATAACAGTGATTGTGAGGATGGCACGGGATCAGGGAGTGTTTCATTTTGTTGTACACAGGGTCTCCCTGAGTCTGAACTGGCTTGACGCTACCTAACACCACCACAGTGGAAAACACCCTTGCTGTAGATCATGCTTGTTTATTTTTAATTATTTCCTTGGAGTAAGTTTTCAAGAATATGATTACTCGGCCAAAGCATATAAAGTCTTTATGGGTCTTGCTTGTGTTATCTCACTGGTTTTTCCAAGGGCTGCATGTGGCCACCAACAGAGTATAGTTCACCACAAGCTATTCAGCAACTGAATAAAACACTGAATTAAATTAAATAAATAAAACTGAATTAAACTTAAATTAAAACACTGAAAGGTGTTTTAAATTTTATTTCGTAGGTATAAAATGTCCCTTTAAATTCACAATTATTTTGCGCGTTTTGGATGACTAGTGGGGTATGTTTCCATGTGTCTGTCAACTGAATTTATTTATTTGTTCACATCCTCACTAATTAAACCTTCGGAAATTATGAAGAAACTTTTGAAATCTTTAAGGAACTTCAAGGTCACAATCTTTTTTGTTCTTTGTTTTCATCTCAACTTTCAGCTTATCTGGAAATAGATGGATCATTAAGCTTCTTCCTGACTAACATGTGGATCCATGAGAGAACGAGATCATGGCTGTCTCGTTTATCCTTGTGTCGTCAATTACTCATTCTTTCTTTCACTCATTCATTCATTCAATACATATATTGAATGTTGTTATGTGCCAGATGTTGTCCTGGCATTGGAGAGACAGCACCAAGCACATATACGACGTGGTGTGACTTCTGCTTTAATAGAATCTGACTCTGTGTTGTGTACAGACTCCGGGGCAGGGCCAAGAGCAGGAGGAAAGGGACGGCAATGCTCCAGGTGAGAGGTGAAATAGCTAAGATCAGAAATGGGCAGTAGAAATGGTCAAAAGTGGCTGCATTCTGGATATATTTTGAAGATTAATCCAACTATACCGAGCATTTAGCAAGTTCTAAATATATACTTAACAAGAATAAAATTCATTACTTCATCCTATTAGTTTCATTTTGTAGTTCCCAAACAAAATGAATACAGACCTCTGATCTCAACTGCTAAAGCAAATTTTTTTGTTTGTTGGGCATTTTATTCTCTTTCCATGTCTCCCTGCCAATTGGTGCCACTCTGTCTTATCCTGGTGACAGTCTAGGGACCACCCAGGTGGAATCACTGCCATGACTTGACAGGTCCTTCGGCTAAGAGCCCTACCCTACACCAGGTTTTCATTCCAGTCAAGGCTCCTTGACATATGGTGTCCTCATAATGACCATCCTAACTCCAAACCTAAATCCACAGGAAGGATCTGGAATACTGGGTGTCTACTGAAGTTGTTGGAGCCCTAGTGCTGCAGTGGTTAAGAGCTCAGCTGCTAACCAAAAGGTTGGCAGTTCAAATCCACCAGCCGCTCTTTGGAAACCCTGTGGGGCAGTTCTGCCCTGTCCTGTAGGGTCAGTATGAGTCTGAATCAACTCAATGGCACCCAGCAACAACAACAATGCTTAAGTTGTCAAGAATTTCAACAATCAATGCTCGTGGGTGCAACAGCCTGGAAATCAGATGACATATTGCATTGGACAAATCTGCTGCAAAAGACCTCTTTAGTGTTAAAAAGCAAATATGTCACTTCGATGACTTAGGTGAGCCTGACCCCAAGTCATGGTCTTTCCAATTACCTCATATGTACATGAAAGCTGGACAATGAAAATTGAAGAAGAACTGATGCACTTAAATTGAAGAAAAACTGATGCACTTAAAAACAAGTCTGGAATATTAGGAAGACAGGCAGACTTTGGCTGCAGTAGAATGAGCAAGGCCAAGAATAGAAGGAAATGAAATGAGAGATGGGGCAAACGCCAAATGGTCTGGGCCACCATCAGGAATCTGGAATTTATTCTAATTGCATTGGGACACCAGCTGGTAAGTGGTGAACGGGGAGTTACATGACCACGATTGAAAAGCATCACTCTGGCTAAGAGAACTGCCGTGAGGGAGACAGTGAGGAGGCAGTGGATTACATAGACTGTAGAGAACGCCAGCTCTGACTGAGAGTGGGAGCTGTGAAAATGGCAAGAAAAGTCTAGTTCAGAATGTATTTTGAAGGTGGAGCCAGCAAAACTTACTGATGCATTAAGTATGGACTGTAAAGAAAAGAGCAGTTAAGAATGACTTCTAGGTTTTGGGCTTCAGAGACGGGTGAATAGTGGGATCATTTACTAAGTGGGAAAGAATAAAGAGTTGCAGGCTGGGGTGGGTCTGGTTGAGAAGTAGATGAAAAGTTCTGTATTGGGAATGTTAGAGATGTCAAAGACAATCTGGTACTCAAGATGAAAGACCTAGACTGGAGATATACATTCACAAGTTATCAGTAGCCAGATGGGTATTTAGAACTACGTAATATTGACGTGATCTCTACCCTTGAGGATTCTGATTAGAGTAGGGTCATTCATCATATCTGCTGTGTGGTCTGAACAAAGCGTGATGGGAAGGGAGAAGGGGAATGCAATGCCAACTCACCTTTGGCACCAGCTGATGACTTTGCAATCCAAATGTTGCCTTCTCCACCCTCTTTCTTCTTGTCGTAAGAAGCCAGGAAGAATTTTCTTTCATCTGTCCTTGAGTTATTGATTGGTGGGTGGATTCCATTCTGTGCTGGAGCAACTGGAGTCTTGAGATTAGTTGGATATATGACATAGGACTCAGGGAACCACGTGCAGGACTCGGACAGGTCCGGGCTTGTTTTAATCAACCTGGCAGATGACAGACAGACAGTCAGTCTCCACTCTTACTGCAATCTGTCCAGAATAAGTTCTATTCAGAAAGGTCAGTGCTTTCCCTCAGAAGTCTGTAAGGAGGCAGGGGTGGCCAGGGCCTGCGCTGTCTTCTAGTCCCGATATTTGCTCTTGGCTTCCCTGAGGAGAGCTGTAAGGTACCACTGGGCAGTGAATGGCTGTTAGATGCAACCTTAAAGACATGTGCCAGTTAATTCAAAAGGGAACTTAATGCCCAGAACATTAGCTCCTTTTAAAATGCATCTCTAAGGAAACTTAACTTGAAGTAATCCTAAACAAACATTTTTCAGTAAGTATGACTGAGCCAGATCCACACTAAAAACCGAAGCGGAAAACTGAGGAAAATAATTGGATAACTAGTAAAGATACTATCTTGGCGCCAACCTTCTAGAGGGAAAGGCTATTTAGGAATCTGAATTATCTAAAGACTTAATTCAGACCTTCATTTCTTTCTTTTAGCTCATCCTGGCTTTAGTGACAGAATAAACAAGAAACCTTTCTACAGGACACGGGATGCCAGAAGGCATAAATAAACGTGCCCTCTCTTCCCAAAAGAACATAACATAATGGAAGATAAAGTCAAGCCTTGAGCAAGGCTCTTAACAAACATAAAAGCTCAAGCTCATCAAGGGCTTACCATTATAGCGACTGTATTTTAACGCAAAAAAGTGTGCCTTGTAAGTTTGTTTGTCAACCACCCCACCCCTGAGGTATTTTTGTAAGCGTGCTATGCTAATTTTTTTAAAAGCAACATTTAAAAAAAAAATGGACAAGGCAGTGCTCATGAAAATACCTCACAGGGGTGGGCGTGCGGCTGGCAAACAAACATAAAGGCACACGTTATGTGTGTAAAAATACCATACTCTCTAGGCACACTCACAGAGCAGCTGGCACAAGCATCACATTTCACAAATTAGGAACTGGGTCACAGAGAATTTAAGCAAATTTCCCAAGATCACAAATGTAGTAAATAACACAGCCAGGATTCAAGCCCAGAACTCCTAACTCTGTACTGACACCTGCTCTGCAGAAATCAAAGAGCCAGGGAGGAACCTACCAAAGGATGCACAAGCCTTCCCTCAGCTGTGCCTGTTCTATCTCGGGCAGAACTGTCAATGCTAAGCCTGTGGTACCATTCACCTGCAAAACCCAGTCTATGAACAAGTAACAGAAATAATGAAAAATAAAAACAAACCAACTTGGAGATAAAAATAAAGCTCTTTTAAAGTTAAGGTCAACAGAATTTGAAAGTTACTTGAACTCAAAGCAACAACAAAATAAAAATACTAATTTCTAACTCACTGAAAGACTCTATATCTGCACAATCCAATATGATGGCCAGTAGCCACACGTGGTTGCTGAGTACTTGAAATGTGGCCAATGCAATTGAGCAATGGAATTCTAAATCTCACTTTTTAATTTAAAAACTGAAGCAGTGCAAATACTTTTTTCATCAAGCACACCATTATCATTCTGGTAGAGTGGCATTTCACCGCTTTGCTAAAGATAATGCTGTTGTATTGCAGTGTGTGTCTTGGGTGCATGCTTGGTTCAGGTGTTACACAAAAACATACCACTTATCTAGACAGGGATAATAGATTGATTTAGTTCAAATGGCTTTTTTTTATGTATTGATGTAACATCATAATGTGTTTATTACGCAGACAGCACAAGTTACAGTGATAGCTACATAAATCAAAATTGGTAAAACAAACAACAAAAAAAACCCAACCCCATTGCCATCAAGTTGATTACGACTCACAGTGGCCCTATAGGACAGAGTAGAGTTTCCAAGGAGCGCCTGGTGGATTCGAACTGCCAACCTTTTGGTTAGCAGCCATAACACTTAACCACTACGCCACTAGGGTTTTCTTGGTAACTAAAGGAAAATGTAATTTTTTTTAATTTAAATAATTAGATATAATTACTTATCTGTTATCCAAAAAAAATAATTATATTTCACTGCGTTTGGTAACTAAAGTGAAATATAATTATTTTCCTAGATAAAAATAAGTATGGACAAATCCTTAAATTTAAAACGAAAGCATAAAACTAATGCAGGATCCAGTGGAGATGCAGAAGCTAGTACTATAACCAGAAGAGAAGAAGAAGAAGAAAAGGACTGGCAAGAAGGTATGCCACAAATCTCACAGTGAACGGCAACTGCAATTTGCTATGGCAGAGCAAAAGGAAAAAGTGATTTATCTGCTGTGTAAAAGACATTTTCAGCAAATGCATAGTGAATTTAATAAGCAGTTTCCACTCAGGAGTCAAAAAAAAGAATTGATAAAATTAGTGGCAGGACCATGGTAGCTCTACAGACACATCCAAACTCCCTGAGGGACTGAATTGCTGGGCTGAGGGCTGTGAGGACCCTGGTCTCAGGGAATATCTAGCTCAATTGGCATAACGTAGTTTATAAAGAAAATGTTCTACACTCTGCTGAGTAGTGTCTGGGGTCTTAAAAGTCTGTGAGCAGCCATCTAGGATACTCCACTGGTCTCACCTCTTTGGGAGCAAGAATGAATGAAGAAAACTAAAGACATAAGGGCAAGATTAGTCCAAAGGACTAATGGACCACATCTACCATGGCCTCCACCGGGCTGAGTCCAGTACAACTAGATGGTGCCCAGCTACCACCACTGGCTGCTCTGACAGGGATCACAATAGAGGGTCCTGGATAGAACTGGAGAAAAATGTAGAACAAAATTCTAACTCAAAAAGAAAGACCACACTTGCTGGCCTGACAGAGACTAGAGAAACCCTGAGAGTATGGCCCCCGGACACCCTTTCAGCTCCTGAGGTTCATCCTTCAGCTAGAGATTGAACAGGCCCATGGAACTAAACAAGACCAAAGGGGTTTACAAGCCCTGGGGTGGGGACTGGAAGGTAGGAGGGAACAGTAAAGCCAGTAATAGGGATCCCAGGGTTGAGAAGGGAGAGTGCTGACATGTCTTGGGGTTGTTAACCTATGTCATACAACATTGTATGTATTAACTGTTTGATAAGAAACTAGTTTGTCCTACAAACCTTCATCTAAAGTTCAATTTAAAAAAAAAAGGAAAAAATAGATAAAATCAGAATTAAATTTCTAATAAAATTTTTTTAAAACAAATTTTTAATAGGATCTGAACTTATAACTTTGGTCAGCTACAAAATGGCTTGGGTTCTTGCATAAAAATGAAAATCATTTTAGATGTAGAAAGAGTGAAAGAAATTTTGAGGAAGAGACTAAAAAAGATATTTTAGAAAAAGTGAAAGATCCTCAATTTAGCCACAACGGCCAATGAGTACAAAGGCTTTCTAGCAATACCAAAAATTAATTTGATTCAAAATTTGAATACTGTAAATACTTTTCTTTATCTTTAGATGAATCATGTGACATAAGAAACACTGCCCAATCAATACTTGAGGTATATCTTGTCTCAAAGGCCTTCCAAATATATGCAGTATTGTCAAATTGCAGACTTAAAAAAAAAGAAAATCAAACTGGTGGTAGAGATATTTTAAAATCTTTTTTACCAGTCAATGAAGAATTTTATCTCCATACAAAAAATTAGTTTCTATCACGACTTGAGAATAAAAGCAAGTGCTTCAGCTAGGTTAGCTTAAAATACAGATTTACTGTGATCTTCAAGAGACTGATGTTTCCCTTACTGCTTCATTCTACTGTGTGATATATTGTGAAAACATCTGAACTTAGTTTTCTGAAGTAGATGTTTGGAAAGTGTCAGGGATACAATTGTTAAAATGATTCAGTACATACTTGTAAATGCTACAGTAATTCACCAGTTCATGGAACTGTTGAAAGAAACAGAACACAATGAATTTAATAATACTGTGTCCTTTGCCAGCGATCACTAAGTCATGGAAGAGTTGTACAAAGATATATTGTACTGTTAACTCCAATTCAGATTTCCTTGAAATAAAAGGGATGCTTGCCAAAGCATTATTTTTGTTCAATAATTCATTACTGCATTCAATAATCAAAGATTAAAAATAGCATTGTCCTTTAACATTTTCTTATCTATATCACACTGTACATGAACAAGATAAATTTAAAGCTCCAAGCAAGGGAAAAGCTTATTTGTGACTTAGACAAGTATGAGAATTTATACTTGTCTAAGTATAAGCCAATAATGACTTGTTATAATATAAACCAATAATGACCTTACACATTTTTCTAGCATGACTCAGCATGAAGATCTTAATTACAAAAGACAAAAACCAAAGAGAAATTTTCAAAATGCTTTGTTATTGATAAATTCAGAGTTGAGGTATATTTTGTCTCAACGCTCAATACCACTCTGAATTTGACCGTAATGATACTAAGCTGACACAAGTGTTGGTGAATTTACTTAACTTTGACAGACATCGTTTTGAAACTGATACGCTTCTGGTTCAACATCAAATCAATTCTTCTAAAAATGGTGAATGGGTTTTGTCAATGTGGATGCGAGTGCCAGAGGTAAACTGACTTTTTGGTATTCAGTTTAGTTACCGAAAACCTTTTACCTGAGAATAACCTGGGTATGTAAAGCTGCTTTTTCGACCATAAATTTTCATGAAATCAAAATATAGATCAAGTTATTTCCAGTGAAAATTTAGTGTCTAAAGGAAGAAGTGCTGTAAATATAAAAATACAATAGATTTTGAAGACTCAGAATAAAAAAAGTAAAATCTCATTAGTCATTTTTATCTCTTAAAAATTATTTCATTTTTGTTGTTGAGAATATACACAGTAGAACATACGCTAATTCAACATTTTCTATGCATACAATTCAAGGACATTGATTACATTCTTCAAGTTGTGCAACCATTCTCACTTTCCTTTTCTGAATTGTTTCTCTCACATTAATATAAACTCACTGCCCCTAAGTTTCCTATCTAATCTTTCGAGCTGTTATTGTCAGTTTGATCCCATACAGACAGTTCTTAAAAGAGTACAATGCTCAAGGCAGACATTCTTTGCTAGTTAAGCCAAGCTACTGTTTGGTTTTTAGAGGACTTCAGGGGATATTTTTTGGCTTAAGGTCTAAAGATTATCTCAGAGCAATAGTTTTCATGGGTTCACCCTGCCTCCATTGCTCTAGAAAGTCCGGATTCCATGGGAATATGCAATGCTTTACTGCATTTTCTCCCTTTTGATTGGGAACCTATTTTTTACATTGATTACACACAATAATTTGAATTTATTGGGTTAAATGAAATATACTATTAAAAATAAGTGTACCTGTTTCTTTGTGCTTTTTAAAATGTGGCTTGACAGCAACTGAAAAAAAATGGGAAATTTAAAATGATACGTGTGGGTAGCTTTCTATTTCTGTTGGACATGGCTGCTCTGTAGGATGGCCTTCTTTTGGAAACCATTTAGTCGGCAGGAAGCCCTTTGCATTTTTCTATTATAAGCCCGTTTGAAAGCAACTGCAAAGAGAGATTTATTCAATACATCTACAAAGAACAAACACTCACAAGAGAAAAGGAGGTCTCCCAACTGGATCAGGGAAAGAAAGGCCCTTCAGGGCTCCAAGCCTAGGGCTTTGGGGCTTTGATGAATTTCTGAAATTCACTGAACTGACAGGAGGAAGCCGCTGGCTGCACAACCTCACCAATGCTCTGGGAATCCCTCTGAGGGATGCCTGGTCACACTGCCCCTGGATCCCATTTGTACAGATCAGGACCATCCTGGCCCAGCACTAACTTCTGTGGTCACAAACAACATGGCTATCCTCTCTGAGTTACCATTTTGTCCTACTAAAATGAGAGATATTTCCAACTCTTTAGAGTCCTTTCAAATCATACAAATTATAGAAGCCAGAGAAAACGGCAAAGGGAAGTGTCATCTCATGGAATTACTATAGCCCCTCAGAAGATTTCTTTTTTTCTCAGAAGATACCTGAGAGAGTGAGGGAAGACTATGAGAATGGTAACAAGCCCTAGCCCACATAAATCATATCGCCATTTACAAAGTGCCATGAGAGATCATGTCACATACCACTTAGGGACCAAGAGCGGGTATTATCACTATCATTCCCATTTTACAGATGGGACAGTGAGATGCAGAGTGGCTAAGTGTCCAAGGTTCTGGAGGTCTGGATACCTATCAGACCTGGCTGTAACTCTAGGACCTGAACACACTCCATCTCATCAGAGCTACTAAATATGCAAATATGTATAACATTATTTTTTCTTTTTACAACATCCTCTGCTTCCTACTTATAAAACCAAAACTTCTACCTTTAGAGAAAAAATTTGTAGTAGAAAAAAGACTGAATAAGCATTTTACACATATTTCTAAAAGAATCATCTGGACAAACATTCATGTTACCCCCACCTGTACACCAGATTCTGATGAAACAGTCTGCATCCCAATACATAATAAGAAGACTTCAGGAAGCCTCGCCCTCCTGGAGGAGCAGCTGGTGAATCATGAAAACAGATCCCCGAGAAGACTGGGTGCATAAATTACTGGGGCTAGTGAGTGTGAACAAAAAGGCAGACACATTCCTATTAACGCTCAACCTAGTCAAACATGGAGAGCCCAGAAAGAAATGCTAGTGGGAAAAGACATTTTGCACTGAGTCCTCTCTTCCAGAGTCATCTTACCTAAATGACCTCTTTAGCAACACCCATGTCCACTAGTCATCATGGGAAGAATACTTAAGACTTATAAAAAAATTTTTTTTTTTTTTTTTTATTACAGCTCTGATTTTAGGGTCCACACCTGGTGCTTACCTACTGAAATGATAGCAATTACAGCAGTGGCAATAGCAATAACAGTAAGAATAATATTCAGAAGAGCTTTCACTTATATGGTGTAAACTATGAGACAAGCATTATTCAATGGCAGAAATTAGCTGAATTAATCCTCACTGTAACTATCCCCATTTTACAGAGAAGGAAACAAAGGCACAAAGTCCCTGAGGTAGTTACTATTATTATCCCCATTTTACAGAGAAGGAAACAAAGGCACAAAGTCAGATACTGTGTACCAGGCCACTGTGCTGCCCGATTTACACACATCACTTCATTTAATCCTCACAACCACCTCACAAGGGACGTACTGAGGCTTAGAGGGATGAGGAAATTTTTCCAAGGTGATAAAAGGAAGATCTGGAGCTAAAACCCAAGCTGCTGACCCAGATCTCAGTCCCCGTATAGGACTGGTTCCTTCTGCCTCATGACACTGTTTGTGGTGCCGAGTCCTAACCCAATTGCTCAGATGTAGGCAGTGAAGCAGACACTGTTAACCCCTGCCTAAATCTCCTTTCTGAGGGGACCCCTTGCTGCTGTGAGAGTTGGCTGTCCAGGGCTTGCTCGCACTCCTTCTCCTGGGACCTGCTCTTGCCCAGAAATGCCTGGAAGCCTATGTCCTCCACCTTTCCTTATAGCCAATGACTGACTGATACTGGCGTACAGGAGCCTGGTCCCCTTGCCTCAAAATATGACAACTCTAAGGTGTCTGTTATGGATTGAATTGTGTTCCCCCCAAAATGTGTTTAAATCCTAACCTCTGTGCCTATAAATAAGATCCTGTTTGAAAATAGGGCTTTTCTTTTGTTATGTTAATAAGTCCACAGCAGAGTAGGGTGGCTCCCAAACCTAATCACGTCTGAGCTATACAAAGAACAGAACAGACAGAGACACAGTGGGAAAGACAGATGCCAAGCAACACCAAGGAATGCCCAGGATCGTTGGCAGACACCAGAAACCAGGAGAGAGGCTCAGAGAAGGAAATGACATGGCCAAGGCCCTTATTTGGACCTTTAGTCTCCGCTGTAAGGAAATACATTTCAGTTCTTTAAAGCCAGCCACTTGTGGTATTTCTGTTATGGCAGCACAAGGTAACTAAGACAGTGCCCTTCACTGCAGAGATCCCTGAGGTCAGGCTGAGGCGACACTTCAGCTAAAGCCACCTTTTTGGTGGCTTCTTTCCTTGCCCTCTGCCACTCCCCGAGAGGTTTCTCCTGAGATCCCTCTCCCAATACATCACTTACATAAGAAATCCTGTCTCAGGTTCTGCCCCTAGGGAGCCTGACCTAATAGACAGCAAAGGCAGTAGACAGCAAAGCTTTGGATTGCTATCAAAGTCACTTAGAAGCTCCAGAACAGTTATGTGTTTGCTTTTTAAATACAAGTATTTTTGCCCTTTAAAAATAATTCCATATTTTTCAGTTCTTCAGCATGGAAGTTAAAGACTTTTATGTAAAAAATTGAAAAAGCAGCTCTTAAAAAAACACTTACTTCACTAAAGAAGCTTTACGACACAGTTTGTCAGCCCCTCTGTAGTAATTCACCAACTGCATCAGCCCAGGCTCATGACCTATGAAGGAAAGAGGCAGCTCAGAAGGAAAACAGGGCAAGGTCAGTACCAGCATGCAAAAGGGAAGACAGCTGTTTTATGCCCAGTTCATCTATTTCAGGACTGATTGCTAGAAATGGAACAATTTTGTTGTGCTGTCCTTGTGGCCCCCCTCTCTTTCAGGATCCCACTGGCCATTCTTACCATCTCCAGAGCAGAGAGTGTAATATCAACATCGTGTGTCTGCCAAAGACTACTGCTGCCTCTGTTTCTTCTTGTTAGGGCAGAAGGCATAAGGGGTATCTTCTATTTCACCCTTCTCTGACCCCCACTACACTCCACCCTTAGGATATATGGATTAATAAATTCATCTACAGACTTATGAGTGTCTCTGTACAGTAAGATCACTATAATAGAGCCATGCTTTCCGCAGCCTTAACCTTGCCTTCTACAGTGGTCAAGGAAGGAAGTAAAGCTACCATGGTGCTGTTCTCAAGAATGTCTACCTCTCAAGCAAGCTTCCAGGAGCGCCACTGGCAGTGATGGAAAGGAGTGGAGGGGCCACACCCATAAAAGCAGAATTCCTGAGAACTTCCTTCTGTGCATCATCCCAAAGGGAAATTCGTTTTCACAAGGTCCTACTGTGTGCCCCTTCCTCTATCAAACTACAGCAGAAAAGATACAAATAAACACCAAAGCCTCAGTTTTGTTTAAAATCCTAACAAGAAGCACTGCATTTTCAATAACAAAAATCAAAATAAGACCAAACTAAGGAAGTGTGAGTTGCCAGAAATAAGAATAATTCATTTGAGAACAGCATACAGTCTAACTTAGGTATTAAATGGCTCTCACTCATACCTGAACTACCTGCCTTCCACAGTGCGTTTTAAGTGAAAGATAAATATCCCTGATGTTGCAGGCATGCAACTATTTTTGTTGTGGGACTTACCCATAAAAATCAAACATTTACTGATCATCTACTAGATTTGTGGTACCTGTTTAGGATTCAGGCCCTATAGGTTTCTGCTCCTTATCCCTGGGACTGAGCACCACAGCAATGCCAGCAACCACCCGTTTTGGCCCTGGCAGACCCATTTTTGTCTGTTTTCAATATTAGGATTCTACCAAGCTTTTACAAGTCCAAACAGGAAGGTAAGCAAAGTCAGGGAGGGCAGCAGGCAGAGCAGGAGAAAATAAATGTTTTCAACTATAAGCAATTTCCTTCTCCTCCTTTCAGGGAAAGTGATCTTTTTTGCTGAAGGCTTCCCGAGGAGACAGTTTAATAAAAGGGACTCTCCAAGCACATTCCCTGTACCGAGAGATTGCCAGGGGTCGAAATTATCCTTTCCATGGAGTCACCATAATACATCAAACAACTACCAAGGGCCATTTTCCTCTCTGTAGTGTAAACTTCTATAACAAGGAAAAGCTATCCTCGGTACCATTTCCCAAAAAAATTTCACCAATGTTATGCCACAACACCACTTGGTGCCCCAATCCATTACAATTTTACATAGCCTCCATTCAAACCCACTACTGGTAAGTCGATTCCGACTCATAAGTGACCCTATAAGACAGAGTAGAACTGCCCCATAGGGTTTCCAAGGAGTGGCTGGTGGATTCGAACTGCTGATCTTTTGTTTAGCAGCTGAATGCTTAACCACTGCACCGCCGAGGCTCCACTCTATGACCAAACAGCCTGTTTTCAGTCTTAGCTCCTGGAACCTCTCCAACCTCTAACCACACCTATTTTCTAAAACCCCTCTCCTTTTCTGGGCATAGAACACTGCTCTCTTGGGGCTGCCTTCCAAAGCAGAGATGACTCTTCCTCAGTATTGATTCTCTTCTTCGGGGATACAATTTGGCTCCCACCCCAGCTGAATTTTGGTAGGGAACACAGTTACCCAGAGGGAGGCTGTACTTCCCAGATGACTGTGCAATGAGGTGAGGTCATGAGGCTATGTTCAGGTCTATGGGATGTGAGCTGGAGTATCCAGAAAACTTCTGGGTTACATCTTTAAAAAAGGAAGTCCCTGGTCCTCTTTTCTCCTGTGCCCATCAGTCAGACTGGCATGTGGATACAGTGGTGCAGAGTCAGCTGTTTCATGTGAATGAAGGTAACCTCCTGGGAGAGAGCAGGGCAATGGGAATGAGGGGCCGAGAGGAATCCAACCTCCTGCAAAACCTGCATTCAACACAAACCCGAAAAAAAGCCAAACCCGTTACCGTCCAGTAGACTCCGAAACATAGCGACCCTATAGGACAGAGGAGAACTGCCCCATAGGATTTCCAAGGAGTGGCTGGTGGATTCGAACTGCCAACCCTTTGGTTAGCAGCCGACCTCTTAATAAGTGCACCACCAGGGCTCCAGCATTCAACCCACAGCTGTGAAATTATGTTCTCTGGTGAAGCTGAGGAAAGCTAAAATCAGTCACCCTTCCCTGGGTTAGGGTCACTTCTGAATCTCCTGCTTTTGGAATCCATAGGTCTCTACCAAATCCCCTGCCAGTTTATCTGAGTCTTGGGTAGCTGATTTCTCAGGGTTTTCGGTCCCTTGAATCCTCAGCGCAGAAAAGCTGCAAATGACTGCAGTCGAATATCGGCCGCCGGCTCTGAAGAGCCTCGCCCCGCCCTGCGCTGGGTCCAGTTAACCTGGCCGATTGGGGGGCGTCGGTCCGAGGGATCCGGGTACACGCGGCCTCCCTCCCCCTCCCCGGCGGCCCGCGCCCCCCAGGCTGCAGGCACGAGCCATTGTCAGGAAGCAGCTGCGGCCTCAGGTGGCCGCACCACGGCTCAGACCCCGAATCCGACTTAAGAGACGGCATTAAAAACGAAGGGTTTGGACCTTTACGGATCCATTTTTGATCTGCCCGAGCCACGAAGGAGGGGACGATTTATGACCTTAGAAACAAAAGCGCCAGTTCTAACGGGCCGTGGGGGGCGGGAAGTGGGGAAGGGCTCACCCAGTCTTCCGAAGGGCAGCCGGTTCCTCTCTCCCAGCATCAGGTTAAATCTGGGGTTGTCCCTTCTCAGCCTCTTCCAGTGGCCTGTAGCGAGGAGCCGCCGGGAGACCTCGGCGTAGACGCTGCTGTTCTCGTCGCGCACCACGAAGGTGTACATGGCGAAGGGCCGCGCGCCCGGCGCCCCGGGCAGCAGCCACAGGGACCAGCCGGGCGAGGCGGCGGCTCAGCGTGGAACCCGCCCCGCCGTCCCCGCTGCGCCCCAGCGCCCCAGCCCGCTGCGCCCCGGTCTCCGCCACCACTCAGCCCCCGTCGCGCTCCGGCCGCGCCTCTGCGCTTTCAGTCCCAGCGGCGCCACGCCCGGGCCCCACGCGTCCGCCCGAGCCACCAGCGCCGCCCGCACGCCGCGCCCACCTCCGGCGCCGCCCGAGCCGCCAGCACCGCCCGAGCCACCAGCACCGCCCGGGCCTCGCGCGTCCGCCGGAGCCGCCAGCACCGTCTGAGCCACCAGGGCCGCCTGCACGCCGCGCCCTCCTCCGGCGCGCCCCGCCCCTAACCCGTGATTCCGCGCGGCGGGGCCCGGCCGGGAAGGGGACTAGCAGGCCGCGGACAACGCGCGTCCTCCGCACCCTGCCAGCGCCCGGGGCGCTGCGAAGGGTTTGAGGGTGATCGCGGGTGGGCGGGGTTTTAGCCGCAGCATTTGGAATCTGCAGTGGAGGAAAAAAAGACTGGGGCACGTCCTCCTGAACCAAGGGGGCCAGTGCCAGCGGAAGATCCCTTTTTGCGCGGCTCCTTCCGGTTCTTCCATCTGCTGTTTCAAAGGGAAGTTTTAAGGATAATAACGAAGTTTTAAGGCCAGGTCCTGTGTCCACGTGAAGATCCGCTTCCCTTCTTTTCCTGCTTAACGACAGCAGATAACCGAGAGCTTTCCGGCAGCTGTTGATTCGTTTGGGTCGAGGGCTCTTCTCATCTGTCTGCTGAGACCCCCTGAGTGGCGCACGGCCGGGGGGGGTGGTGACTTAAGACTTCTCTGGTGCAAACAGCCCTGGGCGTACTTCCGCCCCGCAGTTTACCGGTGTGGAGCCGCTCGCTTTCCCTCGATTTCGATTTCCTCTTCTGAGTGATTAGTGGTAGGAGGTGTCTTTAGAGTCCCATTGGTTCTCTGACTTCCTTCTAGGAAACAGTTTTTGATGCATTTGAGGGACAGAGAAAGGACAATGACTATCTGATTTCCTGCAAACTTCCTATACCCCCTCATAAACTGCCCGCATCAGCTGTGCACCTCACCCCTTTTACTCTCCTTTAGTGGAAGAACAACCTGGGAGCTCTTTCTCTCCTGTTCTCCCAGTGTTCATGGTAACCACCTAGCGTATTGTAAAAGCGTCCTCCTCTCTCACATCTTTACCTATTTCACGAGGGACGGGCACTCGCCCATTTGCGCACAAGCCTTCGTTTCTGCCTCCACCTGAGGTCATTCACTGGCCAAAGGGAGCTTGCTTAGTGCTGAGGTGAGGCAGGCCTAGAAGTGCTGGTGTGCTCACATCTCCCCCGCAGCCCTCCATCTGTGAGGTGTTTGAGTGGTAGAATACACCCAAGCTTCCCTACCCACTTCAGTGAATTTGCTGGGAGGCATATATTCACTGTATTTCAAGGGTTCTCTGCAGTAGAGCCCCCACCTGTCTGTCAGTTTGTCCTACTGTGGAGGCTTGCGTGTGGCTGTGATGCTGGAAGCTATGCCACCCATATTCAGATACCAGCAAGGTCACCCATGGAGGACAGGTTTTAGCTGAGCTTGCAGGCTGAGACAGACTAGGAAGAAGAACCCAGCAGCGTACTTCTGAAAAGAATTAGCCAGTGAAAAACCTTATGAATAGCAGTGGAACGTTGTCTGATATAGTGCCAGAAGATAAGCCCCCCAGTTTGGAAGACACTCGAAAGAGGACTGGGGAAGAGCTGCCTCCTCAAAGTAGAGTTAACCTTAATGACATGGATGGAGTCAAGCTTTCAGGACCTGCATTTGCTGATGTGGCATGACTCAAAATGAGAAGAAACAGCTGCAAACATCCATTAATAATCAGAACCTGGAATGTATGAAGTACGAGTCTAGGAAAATTGGAAATCGTGTAAAATGAAATGGAATGCATAAACATCAATGTCCTAGGCATTAGTAAGCTGAAATGGACTGGTATTGGCCATTTTGAGTTGGACAATCATATAGGTTACTATTTTGGGAATGACAACTTGAAGAGGAATGGAGTGCATTCATCATGAAAAAGAACATTTCAAGATCTATCCCAAAGTACAAAGCTGTCTGTGATAGGATACTATCCATAGACCAGTTAATATGACTATTATTCAAATTTATACACCAATCACTGAGGCCAAAGATGAACAAATTGAAGATTTTTACCAACTTCTGCAGTCTGAAATTGACTGAACATGCAATCACGATGCACTGATAATCACTAGAAAGATTAGAATGTGAAAGTTGGAAACAAAGAAGGGTTGGTAGTTGGCAAATAAGGCCTTGGTGATAGAAACAATGCCGGAGATCGCATGATAGGATTTTGCAAGACCATTGACTTCTTCATTGCAAATACTTTTTTTTCACCAACACAAATGGTGACTATACACGTGGACCTCACCAGATGGAATACACAGGAATGAAATCGACTATGTCGGTGGAAAGAGACAATGGAAAAGCTCAATATCATCAGTCAGAACAAGGCCAGGGGCTGACTGTGGAACAGACCATCAATTGCTTTTATGCAAGTTCAAGTTGAAACTGAAGAAAATTAGAACAAGCCCACGAGAGCCAAAGGCCTTAAGCATATCCCATTTGAATTTAGAGACCATCTCAAGAATAGGTTTGATGGGTTTAACACTAATGACTGAAGACCAGACAAGTTGTGGAATGACATCAAAGACATCATGTATGAAAAAAGCAAGAGGTCATTAAAAGGACAGGAGACAAATGAATGTCAGAAGAGACTCTGAAGCTTGCTCTTGAACATAGAGTAGCTAAAGCAAACAGAAAAAAATGATGACGTAAAAGAGCTGAACAGAAGATTTCAAAGGGCAGCTCAAAAAGACAGTATTATGATGACATGTGCGAAGACCTGGAGTTACAAAATCAAAAGGGAAGAACAGGCTCGGCATTTCTCAAGCTGAAAGAACTGAAGAAAAAATTCAAGCCTCAAGTTGCAGTATTGAAAGATTCCATGAGGAAAATATTAAACGATGCAGGAGCCATCAAAGCAGATAGAAGGAATACACAGAGTCATTGTACCAAAAAGAATTGGTTGATGTTCAACCATTTCAGGAGGTAGCATATGATCAGGAACTAATAGCACTGAAGGCATTGGTGAAAAACAAGGCTCCAAGAATTGATGGAATTCCAATTGAGACGTTTCAACAAATGGATCCAGCGCTGGACGTGCTTACTTATCTATGCCAAGAAATTTGGAAGACACCTACCTGGCCAACCAACTGGAAAATTGTGCCCATCCCAAAGAAAGGTGATCCAACAGAATTCAGAAATTACGGAGCAATATCATTAATATCACACACAACTAAAATTTTGCCGAAGATTATTCAAAAGTGGTTGCAATAGTGCATCGACAGGGAACTGCCCAAAGTTCAAGCCAAATTCAGAAGAGGGCGTGGAACAATGGCTATCATTGCTGATGTCAGATGGATCTTGGCTGAAAGCAGATAAATCAGAAAAATGTTTAACTGTGTTTTATTGCCTATGCAAAGGCATTTGACTGTGTGGATCATGACAAATTATGGATAACATTGCAAAGAATGGAAAATCCAGAACACTTAGTACTCTTGAGGAACCTGTACATAGACCAAGAGGCAGTCGTTCGAACAGAACAAGGGAACGCTGGGTGGTTTAAAATCAGGAAAGGTGTGCATCAGTTTTGTTTCTTTTCACCACGCTTATTCAATCTGTATGATGAGCAAATAATTTGAGAAGCTGGACTATATGAAGAAGAATGTGGCATCAGAATTGGAGAAAAGTTTGTTAATAATCTGCTTTATGTAGATGACACAACCTTGTTTGCTGAAAGTGAAGAGAACTTATTGATGAAGCTTACAGTATGAATTACACCTCAACATAAAGAAAACAAAAATCCTTACAACTGAACCAATCATGATAAACAGAGGAAAGATTGAAGTTATAAAGGATGTAATTTTACTTGGATCCACAATCAACACCCAGGGAAGCAGCAGTCAAGAAATCAAAAGACACATTGCTTTGGGCAAATCTGCTCTAAAAGACCTCCTTAAAGTGTTAAAAAGCAAAGATGTCACTTTAAGGACTAAGGTGTGCCTGACCCAAGCCATGGTGTTTTCAGTGTCTTCATATGTTGGACAATGAATAAGGAAGAGCAAAGAATTGATGCCTTTGAATTATGATGTTGGTGAAGAATATTGAATATACCACGTACTGCCAGAAGAACAAATAATCTGCCTTGGAAGAAGTACAGCTGGAATGCTCCTTAGAAGCAAGGGTGGCTAAGGCTTTATCTCACATCTGTGGACATGTTATCAGGAAGGACTAGGCTCTGGAGAAGGACATCATGCTTGGTAAAGTAAACGGTCAGAGAAAAAGAGGAAGACCCTCAATGAGATGGATTGACACAGTGGCTACAACAATGGGCTCAAGTGTAACAATGGTTGTGAGAATGGTGCAGGACCAGGCAGTGCTTCATTCTGTTGTACATAGAGTTCCTGTGAGTCAGAATTGACTTGAAGGCACCTAACAACAACTGTGTCTTCAAGGTTCATCCATGTTGTATGTATCAGGACTTCATATCTCTTTCTGGTACATACGTTGCGTGTATGCACCACATTTTATTTATCCATTCATCTGTTGATGGACATTTAGGTTGTTTCAACCTTTTTGCTATTGTGAACAGAGCTGCCATGAACATTGGTGTACATATTTCTCTTTGTGTCACCCTTTTTAGGACTGTTGGATACATACCTAAGAGTGGAATTCTGAGTCATATTTTTAGTTTTTAGGGAATCACCACACTGAATTTCCACAATACCTGTACAATTTTGCATTCCCACCAGCAGTGGATAAGGGTTCCAATTTCCCCACAATCCCTGCCAAAGTTTTATTTTTCATTTTTTTAAATAAAAATCATAGCCATCCTGTTGTACTGTGTTGTTAGGTGCCCTTAAGTCAATTTTGACTTATAGTGACAGAGTAGAACTGGCCCATAGGGTTTTCTAGGCTGTAATCTTTATGGGAGCAGATCACCAGGTCTTCCTCTTGTGGAGCCATTGGATGGGTGTGATCCACCAACCTTTTTAGCAGCTAAATGCTTAACCATTGCACCACCAGGACTCCTCAGCCGTCCTACCACCATTGCTGTTGGGTCGAATCTGACTCACAGTGACCCTACAGGGCAGAGTAGAACTGCTCCATAGGGTTTCTAAGGCTGTAATCTTTATAGAAGCAGACTGACACATCTTTCTCCCACAGGGCGGCTGCTGGGTTCAAACTGCCCACCTTTGGTTAGCAGCTGAGGGCTTAACCATTGCACCACCAGGGCTGCTAGGGTTTCTTTAGCCAACCTAAAAAAAAAAAAAGTCAATAAAACCAAACCCATTGCTGACAAGTTGATTCCAACTCATAGTGACCCTTAAAAAAAAAGTCATCCTAGTCAGAGTGAAATGGCATCTCATTGTGTTTTTGATTTTCTTCTCTCTGATGGCTGAAGACACTGAGCAGCTTTTTGTGTGTTTGCTGGCCATTTGGATATCCTCTTTGGTAAAATGTCTATTCAAGTCCTTTGCCTATTTTTTGATTGGGTTATTTGTCTTTTTGTTATTTAGTTGTTGAAGTTTTTAAGCTTTATTTTTATGACTGGCTTGATTAAAACCTTTAGCTTCTTTCTCAGAATCCAATCCAGTTCTCATTCCTGTGAATAGCAGATCTTCAATAGCTTAATGCATAAATTATTGTGTTTGCTTGTTAGCAACACCGTCTGTGACGTCAATAGCAGAGTCAGCTCACAGGTGCTGGGAGACACCACAGTCTTGAACTGTAGTGTGGATGTAGATGGATGCCTGTTGCTGGTTAACAAACTGGATTTCTTACATTTTAGAGTGAATCCAATTATCTTCTTTGTGCTTGGAGAGTGGAAAGTGTCTTGCCATCAAGGTAAGGAAAAATGTTGATGTTTTCCCCCTTTTTAGTTCTCAATGTGTGGCTACCCTCTCAGGATTGTCAAAGATGGATCAGAATTTTTACAACTTAGTCCCTGCATAAGATGGTGATAGCTGATCTCTAAATGTGTGTAGGAGCAGGAATAATTACATTCCCCTTTTCCTTATG